>NC_091540.1:35735000-36360000 GCF_042242935.1 Bactrocera oleae | reverse complement strand
ATACAGTACAGTTTCAAGTCGTATGCAATAAAGGGCAGACGTGCCACTATACTAAGAAGAGCGTGTTTCATTTAAACTAAGAATATCCTACAAATTTGGGGGCTCGTCCGGGAATGAACTTTTAAATTTGAAGAATTTGGAGCGTACAATTGTCTTTTTGAGTGCAACGAATGATATTAATAGAAAGTCATGTGAAAAAGTATAATGTAAAAAACTTGTGTTTGGGTGCGTGTGAGTACAAGCAACAGAATTTACTCGCACCAAATGAAACTTGTAAACCACAAAATTTGAACATATAATGTGTGTACAAACAGAGTTTTCTAGAACTTAAAAATTTGGTAAAGTGACGGTTACATACATACGTAGTTTTAAAATATTGAGGACGGTGAGCGCGTATGTTAAAGGATTTCAGAAACAGTCAAAATCAACGTGTTAAATTGAAATTTAAAATTGAAGTGCAATTCGCCGCACAGGAGTGTACCGAGTAGAGTGGAGGAGAAACAGTCAAAATCAACGAATTGAGTTGAAATTTAAAATTGAAGTGTAATTCGCCGCACAGCATTATACAGAGTAAAAGAAGAGATAGCAGAAATCAACAAGTTAATGTAAAATTGAAGTATAATTCGCCGCACAGCATTATACTGAATAGAGTGAAGAAGAGACAGCAGAAATCAACGAATTAATTTGAAATTTAAAACTGACGATTCGCCGCACAGCATTATACAGAGTAAAAGAAGAGACAGCAGAAATCAACGAGTTAATGTAAAATTGAAGTATAATTCGCCGCACAGCATTATACCGAGTAGAGTGGAAAAGAAACAGTCGAAATCAACGAATTAATTTGAAATTTAAAACCGACGATTTGCCGCACAGCATTATACAGAGTAAAAGAAGAGACAGCAGAAATCAACGAGTTAATGTAAAATTGAAGTATAATTCGCCGCACAGCATTATACCGAGTAGAGTGGAAAAGAAACAGTCGAAATCAACGAATTAATTTGAAATTTAAAACTGACGATTCGCCGCACAGCATTATACAGAGTAAAAGAAGAGACAGCAGAAATCAACGAGTTAATGTAAAATTGAAGTCGATTCAGAATTCGCAGCACAGCAACTTACGGATAAGAAAACAAGACATATAGCAACATTTAACGAGTATCGGTGCAGTTGAAATTGGGAGCAGAATTTGTAGCACAACAAATTATTGAAGGAGGACGCAAACGTCACAGCAGGATTTAGTGGATAAATTTGAATTTAGAAATCGATTCAGAATTCGCAGCACTTATTGAAGGAAAAAACAGCAGCAGTAGTAGGTATACATATTAGGTTTAAGTAAGATAGAAAAGCGGATAGAAAAGCGAAGAATACCATGCAGGAAATAATAAATTAAAACGGAGAAACGAATCAAAATCATATTAGAAAGGTACAGCTGGTCATATTTGTAAAGATCAAAATATTTATATTTAAGTACACATACATATGTTATTACTTCAATAATTTGCAAAACACTGTATTTTACTATACCTATTATTTGTTAAATATTAAGAGACATGGACAGTCGGACGATTTTAGCTATGACGGTAACGGCTTTGAAAGAAGAATTAAGACGAGTTGGACTAACCCAGACAGGACGAAAGAGTGAGCTGAGGGATAGACCTTTGCGACATTACGAACTCATACAAAGTGACGATGAGGAGAGTGAAAATGAAAGTACTTATGAAGATATAGTTAATCCATCAATGGAAACCGTAGTAGTCAAATCCAACTTTACCTTAAAGGATATCGAAGGCAGTTTACCCTCATTCAGTGGAACTGATTCCCTTGAAGTTAGTGAGTGGTTACAAGAGTTCGAAGATAATGCTGTTACTTTGGGTTGGAATGAGCTTCAAAAGTATGTGTATGCGAAGCAACTGCTTAACGGAGCTGCTAAGTTGTTTTTGCGTAGTCAGGTGGGTATAAAAAATTGGTCTTCGTTAAAAACTGCTATTGTTGATGAGTTTGGCACCAAATTATCTGCATTAGAGATTCATAAGATGTTACAAAATCGCCGTAAAAAGAGTAGCGAATCTTGTAGGGAATATTTATACGTTTTGATGGATATAGCCAAGCCAATAAATCTAGATGAAATGAGTTTGATAGGGTATTTTGTGGAAGGTATTCCCGATTCTAGGCCTAATAAAACTATACTGTACCAGGCACAGACGATTAAAGATTTAAAAGAAAGTTTGAAAGTTTACGAACGAGTTCATGGGGCGCGACAGCACTCAAACAGAACTCAATATGAACAAAATGCGCGAAAGGTCTCTGCTGGGCAAGGAACTAATGGAGCAATGAGGAAATGTTACAAGTGTGGTAGTATCTGGCATCTAGCGAAAGATTGTGGGGAAAATAACAAACAATATAAATGTTTTAAGTGCGGTCAAATGGGACATCTCAGTTTCGAGTGTGGCAGCAACGTAGGTAGACAGATAAAAACCGAGAGGGGTACAGTTAATGCGATGCTTGATTGTCCTTATAGTAAATGTAGTGGATTAATTTTTAAAAAGATCAAGATGGGAGACTTATATGTTGATGCCATGGTTGACACCGGGTCTGATCTAAGCTTACTTAGATACGATATTTTCAAAAAATTCAATTGCCCTCTATCAAGTTTCGAGAAACGACGATTAATCGGCATCAAAGAAAGTGAGCTGAACACTATAGGCAGTATTACTGAAAATATTGAATTAGACAGGCTTACAGCACCAGTCACTTTCCATGTTACCACAGGTAACGACTTGAGATATGAAGCGATCCTCGGAAATGATATTTTAAAGTTAGCAGACGTTATATTTTCAGAAGGTACTGTAGAGTTTAAAGAAAAGATTCAAAACAAAACCAGGGAAGTTGAGATAGAAACCGAAGAAACACAACGAAGTAGTGAAAAAGAGGGTAGTAACAAAACACCCGAGGCGAAATGCATCACTCTCTTATCAGAATTTACTTCTCTTTGCCTAGAGAATGATTTAGAAAGGGTTGAGGACTATCCACTTTTGAACTTAACTCATTTGTCTGTAGACTATCGCTCGCCTATAATTGATATGGTCACTCAATACACTCCGGTAAAACAATCCCAATCACCAGTTGAAATGAAAATCATTTTGTGTGATGACCGACCTATCTACCAAACTCCACGAAGAATGTCATATGCAGATCAACACGTGATAGATACGCAGGTGACTGAGTGGTTGAAAGATGGCATTATTCAGCCAAGTAACTCAGAGTATGCTTCAACAGTGGTACTGGTATCGAAGAAAGATGGCACAAAACGATTGTGCTGCGACTTCAGAAAGTTAAATGAAAAGATAGTGAGGGATAATTTTCCAATGACACTCATTGATGATGCTCTGGAAAGATTACAGGGAGCCAAAATATTCTCTACTCTCGATCTGGCCAATGGATTTTTCCATGTGCCGGTCGAACCAAACTCAAAACGTTACACCTCATTCGTAACCCATAGTGGGCAGTATGAATTTAATTTCGTACCTTTTGGAATTTGTAATTCTCCTGCCGTATTTTGCCGTTTTATATCAGCTATTTTCCGAGATCTGGTGCAGCAAGGAGTAATCGTCATTTATATGGACGATATAATTATTCCAGCATCAAGCAGTAATGAAGGGTTACTTAAACTAAAAGTCGTTTTAAAGAGAGCCGAAAGTTTTGGGCTGAAGATTAAGTGGCAAAAGTGCCAATTTTTGATGAGGAGAATAAAATTTTTAGGATACATTATTGAAGAAGGAGGTATAAAACCATCGGACGAAAAAATAAAGGCAGTACACAATTTTCCAATCCCGCGGGATAAAAAATCTCTTCAAAGATTCTTAGGACTTACTTCTTATTTTAGAAGATTCGTGGAAGGGTATGCGTTAATTGCTAGGCCTTTAAGCGATTTGCTGAGGAAAGACACTGAGTTTAGATTCAACGAAAAACAAGTTATAGCATTTCAGCAACTTAAAGGGGCGTTGGCTAAAGCCCCAGTCTTAAAACTTTATAACCCTAGTGCCGAAACAGAGATACACACGGACGCTAGCATGCACGGTTACGGTGGTGTATTACTTCAAAAAGACCCAGAAGATCAACAATTTCACCCAGTCAGTTATATGAGTCTCAAAACTCGACCTGGAGAAGAAAAGTATCATTCTTACGAATTAGAGGTACTTGCGATTATACAGGCTTTAAAGAAGTGGAGAATTTATGTTATGGGGAAAAAGATCAAAATTGTGAGCGATTGCAATGCGTTCGCACTAACCATGAAGAAAACAGATGTACCACTTAGAGTCGCTCGTTGGGCTATGTTTCTCCAAGATTTCGATTATGTTATTGAGCACAGACCGGCTACAAAAATGAAACATGTCGATGCTCTTAGTCGAATGGAATCCATGTTACTTGAAGATTCGTTAAATTTTCGGTTAAGAGAAGCACAACAAAGTGATGATTGGGTAAAAGCGGTATGCAAAGCTTTAGAGGAAAATACTTACGAAGACTTTTATTTGAAAAACGGTATACTGTATAAAGATTCCGTAAAAGAGCTGGTGGTAGTACCGCAAAAACTGGAAGAGGAAATAATTCGGATGGCACACCGTGTAGGGCACTGGTCGGCAAAGAAGACCCAAGATTACTTGGAAAAATCGTTTTATATATCCCAAATAGGACCAAAAGTGACAAACGTTATTAGAAATTGTGTAGAATGCATTATAGGAGAAGCAAAAGCAGGGAAAAAGGAGGGCTTACTCTGTCCAATAGACAAGGAGGACAGACCGTTGTTGACTTACCATCTTGATCATTTAGGGCCTATGGAATTGACCCATAAAAAGTATAATCATTTGTTGGTAGTTATAGATGCGTTTAGTAAATTCGTGTGGTTATACCCAACGAGGAGTACAGATTCGGCTTCGGTAATAGACAGATTACAAAAACAGGCTTCTGTGTTCGGCAATCCAAGAAGAATAATTACAGATAGGGGAACAGCATTCACAGCTAAGAGTTTTGAAGAATATTGCACTAAGGAGGGCATTCAGCATTTTCTTATTGCAACCGGCGTGCCACGTGGAAACGGGCAAGTCGAGCGTATCAATCGTATCATACTACCATTGCTGACGAAATTATGCCACAATAATCCAGCCAATTGGTACAGACACGTTGAGAGGATACAACAACTTTTGAACAATACTCCTCCAAGAAGTACTAAGTTCACACCTTTTCGAATTCTAACTGGGTTAGATATGCACACATCTGATAGTATTGACCTCCGGAATATGCCCGAAGATTCACTACTTAAGGAACTAGATGGGGAACGAGAAAGTATTAGAAAGAAAGCTGCAGAGAATATATCCAAGATTCAGGAAGAGAATAGGCGAACTTTTAATTCAAAACGGAAGCCAGAAGAAGAATACAATGTTAATGATTTAGTGGCGATAAAGAGGACACAGTATGGCTCAGGGCTTAAACTGAAGGCAAAATTTTTGGGGCCGTATTCAGTGAAGGAACGACTTCCACATGGAAGATATACTGTCGAAAAAATAGGTGACGTTGAGGGACCGGGTAGAACTACAACGGTGGCCGAATACATGAAGGCGTGGAACCCAGCGTTCGGGGCGAACGGCAGGTCAGGACGGCCGAATGTGGGAGAATTGCGGACAACACGATCCGGACAGTCCTACTAAATGCGACCCTGTAGACTGGAAACTGACGCGACGCTTGGGATGGGAAAACGGGACAATTACTGAAAAACGAGAACATACAGTACAGTTTCAAGTCGTATGTAATAAAGGGCAGACGTGCCACTATACTAAGAAGAGCGTGTTTCATTTAAACTAGGAATATCCTACACACATAATCTCGAAACATGGAAGACCTAAAACTAATCGAGATAGATATAGAGTAATAATTATGTAAATGGTCAAGATGACAAGACTAGTCCGTCCATGTATCCGTGCAAGGATAACTTGAGTAAGAAATTAGATATCGTGATGAAACTTAGTAGACAAGCTTTTTTGCGTTTGCAAGAGGTTTATATTTCAGATGGGCCCGCCCACTAAATGACACTAAACGACAACTTGTAAAGTGCCATAACTAAGCTCCACAATTTAATATAAAACTGTTTTTTAGTACAACGAATCACATAAAGTTGAGACATCTTTGGTTTGAAAAATTTTGCAAAATTAGGTGTCTTCGCTTTTTAAGAGGTTTAATATACCGTAAAAAATTTGTTTAAAACTACTAATATATGCGATAACTCATTAAATAAACATTTAATTTTACACCTCAGCTGGCATGAAAGGGCTTCACAGCAGCAAGTATCAGAATTGGACAATGGACCTGGCACTGCCCACCTTTTGGTAAAATCCTATATTAGTCCAGTCATTTAAGCTTAAATTAGGTAAGAATTTTGGAATTCAGATACCCAGCTGTAAGTCTGTAAATACTTGCATATTGACACCCTAAAAGTTGTCTCAAAACCTACATATGGTAGGGTGTACGCAACTATTAAATTTCAAGGTCAAAGGTAACAAAAATCGGTTTTTTGCGTTTTTTTTTAAATATCTCATTTCCTATGGGTTTTTTGCTATTGGTATTTATTATCAATATTGTAGAATACAAAATTCTCTACAAATTTTGTTTAAAAAATTTTTTCACACGGTGAACCGTTTTCGAGAGGGCTTAGAGCGCGCGGTCACAGCATCACTTCATGTCAACCGGTGCCTCCGATCAAAAACGCGCCATATATAGTTGATGAACTATCGATAAATCAATGATTATAAATATTTGTCAATTTTTATTAACTATTATATTATATTTTATCATTTTTTCCTAACCTATCCACTTTTTATTCAGTATTCATTTATTAAAAAATATCATTCAATACATTTATTTTTATTAAAAGTAAAAAAATGGAATAAAGGGTACAAAAACTACAATTTATAATTTTAATCATCTTCTTCCTCTTCATCGTCGTCTTCCGGCTGCTGGTAAATTTCAAACTGGTCTTCATTATCGTCTTCAACGACATTTGTTTCAAGTTCTTCCATGATTTCGGGGTCAAAAGTTCCATCTTCGTTAATGTCGCTCTGATATGGTAGAGCATTGAGATAAGCTTGCCCATTACATTGGCCACAAGCTAAAGAGCATTGCAAGCCCGCTTTCCTGCATCCGCATCGCGAACCACAACCACTCTTGCAGTTGCAGAAAATTGTATTTAGCAAAGGTTCTGGAGCAGGTGGTAAAATTGTCATGATAGGCTCCAGAAAATCGTTTCGCATTGCCCAACCCCATACCTGGGGTTCCAAATCATGCCCTAACCAAGTTTGAACTTGATAATATACGCGTTCGAAATGTTGATGAGCAGCTGCACTTGTTGGTGGAATATTTGAAAGCTGCACAGGTTTATTAAGTTTTGTAGACTTGACGTAATCACATATAACGAAGATGATCGAGACTTTTCACAGATTTCGGAGCATTATAAATTGCCAATAAGGTTTGAGTTCCACTCTCTAATAATCTATGGGCCGAACAATTTTCTTCCTCAAATGCTGCAGCTAGTTCATCCAAATTGGTCAGTTTCTCAAAAACTTTAAAAAATGTTTTTTTTCCGTTTTTAAAAAGCGCAGAAGTTGTGTCACATCCACTTAATGCGTGCAGAAATAAAATATGTGTTTTGGAATGAGGATAATTATCAAAACTTTTAGTCGAGTTCCTACGTTTTTACATTGCCTTTCCCAACTTTTTTAAATAAAATTTCTTGTTCGTAAGACAGTGTACGCCCAATTAAAATGATGAGTAAATTGTAATATTGTCCTATTATTTACAAATTTACAGATTTTAAAGAAGATGCACTTAATTATTTTCTAATTAAAATGTCATTAGTGTTAATGGGAATATAATTATAGTAAGATTTAAGTTTTTCCCTTCATTATTTTTTAATTTTAGGAAACGGTGATCAGTATTATTGAATAGATAAAGATTTAAGGCATGAAGAAAATGATAAAATATAATATAATAGTTAATAAAAATTGACAAATATTTATAATCATTGATTTATCGATAGTTCATCAACTATATATGGCGCGTTTTTGATCGGAGGCACCGGTTGACCTGAAGTGATGCTGTGACCGCGCGCTCTAAGCCCTCTATCTCGAAAACGGTTCACCAGAATTTTGTATTCTACAATATTGATAATAAATACCAATAGCAAAAAACCCATAGGAAATGAGATATTTACAAAAAAAGCGCAAAAAACCGATTTTTTGTGACCTTTGACCTTTTAATAGTTGCGTACACCCTACCATATGTAGGTTTTGAGACAACTTTTAGGGTGTCAATATACAAGTATTTACAGACTTACAGCTGGGTATCTGAATTCCGAGGTGAACTTACAATAATGACTGGACTATATCTCAGGGCCTGCTCGACTAATATGAACCAAATTCGGTACCTAACATTATCATGCCATTTCTGTGTAACGGTACCATAAAATACATTTTAAATTCCATTTCAGATTCTCTTACCTTACCGTATACAAATCAAGCATCAAATAATATATTGGGATAAAACATTGCACAAATTACCTTAGCTACCATATATGTTAAGCAGAATTTTGACTATGTCGGTCAGAGTGTATGTGATATTTAAATATATTTATAAGTATAATGTGTTTATCGCTGAATATGAGTAAAATCGATCTAGACCGTGGCCTTAGCCCCATATCCCTAATATAATGGGTTCCCTTTCATTGGTCGATTTTTCCTTATATGCTCAATATATTAATTTTAATCTCTTTGGTTAAGTTCATATCACAAATATATAATTTTTATTAATTAGATTGCTTTTAATACAAATATATCGGATATGCAGCAAAATATTGTAATATAATAATATAAGATACCAAACATGATTGTGCTCTTTGCTAGCGTATAAAATCTTCAATTGTCACCTTTTTATAAAGAAATTAAGTTTAGCCCTTTCATTTTACAAGATGTACTGTAAAAACGTCATAACCGACAGAAACAGATTTAAGTACGCAGAAATTTAAAGGTACAGCCTTTGATAATGATACCTAATAATAATACAATATGTCTTATAGTGTTCCCTTCAAACCCTCTTCTTGGATGGCATTCACCAAAAATTGACTTAGTGGATCATTGTTTGGTATTGTATGAATGTACTTAGATGTTTGTTTGTATGCTGTATATATTATTATAAATTTATATGTTTTCATCTGTTTTTAATGTTCATCTAGAACCAAGTTTGCACACGTTTTGATTTTTGAACAATTCTTTTCCTTTCGTTCTTCACTGTTTTTCTCCTCTGCACACTTTTTCAAGGGTATCGGTTTAGTTGGTTCCCTGATGCAATGAACTGGTCCCAGGCATGAGATACATTGGTTTGGACCAATAACCTTTTTCACTTCCATTTTCCTCTTGAGTAAAGTTTGCAGTTTATTCCATTCTCTATTTATATTTCTTAGTTGCTCGTGGAATTTTTTCTTAATAAATATTATCTCGGTTTTGTCCAATTTAGCCAACAACATATTGTGTATTTCACTTTTTGTCATCTCAAGTGTGACCTTATCACTTTCAAAATCTACTCGCAATTTTTCGGTGATTATGCAACGATTATAACTCTCATTCAATTCAGCAAGCTCCTTATTTAAACGATCTTTGAAATCGGCAAACTTCGCATGCAAGTCGCTAAGTCTTTTTCGTCTGCTATCCATTTCGGTGAGCAGTGGCGATATGGCACTATCAATCAGATGTACAACGAAGTGTGTATTTGTTAATAATTTGCAGGCAATAGTGTCCTCAGCTTTGGGATATATACAAAAGCTCTCGCAAGCCTCAGCGAATTTTTCGAAATTGCCGGTGCTATAATGCGTGCTCTGTATGCCTTCGTCATCCCGTATTTGCTTAAAGTGGGCCGTCAGTTTGTTCTCCAATACACGAACACGTTCTTTAAGAAGCTCCACTTTTGCCAAATTCTCGGAAAATGTTTGGACTTTGGCGCATTCAAAATTATACGGCGATATACGACTTTCTCTAAGGATTTTTTGCAAGCAGGTGCTCATCTTGCCGACAATTTCAATCTTCTCAGTTCGTGAATCTAACTTCTTCAGTAGTATGTCAAAGAAACTTTGGAGCAAAGACAAGTGAACACTGTAAATTTTCGGGTTACCCAAAGCGATTTGCAAAAGCTCGTGGAGAGTTAATTCAATATATGTTGTTGCCATTATGCATCAATCTAGTACGTCAGGATTTTGGTCTTTAAAACTTTTATGAAAATATAATAAACTTATTGGTAAAGTACTTATTCGTAAACACAAAATGTCGCCCGAGTGAAAATATTTTCGTATTTTCAATGAACAACTAACAGACAGGCGACTGTTTGGTGTCCAGTGTTGCCAAAGTAGCTATTTTATAGTTGTATTTGATTTTTTATACTTTTTCAACATGTTGCTAGGGAGTAGTTTTGTTTACCTAACGGTTGTTTTCAAAAACCAAAACCAATCGAGATAGATATGGAGTTATATGGTATACCATATACAGTGAACCAAAAAGAAAAACTTGTACAAGGAGATGCTTCCAGGTGACTTATCTCCTAAACTATTACAACTTTTAAGTTGCATCCAAAAGTGAGAAAAATACCGATTTATGCAATTGAAATTCATTTTTAAAAATCCAATTTTGTCCAAAAAAATAGTAATATACAAAATAACTCCATTTTCGAAGACCAAACAAAAACTTGTCCAGTTTGCATAAATAAATATGTTAACACTCTTTAAGGAAAATTAATATTTTGTATGTGCACATTTGCTCTCTATCTCGGTTTGCAGTCTATTATTCATAGAATGCACGAAGTTTTGTGTAAGTTCAAGAGCTTCCTTACACCATACAAATCGACGACCACCAGATCTAAATAAATGAAATTTAGACTCATCTTTAAAAATCAAAGAGTCTCAAAACTCGTTATCACTGTGGATAAACTCTTTGGAGTATAGTAAGCGTTTCACAATATTTCTCTTCCATAATTGTGGCTTGTTTCGTGGTATCTACGCTCGAAACAAAGAAGTTCCGAACAGTTTCAAGGGGCCAGTTTCATCCAAATTCTTGGCGTTAACAACAGCAAATATTTTGGGGCGTTCCTTGATACTGGAAGCAACTTTACTCTTAGCCTGGGTCGTGCCAATATATATAGATATTTAAATTTTTTGCAATGGCTAACGTCAAAATTCATTTATTGTTAAAATTTGTTTAAATAAATAAATTCGCTTCTTGTTACAAATGTTTGCAGTTTATAATCTGAAATAATTTAAGAGAGCAGTACATTTAAAGTCATAGCATCTCTCTGCACAAGTTTTTTTATACTCTCGCAACCTGTTGCTACAGAGTATAATAGTTTTGTTCACCTAACGGTTGTTTGTATCATCTAAAACTAATCGAGTTAGATATAAGGTTATATATATATAAATGATCAGGATGAAGAGACGAGTTGAAATCCGGGTGACTGTCTGTCCGTCCGTCCGTCTGTCCATCCGTGCAAGCTGTAACTTGAGTAAAAATTGAGATATCTTTATGAAACTTGGTAGGCATGTTTCCTGGTACCCTGAGACGGTTGGTATTGCAGATGGGCGGACCACTGCCACGCCCACAAAACGCCATTAATCAAAAACAAATAAATTGCCATAACTAAGCTCCGCAATAAGATACAAGACTGTTATTTGGTACACAGGATCACATTAGGGAGGGGCATCTGCAGTTAGAATTGTTCAGGATGACAAACGAGTTGAGTTGTCCGTGCAAGCGATAACTTGAGCAAGAATTGAGATTTCACAAATAATTTCTTTCAAATAGCAGTGTTCATTTTGTCAAAAATGGCAATACTCAGTCCCCGTATACATAATATGTTATAAGAATTTTTAAGCAACCGCTGTACTTTATACCTTATATAGTGGTCTATCTGTAAAGCTTTTTAATGAAATTCAGAGAGCTTATACTTCTAGTGTTGATATGTCGTACAACTAAAACTGTGTAAAATCGGGTCCAAATACCCCCTAGCCCCCATATAACTTGTGTAAGAAGGTTCTTTTTGGTTTCGTTTTTTGGTTACAATATATTTATTTATTGAATTTGCTTGTTCAAAGCCTAACAATAAGTTACAAAAGCCTAAATCTATTAAAAACTAGACAATCTCAGGGTTCTACTTGAGCCTATTAGGTGATAGGTTGCTTTTTAGAAGGCTAGTAGTTCTTTTCTTTTGAAGCAAGTTTGATTACAGGAATGTAGCGAGGTCTTAGCTAATTGACTTGGATGATTACGGAGCTTAACTTCGTATTTCTTTCTGCCGTCATCTACTTCTTTCTTTACCATAGGAATACCAACATCTTTATTACTATTTTCATTATGAATGTACCATGGTGAACCCGTTATAGCTCTAAATATTTTTGAGAGGAACCTATGTATTATATCAATGTTATCGCATTGTATAGTAGAACTTTGTTGTCAAGGCTAAGTTTTGAATTTTTATTTAAAAGCCAGTAGGTTTTTTATTTGTGAACCTTCTGTCCAAGTAAATGCCTATTTAAATTACATCCTTTGGTTGTGGTAGTAGTGCATTATTAATTTTAATCGGCTGACACATTTTTGGTCTTAGTGAAAATGTAATATGCTTACAGTTCTGTTCATTTACATTAATTCGCCAGTTGGCTAGCCATTCTTCGACCTAAGCTAAATGCTCCTCAAGTACCGTTGGCGCTCTGATAGGACATTTATTACGGCATACTAAGGCTGTGTTATTCGCAAATGTCTATGTCAATACATTATTATCGGTTGGGTTATTTGCTGTATATAAGATATATACAGTTGGGCCTAACACACTCCCTTGAGGTACACCAGCTCTTATCGGTCGTACATATACTTGTAATATGAAATTGGCTTCTTTGAGAGAAAATTTCCTATTTTTTTTAATAAGACTACAATGTTTTATAACATACAATTCGAAAAGGAATAATGTTTTAATTTTATATAAAAGGCCTTTCCCGGGTTTATCTAGAATGATGATCTACTTCATTTACCATGAATTTACAATATTTGGTAGCTCCATTAGCATTTTTGGAGTTATTTTATCGTGTTCTGATGCCTTTGTTAGATTCATCTCTTCTATAATATTTTAATTTCAAAAGTTGAAGTCTTAATAGATAAGAGTGACTTAGTAGCAGTCAGGGTTGCGAATTTTTTAATTGAAAAATTTTGCTTATATATTTTAATCCCGATGTTCGGATTAAAAATAAAATGTTTATTTTTCAATTTCGATCAATTTTTATTTTTTAATTCTTATGTTTTTGTTTATTCCAAGATTTTTGGTATTAAAAATAAAAAATTTTATTTATTCAAAAATATGAATAAAGTACACTAACGCACAAAAATCTTAATTCTAAAACAATTTCTTTTTTCTAATTCTTGATTATATGTTTGGGATTTATAAATATATATTATATGTTTACACGCGGTTCGGCTAAATATTCTGTCGGACTCTCTTTGCCAAAGCTGTATGGAAGAAGGCGAGTTGGAATCATCTTGTCACTTCCTTCTTTATTGCCCAGCTTTTGCCACACTGAGATTGAAATATCTCGGTAGACACAACTTTGGAGAACCTAGCGAATTTGCTGGGATTGATATTAATCGCCTTAATAAAGTCATGGTAAGCACAAAAGGTGATGAATAATTTTATAGGCATCTATACGGGAATCACTTTATAGATAGGGTAGTTTTACTCAGAAGCAGATATTTTTCAAGTCAAAATTGTTTTGTTTTCTTTCACCGAGTAATGAGGCAAAGCATTTAACTGTGTTTCAGCAAAAAGGCCTCTGTATGTATGTACGAACATACTTGCGCGTTAATTAAATAGTTTATTCTAGAAACACCATGACCACAACGTATATTGAAGTAAGCTTGAAGGAGATGTTGCAAATGGCGCTAGGCGCACCGAAAATTAATGAAATTAATATCTCGATATTGCATTGTCTTTTCAATATATTGCTCAAGAAGCTCGACTGCCAATATGAAAAGGTGGAAATGGACGGCCAGGAGGCGGCATGTTTGCAATTACTCTTGCGAAAGAGTAGAATAGCGCGCTTACCATTCAATACCGATAAAGTGGAACTGCTCTCGCACAAAATGAAAAAGCTGACACATTTGCGGGAACATCAAAAGCATCTCGAGGATCAGTTGAACGAGCATTTAGAGGAAATACGCGCGTGCAATAATAAAGACAATGACATGTATTCCTTAAATGATTGGTCCAAGTATTGCGGACCTTGTGAGTGGTACTGTACTAACGCCGAAACTGAGACTGACGTGTATTGTAATCTTTTGGAAAATTACAACTTCATTACCAAAGTTAAGCGGATCGTTGAAGAGCCTGTCATCGGTCCGATTCTGAACATGAGGAAACGCATAGAGGAATTACATGTACAATTACTAGACTATCGACGTCGTTTAGATGAAAAGTCTAAGCTTTGGTCATATATTGAGTACATCGCGACAGACATTGACAAATTCAGTCAACTAATTGCTTTGGAGAAGAGATCCTTTCAGCATGCCATGGAAGAACTACAGAGGATGATGGATGGAAAAATGTATAAGGTGGTTTTACCCACGCTTAAGAAGTACATACAGACCGAAACGGAAAAAATCAATGAAGTTTGTAACATGCTAAAGAAGAAAGATAGCTGCGACACTCCCAAAGCATTCTCAGATACGCCCACAACATGCCTTTCATGTAGAGGCGAACTTACCTGCACACGCAGACCGATCTTGATTGCGCCGCAACGCAGTGCGGAAGTGGTAGACGTTAGAAAGCGGAAAATGGCGGAAAGTTGTAGCCGCACCGGTCCATGTTTGGCTAAAGAAAAGGAAAACGAATTACTGCAACGGCTCAAAATCATAAACGAAAGAACGGAGGAAGCCGTAATAAATACAGAAATGACCAAGTCTTGCTATGTCCAATCCAATCAATTTGAATTATTCCAGGGTACTAATGGCGTTTATTATCGCAAAGCCTAAAAAGGCTTAAACATTTTCTAAAATGGTAACAACGAGATTTGACGAAAAATAGTTCATATATGGAATGTAACCACGATATATATTTTTTATAATATATTTTTGAGATAAACACATACTTGCATACTTAATTATAAAAGCTAATAAAAACTAAACATTCTAACCCGAGTCCACAGAAGCTCTAAGCAGCCTTATATTGAACACATAATGGAGCGGAGAAGGTGCAGTAGTTTTTATGCAAACATGCAATGAATTTTTTTTAATAAAGACAGTTCTTTAAATATCTGGAAAAAGAGTTGGCCATTTCTTCGAAATATTACTATTAAGTTATCAAACGAATAGAAATTTTATGTATTAACTTCCCTGGTATTGCTTTAAATGACATTTACGAATAACATGAAATACGAAAACAAAACAAAACAAAGAAGTATTGAAATTGGAATTAAACGTAAATATTCAAATTAAATATACGTTTATATAGAAATTTATTGAATTTAGTTTTTGCAGGCACCAGATCAGATGATCATAACTTGCAGAATTCGCGATAAAAGCAATCCTATGGCTTTACCTGAACTTGTGTAAGAAAATGTATATACCGTGTAAATTAGTATGTTTAACTATTTACAGATTCAGGAAGCGATTCAGGCTGACCAAAGATGCATTTAATTCCATCCTATCGGAATTAAAATTTAAAGGGCATTTATCAACCGCAGTACCACCAATGCTTCAACTAGCAGCGATTTTGTCCCTTTTAGCATATTTTTAATTGGTATGTGTTCAGTGTGTAACATTAACTACGTCCCCTAGTTAAAAAAAATAGAAACGAAACTTTGTCCACATTTCATTATGTTTTCGTCAGACCCCCTATCTCACCGCACAGAATACTTTGTTCAGAGGTATGTTATAAACTTCCAGGTGGTAAGTGGTTTAAGGTGTGCAAATAAATATACACATTTTTAGGTATCAGATGTATTAATATTACACGTTTTGGCATTCAAAAACCAACTGCGAATTAACATATGTTTTTCAGTAGAAAAGGATACCATAGGTTTAATTCAATGATAGCATATATATACATATGTATGTGTTTATGTTACCTAATCAGTTATACATATACGTATTTATACCTATATTTGGATGTGTAGATTACAAATTTACGAATATGGTATATTTAAAGATTTGTAACCACAAGCATCGAGTTTTAGCTATAGATTTAAAATCTAGTGGAGCCGCTGATGATGCTGTACATGAAATCACTTATCAAAAAATTTTGGCGCATATTAATTTTGTTTACATGTGTCCTTAAATCATTAATTATAATTGTAATATGTGTTAAATAGGATCCATAAAAGAAAAATAACTTACATTTTGCCACTAATTATTTTTGCATTTTAACATTCGTACTATTATGTTTGAAAATTAGCTTACGAGTCGGATTCCAATTTCTTCGTACCAAGAAATACAAATTTGGAGTTTTGAAAGTGTGTATTCTCTAGCGAGTGCCGCCATCCAAAAACGAAAATTATACAAAAATTTCGCTGGCTAACGAGTGCCGTGATTCGCGAGTTGGCAGAGTTGTGGCCGGAGAGCCTACTCGGATCATCCTATAAAAGCTCACAGATACACATATACTACCTTACTGTTTACTTCAGATATATACTTAAAAGTCCACTACAATAGGTACACCGAAATTGAGTGACTAATGGGGAAATAAACCATATATAAACGGTACATAAAGTAGTATTTTGTTATGTCAGAAGCATTCTAAATTTTTATACTCTGGCAACATGTTGCTACAGAGTGTAATAGCTAGTTTATATATAAATACTCGTATATATATAAATGGTCAGTATTACTATGTTCGCAGCGAATTGAAATCCTCTTGAAAACACAATTTGTGGATTGTGGATCCAAAGTCGTTCTGACCGAGATTGTGTGTTTTCGACATTTGTTGTGTACCCTACACAGTGACGGTCATTATGGAATGTAAACAAATTGCCAACTGACAGTTAAGGCAGGCAAAATATGTCTTCTAATAATATCGATTAAACTAGAGCAGGCACCGATTATAATGAGTGGAATGTAAGTTTTCAAGGGGTTTTCAGCGAAAACTGCGTTTTCGTTTGACAGATTTTGTATGGATGAAAACACAAGTTTTCGCGTAAAAACCTCTTTTGTCTATGAAAACACGAATTTTGTGTCGGTGCGAACGTAGTATATGAAGAGACGAGTTAAAATCCAGGTGACAGTTTTTCCGTCCGTTTGTGTAGGCGAAAACTTGAGATATGTTGACGAGACTTTTTACACATATTTGTTGGCACCCACAGGAGGTGGGGGATTCTAGTGCATATCGACCACTGTGCATGATAGAAACAATTGGGAAAATTCTGGAGCGATTGATCTGTGAACGTCTTGAAGCACACCTGGAAGAAGTTGAAGATGGTTTATCTAGCACCCAATACGGGTTTGGCAGGAAGCGCTCGACTATCGACGCAATCAAGAAGCTGACCGGAATAGCAGATAAAGCAATTGAAAGTACTAGGTGGATGCATGGCACAAAAGAATACTGCGCAATCATCCCTTTCGACGTGAAAAATGCGTTTAATTCAGCATACTGGCCACATATAAGATGTGAATTTTCCGACAGGCTGTTGTTATACGACACTGAAGAGGGGGTGAAAAGTTATGAAGTAACTGGTGGAGTTCCACAAGGCTCTGTTTTGGGCCCAATGTTATGGAATATCTTATACGATGAAATATTGCGCCTCCCTCTACCAAAAGTAGCGAAAATAATTGGATATGCGGATGACATTGCTGTGGCAATAGTAGCAAAAGAGCTGCACCAAATCCAAAGCGTTTGTGTAGCTACTTCTCAGAAAATTAAAAACTGGCTCGACGTGTCAAAACTTCAGCTGGCGGGGCAGAAGACAGAAGAAGTCCTGATCTCGAGCAGAAAAAAACTAGAGACCATTACTCTGAACAATGACGGGCATGAAATTAGAACTCAGCCATCTCTAAAGTACCTGGGTGTCATAATCGATGGGAGACCTGCGAAAAAGCTGCCCAAATGATTTCGGCACTAGCGCGAATTATGGCTAACATAGGTGGACCAAATCAAGCGAGAAGGTTACTTTTAGCAAAAGTCAGCCAATCAGTTATGTTGTATGCGGCACCTGAATGGGCACAAGCGCTTACCCATAAAATATATGCCAAAATGGTGATTTCAATGTTCAGACTAAGCGCCTTCAGAGAGCCAGTGCATTCCTCACAGTATCGCGAGAAGCTGTTAGCATTATATCTGGTATAATGCCACCAGATATAATGGCACTTGAACTCAAACGAATAAACGATACCAGCAAAATACTCGGCAGATCATTGACAATAGAGGAACAAAAAGAAGAAAGACAAAAGAGTCTAAACGAGTGGCAAAACCGTTGGGACGAAACAATCAAAGGGCGGTGGACGCACCGGCTTATCAAAAATGTGAAAACCTGGGTTAGTTAGAAAGCACGGACAAACGGACTTTTATATGACGCAATTATTAACTGGCCATGGCTGCTTTAGAGAGTACCTGTACAAGTATGGCCATGATAACGGAGTGACGTGTTCGTTTTGTGGTAATAGTAATGAAAATGCTCTACACATTTATTTCTATTGCCCGTGATATAATGTGGAAAGGACCTTGCTAGAACAACAGATAGCAGAACCCGTATCACCGGATAACTTAGTACCACATATACTGCGGTCTGAGCAGGTGTGGCACGCCGTAAAAGACCTGGCCGCAAAAGTTCTAATAGAGCTGAGAAGAGCAGAACGGCTGCGAAAGAAAGAAATGAGAGCAATAAATAGAGTATAAGTACACTGAGATGGAAGAGCCCATAGGCTAAGCTAACCTTGCGAAGAAATACTTTACGGTAGTCCCGCTAGGTACATACGAAGCTGACGGAGTTAAGGGTTTAGTACGTAGGCGTACCGCTGCGCGAGTTCGGCATATTAAAAAATATGGACCGGGCGTGGTCCCGAAAGAGGTGCACCTAGCGTACGGTATGAATCGTGCATGCTGTCACTAGTGGCAGTATCTTTCAGAAGATTCCCCCTTCGAATACCAAAAAAAAAAAAAACCCACGGGAGGTTTCCGTTAAACGAAAACCCTGTGGATGGATCTTTTTAAAAAGTGTGCATGGCACCTTTCCCACAGTGTGAAAATGGTTGAAATCAACCGATAATCTCGCCCAATCCACATAAGCCCAGCATTCATTATTGGATAATATTCGACCGAATAGACCTCGTCCAGCACACAGTGAAGCAAATATAGAGGCCATAGCTGAGAGTGTACACGAAGACTGTGGAGGACTTGGCGCATTTTACATCGAGATCTTAAATTGAAAGCGTACAGCTTGTGCAAGAACTGAAGCCGCTGGAACTTCCCAAGCAACATCGCTTTCCTCTATGGGCTCGTGAAAAGTTTCAAGAACATCCGACTTAAATTTTGTTCAGCGATAAGGCCCATTTCTGGCTCATTGGGTGTGTAAACATGCAATACTGCCGCGTTTGCGACGGACCCTAGTACCTATAATGCCGTTTTACCGAAAAGAATGAGATGAATAATTGAATAAATAATAGTATGGTATTTTTATGTATCAAAAATAGATTCAATCGGGTCAATACTTTCATTAGCTCGCATTCACCTAACTGATATATTATATTTTAATATTATTTTAGCTGACGCGAACTAAAATATAGCACCTTCAGAACGCCATCTTAATTATGCGAGAGGAAACTAAATGTAATTTATTTCAAATATATGTGCAAATATATATATACATATATATGTGTATGTACGCATGTATTGTGATTACACATCCACAACTATGCGGGTCGTTAACCTTTGCGATACAGGTTCCCATCGGTGCCTTCGAACAAACTGAAATTCTCTACGCAAATAGCTTCACAGTTATCTATGTAAACACTCGTAGTAGGCATTTCTGCAGCTGTTTGTGTTTTTCTGATCTGCTTAGGAATGATGTTTGAATTTAAAAGGGTCTGATTCCTACCTAAAGTCAGTTTCAGAGATTTTTTCGCACATTTGCACACTTTTGGCATGCGCACCGTCATAAAGGCGTGGGCATCCGGTAGCAAGCTCATCCCATGAACGCCTTTCTCAGCACAAACCTCTCGATCGCCACAAGAAAGGCAACGCAGTCCACTACTGATGATGCCTGGAGGCTTGGGACAGTCTACCGTATTCTGTATGACCGCTATGTGTGCCTCAATACGGCTTAGGTTGATGGTCACATAGCGTTTAAGCGCAGGGATTTGCAATTTATCCAATTTAAAGTCCAATATATCCTGCACCTCCTCCATGGTACCCAGAAACCGCAAATTATGTTGTTCAATCTGCTCTTTTAGATCCTCAACGGCACGGAGGCAACCTTCAATTAAAGCTAATTTTTCCAAATTTGCTGAAGCATTGGAAATCAATAGATTCATATCTTCACTAAGATCTTTGATCTCTTGCTCGAATTCGAACAAATTTAGGATCATGGGTTCAGCAATACGGCGTTGGAGCTTTTTAAGAAAGTCAATATTGCCAATCATATAGCAGGCGAATGTGTTCTCTTCAACACATGGAATACATGTACTATCTGCATTAGGCTTAAAGTTCTCCCAATCTTTTAAGTCATATTTCATTTGCGACAAGTGGCCAAACTTTCTAGCAGTTTGTATATGGTTGTCAAGATTGGATTTCACTTCTTCGATTGACCTTTCCAGCTCTGTGATGGCGTACAATTTCGGCCCAATAATTGATACCTGTGTATCGTCCAATGTGATAGGGGCCGACTTAGATTTGTTCAAGAGCTCAGCCAAGCAGTCGGATTCTACGCCACAAATCGAAACCGTATCATTCTGGCAATCAAGTTTTTTGAGAATCACATTAATGAGTCTATGAAGTACGTGGACACTCGTACTGGTCAGTTCTGGAGCGCCTAATGCAATCTTGGCCATTTCTTCCAGAGTGAATTGAGCTTTTGGTGCCATAAGAGTAGTATATTAAGGTTTTTATTTATGTATAGTTGATTATTTATTCTTAAATTTAGAAAAATTTTGAAAACAGTTCTATGTTTTCAAAAGTTTTAACTTGTTTAACCGAAAAATCTAAGGCAAATGTTCACGATTTTAAGTAAAGTTAAAATATCGATCGTATTATGTGAGTGGTTATTTTCACTTTTTTTATAGGGGACTTAAAGTTATGGAGACAATACTAGCCTTAAGCTTGCTGACAGTACAGTCGAGTCTTGTGAAATAATGTCTAAACTCAATACCTGTAGCATCGAGTTAGTTTACATGCGTAGTGCTAAGATTCGTTTGGCCCAAGGTAAATCGTGGACCTCTTACTAACCTTTCACTCTTAGCAATTTTCATCTTTTACTAGTTATACGGGCTCTAGCCGGCCACTTTCCGATCGGAATTCATGCGTAAAGATTAAAAATCTTGAAGTTTTTCAAAGACTGCTTAAAACTGTGGATGTTAAGGTTTGCTTTGGTATATTGTTGGTGTTGGACGTACCAAAAAGCGTCAACGTTTTTTTTATCACAGAACAATTACCATATCACAAGATTACAATGAAGAGAACGTGTTTGCAAGTGAATCTTTAAAGGTTATCACTTTGTTTCATTTACTACTGTTCATTCTAATGCCTATAGTGTTGTCTTTTAAAACGTGAGTTCGTCAAGAAAAAGTAAATATAATTCTTATTTATTTTGTTGTATTTGTGGTATTTATATACAATAACACAACAAAAAAAAGATTAACTTTGGTTGCACCGAAACAATAATCACCTTGACATATACTAAAGATTCCATACAACAACCTGACTTTGATCGTTCAGTTTGTATGGCAGCTATATGCTATAGTGATCCGGCAGATGAGCAGATAATATCTCAAAAACTGTGGTACAAGTTTGCGTATATACAGACAGACACACGGACAGAGGGACAGACAGACATGGGTAAAACGACTCAGCTCGTCATGCTGATAATTTTTATTCAATTATATTATTATTCAATTCTCTACGCCACACTTATTTCCAAAATGAACTCGGTGATTTAATACATAAGTTCAATTTATTAAAAAAAAAGGACCAGAACTGTGCGCTTCAAGATTTAAAGAAAGAAATTCATTAGCTGCAACAGTAACAATTACCACATTTTTTTTATGGAAATTGGAGGAATGTAATACTTCCAGACATGGGATTGGAAACCAATCGAGTAGTTATCGTTATGTAAAAGATGTTCAAAATGCGTTACTGCACAATCGTTGCAAATATGCATCAGTTCAAATTGCACATTCAAATAAAACTTAGAGAAGAATACTAAAATATACATTTAGTTTAAAAAAAACTAATTACTATGAACCGATCAATGGCCGATCTGTGTGATGTGGGACAGTGTGTTAGAGCAAAGCAACTATTGTACATTGGAACAAGATATTTGATCTGTATGCAACCACGGGAACCATTGGCACGCTGATACAACTTTGCATAAATAGTGTTCCAAAATTGTCAATACTTCCTGTAATACTCATTTACCTAAAGAAAGATTTTCAAACTTCCGGCTAACTTTGGGCCGGATTAATTAAGTTTATTACCTATAAAAAATAAAAATTATTAAGATAAGTATTAACATTGATTATATTCCAATCACAATTTCGTCTAATAATAAATATTGAATTCTTACGCACCATTTTTTCTGTGAACCGTTTATTAATATTAAGTTTTTACCAACAACAGTACCCGAGCTTTCTTGTTTTTATATATATATTTACACACTTTATCTAGCTTTAATACTTTAAATTATTGGAAATAACCGTTAGGTAAACAAAACAATTATGCTCTGTGCAACATATTGCGAGAGTATACAGATATCGAACAGCGAATCATCTCCATCATTCTGCGCAAATATGTGTTGTAATATTATGAACTGAATCGTCTGGACAAATGTGTCAAATATTTTACAAAAGAAATTTTATTTTCATATTCAGTCATATTTTTTGAAATCTTTTATTTTTCACACGTTTATTGCATAACGGGTTAATGGATTCTCTTCCTAAGGGTCATTTTACTTTGCAGCAGTTGGCGAATATTGCGCTTGGTGGAGAGCAATTGACCGGAGTCAATACCGTGGTATTACACAGCTTGTTGGATCTGCTATTGAAGAAGTTAAATTGTGAAGACGAAAAAGTGTCGATAAGTGGCTATGAAGCCAAGCAAATAGAGAAAATGTTGCACACGACTTCTATTTCGCCAATTATTTTCAAGGAGGAGAGTTTCGATGTAGTTTTAGAGAAATTTGAAAATGTAGACGAGATGGAGAAGCAGCTCCATGAAACCGAAGAAAAATTAAGTGATCATTTAATAGGCATTCGTCGCTTTTTGAAAAGGTTTGACACTCTAGAGCCATTTCGCTTCGACGATGACGATTACTATGAATTATGCGAGGATTTGTGCAGTACACTCGATCCAGATGTGAAAACTGCTTGTGAAACACTAGCCAGATCTACGTTTTTGAAGACCATATTGATGCGCATGTGTCATCCAATCTTAAAAGCTTACCATGCAATAGAAAATAAACTATGTGTGCTTGAGGGTGAGGTATGTGCATTAATGAAACGCTTGGATGAAACATTTGATAGTTTTCAACTTGTCGGGGTGGTACAATCAGAGTTTGAGTGGTGTCGCGTCGAATTAGACAGGGTGCATAGCAGCTTTTTTAAAGCTCTGAATGAAATACAAGATATACTCGATGCAAAGGTAAACAAATATCAAATGCTACAGCTAAAAGAGTATGTAACCGAACATCTAGACGCCGTTTGGATAAAATTGAATAAACTGCGCATTGAAGGTCGTTGCCAGAGGGCTTTCGCTGTTGTTATCGATAAAGAGACACCGTCTTCTACGGTGCCCGCAAAGAAAAATGTTAAGACCTCGTGCGTTTGTGATGGTGTTCATCTGCAATTAGCCAAAGAACAGAAGCTACTTGAACGCATGCGACGTATAGACAATAAATGTGTGGAAATACTTTTGGAAACCCAATGGCGAAAGTCTAATGTAGGGCCACCCATAAAAATTACACAAACTTCATAAAAGCATATCAGCTCAACCTTAAATGTTCTCCATCAAACTATTAAATAGACTTGTAACGACTGCCCAAGTCCCCAATTTAAGACAGACTTATCAATGTAATGCAAATAACAACTAATGTTTTTATATACATGCATAAATATCGTATTTAATTGGTCGGGTTCTTAGTTAATAAAAGATACAGTTCCTAGGTAATATCACTGAAAAATTTCCGTCAAACAAAGATTGTTTGAGAGTAAAATGAAATTAAATTTTGTATATGTTTGTTATAATATGTAGTTTCATTTATCTAACGGTTGTTTGTTTCACCTGAAACAAATCGAGATAGATATGGAATTATATATATATATTGGATCAAGATGACGAGACAAGTTGAAAACCGGGTAACTGTCTGTCCGTCACGCACGTAAACAAAAACATATAAAGTGCCATAACTAAGCACTAAGTTAAGATACAAATAAGTAATTTGATACATGGAATCGCAAGAGGAAGAGAGAAACCAGTGGGCTAAATAATTTGCAAAAGTGAACGTGGCCGTAATCCCTAAATAGCTAAATTTACATATCCTGCAAACCGCTAAAGCTAACTCAAACAAACTTAATAGCAAGCAGTATTTTTAACACTTATCCAAATACTAATATATATATTAAATGGTTAAAATCAAAAAATAACCACGCCCACTCCCCATAGAACGGTTATGTAGAATACTACTAACTATATACGATTATATAAAAGCTTGATAACTCAACGAATAAATACGCCACAATAATTAAATTTTAAAAATAGGACAATGGGCGTGGCACCACCCACCTTTACGCGAAATTTGGTGAAATCATATATCTCAGGAATTACTCAACCAAATTTGGTGCGTGAGGTTATCTAAACATACAGGTCTGATGACCATATAACAAAATTTTAAATTCCATCTGATTCTTTCACTTTACAGTACACAAGTCAAGCATCAGTGAAGTTATCAGATAAAACTTCGCCCAAATTGTTAAAGGTATTTCATCAGATGCCCAAAAATTGTCGAAACCGGAATAAAACTTTTTAAGGACACACAAACCGAATAAATGGATCCCAGTGCAAATAGTGTACTCTCTTACGAGCATATCGGTCATTCTGTGAGATCTGAGTAAAATCGGGACAATATATTTCATGGCGCTTTTATAACAAAAATAATTATATAAGAATTTCAAACTTCCTGTTGGCTTTGTACCGTATATATCCGTCAATAAATAACCGTATAAATATAATGTGCGACATCGAGCATCGAATTATCCCAGCTCCCATATATTGTACTACATACATATAATGATTTTCATTAGTCCATTATTAATTTTAGATTTCCCATCCTTTGTTGGTTAATATTCTCCGTATATATCCTATTTATTAAATTTAGCCCCTTGATTTAGTTTATATGACATAGGTATATCTCAGTTCAGTTATTCAAGTTTACCTTAATATTATATTATTATTTCGGACATGCAAAATGTATTGTAGTAAATAAACTAAGTGAGGTTACGACTCATAATATACATAAGTTAATCACATACCATATTTAATGTAATTCATTAGGTTTCTTCGAATAATTTCGCAACTTTACCTAAAAGTGGTTACCTAAAGGTTGTTTGTAACATCTAAAACCAATCGAGATAGATATATAGTTAAACGTCTGACCATCCGTGCAAGCGATAACTTGCCGACTTGCGGATGAGAATCACAGGCAAGAAAATAGACTATAATTAATAAGAGATTCAATCGGAATTTTATTATGATTTCTAATATATTGACCGATAGATGCTGATAAAATAGATAAGCGCATACCACTGTAAAGTTTTGATGTGGCACTTACACTCGCGGTTAATGTGACAAATGAAAAGCAGATTTCTTCCTGATGCGAAATAACTGGTAATTTATTTATTGTTACAAAAGATTCTAACTTTAACACTTATTTAAATAATGATAAATAAGCCGTGTAGAACTGATTTCGAACGAAATGATGGCAGTTGACGTTTACAGGATCGAAGCAAATTATAACGCACTTTATCGATTTCGTATTGATGTGTTAATAAAACGAAACGAATGTGTTGTTTACGCGGCGCAGTGTGCTAACGAATAGATTTGACAGGTGATGTAGATGTTCACAGGTGTGGTGTGTTTCATTAGGGTGTGTCAGTTTTTCCCGAGTAGAGTGGTGCACTTGGAGGAGGGAGTTTAAACTCATTTAAACATCCTGGGCCCCCTAGGCGAATATTTAGCCTAATATTACATTTATGTGTTGTGGAATGTTTTTCGGCGTACTGCTGATGGAGTAGCTGAGGGCACGGGGATGAAGTAGTGGTACATCCATATCCTGTGCGTATAAAATGGCTTTGGTTTTAAGAACATATTTTGTACACATTTCGATGTGAATGTAAGTGCTTTAAGGTAAGCAACTGTATTTTGCGGGTATATGAGGTTGTAGTTGCTTTTCGTACTTGCGGTACTTGTATTTGCGGTTGTTTCTTTTTTAATTTTATTATTTGTTTAAAATTTCTTTACCATCGGTTTATTAAGGTTAGCGACTCCAGGCCCGGCTCAGATATGGCCAGAATGGGTGCTCCTTTGAGAAAATGCCCTAATGTTAGGACAAAGAAATTAGAGGGGTACTTGCGAGAGTACAGTGATTGGCCGTGAACTGAGAACGGTTTCTTTTCAAGTTAGTAATGTGGTAAATTCGATATATTTGTATTTGCAATATACATCTACTTTTTTGAAGTAGGAGGATAGCTTTTTATAGCTGATTCCCATATACTACCGATATGAGGAGCATAAATGCGACGTTTGCTTTTTGCAAATCTAGGAGCATCGCTATATCACCTTGGGAGTATGGTGATCCCTTAATTATACTCTCGCAACCTGTTGCTACAGTAGTTTTGTTCACCTAACGGTTGTTTGTATCACCTAAAACTAATCGAGTTAGATATAGGGTTATGTATATATAAATGATCAGGATGAAGAGACAAGTTGAAATCCGGGTGACAGTCTGTCCGTCCGTCCGTCCGTGCAAGCTCTAACTTGAGTAAAAATTGAGATATCTTTATGAAACTTGGTAGACATGTTTCTTGGTGCGTAAGACGGTTGGTATTGCAGATGGGCGTAATCGAACCACTGCCACGCCCACAAAACGTCATTAATCAAAAACAAATAAATTGCCATAACTAAGCGCCACAACAAGATACAAGATTCTTATTTGGTACACAGGATCACATTAGGGAGGGGCATCTGCAGTTAAAACCCTTTCTAAAAAGTGGGCGTGGTCCGGCCTCTAATAGGTTTAATGCACATATCTCCTAAACCGCTAATGCTATAATAACAAAATTCAATAAGAGCTAATGTTTTTAGCACTTCTATTGACGGTGTGAAAATAGTTGAAATCGGGTGGCAACTCCGCCCACTCCCCATATAACGGTACTGTTAAAAACTACTAAAAGCGCGATAAATCAAGCACTAAACACGCCAGAGTCATTAAATTTTATCTCTGGGATGGTATGAGATGACTTTATAGGAACCGCGTTCAAAATTAGACAGTGGGCGTGGCACAGCCCACTTTTAGGTGAAAACCCATATCTTGAGATCTGTTTAACCGATTTCAACCAAATTGTCACAGTGCAAAAATGGGCGAAATCGGACTACAACCACGCCTACTTTCCATATAACACCATTTTAAATTCCATCTGATTCTTTCACTTTCCACTATGCATATCAGGCAACAATGACTGTATCGGGATAAAACTTTGCGTGAATAATGCGATTAAAGTATGCCACCTTGTGGGCAAAAATTGTCTAAATCAAACCAAAACTGTTTAAGCCCCTAAGTACTAAATATGTGGACCCCAGTGCCTATAGTTGACCTTCTACCGAAAATATCAGTCAATCCACAAAGAAATCTCAAACGAGTATACTATTTGACTTTGCGAGAGTATAAAATGTTCGGTTACATCCGAACCTAGACCTTCCTTACTTGTTAATATAGGGGATGTCAAAGGAAATTCTGACTTTATTTTATTTTTCTGCCAATTCGTGGAGGGTTGGAAAATTGTGGCTTTAGCGGTAGTCGTACGAAGTGCCGACCATTATTTGATCGAGTAGTTGTGGCTTTGCAGAAGTCTTCACAATACTGATCTTCTGGGGTTGTAATTGAAATGGGGGGAAGTTCTTCTAACTCCCAAAACTTTTTCAATTGTGAATTGAGGTATTCATTTGAGATTTCCTTGAGTTGTCATAGTGATAACTGGTGCCGTAACTATTCCACTTAGGATCCAACCGAAAATAGTATTTTGTGCCAATAGTGTGTTTGAAATTTTCTCAATACCCTCAAGTATTATCTGAGGTATGAGATCGCTGCCTAATAGAATATCTATTTGAGCGGGAGTGTTGCAGTTGGTATCTTCTAGCTTTAGGTGTGAAACCTTTTGACAATGCTTGCTATTTATGTGATAGCTTGGAAGCATATTTGTAAGTTGCGGTAAGACTATAACTTCTGCTTGTATGTGCTTATTCGCATGGGGGGAAATTAGGGTAATAGGGCAGATTTTATTTGAGGTTTGCACTACTCTTCCGCCCATTCCCGTGATTTCAAAGTTGGCTTGTTTTGTTGGCAGTTGTAGCCTATTTTGTGCCCTAGACGCTATGAAGGATCGTTGTGATCCTTGGTCTATTAAGGCTCTAAGTTTGTAGAGTTCTCCTCGATGTTCGATGGAGATGACTGCTGTGGGTAGTAATACCTTATTTTGTATTTCGCAGTGTAGCGTTTGAGTGTTTTGTGCCTTTGAGCAACATGGTGTTATTTGGCAATTTTCGGTATTGTGGTTTTTGGGATTTGTAGTTGAAACTAAACCCGGAACTAACTGGGAAATGTGCGGTAGTGAAGCATTGTGTGATGTCTTTTTCGACAGTAGATGCAATTGAATTTGTTTTTACAATTTTTATGAGTATGCGTATGCGACAAGCAATTTGTACATAATCTTTTTTATCTTATAAAATTGTTTCTTTCGTGAATTTGTAATTTTTTAAATATCTCGCAAGATTGTAGTTTATGTCCTGGATGTGAACAATTGCGTTTTGTAAAGGCTTCTGTTTAATTTGTTTTTGCTACTAGCTTAGGGTCTATTGAAGCTTCTTTTTAGGTCGTGTTGAACAATTTTTGTTTTAATTAGTTTTTTATCTACCCTTTCAGCGATTTCGTACTGGGTAGTTAGAAAGTCTTTCATTTGTTGCCACGTGGGGCATTTCTTTATGATTTTTCTGGTAATGCGGCGGTACATATGTTTACCAGTATAGGGTCCCAGCTATTTGTGGAAATATTTTGTGTCGATAAAACCGACAAACCGACAATTAGAAACAGTGGATTGTAGTCTAATAAATTCATCACTTGTTTCTTTCTGAATTTTAGGCAAGTTTATTAGTGTCGTTACTTGTTCATCGATTATATTATTCTTTCATTTTCATATCTTGCTTTTAGAGCTTCCCAAGCCAAATTGAAATTGTCATCATTTAGTGCGAACTGTTTAACTATTGCGCCTGCTTGAACTTTAGTTTTATATCCGAGGTGATACAAGTTTTGCACTTTTGATAATTTTGGATGGTTGATATGTACGGCAGGGAACATGTCCCGGAAGGACGGCCATTCTTCATAACCTCCATAACATATTTCTGTGTCACATGCGGGCACCTCGAGATGGATGCCTGAACTTGCCTCTTGACTTTGAATTTGTGGCAGCTCTACTCTCGGATGTGGAGTAGGTGCCATCGCTTTTATTAGCTTTAATTGATTAGAAATCATAGCTTTTGTTTCTTCGTACTGGTCTAAGCAGTCTATAATGCGTAAGCCGATGATTTAAAATCGTGTGGTAGATCTGAATTGCCATAATCTACTATGGCGTCATGAGCCGTTTGGAGACGAGTCCAAAAATTTTCAATATTTTGTTTTTTTATTTCCAATAACGATTCAGAAATATTTTGAATCGGTGAAGATGAAAATCGAGTGCAGTATCGTGTTAATCTGTCACTCTCGGAAATGAATTTGGCAACCTGTTTTGAGCGTGTCGTCATTAACCATTTTTGTTATGTTATTTATTACTATATGTGTCAAAGTTAATTAAAATTTTCTCAGTATAAACTGATTTAAATGCAGCAATAAATGATAATTAATACCGAATACTATTTTACGTATATACGATTTTTTTTGGACTAGATAAATATTTACTTGAGAAATAATTTTTTAATTTGTATACAATATTATTTTAAATATATATTTGTGAGCGTATGGCACTTTTATTTTAATAATACTTTTTATGTCCTTATGTTGATGTATTTAGGTACACCCTAATACACGGACTTGTTAGTATATATTTATGTGCTCGTGAAATTGAAAGCTCGTCAATACACTTTGTATATAAGTATGCACGGATTGTTTGTGCGTATGTATGTATATTTTCTAATGCAATTGAGAGCTCGTTGAAGAGATCAATGTGGTTTTAGTTTTTTATGTTTCTTTGTTACAAGGGGTATTGCGGGGTGTATGCCAATGTGGACCTTGAAAATATGTACAACTATAATTGAATATGTTTTAATATGTATATATTTAAATATTATTTTTGTTTGTGTGCAATTGAGAGCTCGTTAGAGAGATCAATGCGTTTTTGTTTGGTTCGCAATCCTGCTTGCTTGTGTTTTAACACGAACAAGAGGTTTTGCTTGAATATATATATATTATATATATATAAAGAGCGCGAAAATAGAATTGGTAATACACGATGTTTTCCCGTATATGCACTTGCATCTGTATGTAAATATGTAATTTGGTTTAATAAGTATGTAAATATGTATGTTTGTATTTATTTTGTTTCTCTTCCTTTGTCTTTTAATTATATCCTGAACAGGGTATATTAATTTTGCCACGAAAATTGTAACATCCAAAAGTAAACGCGAACTAGCCCCTTAGTTTTTGAGATATCGATCTGAAATTTTGAATAAGTCTTTTTCTTACAAAGAAGCTACTCATTTGTCGGAACGGCCGATATCGGACCACTATAGCATATAGCTGCCATACAAACTGAACAATCAGAATCAACTGTTTGTATGGAAAACTCTTGCATTTGACGAGGTATCTTCACGTAATTTGGCACAGATTATTATTTAAAGCAACAATGTAATCTCCGAAGAAATTATTCAGATCGGATGACTATAGCATATAGCTGCCATACAAACTGAACAATCGGAAGGAAGTGCTTGTATGGGAAATTCTTTCATTTGACGAGGTATCTTCACGTAATTTGGCACAGATTATTATTTAAAGCAACAATGTAATCTCCGATGAAACTATTCAGATCGGATGAGTATAGCATATAGCTGTCATACAAACTGAACAATCGGAATGAAGTGCTTGTATGGGAAATTCTTTCATTTGACGAGGTATCTTCACGTAATTTGGCACAGATTATTATTTAAAGCAACAATGTAATCTCCGAAGAAATTATTCAGATCGGATGACTATAGCATATAGCTGCCATACAAACTGAACAATCGGAAGGAAGTGCTTGTAGTCTTTCATTTGACGAGGTATCTTCACGAAATTTAGCATGGATTATTATTTAAGGCAATAATCTATTCGCCGAAGAAATTGTATAGATCGGATGACCATAGCATATAGCTGCCATATAACCTGAACGATCGGAATCAAGTGCTTGTAAGGAAACTCTTTCATCTGACGAGATATCTTCACGAAATTCGGTATTGGTTTTTGTTAAATAAAGCTATGCAATCTCCAAAGAACTTGTATAGATCGGATGACTATAGCATATAGCTGCCATATAAACTGAACGATCGGAATTAAATACTTGCATGGAAAACTTTTTAATTTGACGAGATATCTTCACGAAATTTGGCATAGGTTATTGCTAGAAGTATTGCAATATCCGAAAAAAGTGTACAAATCGGATCACTATAGCACATATCTGCCAGACAAACTGAACAATCGGAATCAAGTGCTTGCATGGAAAAATTGTTCATTAGATAAGATATCTTCACGAAATCCGGCATGGATTTCTCTCAATGGCATATAGCTGCCATACAAACTGACAATCTAAATTAAGTTCTTATATGAAAAAAATTATTTACGACAAGTTATCTTCACGAAATATGGCATGGATGATGATTGTCCAAGATATCGCTACAATCTTCGAACGAATTGTTCATATCAGACCACAGCTATCATAGAAACGGACCGATCAAAATAAATTTCTGTATGGAAGTTTTTAGTATGGATTATTGCTTAAGATATGACTTCAATCTTCGAACGAATTGTTAAGATCGGACCACTATAGCATACAGCTGTCATAGAAACTGACCGATCAAAATCAAGATCTTGTATGGGCAATTTTTTTATATGACAAAATATCTTCACAAAGCTTGGCATGTCTTACTTTTTTCATTAAATAGAGAACCCATTTTTTCCGAAATGTAATATAGTTTGTAATAGAAAATTAAATTTTTTCTATATGGTAAATAGTGAGTAACATAACTAATCAATCTTCTCCAATATGTTTACATTGTAATCAGATTTAACCACTTTACAAAAAATATATTATAAACAAATCAGATTAATTAATAATTTATACTGTCCAATTTAAGCTTTCAATCAAATTTTTCTTATATCTGCCAAAAACAGTTTTGCTTGTGAAAAAAGTAAGGTATGACATGTAGCTGATTGGGGCAATAAGTTAAAAATTGTGTTAAGAATGGATTCATATGAGTAAGCAGCAAAAATATTATTTAATTAACCATAAAATAAACAAATCCCTAATTATTCAAGATATATTATTATTTATTAATAATAATAGAACACTAACTTTGAAAACATAATTATTCAGTTTTAAAACCCTAATTAACTAATGGGTAGGTACAAAACATTCTAGGTAGAATAACAGGTAGGAAATAAACATTGTTCGAAGCGTAGCTCAAAAGCATAACCTAGGTAAAAAAATTTCGATAATGCCCCTTTTATATTTAACGTCTTAATATTTCCACTAAAATTTCTTGATGAAATTTGGCATGGATTATTGGCCACGGTAACAATAAAATATCATAAGAAATTTTTCAGTTCTGATTATTGTTATATATGTTATAGCTGCCATACAAACTGATCGATCTAAATAAATTTTGGTATGGAGGTAAGTAGACAATTATGTTAAGAATATATACATAAGAGAAAGGCGAAATAATATTTTTAATACCCATAAAATAAATAAATCCCTAATAATTCAAGATATATTATATTTATTAATAATAATTTTAAAACCCTAATTAACTGATGGGTAGGTACAAAACAAAACCTAGGTAGAAAGTAAACATAGTTCGTAGGGGAGGTAGAAAATATAACCTAGGTAAAAAAGAACCTCTACAATGCAACTTTTGTAATTAACGCCTTAACATTTGTTCGAAAATTCCTTGATGATACCAAGAAGGGCAAAAGAGTTTGCAGATGTGAAGTCGGGCTCTAAAGCATTCAATAAATAGGGCCCAACACATCGGATCACTTCAGTTTACGCGAGCAGCTTAAACTTTCAACAAGCACACTTTCAAAACAACGAAAAAAATCCTTTTCAAATAATAAGCATTATTTTAAAAATATTATTATTTTTTAAGAATAAGCATTATTTTAATTCTATTATAATTTTTTCACTGTTTATTTTACGTATATTTTTTATTTGTATAAATATCTTATTAATTTGTAAAAATGCCAAGAGTATCTAGACAGTCGCAGGAAAAAAGACGTCGCAATGCTCTGAATCGAAGCCGACAACAATATAGTCAAAATTTGGAAAATAATAGACAGAGGAACGCCGACTATATTGCCGAATTACGGTACTCAAATTTGGAGTACCGCAATGAGGAAAGAACTCGTGACAGTTCTGCACGTTCCACTAGACGACAGAACCTACTTCACAGAGCAGCAGAGCAGCAGCGTGATACAGTAGGTCATTCAAACACACGTTTGAATCCAGAATATAGAGCAGCGGAGCAGGAGCGCAACACAATAGGTCGTTCGAACAGGCGCTTGGATCCGGAATATAGAGCAGCGTAGCAGGAGCGCAACACAATAGGTCGTTCGAATAGGCGCTTGGATCCGGAATATAGGAGTGAAGAACAGGAACGCAACACCTCGGAACATTTAAATAGGAGAACCAATCCGGAATATAGAGCAGCGGAGCAGGAGCGCAACACAATAGGTCGTTCGAACAGGCGCTTGGATCCGGAATATAGAGCAGCGTAGCAGGAGCGCAACACAATAGGTCGTTCCAATAGGCGCTTGGATCCGGAATATAGAACAGCGGAGCAGGAGCGCAACACCTCGGAACATTTAAATAGGAGAACGAATCCGGAGTATAGAGCAGCGGAGCAGGAGCGCAACACAATAGGTCGTTCGAACAGGCGCTTCGATCCGGAATATAGAGCAGAGGAGCAGGAGCGCAACACAATGGAACGTTCTGTACGGCGTCAGAATGTAATAATAAGGGAAGAAGAGAGGCAACGAGATGCAGCAGGAGAAGTCGTCGAGAAGATCCAATAAGAAGACGTCGTGAGCAAATTTTAAATTCTTCTCAAAGAAGAACCCGCCAGCAAACCAGGCAACAACTAACAAACGAGCAGGAATCAACGTTGGAAAGAGTACAATTGCATATATCGGATTCCGCAAATCGTGAGTTAGAAAGCGAGAGGTAAACCAGGAGGAATATGAGAAGACGTCGTGAACTTTCTCCTGATGCACAGCTAGAAGAACAAGAACATCAACGTCAACGTCGAGCTGCCAATATCTTTGATATTTACGCATTGTTGATAAAGAAAGGACCAACTGAAATATGCGTGTGTTGCGGTGGCACTTGGTTCCCTCAAGTGAAAAAACTAGAAAAATGTCAGACTTCAACAAAATTTGCGCGCTCAGAAGATGCTAGAAAAGTGTTTTATCTGTCATCAAAATTTCCGTCTTCGAACCAAAAGTACAACTTTTGCAACACATGCTATCGTATTGTTAGGAAGGTATCGTATATCTGCTTATCGGAAGGATTGGAGTTTCCTGATATTCCGGAATGCCTTCAGGATTTAACGTGTCTGAAAGAAATACTGATATCACCGAGGACCATTTATGCGCATCATCTCCTTAGGATATGAACGACGATGTGCTATTCGTGGAGCAGTGGTGAATATCCCCATTTCAGTTGTAGGGACAGTCACCATGCTTCCACGAAGATTTGATAACATCCATATTATTCAAGTGCACTTGAAACGTCGATTTGAATATGATTTTAGGACGGAGACAGGGCGACCAGCAAAAATATTGGAGGCACTAAACTATCTGCTGGGTACAGAGCTCTACGTCAAGCATAATATCCAAATGTCAAGTGATTGGCTGGCAAATGCTGGAAACGAGGAAACTGTGCCATTTATTGCGGAACCTGCAGATGAGGCAGAAGGAAGAGACCTGCTTAATGACCGCCAGGAAAATGTACCGCTTGAAATAGAAGAGGAATTAAATCCAGGTGGTCAGGAGACTTTAATGGACAATGAACCCGTTGAAAATCGATCCACTGAACGGGTTGCAATGGCACCAGGACAAGGTGATGCCCAAGGGACGTTACAACCGACGACGATGCTCAGGAATTGTCGTATCCAACGATTTACTGCGGAAAAAAGAGGACATCTACAACAACTTATAGTAAAATTGAACGTTCTGAAATTCGACGCTATGATCGGCGTTGTGTGCGCGTGGACGTTCTCCTGTATATTTATAAGTTCTACGAGTTGGAGCGCATTAAAAATGCAATTTCAATTTGCCTGCGTAAAAAGTCTGGATCGAGGAATATAACTGCTGCAAATGTGAGGGATGAAAATTTTGTCAGCAACCTTATCCAGCATGATGAAGGGTATCATGTACTCAAAGGACTTCGATCCTCACCTGCACATTGGGAGGCTGAAAAGAAGAAAATTTTAGCTATGATCCGCCAGTTTGATTTGCCAACATTTTTTATCACAATGTCTGAGTTGTTAGTCATATTGAAGAAACTGGTGGATAAAGTAGACATTTCGGAAGAGGAAGATACTGCTCTATCAAGCTCTGAAAAGGCGAGACTGATAAGGACAGATCCAGTTACATGTTTTAGGTATTTCGACAATCCATTCCGCCAAATGCTAAAATTATTGCAAAACGGAATATTTGGAGAGCAAATGATGTTGAAACATTCCTCGACCGTCACATCACAACCGATGGGGATGATTTGGACTTACTGGAATTCATTCAGTATCAAAGACACAGACTTGGTCGAGCTTGCCTAAGAGACCCACTTGAAAAACAAGTGTGCCGATTCAACATGCCATATCCGCCGATGCCACGTACAGAAATACTTTTCCCCTTGGAAATACTTTTCCCTGAGGAAGGTAATGAGCAACACAAAGTTCAATTTCAAAAAATACAGAAACTATTAACTCTAACGGATCTCCCAGAGGAAGAAATAACACGGTTGAACTGCTTCGAAAATTTTTTGGCGGATGAGCGAATCAACACTGACTATGTAGGATAAAAGCTTGTTTTTCACTCACCTGTAAAAAAGCCACACATTTTCCTAAAGAGAAAATTTTCCGACAATCTTCTAAATGCCTATAATAAAAACATCCTTAAATTTCATAGAGAAAATATGGATATTCAATTCATTCTGGACGCATACGCTTGCTGCAGCTATATCATTAATTATATAAATAAATCCAATAGAGAAGTATCAACATTATTGAGACAAGCCATGGAGGAAATAAATGCAGGGAAGTTCTCCATTAAAAGAAAACTGCAGCAAATCGGAAACAAATTTGTGAACGGATCGAAAATATCGGCTCAAGAAGCAGCTTGTAATATTTTTGGACTGCATCTATCAGAAGCCAGTAATGGGGAAATATTTATAAATACATCACATCCAAACAACCGAGTAAGGATGATAAAGCCCCGACTTGAATTGAATGCTTTACAGGAGAACTCTACGGACATATATGTGCCGAGTGTGCTGGAGACTAACTCTCAAAGGCCCGATCAATTGGAAGAACTATGCTTAGCAGATTTTGCAGCATGGTCCAGATTTTGCAAAACAAGCAGAAATGTTTCTGATTATAGCGAAGAATACAACGAAGTAGAGAACGAGGATGACACGACAGCTGCACTTCCAATGGCATTAAAGGATAATAATAATAATAAACCCAACGATTACCCTCCTCCCGCCCAACCGACGCGAGGGGCGCAATCCGCATACGTGCGGAATTAGCCGAGTCAGAAAAGGCAAGAGAGTTTTTTAAGTGTTGAGATCTAAAACTGCTCAGCTACAGAAACAAAAATTTCAACAGCGAAGATCTAAAGTTACAATATAATAAATTGTTACCTTTTCATTTATTAAGAGAAAACAATAAAGTCTTTTTAATTTTGAAAAGTGAGTCAGATAAGTCAAATGTGCTGGAATGAGAATTAAAATCGTGACATTACGGCGGAATGGCTCGTTTAGTTCAAAATTTGATCTACAGGATTTTAGCAGTAAAGGTCTAAACTGCCTCGAAAGGCGAACCGGGATATTAAATTTAATTTCAGACAGGAGAAAAGAACTGCAAACAGTTCCATTCAAAAGTTTCACTAAGAATATTATGCCAAGCATTTCCCTACGACTAGAAAGTGTAGGTAGATTAATAAGTTTTAAACGACTTGTGTATGGAGGTAGACTTACCCTAGTTTCCCATCGGAAATGCGCTAAGGCGAAAAGTTAAAATTGTTTTTGAACCGACTCTAACTTGTCAGAATGGATTTGGTAGCTAGGGTTCCATACCACAGAGCCATATTCCAATATAGGTCTAACCAAAGTTGTATAAAGTGTTTTAGTAATATACGGATCTCTAAATTCTTTAGACCAACGTTTAACAAAACTGAGGACAGCTTTTGCTTTCAAGACCATGGTATCAATATGAAGACTGGAATTAAGCTTAGGGTCCATATTAACTCCCAAATCAACATAGTTTAAAACTTGCTCTAGAATATGGTGTTTTATTACGTAAGAAGAGGGGTGCACAGATCTATGGGAAAAGCACATCGTCTTACATTTATTGAGATTAAATGGCAAATCATTTCTATCACACCATGCAACCAAATTGTTTAAGTCTGTTTGCAACAGACACCTTTCCTCAGTTGAAGTGTATGATTTAAAAAGCTTTACATCGTCAGCGTATAATAAAATTTTTGAGAATTCTATTACTGAAGAGATATTGTTAATAAACAACAAGAACAGAATCGGGCCAAGATGACTACCTTGCGGAACACCAGAAGAAACATTAATTGTATCTGAAGGTGTATCCTCAAATATCACTCGTTGTGTTCTATTATAAAGATAGGAAGATACCCATTGAAGGAATCTTGGCTGAAAGCCCAGCAGATCAAGTTTATGTATGAGAATCGAGATATTTACTTTATCGAAAGCTTTGCTAAAGTCTGTGTATATAACATCCGTATGCTTATGTTCCCTAAAACCCAATGATACATGGTTTACAAATTCAAGTAAGTTTGATATAGTCGAGGTCCCTTTACGAAATCCATGCTGAGATGAGGAAATTAACGGAGAAATCGAAAAGGTTATATGGTCAGTGATGATAGCTTCAAAAAGTTTAGGTATAACTGATAGTTTTGCGATACCTCTATAGTTTTCAATGTTGGATCTAAATCCACTTTTATGCAAAGGGATTATAAATGACTGTTTCCATATTGAAGGAAATACACCGTGTTTAAGAGAGGAATTAAATATCCTTGTCAAAGGCAAGTAAATATATTTGGCACTATTTTTTAGGAAGCATGAGGGTATCATGTCTGGGCCATAACTAAAAGATGGTTTTAACTTATTTAAATTAAAAAGGACGTCTTCTTCAGAAATAACTGGGGCGTTAATTAAAGTATTCGAACACAGCACTTGCTGATAAGAAAAAGTTTTGGAAGAATTATTACAGTAGTTTGACTTGAAAAATTCTGCAAACATATTGCATATAATATTATTGTCACTTGAAATGATAGATTTGTATTTCATTGCGGACGGAAATTTGGAAATCCTGCGTTTGGAGTTGACGAAATCATAAAAAGATTTTGGATTACTTACAATATTTTTTTTAACTTTATTTAAGTAATTATTATAACATTTTTTGTTTAGGTCAAAATATTGTCGACGCAATAGCGAATATTTAGAATAGTCGACAAGTGAACCGGTTTTTTTAAAATGTTTAAAGGCTCGAGTTTTTCTGTTTTTCAATTTATATAACTCTTTCGAAAACCACGGACTTATACTTTTGTTTTTGTTAACAATTACTATTGGAACATACTTTTCAAATAATTTCATAATAATATTATTAAAATGAGAGACACTCAATTCAGTGTCACCATTATAATTAGGCCATGTTATTGTAGAAAGTTCTGTATTTAATTTTTTTAAATTAGCTTTTGCAAAGTTAAACCGAGTACAGAAGCAAGTTTGATGATTATTATCCCGTACATTGCCTGAGATTTCGACAGATATTTCCAAAGCAGGATGATATGAGTCCTCTGGTAGAACAAGAGGATTACTCTGAATAACGGAACACTTTGCAGAGGTATCAACGTATACTAAATCTAAGCATTTACCAAATTTATTCGGAATCAAATTAATTTGGTTCAGACCCAACTCGGACATTTTTTCGAAAAACTCATTAAAACATGACCGATTGCAAATCGGCACGATATAGTCATCGAATGGTTTCCACGAAGCACACGGTAAATTGAAATCACCTAATACAATTATTGAATCTGCATTATTTGCCATCGAGGTAGCACTATTTATTAAAGAAGCATGCTGCATGTATACAGATAAGTCGGAATGGGGTGGTATATAAGATAGGGTTAAATAAATAAAGCAACTATTAACGTATACTCTAATACATTTAAATTCAAATGAGTCGGTCCCCGGAACAAGAATATTTTCAGATGGGATATAGGAATGCACGGCAAATAGAACACCTCCACCGATTCTGTTCAGTCGATCACATCTAAAAATTTGAAATTCGCTGTTTAAATCAGGATTTCTAAGGAAAAGGAAGCAAGCCCTTATTCTGCGTTGGAAACGTTTTAGCGTTGAAAGTTCAAGAGCCGATTTCTTCAGAGAAACCGCCATGATGTTTCACCCATGGAGAAATGAGGAAACAGACTTATAACCTAATGAAGTCGAGAGTATTTGCAATTCACACTAGGAGAAAATTGAGCTGAATAAGCTCAAATATGACAAATTTTCATCGAACGAACTAGAACGGATTTTGGAAATCCTTCATGTCGCAGCGGAAGAAACAGTTGATGATCGAGCTGCCTCACAACTTTTAGATCCCGAATTTAGGGCTCTAGCCGTTCCAGAGCAAACAGGAGACATTAATGTTTTTTAGGAGCACAACAATACATAGGAAGAGGAAGAGGCGGTTCGATTAATTAAACTCCCACCTCTAATATTAGAAGACCATTTACTGGCAATGGTGCAGTCACTTAACAGCTAACAGAGGGAATACTTTACTCATGTAATGCACAATGTCAGTAAAAGGGCAATCTTCTTCGAATATGTCGGAGGCGGTGCTGGAGTGGGCAAGAGTCGGCTTATAACAACTATATATCAGTCGTTAACATTTCGAGCTAATACTGTGCCAGAAACAAACCCCGAAACAGCCAAGGTGTTACTCTGCGCACCCACTGGCAAAGCAGCATTTGGAATTGGGGGCCTAACCCTTCATTCTGTTTTTTCACTCCCCGTCAACCAGTCTTCCGGCGATCTTCGGCCACTAAATAGTGACACATTAAACAGAATTCATGCCAATCTCATAGATATTAGGCTAATTATAATTGACGAAACATCAATGGTTGGAGCAAAGATGTTTGCATATTTAGATTGCCGGCTAAAACAAATTTTCAGGAGCACGGCTTACTTTGGAGGCATACCAATTATCGTGTTTGGTGACTTAAACCAGCTGCCGCCAGTAGGAGATCGATGGATATTTGCGCCGAATAGGATTGATCATTACAGTACAATTACAGGAACACCGCTTTGGGATCAATTTCGGTACTTTGAGCTCACTGAAATAATGCGCCAGCGTGAAGATCAAGCATTTGCCATCGCTTTAAATAACATGTCAGAGGGAAATATGACACACGCTGACATCCAATTAATCAAAAGCAGGGAAAAGACCTCTAATGAGATACCGAACGAAGCCATCCATCTATTTTATTCAAATGCTGGAGCAAATGATTTTAATTTAACTAAACTGGCGAACACGATGACCGAGGCGTTCATTTCGACTGCGAAGGATACAATTAAGTCAAGTTCCCTAACAGAACGCAGCAGGGCAAACATTTTAGATGCTGTGAAATTTTTTAAGTCATCGGAAGCACATGGATTGCTGGTGACAGTCAACATAAGCATAAGTGATGGTCTCGTCAATGGTGCCACGGGGGAACTAATGCAGGTTGATTCCGAATCACATAGATCTGAAAGTTCAGTGGTGCGACTATGGATAAAATTCGCAGAATCAAGAGTTGGAAGCTTTGCACGTTTCAAGCAACCTCACAGTCGTAATGCAGATTGGACACCAATCATGACCGTGGTCCGATCATTCCAATACAAGAGAAATGAGCAAATAACCATAGAACGCAGACAGTTTCCGGTCATTTCAGCTGAAGCCATCACGATACATAAAAGTCAAGGTGGAACATACACACAAGTTGCTGTTTATCTAGAGGGTAGAGTAAGCAGATCATCTTTATATTTAGGATGTAGCAGAGCCACAAGTGCCAATGGAGTGTATATAATCGGGACATTTTCTTCACCGAGCCCATTTGGACCGCAGGATCCAATTAAAAGTCAACTTAATAGGAGCATTGACGACATGCTACAGATTTTTGACTGAAAAATCGGAACAACGCCTAGATATTTATTATCAAAATGTAAGGAGCCTATGCAAGCATATTGAAGATATTAGATCAGACAAGCTGATTTGTTCTGCTGATATTCTGTGCTTTGCCGAGACATGGGCCTTACCCCAAGAAGAATTACCAATAGAAGGCTACAGTGTTATTGCCCGCCTTGATGGAGAAACAAGATCATCCCAACGACGCCCTGCCAACGGCCTTATAATGTACTACAAGCAAGATAGGTGCCCAGGTCTATCAGAAGGATCATTTTCAAGAAATGACACCGGTTCAACAAACGTTTACCAACTGTTAAACGTAAACAATTCAACAGTTTCCATATCACTTGTGTACAGGAACCCCCGCTAGAGACTTCCGGAATTTAGAAACCAAGTGGAAAATAATATCCGTCAGATAACTGAACAGTATAATGGACCGTCAGTAGTCCTTGGTGACTTTAACATATGTCGCCTAACAGCAACTGATGATTTGGAGGCTCGATTGCAACAGTTAGGATTTCAATCTTCATTGGCTAAGGTCGCCACAACAAAACAGGAAACAGCAATAGATTGGGTATGGACAAACATGGATTCTGCAATGACCTCATGTATCACATATGAAACACCATATAGTGACCATGACGGAATATTTTTAAGCTTTAGAAAATAGATATATTATGTATAGATATATGTTAGATTCAATATTATTAAATTTAAGTTTGTATTATAATATAAAGTGTAAGTCATAGATGTAGTTATTGTAATTTATATATCATATAAAAAAGTATTATAGAATAATAAATATTATTATATGTTATATATTTTCTAATTTCTATAAATATTATAATTTGTTTTGTATTCCATTAATTAATGTGAATAATCAATCAGCTTAAAAAATTCAAATTTATGTAAATGTCTGAAAGATCTATTTACTTCAATAACTAACCTTAATTCGAATAGAAGATTGTTTATAGCAAAGAACCTGGCTAGAAAGAACTGGCAAAATGCTTTCCGTTGGATGCAAACCGTTGGCAAGTCACGTTATCAAATGTAGTCATACATATAGTTACTAAAAGAAATGCACCTGTGAAGGGTATTATAGCTTCGGCGCAGCCGAAGATAACGGTTTCTCTTGTTTTTGTTATATGTTTGTGCCTTTGCTTACTTATTTTAGGCAATCCTGCTTACTGTTTTGTTAAAAATAAGGGGTATTGCCGGAAAATATTTTTAAGTAAATACTTGAATTATGTTTTTGTTTTTTATGTTGGTGGAATATGTGTGTTTGAAAACACAAAGGTAAGCTCATAGGCATACAATAATTATGTACATACAATATTGTACCAAACTGTTTTCGGTTTTTCTTATAAATTAAGCCCGAAAGTATGACAGTTTGGTAACCGTTATGTTGTTAAAACGGCTCTTGTTAACAGTTTTTTAGTCAGAAAGCATACATATTTACATATAATAAGTAAAAGGTGAAATCAATACGCTGAATCTGTTTTGTTTGTATATATGTATGTATATATATATGTATTTGTATATATGTATGTATGTATGTATGTGCGAGTGGTAAAATTCCTGTGCTTCTCTCTGCAATGTGTCCAGCTGATATTCTTGTAGTTTTTGTTGTTCGTATTTTTATACTCTCGCAACCTGTTGCTACAGAGTATAATAGTTTTGTTCACCTAACGGTTGTTTGTATCACCTAAAACTAATCGAGTTAGATATAGGGTTATATATATATAAATGATCAGGATGAAGAGACGAGTTGAAATCCGGGTGACTGTCTGTCCGTCCGTCCGTCCGTCCGTCCGTGCAAGCTCTAACTTGAGTAAAAATTGAGATATCTTTATGAAACTTGGTAGATATGTTTCTTGGTACCGTGAGACGGTTGGTATTGCAGATGGGCGTAATCGGACAACTGCCACGCCCACAAAACGCCATTAATCAAAAACAAATAACTTGCCATAACTAAGCTCCGCAATAAGATACAAGACTGTTATTTGGTACACAGGATCACATTAGGGAGGAGCATCTGCAGTTAAAACTTTTTTTAAAAAGTGGGCGTGGTCCCGCCTCTAATAGGTTTAATGTGTATATCTCCTAAACCGCTAATGCTATAATACCAAAATTCACTAGAAGCAAATGTTTTTAGCACTTCTATTGACGGTGTGAAAATAGTTGAAATCAGGTGGCAACTCCGTCCACTCCCCATATAACGGTACTGTTAAAAACTACTAAAAGCGCGATAAATCAAGCACTAAACACGCCAGAGACATTAAATTTTATCTCTGAGATGGTATAAATTGGCTTTATAGAAACCGCGTTCAAAATTAGTCAGTGGGCGTGGCACAGCCCACTTTTAGTTGAGAACCCATATCTTGAGATCTGCTCAACCGATTTCAACCAAATTCGGTGCATAACGTTCTTTTCGTGTTTCTATGTCATAGTGCGAAAATGGGCGAAATCGGATTACCTATTTCTCTTATAACACCATTTTAAAATCCATTTGAATCTTTCACATTCCAGTATGCAAATAAAGCAACAATGATTGTATCAGGGTAAGACTTTGCGTGAATAAGGCGTTTAAAGTATGCCACCTTGTGACCAAAAATTATCTAAATCGAACCAAAACTGTTCAAGCCCCTAAGTACTAAATATGTGGACCCCAGTGCCTATAGTTGACCTTCTACCGAAAATATCAGTCAATCCACAAAGAAATCTCAAACGAGTATACCATTTGACTTTGCGAGAGTATAAAATGTTCGGTTACATCCGAACTTAGGCCTTCCTTACTTGTTGTGGATAAATTTGTTTCGCGCCCGAATATGTGTTTTTGTTTAGGTTTTGTTGTATGGTGCTTTAGTATCGCGCTCAATTTATGTATGCTTTTAGTTTATTGTTTTTTTTTTTTTTGTTTTAGGTTCCGCGTGGATTTTTGTTTGTTTTTATTACATATCCATATAATGCTAGGTTTGTATTATTTTTGTATTTCATTTCACAATTTAAACTTTTTGTTCTAGCTCTTCTCTAGTGCTTTTGCTCTTTTTTAGTTTTTACATATTTTTGGTAATTTTGGCTATATGTATGTATGTGTGAATATATTATATTTTTCGAGTCACTGCACTTTCTTTGTTTTTAACTCCACTGCACTCTTTTGGGTTTTTTTTCACAAAACTGTTTTAATTTTTTCCTAGGACGTAAAATTATAGTGCCTTTCGTTTAGGCTCGAAGGACCATGATTAAATAGGTAAGCGCATACCACTGTAAAGTTTTGATGTGGCACTTACACTCGCGGTTAATGTGACAAATGAAAAGCAGATTTCTTCCTGATGCGAAATAACTGGTAATTTATTTATTGTTACAAAAGATTCTAACTTCAACACTTATTTAAATAATGATAAATATAGCCGTGTAGAACTGATGTCGAACGGAACGATGGCAGTTGACGGTTACAGGATCGAAGCGAATTATAACGCACTTGATCGATTTCGTATTGATGTGTTAATTTACGCGGCGCAGTGTGCTAACGAATAGATTTAGCGATGATCCCGTCCTTTTGGTTAGGTGTCTTCGTGAATGTTGTTCTCAGAGGCAGAGTGTGGCGGTGTCGTTGTGTGGGGTGAAATTCCTTGAGTGTTCACAGGTGTGGTGTGTTTCATTAGGGTGTGTCAGTTTTTCCCGAGTAGAGTGGTGCACTTGGAGGAGGGAGTTTAAACTCATTTAAACAGATGCGATATAAAGCTTTTGTATAAGGTATTTGAGCTAACGGAAGTATTGACCCGATTTTACGTATTTTTGGCATAAGGGCATGCTGTTATTACAAAAATACTCTCCACGAATTTCATTACTAGAACTCATAGACTAACCAACATGTTCGGTAAAAATCATATAAATACACTGGTGTCCACATATTTGGGTCCTTGAAAATTTATAGTCCGATTGCGAAAACTTTTGGGCGTTAGATTAAATACTTTTAGGACGCCATTTGCGTAAAGTTTTACCCTAATAACTGCATTTATGTTTGATTAGTATACTGTAAAGTAAAAGAAGAAACAGATAGAATTTAAGACTTTGTTATATGGGAGGAAGGCGAGCCTGTCAACCGATTTTACCCATTTTCAAAGCATGTAATAATATAAAAATGATTGTATACCTCACACACGAAATTTCGTTGTAAATGGTCTAGTAGTACCTGAGATATAAGATTTCACCTAAAAGTGGGCGGTACCACGCCCATTATCAAATTTTTACACCGGCTGCAAAAAATCCTTTCCCTGCCACCCTGGTTGTGAAATTTAATATTTTGGCTCTTTTATTCAGTGAGTTATCGCACTTTTAGTAATTTTCGACATAACCGTTACATGGGGAGTGGACGTGGTTATTATTTGAGTTTCTTCATTTTCACAGTGTATAAAGATGTGCTAGAAGAACCTTTTCTCAGCTAGTTTGGTTAAAAAAGCTTCTGTAGTTTGACCATTTGACCATTTAGAGGGCGAAGACACGGCCACTTTTTAAAAATGGTTAGCCCAGAAGTGTACCTTACCATTGCGATCCCTCGCACCAACTTATAGGTTTGTATCTTAATTGAGTGCTTAGTTATGACACTTTATAGACTTTCTTTCCCTTGGGTCTCATCTAGATTTCACTCAAGTTATTGCTTGCACGGACAGACGGACGGACGGACAGACAGTCACTCGGATTTCAACACGTCTCGTCACCCTGATCATTTATAGATGTATATATAACTGCATATCTATATCGATTAGTTTTAGGTGATACCAACAACCGTTAGGTGAACAATACTATTATACTTGTACTCTGTGCAAAAACGGTTGAAAGTTTAACATTCATATATTTTGGCTAATAATTTATTTAATCGCTTATTACAAATTTAAACAAACTCTCACTTTCACTTTCACTTTTTTCTTACTGACCGGTTTTTTATGTCCAGTACTGTATATAAATAGAAGTTATTCATTAGCTAATTGCCCCCATTGTTGAATGCTATTAAAACCATAAATTTATTGACACGAAATGTACTACCTAAATATATACAATATATCTAATACTTATATGTTTTCGCTATTTTTCTACCTATTCATGAACAGACATTTGCGGTACGTAAGAAGTAAGTTTTAGAAAACATTAAACCAAAGAATTTCTTAGGGATTTTGCTGGTAAATTCTTTCAATACTATTAAACAAATTATATATTTGTAGAGGTGCAAAACAATCGATGGGACAATCGATAGTATCGATCATTTTAGTTTTCTTATAATTACAAAATTTCACTTCATAAAGCTACATAATGATATACTCATAGTCTGTTAATACCAAATTTGAAGTATAATATTGGATAACATCCCAGCAAGTTACGCCTACGGAAACTCAATGCATTGAAGGAATTAGCGCGGAAACTAACACATACACACCGTGCAACTCATAAGTCCAATGCGTAAGAAAGGGATGAACGATCACACGTACACAAGAGTTTCGGTTAGAATTGTCAATTGGGCTTTAAGAAACTTTAACAGAAATCTCTGATAGCGCGGTTATTTAATAGGCTTGTAGGGATGGTAGCCTCAAAATCATCTTTTCATTCTTGGCTTGGTTGCGCGCATATAGTTCTAAATTGGTTAGTACAGAAAATTTTTAAAATAATATACAAATTATAAAATTTAACTATTTTTTACACTTTGATTAGCTGTTGGATGCGTTAGAAGGAATGTTGCGGAAATATTTACAATTAGGTAAGAATTTCTAATGTTCTGAAGTATCCGCTGCATAAGGGGTTACATACAGTTAGAAGGCCGAAAAAAAGTGATTTTTCAAGAAGTTTTTATAAAAAAAACTTCAAAATTTGTTGATCCAAAAATTTATACACATATTATGGTCTCTTTTAGTTATATTTAAGACTTAGTACTAGTAAAAAAACCACTAGGTGACCACTAGGTCTCTGAACAGGATCATCTGAAATTAAAAACCGAAACAGATTTCGTTAAAGTAATGTTAAATCTAGTAATTAATAACGAAGGAATAAGCAAAATAAATTTTTTTGACCAAATGGTGGTTTCTCAAAAAAAAAATCGATTTTTCACCGAAATTTCGGTCTTAAATTGTTTATAAAAACAAAAATATTTATAGGAGAGAAAGAATCTTAGACTAGTTACTAAAAAATATATTTAAAAAGCTCGTGTTAAAATATATGACTAATCGGTTTAGCCGTTTTCGAGTAATGTTGGTCACCGACTTTGAAATCATTATTCTGAGAAAAACGCGCTGCCGCTCCGGCCTTGTACTTCCAAGCACACTGAAACGCCTTTCCAAATTTGCGTGTAACTTCGAAAATATTCACCGGAACGATATGAAATTCTGTGCGTACTCTTAAATATATGTACATTAACAAAAAAAAAAAAAATTAGAAAAAATTGATTTTTTGAAAGTTCTAACTGTATGTAACTCCATAAAACCTCAGTTATTCACACTTGCAACCGCAATTCAGAACTTTTGACGCTGCAGTTTTCCCGAATTTTAATAAGAATTAAGAACTGGGGAAAAATAAGAATTGTAAAGAAACTTCCATTATGAAATTGAAACATATTATGTGGAAATTCTGTTGTGATCAAATTTCACATGGCATTAGTATGCCTACAGTGAATATAAACGAAAATCAAATTAATTAATTTTAATTTTACATAGTGGGAGGGAATGTTTAGCTAGGCTGGATTGTTGATGTCAGATAGGAGACATATTAATATTTTTAAACATAAACTTATTGAGTAATAAAGTATTCCACCGAAAGTATCTATAGTATTTTTTTACCATAAACTATGGAAAATATAAAGTAATCCGACAATCGATAGTTTTGCAGCTCTACAAATTTGTATGAAATACAGCATTGTGTATTATTATGCTACTGTATCCGTAAATATGAGTACACAGCGTTCATGTTCCAGTTTCGCTAGATTACTTGAGGAGTGAAATACTAATTTTATTGAAGCAAGTTTAATTTTTTTCTTAAAACTTCATATAACTTAGTACAACTAGACATATTGTGTTTAATATATCATCGCAAATACATACAAACACCAGCTGTATCTCCCGAATGCTGCATTCGGCTTCTTTTTAATGCAAAAATTTCCTACCAAAGATAAGAATTACAACTTTCAGAAATGCATTTGCCAAAAAATCAAAATCTAATCAAATGGGCTAAACTTTCCTGAAATACCAGAACCCAATTGAAGAACGTCTTATAATGCTTAGGTTGCCTTTTATGACAATCGCTCCTTTGTGATATCAAGGCCAGAGTTTGTTCAAAGGCCCATTCCTGTTAACAACATTGATGAGGCTCATGTGATACAAATGCACCTAACATTTATATGACTGATACAATGTTTATAACGGTTGAGTTATAGCGTCAGGTGAAGGTCAAAGACCAATTGAATTAATTCAGCGTAATAATTTCAGCGAATTTTCATTTGAAACAATATACGTTGGGCAGAAACGTACATGCTGTGAAACATACAGTAAGATAGTACGTTCGCTGCTTTGACAGAAGACCATTCAAAAGTTGTTCTACAATTATAAAAAATTAGAACTATTGTAAATAAAGAATAGTACATCCATTAGCCCTTGAAAGTTTTAATGTCATAACCGAATTATGGCCGAAAATCTATTAAACGGAAACTTTGTTCTAAACTTGATTAAACACGATGATGATTATGAAAGATGTTAGGTCCTACCTCTGCACTGACAAGCAGAAAAAAAGGCAATAGCTATGATTCGCCAATTTAGGCTTTCAACTTTTTTCACTGCTTTATCGGCTGTTGAATCTAAGTGCGTAGAGCTTTGGCCATTCTGTCAAACTTGTGCAAGATATTTTGACTTCCGCTATCGACAAATCCTTAAGCTTTTTAAAGATAATGCTGGCAGTTTTGGGGAGCATTTTGTTAAAAACTTTTACTGGAGAGTGGAGTTTCAACAGAGAGGTTCCACACATGTACACGCATATTGGCTTAATCTGCTCCCAAGATCAACACTAAAGACCCTCAGACATTCCCTGATGTCATTAGTTTCATTGACAATTACATTTCTAAAGATGAATCAGTCAGCCACTTAGAAAATTATTTGGGTTATCAAAAGCAAAAACACAGTCGTTCTTGTAGAAGACATTTCTAATTTCAATGATTTTGAACACTTCCTGTCCCACAGTAGCATAAATATGTCTTTTGATACCTATTTGTTAGCTCTGAGACCAAGCTTATCCAAACCTAAAAGTTTTCTAAAAATGATACTACAGGATCATTTTATAAATGCTTATAATCCTCTGAATTTGGAACTAATTGAGCAAATATGTGTACTCAATATATACTGGATATATAATTAATTATACTAACAAGTCTAACAGGGGAATTTCTAGGCTCTTAAGTGAAGCTATATCAGAGGTAAATGCCGGAAATTCTACTGTTAAGCAAAAACTAAAACATGTAGATCACAAATTTATATCAGGCACGGACATATCTTTACAAGAAGCAATATTTCTTTCGGAAACAAGTAATGTAGAAATATAATATTTATAAATACCTCTCGACCTGAGGAACGTGTTCGAATGGTAAAACCTAGAGCGAAAATTCAGAACCTTCCTTCACGTTTGGCCGAAATTTTCATTGCTGGTATTTTTGACCGTTATATGCAGCGATAAATTTTACATCAATGTATAAATTTCTTAAAGCTATTAGAAGAGCACCGGACAGTGGTTATGAAGATGATATGGGTAAGATAATAATAATTTAACAGAAAGTGGGATTGCCATGTCCTTTATAGACGGTAGCGATTTTGTTAAAAAACTTACCAAACCGGTTATAATTTGGTATAGAACATTGAGCCCAGATGTGTCCAGAGTATCGGATTGAATAGCAAGATGTTATTGAAAATAATAACGAGCAGGCATAATACATATTATTCTAATTGAGGAAAACCTAAGAAAATATGATGAGTTTGACCAAAAAGGACTTAAAGATGTTTTAGAAAGTCTTTATAATAAAAAAGACTTAAAATAAAGTGCACTAAATGAACTACCTCTTGTGGAAAATGAGTTCAGGGTGTTGGCACTTCTAGAAATAAACCCAAAAATTAATTTGTCGAACTTGCATGTTGCAGATTCAACAAATAATGGCATGGAACTTGATTGCAAAGTAAGACTAATTAAATTTTCCCCTTTAGTTCCAGTTGAAGAGTTTTTTTTTTTTGTTCAAAGTATAAATATTAGATGAAGTTCGTTCGGTTTTTTATTGATTTTTCAAAAAATGATAACTTTGTGTACATTTGTCCGATTTAAGTAAAATATGCACCGTTTTGTTTGTAAACTTTTTGCCAACGAGATGCCAACTTCATTATACCCCTCTCGTAGAAGGCTGCGTTCCTATTGGCAAAAAACTCGGATAGCCATTTTACAGGCCTCTCTTGAGGCCAACTTCTCACCATTAAGCGAGTTCGCCATGGACAGGAAAAGATGGCAATCACTTGGTGCCAGGTCCGGACTATAAGGTGGGTGCATAAGGACCTCCCATACGAGCTCCCAGAGCTTCTGGCTCGTCACCAAAGATGTGTGTGACCTGGCGTTGTCCTGATGGAACACAATTCGGCCTCTGTTGATCAAAGATGGCCGCTTCTGGATGAGTGCTGCCTTCAAGCGGTCCAGTTGTTGGCAGTAGAGGGCCGAATTGATCGTTTGGCCATAGGAGAGCAGCTCGTAGTAGATGATTCCTTGCCAAACCCACCAAACACAGCAAAACCTTCCTGGCCGTCAATCCGGTCTTGGCCACCGTCTGGGCCGCTTCCCCGAGCTTTGACCACGACCGTTTGCGCTCGATGTTGTCGTAAGTGACCCATTTTTCATCGCCAGTCACAATCCGCTTCAGAAACGGGTCGATTTTGTTGCGATTCAGCAGGGATCCGCAGATGGAAATTCGATCCATCATGTTTTTTTGCGTTAATTCGTGTAGCACCTAAACATCGAGCTTCTTTTTGAATTTTCTCTTTGCTGGTGTACATCTTTGATGAGCGCTCACAACGTACTGAGTCAATCAATCGAAAAACTGTTAAAGACAAGCTTTCAGCGCGAGTAAACACGTTTTCAGCGCCGTATAGTATGAGATGATGCGACACGACGCACTAGTACTATGGACAATAACGTCATCTCTTTGATAAAAACCGAACGAGCTTTTTACTTGACCTAATATATGTAAGTATATACCTATGTATAAGATTATTATAAAATCGTGTGTTTAAAATTGTCAAGATTACATATAAATTATATATATGAAATATTTTTTTAAGTTGATAATATTTATTACTTTTAAGTTCAACATGTATAATGATATTAATATAAGAAGTACATATTTGTATTCCTTTTCAAAAACAATTTCTTTTCATATTATTCTATACGGTTATAATGCATTTTATATACAATCAATTCATGATTTGAATAAATTTAGTCTAACTAATATCACTGCCATGGTAAATAACGGATGCAACACTTTCTACTGTTCTTTAAAATATTGTACATACGAACATCTCGTATACCACTTTACTTGGCGAGAGTACAAAATGTTCGGTTACACCGGAACTTAGCCGTTTCTAACTTGTTAAATATAATTTAACTCCTTATAATTGGGCAGTCACTATCCTAGTATTTTTAATGTATTTTGTTATAGAGGCTTATAGGTGACTCAAGATATTATGAAATTACTTTGATATAAAATGTTCCTCTTAAATATTTCTCAAGTTTCAAAGGGGCAATACGCTTTAAGGCCTCATCATAGTCTGCCACATATTCTTACTTACTCCAAATATACATCCCTAAATTAGTATGGAAGAAAATATATCAATATAATTTATTATTATACATACTCTTACAAAATGTCGCTGTAGAATATAAAATTTGCACAGGACAAATACTTTTGACATCTCTTACGACAATGTGAAATTAGGTGAAATCAGATGATAACCCCACTTACTCCCTATATAACGGTTTTGTTAAAAACGACTATAATTGCTATAAATTAATAACTAAATGCTTTCAATTTTACACTCGAGATGACATTTGCATACATGATACAGACGTCATGGAGCGCAACACTACGTAGCCATATAAACTTTTAAATTTTAAGATAATTCATTTTCATCATTTTCAGTTTTAATTATAAGAAAGTTTAGTAACAAAAATAAATAAATTAAAGATATGTGGTGATGTAAGTCCTCACATAAAAATGGTCAAAATTAGACGAGAGGTGTGGCACCCCCACGAAAACCCATATCTCAGGAGCTCCTCGAACAATTTCCACCAAATTTGGAAGGTGACAAAAAACACGCCTACTTCCCATATAACACAACTTTAAATTCCATCTTATTATTTTACTCTCCAGTATAGAAATCAAGCACCAATGAATATACCGGCATTAAACTTTGCACAAATAGTGCCTTTAAGGTATACCATCTCAAGTCTAAAAATTGTCAAAATCGGACCGTACCAGATACCGCAGATGTGGACCTTAGCGCCAATATCTGTCTTTTTAGCGAAAACATCAGTCAGTTTGTGAGATATAAAATTTAAATTCGGAGACAAACCTTTCCAGATAATAGTTTGTCTGTGTGTTGAATCGGCCAATATGTGAGTTATCTTAGTAGTGAGTGAGTGTGTTTTTCTAATAACAGCGCACCTTTGCAAATAAATTGGCTAAAATCAGGTGGACACTTGCCCTAGCCCCCATATAACTAATATCAGTATTTTCAAACATCCGGTTGACTTTACTCCTTATATACTGGCGATGATATGTGAGGTTCCTTAATGAATGCATGTTTTTCTGTTAATTATATGTAGTGTAATGCCAAAAATAGATAAAATTGGGTAAATTCTACCCGTATCTACCATACAGCTAATATAAGATTTTCAAACTTCGAGTTAAATTTATTTTGTACATACCTGCTAATATGTATGGTATCTTAGCAAAATTTACTGAACGTATGTATATTGCATAGACTATGTATTATATAATATATACCGTCGGCCCGTGCAAGAGATAACTTGAGTAAAAATTGAGATATCTTGATGAAACTTGGTACATACATATATTCCTTGGCGTTGAGGAAGGGTTGTATTTCAGATGGGCAAAACCGGACCCTTGCCACGCCATAAATCGAAAACTTATAAAGTGCCATAACTAAGCTCCAAATTAAAACACAAAACTGGTGTGGCACATGTGGTTTGAAAATCTGTAAAAAGTGGGCAAGAGCGGTTTTGTTAAAAACTACTGAAAGCGTGATAAATTTATAAATTAATTTAAATACCAAAAACATCAAATTTTGCACCCGAGGTGGTATCTACAAAAGGGCTTTATAAAAGCCGATGCCAAATTTATGGTAGGTGAAAAACCATATCTCGCGACCTATGTACTTGACTGATTTCAACCAAGTTCAGTAGGTAATATATATTATTATGAAATTCCTATATTATAGTACGAAAATCAGATACAAATCACGCCTACTTCCCATATAACACAATTTTAAATTCTATCTGATTCTTTCACCAGAATACAAATCTAGAAAGAATCAGTGTATCCGTAAACTAGTGCCTAGGAGGTAAGCCATCTTATGACTAAAAACTATCCACATCGTACTAAAGCTATTCACGCCTTTATATACCGAATATGTAGACCACAGTTCCCATCTTATCTGTGAGATATACTTGTATTATAGAAATTCGGAAATAATCCTTTTCTGATAATAATATGTCTGTATGTCAAAAATTGGTGGAATCGGGTCAATAATTCCCTTAGCCTCCATATACCTAATAGAAAGATTTTTGAACTTCCGGTTGACTTTATATCGCATATATCAACAAATAAATAAGATATCTTAACAAAATTAGAAAAACGTATAATATTGGATATACTGTATGTATTGTAGTTTAATGCTGTAAATATGTGATATTGGTCCACAAATTATCCTAACTCTACTACATAAAATGATTTTCGTTTGTCTAACACAGCTAATGCACCTTAAAATATTTCGCCGGCTTTGATCCTTGCCATTATAAAATGTTCGTTTACACCCGAACTGAGCCCTTCTTTTCTTATATAATACATAGTTTTGTCAATACCTGACGTTATTTCACCTTTGATCATTACTAGTAGCAAGAGTATGAAATGTCTGGTTACACACGATTTTAACCCTTCCTTAATTTCCTTTAGGCTCTAGGAACATTCTCACAAAACATTGTTAAGATGTATGTCCTCAGCTTATTATAATTGTTATTTTACTGCTTTTGTGGTATTGGATTGGTATAATAATAACCACTACACCACATGAATGTAATAATCATGGCATTAGTCCACCAGCTAAGCTGGCAGTCGCAGTGACAATATCAACGACAACAACAGCAGACTGCCGAAAATATCAGCAGTATTCAAATAATAAGAACATGACATATTCTTGAAAAGCCCTGTCCTTTGACTGAGCCGATATTTGGTATATATACATTCGTAGAAGTATCTCCCTAAGTATGTATGTATGTATGTACGTACGTACAGTCCTACGTTGGCACTTTGAATGAAGAGAAGTGTTAAGCGTAGTACTAAATACCGAACATACTCGTGTACATAATTTTAAGAAGAGATTGTGATTGCCCAAATTCAGACCTGTTATTTTTGATTATATTAATTCTACAAAAAATGTGCAGATATGTACATACAGATGTATGTGACTTTGTATTTTTCATGGTTCAATCGGAGATGTGATTAGTGCCGTGCAGGTTTGCCCTTTTCGGATTAAACTCAGACCATAACATGAGCATGACGATTCGCAGATCGTGGCACGACCTCAAACATTGGAAAGTTAATGAATCGAAAATGGGAAACCCAAATAAAGTTGTATTTGCCAAAAAATACGCATGACTACATACACACATATGTGCAAAAGATTCGAAGCAAATAAATTTATTTTGGTGCAGATGAGGACACATTTGATGCGCGGATCGAATTTCGCACAAATATTTTGCCCACAGTAAAACAAAAAAAACAACTGATCGAAAGAATAAATAAGAACAAAATTTAATAAAGCGAGAATTTTTATATATTTATCGTTTCGCTTGAAATGAAATTGGATATTTGCATTAGGTATGTTTGCTCAGTGGACTTCGAGCTCAAATATGAACATATATATTTATTTACATATATGGTATAAAAGTAAGTTTGCACATACATACACATACAAAGAGCATGCGCTAGTTTACATAGGCTATTTAACTGAGTGTGAAATTCAGTTCGGAAAATATTACTAAGCATCCTTTCACAAAATGCTCGTTGGCAAGAAGTAAGTGCTTCGCATCTTCAGTACTATGTATTTGTCTAACCTAGGAAAATTAAAAATATCTCTGAGAGTTGTTGTTTGAATAATACATAGTTAACCATAAGGCGAGTCGAACTGCTTTAAAAAGACGTTAACTTTGGTTGCACCGAAGTTATAATATCTTTCACAAATAAAAATATTCCTTACAGGAACTTAATTTTGATCGGTTAGTTTGTATGGCAGCTACATATATGTTATATTTATCTGTTCTGAATAATTTCTTTGCAGACCGCACCGATGCCTTAGACAATACTCCATGCCAGATGTCGTGACGATACCTTGTCAAATAAAAACGTTTTCCATACAAAGACTTGAGTTCGATCGGTCAGTTTTTATGTCAACAATATGCTATAGTTGTCCGATATCGGCAACAAAAAAGAACTTTCTTGGTGAGAAAAAGTCACGTCGATACCTAAACGCTGAGGAGACAGACAGACAGACAGACAGACGTACAGACAAACAGACATAGCTAAATCGACTCAGCTTGTTACGCTGATCATTTATATAAATACCCATTTTATAGAATTTCCAACTGTTCCTTTTGGGTGTTACAAATATCGTGGCAAACTTATTATAGGGTATAAATATCTCTGAGAGTTGTTGCTTTAATAATGATTAACCATAAGGCCAGTCGAACTGTTTTAAAAATAATGGAATTGGTGATTTTTGAGCAATAGCTTGTTATCCTTAACTACTAACTTTCTTAATTATCCGGTCCCAATTTAAGTCTGGAACCATGTCAAACAGACTTAGTCGATACGCAATATCTGGACTGTCTGCTTTAAATGAGCTTTCAAAATAGTTAAAATATTAAACTACACGGTTTGTGCTCTTTTATCTCCTACTTCTAGATGCTAGATTTCTTACATCACCAGATGCCATTATGGTGCCACCGTATGACGGGACGAGCAAGCGACAACCTCAACAGAAATTTAGCTGCCTTGATGATAGTTGTTGAAACGTATTGCAGATGGGCGGAATCAGATCTTTGCCCCATCCGCAAAATGCCGTAATTCAAAAACTTATAAAATGCTATAATTATGTCGCAAATTAATATACATAATTGTAATTTGGTACAGGTCATCCAACAATGAAGGAGTATCTGGGGTTTAAATTTGCTTAAATCTGGGTGTGGTCCCGTCCTCTAATATGTTTAATACTGATATCTCGCAAAACACCACATCTATATCAATCAAACTTAATGAAGAATCCTTTTCGTACATAAAGAAACCCAACAGAAGCGCCAATTTTAAAGTAGAAGTAATTTTATTAAATGGTACGGATGAGCTTCATAAGAATCGATAAAAAAATTGGACAATGGGCGTAACACTGCCTACTTTCAGGTGCAATGCTATATTTCATTATTACTCCGCGAATCTCAAAGTAATTTTATGCGTAACATTATTTTTAAATCCAATGGGCACATTTTTAAATTCCTCTGATTCATTCACTTTACAATATATACATCAAGCTCCAATGAATACATAAAAATTCGTTGCGAAGAAAGTTCCTCCAGGTAATGCTTTCATATGTCTAAAAATTGTAGAAAACGGGCCATAACTTTTCAAGTCCCCAGACACTGACAAGACCGGGTCAATACTACAGTTTATTTCCGGTTAAATTTATACAGTAAATATCGATCAATATTTCCGATATCTTAGATGAATTAATGAACATATATTAGATATACTATAGCTTAATACCGAAATGGGTGTAATCGGTCCACGAATTACTTAAGTTCGAGCAGACTTTATGCCAAATATGTCGGTCCGTGTGTCTGTTATACTTATAAAATTATAAACATGTTCTCGAGTTAGGCACGCAAAATAAGTAATAAAACTAAATGAGTCTATTATCTATAATTAAGTTAATAAGATACCAATTTTGTTTATAACACTTTCATATTTTCATCGAATAACGAATTTTTAATTCTTTCGGAACATTGTTATACCCTAAACAAGACATAATGGCACAAGTTAAAACGCCTTAGATCCTATAAAATATATATGTATATAAATGATCAGCGTAACGAACTGAGTGTATTTAGTCATGTCCGTCCATCTGTATGTCTGTCTGTACGTACACGAACTACTCCATCAGTTTGCGAGATATCGATCTGAAATTTTTCTCACGTCTTTTTTTCCAGAAGCTGCTCATTTGTAGGAATACTAATACTACTATAGCATATTGGTGTCACACAAACTGACCGATCATAATCAAAATGTATGGACAACTTTTTTATTTGACTAAATACCTTCATGATATTTGATTAGAAAGAACTAGCAAAACGATTTCCGTTGGATGCAAACTGTTGACCGGTTACGTTTTCAGGTTTTTATATGTGTATATGTTACATACACATACAACAAGTTGATTTAAAAAATTGGCATGGGAAGTGTATTATAGCTTAGGTGCAACCAAATCAACGTTTTTTTTTTGGTTTAATATAAAATATTGCCAACACCTGAAAGCATTTTCCAGGGTTTTATACTTATTCCATTACCGTGTGCTATTCATAGACCACTCTCTCATTTAAAATACGATATAATACTTAATATGGAATAGTTGTATGAGTTGCATAATAAAAACCAAAAATATGAAAAAATTGGCTATTTGTTTCTCATAAAAGTCTCTTTTTCAACTTGATACACTTGACGCAGCTCCAATTGATGCTCTAATTTATTTAACTCGTCTGAAAGTATGTTTTCTGTTGGTCTTCATGGGAGGCCTCCGTTGCTGTAATAAGTGTGTTCATCTCAAATTTCTGTCCGATAAGTCAAATACTTAGGAAACAAAATAAAGTTCCCTAATTCGGACGTTTTCGTCGCAACTTTCCCTAACGCAACTGTCGTGTTGACGAATTAGAAGTGAGCCGATGCGTTGTGATCGGTTTTCTTTGTCCAGGTAGTCGATGTAGATCAAAACTTGTATGTTGCAGAAAACGGTAACCAACAACTTTTTCGCCGGATAGGACAGTCCTCGGGCTCTTTGGAGCATGTTCGCTGGTAAAGTCAATTGTTTGACTCTTCCTTATCTCTAATGTTTTCCAGTTGATCCCTGTTGAATCATTAGTTTCGAAATCACGCATCAACGTTTTTGGATTGCTCTTAAAAACATTAAACACTGCCGAGAACTGATTTGAACCTCCAAAGATAATAATCGAATTAACGATTCATATTGGTTTTTTCCATTGTTCAAAAGTCCGTTGCCATATGCGGTCAAAACAAATCTATCAGTCCAAGTACGCTTAATTTGTTGATTTTGACCGTAACTGTGTACGAGAATTAAGAGTACTACACGTCAATTGATCTTGCGAAAAATTTATTTCAGTGACGCATAAAACTGACATAAGTTCCTTTTGTATTTTGAAATATGTATGTAGATATTAGAGTTATGGAAACAAGAAAAAAGAAGACATAATAATAGTTTTAATAAGAGTCTTTATTGCACGCGGCTCCGACTTAAAATATAATATAAACAAAATATGACTGGTTGATCCGTAGGAGACGCTTTCTTTATTTTCAACCTATTAGCATATTAATGTACCCTAACGCAACTTTCGTCATCATAAATTTTAAATTGAATGTATATTAAAATATAAAGCCATAGTTTTTGGCTTACAAGTCAATTATTTATATTGTCACCATCAACATATTATAAAATGTATGCGGCAGCTGTTACTGCATCCGTATGTAGCGCATTTTCGATAGGATTAAGTCAATGAGTGAATATGTATAAGCATACGTGTCCCTGCAAGAAAGCAAATGAATAAATAAATAAAACACAGATCGGTTCAATGCAAAAAACCAACGAAAGCACTGAATTATTATAGAGGAAACACTCTTAACTATATATGTATATAGGTGTGTACCTAAAGGGTTAGGCCAGTCAGGTGCCGACAATTTGATGAATTTGACAATTTAATTTACGGGTAAAGATAAAATAATCCAATGTATCTCTTTCAAGCTTTATTTCACATGACCAATCTTTGGAATACATTTTTCAAGAGGGCCTCTGAGGTGACGGTGATTCTAGGAACTTGTGTCATCTGAAACTAAATAGAACACACCTACATAATCTACCTAAACCTAATCTTTTAAGTGTCCTCCTTTTTTATATTTAGAAGTTTCCATATTGCGATTACTCGCATGAAAATAAATTGAAAGTACACCAAATAATTCAAAACGTTTTCGAAGAGAAGAGAAGAAGTGACCGCGAGTCGCTATTATAATATTAAAAATACACCTAATTCTGTTCTTACATGGTAGATTGGTTCCAGAAAAGAACCGTTTAAAAAAAGCTACTGATCATGCGCAATATTAGGCGATTGGTTCTTTATCTCTAAATACTATTACAATAAGTGAAAAACAAGATTTTTTTATTAAAAAGTGTTAATGTTTATTTTATCAAAGCACATATATAATTTGTATTTACAAAAGCATAGTTAATGAAGAAAAAACAAGAAAGAACGTTAACTTCGGTTGCACCGAAGCTTTAATACTCTTCACAAATACAAAAGGTGCCTTAGAAGAACTTGGTTCCGATCGTTCAGTTTGTATGGCAGCTATATGATACACTGGTTCGATATCAGCCGTTCCAACAAATGAGCAGCTTCTTGTTGAGAAAAAGACAGGAGCAAATTTGAGATCGCTATCTCAAGAACTGAGGGTATATATGTAGTCAGATAGACAGACGGACAGACGAACATGGTTAAATCGACTCAGCTCATCATGCTGATCATTTACATATATATTTTATGGTGCCGCCGATGTTTCCTTTTGGGTGTTAACAACTTCTAGGCAAACATAATATACCCTGTTCAGGTATAAAAAGATATGCACTCTAAGCTTAAAAGTAATGTAAAATAAATGTATATCAAGTTCAAGAACTAAAAAAGTTATGTAAAACAGCTAATAAGAACTGAATGCATATATAAACTGCTACGTGTAAACATGTGCTCTCCTTTTCATGTCGCTGTTGTTGCTTTGTTTGATCAGGCATACTCACAGATTTGTTTGATACACAGTTGCGAGTGGTTTCCCTATCCAATTTCACCCATATTTTCGTAGCTAAAACTACTTTCGCGCCACACACTAGTACATATTTGTTGAATAGGGCAACTTAACAACTTTTTTGATTTTTGCACGAAATTCGATGAAACAACAATGTGTCGCCGCTGCAACAAGACTAAAATGATGAATGCGGGGAGGTGGCGGTGTGCCCAAGTGGTTGTGTCGAATTCGCGTGTCAGCCTATCAACGCGAAGTGTGGCACGGCACAATGCTGGCGCTGCCGCTCTATTTGCTACAAAACTTTGCTGATTGTTTCGCTGTTGTTGGTGCTGCTGCCTTTCTGTTGTTTGCTCTCGACAACAGTGTGTTACACAAACTTTTAGTAGTCCGTTACGAACAGTGTTTTTCCTGCACATGCTATACGTTGTAAGCACACACACATATCTACACCCATGAATATGTACCATATATCCCCAAGGGTTCCGAATTCTCAGCGCCCATGTGGGGTGTATGCATGAGCTTTCTATTACCTCACTGCTCACATTCGGGCACTGCTACTTTTTGGATAGCAGCCAAAGGGTTTTACACGCTAACATAGTGTTCAGTTGAGTAAAAATCGCTGTAATCAGTACACACATTGCCGATAGTTGATGTTGCTTTGACTTTTATTCCTTATTTTCCCACTCCAGTTAGTCGTAACATTCTTCACCATTATACTGCCATAGATATGTACAATATGTACATACATATGTAACTGTAACAAAACACATAATTGTGATTTGAATGCAAGCTGTTATTGTTGTTGTATCAAACTGCATTACAGTTAGCAATTTGTTTAAATAACTTAATAGACATGGCCAAATCGAAAAGTAGATGTGCCTTAGCGTTGACTGAGCTTTAAGGTCACGAGTACAGAAATCAATAACTACCAGGAAGCGAATTATTGCTGCCCTTACGTAAAAATGGGGCATACTTAAGTATGTATTTAGTATATATATAAGTACAAGTATAGTTCAGTTTCTAAATACCAATATGATACTGTTAGGCAATGACTTAAAAGCGGATAACAGTAGAATATACCCTAGCAGAAACTGGTGTTAACGGCTTCAAATATATCATGATATGCTTCCTGATCGCCTCGTTGTGGAAAAGCCATTTGGGATGCTCTAATGCTATTAGAAAGATCCCTGTTGGCGTGTGGTTTTCAATGAGGCATTACTTTGTTCGGAGTTTGTCTTTTTGACAGCTGTTACTTGATTTATACTCAGCTTGTTTTGCCATTTCATAATGAATAGATTTACTTACCACATTTTCAAATTCTAATGACTTGGTTCGCGCGATGCATCGCACAGCCCCACGTTAACTCTATTGTTTTATGGAAGATTTTGAGGAAGCAGATTGGTTTGCGGGCTTACAAAATTAAGAGAAAGTCATTCATTGTGGGGTTATGTGAAGTCACTTATCTATATAGATACGTCCTATATGACTGACGAGAATAATCGACGCGTTATTGCTTACCAAATTGCTGCAAAAAGTGATCTAAAATTAAGGCTCTCGGCAGACCCTTATCCTTAGTATAAAACTCAATTTTTGGCCAATGCATTAAATTATACGCATTTTATTTCTTCTTGAAAACCACATGTCTGAAAAACAGCTTTTAAAATTAATTTTTTGCATGATTTCAGGGTAAACCTTTTAAAATTTTTGAATTCCAATCTGTAATCAGGACACCTCAAATACTCCCACAGACCTCTTAGCACATCAGTCGCAAAAAAAAAATTCCTATTATAGTCCTTGTGTACTTTAGACAAATGTTAAAGTCTCCAACAATTACACTTTGATTGCACAAGTCAGAAGTAAGGGCTTCCTGAAGTTCTACAATTAAATGCCTGATAGAAAAACCTGAATTTCTGTATAGAACCAAAATATTAATATTGAAAAATTTAAACAAAACTGCTTCCAAAACTTTGGGGCCTCTTATATATATACCTCTTTTATTGCGGTTGCTTGTTTCCGTGCTATCTATCCTCAGCTCGATAATTGGAGTAAATCCTGGAACTACTTGAGTTTCAATGAGTGATATGCCATCATTTGTCATAGTACCAGATGCCATATGGTTTAATCCAATGGCAAAGGCCTGATACTCCCTTTGTCTCATTACTTCTGTTAATCCAAAGTATTTGAATAACTTCCGCAACAGGGAACCGACTAAAGTGCTGTATGCATCACTGCGATTAAAAGAGAATATCCACCTATCTGCAACAGTTGAGAGTTACTTTAAGTCACCAAACACTTTGATCGGTATACCACCGAAGGGGTTGTCTGTTTTAATCTCGCATTAACAGAGCTTACCGTACGAGCATCTACCGTCGATATTTCTTCAATAATGATTAATTTTAAATCGATAAATCTGGAATACAATAAATTAACTATGTCATTACTAAGTGGACTTAACTCTCAGTTTAACTGTTAACAGGTAAAGATAATATTGAATGGAGTGCCATTCCACCTATTCCCAATGCTGCTTTACCCGTAGATGCACAAAGAAGAACTTTCAAGGAACTTGCATCCAGGTGTCTAATCGTCACGAAGGCTAAAGGTTTGATATATTGTAAATATCAAACGACACTTTCCTACACCTGCTATCAATGTACTCATAAAACGGACGACTTGTTTTTAGTTAGTGCTGCAAATATGTCAAATAAGTTCTTTGCTTAATATAATATTTATACTTTGAACCAAAAAAATAATTCTTCAACCATTATTTGTTGAATCTTCACCATGCAATTTCGACAAATTAATTTTTGGGTTTATTTCTTGAAGTTCCAACACCCTGAACTCATTTTCCACAAGAGGTAGTTCATTTAGAGCCCTTTCTTTTAAGTCTGCTTTATTATTATATCTTTCTGAAACTCTTTAAGTTCTCTTTGCTCAAACTCATCATATTTTCATAGGTTTTATTATGAAAGTCTGCTTTTCTCTTTTTCAATAACATCTTGCTGTTCAATCCGATATGGATACTAAACCAATACCATTCCGCGCAAATACTCTACTTTGCACATATGAGGGGTCAATCTTCTATACCAAATTATTCATGATTTTATACATTTTTCAACAAACCCGAGACCGTTTTTAAGAGACAACCCCACTTTCTAGTAAATTATTATTTTCCCCTCTTCTTCCTCATGATCACTCTCTTGTAACTAACTGATCGGGTCTTTAGTCTAAACTACTGGCTACGATTATTTCACTCGAACCTGAAGGAAAGTTCTGAAGTTTCCCTTTAGAAAAATGGAGTCGAATGCAGCAATACAAGTATACTGCTTTTTGTACAGATGTCTGTGCCAGATATTATATAATATTAATTTGCGACCTATATGTTTTAGTTTCTGCTTAACAGTCAAATTTCCAGCAGTTACCTCTGATATAGCTTCATTTAAGAGCCTAATAATTCCCCTGTTAGTCTTGTTAGTATAATTAATTAATAATTAATATGAACAGCATGCATCAAGTATATATCCAATATATATTGGGCAATTGCATTTTTGCAATTTGCTCAAAAATTGTAATTTTTACCTTCAGAAAGAAATGTTTGCATTAAAAAGAAATTGCGCACTTAGTGTAGAAACCATAATCCCCGAAGCAAATACAAATTTAAGTACGACGCTTTTTTATATTTCGAAATTAAATGTTTTTAACATCTGTAGAATTGTCAGTAAAATCAGTTTCTATAACACTATTTTCTCTCGAATCGAAAACAAATTTCTCAGCATAATTTAGAGCGTTTTAAGTGAAATAAAACCGATTTCTTGCATCGTGGCTTGGATCTACCACCATGATTCTAAATTGAAACAAGAACGTTTACATTGAACTAAAACTGATTGTTCTGCTATAAAGTAGGTGAAGTCACAACGATCAGCGAATAAGCTTATGTCATCAGTTTTTTGGGATGCAAAAGGAATTTTGTTGATAGATTATCTGCAGAAAGGTAAAACAATCAACTGTGAATATTATTGCAGCCTTTTGGATCACCTGGATGAAAAAATTCGTGAGAAAAGACTTGGTTTTCAGCACAAAAGAATAATTTATACTATTAAAGTACGAATTGTTTGACTATCCACCGTATTTACCAGATTTGACTCCCAGCGACTACTACCTCTTCAGAAACCTGATACAATTCCTTCGTTTAAATCATTTCGTCGAATGAAGAAGCTATTACAGCCGTAGACGGTATTTTGCAGAGCTTCCGGAAAGTCATAATAGGGAGGGCATAAAATTATTGGAGGATATATTATATACAAGTATATATTTCGTACCAAAAACAGTATTTTTTCATTTCGAGCGCAGAAACTTTTCAATCATGTTGACTTCATGAACTTCATATTAAAATGCGTCGCAAAACTGAAATGATTGAAAATAGCATTTGAACAGACAGGGACACGGTTTATCTATTATCACATCTTAATGTGAATCTTTAATAGGGAAAGTACGAGTATTGACCCGATGTTACCCCTTTATGGCAGCAGGGCGCACTGATGTAAGAGAAAGATATTATATTTCATGAATTTCATTATATTTAGTAAAAAGTCAACTATATGTACTGGGGTCCACATAATCAGTACATCGGGTCTTGAACAGTTTCGGTTCGTTTTCGACAATTTTTGGTCATTAGGAGGCATACTTTTAAGGCGTTATTGGTGCAAAGTTTTATCCCGACACATTTTTGCTTGATTTGCATACTAGAAAGTGAGAGAATCATATGGAACTAAAAGTTGTGTTATATGGGAAGTAGGCGTGATTGTAAACCGACTTCACCCATTTTCGTAACGTAACATATGAATGTTAGAAGACCATTACAAACCAAATTTTGTTGAAATCCGTCTTGCAAGTCCCAAAATATGATTTTTCTCCTAAAGCTGGGCGGTTCCACGTCCATTGCCCAATTGTTGTTTTGGCTCCTATAAAGCTTAATTGTATCATACTATTGTACAATTCAACGTCTCTGACTTGTTTATTTAATGAGTTATCGCACTTTCAATAGTTTTATTTAAAACCGTTAATTGGGGAATGGCCGGGAACATTAATTGGTTATTACAGCTTTAGCGGTTTGGTAGATAAGCCAATTAAACCTATTAGAGGGCGGGAGCACGTCCACTTTAAAAAAAGTTTAAACAGCAGATGCCCCTCACTTATGTGATTCGTTGTAGCATTGTCCTTGTATCTTATTGTGAGGCTTAGTTATGGCACTTTATAGGTTATCGATTAATGGCGTTTTATGGGCGTAGTAATGGTCCGATTAAGCCCATCTGCAATGTACCAAGATTCATCAAGAAATCTCAATTTTTACTAAAGTTACAGCTTGCAGAGATAGACGGACAGACTGTCACTCGGATTTCAACTCGTCTCATCATCCTGATAATTGATATATACATAATCCTATATCCAACTCGATTAGTTTTGGGTGATATTTACAAACAGCCATTGGGTGAAGAAAACTATTATACTCTGTAGCAACATGTTACAAGAGTATAAAAATGTTGCGAAAGAATTCAGCATTCACTATTTAACGAAATCGTGAATGGATAGCAATCGAAATTGGTGTTTCATTACTTATATTGAAGGTCATATACTCACTTTCAGGGAAGTACCAACTTGTACAGTTTAAAGTCCGGCGGAAAGTCGGAAATCATTATACACGATATATTGGGGGCTTGTTAGAAACACAAAAATTATTAAATGTATGTAGTACATGGGAGTAAGGGTAATGCGGTATATGGTATAATTCTAACCGGAAGTTTGAAAATTGTTTATTAGATATATGCGGTCTGAAGGATGCATTGACCTGATTTCAACTAGTTTTACAATATCACATACTAATAACATGCCCCATAGGTTTCATTAAGGTACATTTACCATCACCAATTATTATTATATATGGAGTAAAGCCAGCCTGATGTTCGAAAATCGTGATATTAGTAATATGGGGGCTAGAGCAAGTTTTCACCCGATTGTATTTATTTTAAGTACAAAGATACATTGTTATTAGTAAAACACGTTCTTTCGTTTTCAGTAAAATAATTCACATATTAGCCGATGTTAAGAGAAGCCTTCATCCGATTCAACCCATTTCTGACATACAGGCATACTGTTATCAGGACAGGATTTGCTTCGAGTTTCAATAACATATCTCTCATATTGACCGATATTATTGATAAAATGTTCGCTGTAAGAATTGGGGTCACATATTCGGTATCTGAGGGCTTAAACATTTGTAGTCCGATTTTGACAATTTTTGTTCTTAAGGTGGCCTACTTTAAGCGCAATATTCCGGCAGAGTTTTTTTCCTATACATATATTGGTGTTTTATTTGCATACTTGTAAGTAAAAGAATCAGATGTAATTTAAAATTGTATTAAAACGAAGTGGGCGTGGTTGTAGTCCGATTTAAACCATCGCACTGGATTATAGGAATGTCAAGGTAATATTATATACTTAATTTGGTCTAGATATCGGTAAAGTAGGTCCAGAGATAGGGGTTTTCACCTAAATGTGGCTATTCCACGAACATTGTCTTATATTGGCTCCTGTAAAGACCTTTGATAACTTCTCGGGTGTAAAATTGAATTCATTTTTTGATTAACAAAATACGTATGTTAAACCTGTTAGAAAGCAAGGCAGCGTCCAATTTTTCAAAAGTATTTACCCACAGGTGCCCATGCTAATGCGATCCCCTGTGCAAAATAACAGTTTTATATCTTTATTTAGTGCTTAGTTAAGGCATTGTATACATTTTTATTTAATGGCGTTGTCAGTGGTCCGATTACGCCCATCTACGAACTCGTCATTTTATCAAGGAGCACGTGTACCAAGTTTCATTAGGATATCTCAATTTTTACTCATGTTACAGCTTGCACAGACGGACGGACAGACAGACAAACATTCGGATTTCAATTTTATATATTTAACCTATCTATAATATATATAATATCTATCTCTATTAGTTTGAAGTGATACAAACAACAGTTATGTGAACAAAACTATTATACTCTGAAGCAACATGTTGCAAGATTGTAAAATATGAATTCTTGCCTCAAGGTCAACTTAGTAAAACACAACCTTTTTATTTCCGTCTACAAAATATATCATCAATCATTATTATTATATATTTAACACACCATTTTGTATTTGTAGCTAAATAGGTATATAAGGACTAATTGTATTTTGCATTGTGAATGCTTTTCTGATTTTCTGGAAGAGTTTATGTAAATGGAAGACTTAAAGTACAAATTGTATGTTTGTATATACTTACTATTTATGTATATACAAATTTTATACTAAATATTTACAATGAATATATTTTTTTGCGCAAATTTCAACAACAGCATTGAAGCATGTACACATTTGCATTGATTCTCTTTCAGAGACTAGAAATCCTAAAAAAATATAGAACAATACTTAATAATTAAAGGAAGCACTTAATTAGATGTTTTGGAACAATTTAGTAACTTACTATTGCCACTCCTTAGGATCTATAATTCAAACGATAATTTCTTATATTTTACATAAATATTTCTTATCATTAAATTTTAGATTGTTTGCGATGATAACATGAATTTAGCTAGCATTATATATATTGTCGTTTTTTATTTTGTTTAAGGCAACTATATTTATATAACTTATATTTTTATATACACGGGAATCTTTTTACACCTTAATCTACATCACAGTTTTGAGTTTTAGTTACAAAACTTTTGCAACTTTCTTGCTGGGGACTTCTCTGCATTCGCATTCAGCAGAATCATCTGGGTGGGCAAAAGCTGAAGTAAGGAAACAATTTGCAATGAAGCGAGTAGAAACGCTTTGGATCTTTTGCTAAATCGAAACCGTCCACCCTTACGACATTCCACTGATTTCGCATGTGCGCATAGCTGAAGGAAACCTGATCCTGAAAAGTGTCCGGACGTATGTGCTCCATGGGCTCCAAGTGCGAATGGAAATTCTCGACTACGCGCAGCGGAACTTTTAGTAGATGCTCTGAAATAGAATAATTCAATCAATAAAGCTCTCACCTTTTCGAAGATTTAAAATGTTTGTAATTAATATACATGAAAAAAAACTAAATATGCATATAAATACTAATGATTAGATAAAAGTTTCTTAAGTCCATGCAAGCTAATTGCATTGAACTTCCCTGTTATATTATATATATATTATAAAGATAACACTAAAAAAGTTTAACCGATGCTATAATACCCTTCACAGGTGCATTTTTTGTTATAAGAAGATATTTATTCCGCAGAACGTGTGCAAAATTTGATTAAATTTCAGATGGCTATCTCATAAACTAAAATACTATTTAGCGTATATACAGACGGACATGGCGAAATCGACTCAGCTCCTAATGCTGATCATTTATATAAGTAAACACTTTATTGGGTCTTCGACGTTTCCTTTTGGGTGTTACAAAGTTAATACAGTATTTAGGGTATAATTAAACAAAGCTCTGTCAAACTCACACCGTTCACTTCATGTCATTCTTGTTAGAAAAATTAGATAGCTTAATATAAGTCCTGAAGGACATAACAGAAGACGGCACCAGCACAAGCCAATTAGCTAATTGTGACCATTTTGCGAATTCTGAGTTTATTGAAAGTAATGCTCTTGTGGAGCCACATTGATGTTGTTGGGAGCTAAAGTGAGCTATAGCGTGAGCACCCCTGGTCTAGATGGTTGATAACAGTTGGCGGGCAAAATATTGAACAGAAGCTATATACCAAAACGCGCCTGCTTTTGAATCTGTTCAATCTGTGCATTCATGTCTATATTTTTGAAGGCAATTTTACCTTTTGCCGACTTTGACTAAGGGCTAATGCACTATGTGCAACTATTATATAATAATTTACAAGTTTTATAGCTGCCAGGCAGAATTTATATAGCAGGGTTGTCTAAACGACTAAAGTTTCAATTTTAAAATCGGGGGAATTGTGTTTACATACAAAAGGACATTCACAAATTCATTAAATATAGATTTATTTTAAGGATTTTCCATTATTAAAATTATGTTAGTTAATTTACTATCTAAAGCCTAAAAAAAGTCAAAAAGTTATTTCTCTCTTTTAGAGAGAGTTTCTTATCAGTCACAAAACTTCCTGAATTCCTCTGACAAATAAACTACTATTTCCGCCAGGAAATTAACGTATTCAATAGGAATTCATTTAATTGAAAAAAAGAAAACAAACTCACCGATGATAAAGCCCATGGTGACGTCATCAGGAAATCGTATTTTCCGCCCGATACTAATGAATTTGCCACCGCCGGCTATTGGCAACATTTTCATAGTGAGTGCACGACTTAGACAGAAGCCAGCGCCGCCTGTTGCAAACCAAAACGAAATTTTCTCACTCGATGTCTTGTTTTTATGCGTTGAAGTAGGATACTGTTTTCAATATAAATGTATGCATTAATTTTTTGATTCTTTATTGGCGACATTATATAAACTCACACTGTCCAGATGTATCTCCAGTGGCGAAAAAATACTAGGCTTGCCGAGGTACCAATCAACTGAAGGGCTGTACTCGTCCAAGAGTTTGACTAATCGTGGAATATTCACATAGTTGTCGTCATCGAAATGGCAAAACCACCTGTAAGTAATTTAAGAAAATGTGAGATATGAATATGAATAAACAGTAAGCACCTAATTAAATAGCAGAAATAACATCAATGCGGAAATGTGCTCTACTATAACCGCGAGATCGCTCAATTATGTCATTCACACGCACTCTTATTCATTCGCTCGTTGATAGTTCGTTCACACATTTGAATTTGATACTTGTGCGATTGCGGCTAATGCCTGGTACTCACTCCTCTAGTGGCACTACAAATATTCATTTTAGTTAAGAGCTACAATGGATTATAACCGTTTCTCATACAATGGTGGAATGGTTTGTTTGGTACTAAAGGATAAAAAATTATAGAAAGCTGCATCCAAACCATTTGACTGCCCCTATAAAAATAAAAGTCAAGTTTCGACATCAGTCTTAGACAAATTCATTAACCTTCAGTAGGGTACACAAACCTGTGTCTTTTGTCTGATATTCTAAGTTTGATTTCATTGAGGCAATTACATGTGGGGGGTCTGTAAACGGAGAGTGTACATTTTTTCTGATCTAATAAGCCAGAAAAAGTCTTTCTTTTCCCACGCTGCATGGTGCAACTGAAATGCTGTTATAAAAGTGTTGCAAAAGTGAATGTGCTACAATAACTACAGATATATTAAATAAATATTTGTGGCAATTAAGAAACACTAACATTAATTATATTTCAATGAAAAGTAGTACCTCGTAGCAGACCACCTTACAAAACAATTTAATTATGAATACACACACACACATCAACGTCGTTATTGGTTAACAGTTTCCACACAATTGATTGGCTCTTTATAAATTCTCAATTATTGGTCACTTATTAATGAATGTTGTCATGCATTGTTGTTGTGAATTTAACCAACGATTATTTATGAAAAAGCAATTACGTTCGTTTATTATTAAAATTTTCAAAGTTGAAAAACCCGTGGCTAATTTAAATGCTGCCACACACTCATATGCATGCACATACATGGCTATATATATATATATAAGTATATATATACCACGCAAAAACTAAGAGACATCAAACGATTTGACGTCCAGCTTAATGTGTTTAATCAGTCGAAAGCCAACGCAATACTTTGTTGAAATTATAAAAACACATACGCTATTCGAGAGCAAACGGAAAATGCAAACAGGAAACAAGTGACAGCAATTGGAGCGGCATCGGCATCATTAACAGCAACGTCACAAAAAAACAGGAAATTTTTTATTACTTTTTAAAGTTTTTTTTTTATACTCTCGCAACTTGTTGCTACAGAGTATAATAGTTTTGTTCACCTAACGGTTGTTTGTATCACCTCCGTCCGTCTGTCCGTCTGTCTGTCCGTCCGTCCGTGCAAGCTGTAACTTGAGTAAAAATTGAGATATCTTAATGAAACTTAGTACACATGTTTCTTGGTACCGTAAGACGGTTGGTATTGCAGATGGGCGTAATCGGACCCCTGCCAAGACTGCTATTTGGTACACAGGATCGCATTAGGGAGCGGCATCCGTAGTTATTTTTTTTTTAAGTGGGCGTGGTCCCGCCCCTAATAAGTTTAATGTGCATATCTCCTAAACCGCTTAAGCTATAATAACAAAATTCACTGATAACAAATGTTTTCGGACCCTCTATCGACAGTGTGATGGGGTGGCATGGTTGAAATCGGGTGACAACCCCTCCCCATATAACGGTACTGTTAAAAAATATTAAAAGCGCAATAAACCAAGCACTAAACACGCCAGAGACTGGCGGCACCTGGGATGGTATGAGATGACTTTATAGGAACCGCGTTCAAAATTATTGAGTGGGCGTGGCACCGCCCACTTTTAGGTGAAAACCCATATGTTGGGATCTGCTTAACCGATTTCAACCAAATTCGGTACATAACATTCTTTTCATATTTCTATGTTATACATTTGCTTTGCGAGAGTATAAAATGTTCGGTTACATCCGAACTTAGCACTTCCTTACTTCTTTTAATTTTTTATTGTTTTACTTTGGTGCAACAATATGTCGAACTAATTACGGCCTGCCACATAAGTTGTGGCCAGCAGTTGCGCTGAGTCTACAGTTAGCTAGTGATAAGGGTACAGGTTTCTGCCACAAGTGGACCTCTTAGTGTAGATCTTAGTGAAGAGGGTTTGCCACATCCCGAGACTCTACTGGTGACAGGCCAATATATATTGCTATACAGTTCAACATAAAAGGTCACAGGCTAAATACCTTCAAAATGATTAAAATTGCTTTCGATAAAAACATACTAACATAAATAACACAATAATACATAAGTATACTAAATATAGCTGTTTTAATCCAAATGTTCCCGCCTGTGTTCCCAAGATCCGTGGTACCACCGTATATGGTATAGCCAGCGCGACATAGACGAACTGAAGGGCAACGAGGGATGATTTACCTTTCAATACCCATAAGTCGTGATTAACGGAACTTTTCACTGACTGAATTATATAAGAGACTTTAATAGAAAAATGGCTTTGCAAATGTTAAGGAAAATCGAAATGAAAGTTGATTAACAAAAACCAAATTATTTTAAACGAGTTTTATAAGACGATTTATCGAGAACTTGAGTTGTTAAATGTATTGCATTCCTAACCTTTCGAGTTAACCTACACAGAGAATTTTTTAAAGCAAACATTTTATTTAACGAGTATTGATGCTAAAAGCTGTATTTTTTCCTTTTTATTAAACATGCTTGCATCGGTTTTGATCGGCATTGCGATTTGTCGAGCGCAGTTCATTTCATTACGGTTTTCTGCACTTCTGGCGGACGCTTGCATTGAACTTCACCCACTTAAAAAAGATGAGAGTGCGAGATACATCATCATTAACCGATTGCTGTGAGTTGATAACGCCGTCGCCGCGACTGACGAAGTCTCAAACACAGCAACCACTAACTGCCGACAGCCTCGTCCGTCTATCAGCTGACAATACAAACAGTTCAGTGTCCTAATTGAAGTATTAGCTACGTCAGACATACTATACATATATATACTATATATATAGAGAGAGATTTGACAGTTTTGGCCACAGAGTTGTTTTGATTCGTTCCTTTGTGCGGTTGTTAAATCGAAGCGGAAAGAAACGCCGCCGAAATTGCACGCTGCCGATGCACCACTTATCGCTCTGTGGTCATCTTAAAACGGTTTCGCTGCTACCACAAGCGCTACTGTTGTTGTGGCCTGCTGCTGCTGTCATAACCACACTGTGTGTGACGTGTAACCAATTTATCGTTATTCCGTTTTTTTGTCCACTTCTCCTTCGCTTTTGTATTCCTTTTGCAGAATATGGTTGCAAACAATTGTAAAAGCTTTTAACGGCAATCCTCTGTTCGACAAATATATTGGAGCAAATACAGCAACAACAGCAACTCAGGCATCCATCAGCTTATTTTAAACATGCTCACACACACATATGTAAACACTTTATGGCTGCATGTGAAGGCGACGCGTAAAACGTAAGCCTGTAGTCAAGTATATACCTCCTTATACATATGTATATGTGCATATACTTACATACAATACATTCATACTAAGCATTTGAGTTTGCATTCATGGTGTGTGCATTCTCATGATAGCCTGCTGTCAATCAATTTTTATTATGTTCACCACACGAAGCTGCAGTGCTTTCGGGACAAAATTGAAGCAGAAATGTGTAGATCCCTATACATACATAAGGTATATATTCACTTAAATGGTATACATAGATATATGTATATAAAACTTTTTGCACATGAGTACATATGTAAAGCATATGATTGCAAGCTATGTCTCCCTGCCTGCTCAATATTAGATGCCACGGCTTAGACTGTCGACCGGCTTGAATGGGTGGGAATTTCACGTAACCGAATCTAATTTTTAACCAAACTCAAAAAAGTTCTATCCGATAGTTGCTCAAACCTTTTTTTTTATAAACTGATGACAGCGGTTTTTGAATTTGTGTCTCTTAAGTGTTACATATTGGTGGAACGTGCCGCGTCGTCATCAGGGATTATGCAGTTGGCTGTTCACCAGTATATACTGCAACTAAAAATTCCTGGCTATCATTCAATTGTGCTAAAATGTAGTCATTTAAGTTTTCTATGTCAGATTGAAAATGACATAGTCCAAAATAAAACAGACTTGGTCCAAAAGATTTAGGAGATACCATATTTAAGACGCCGGATTAGATTACTAAACTTTAAATACTATGTGTCTATTCCACTAACCAAATTATGGTTTGGTTTTAAAATAATGCACAATATTACAATATTACCTTTACCTTTTATGTTAGTAACCAACTTTACCGACGTCTTTTAGCAACCGATCTGAGTATTAACATTATTTTGTTTATTTTATTATAAAAAAAATTTTCTAAAAGCCTGTAGCATTTTTAAGCCCACATTTTTTTATTTTAACAGGTGGCAACCCTTCGCAAAAATATCTCTGACATAAATATCTTTTAATCTTGGTCGGATGTTCACATTTTAATATTTCCATTGCTTTATTAATATACAGTCAAACTGGAAAGATATTAAAAGGTGGCACTCCTTAAAAATATTATGAACTAAAAGGATTATCTCCCTTATCTCTTTGAATTTTGTTGTACTTTATATACATTAAGTATCATGAAAGTGTTAATTTTCAATTGCTTGTGTTTCAAACCATTCCAGCGTAATAGATTGCGCTCAGATGAGGACTCTTTTTGTCGTTTCATATAGGCAAATTCTCTTTTGGTATCCCCATTGCGTTTACACGACCGACACACACAACTTGATTCGGACAATTTTCTGCATTTGCGTGCCGGGTTGAACGCCAAAAAAGTCCTCGTGTGAACATAATCAAACAGAGCTAGCCACCAAGTTGCATCATACACTTGAGTTATACTCAATGGCTTTGAATATAGTGTATAATTTGGGTTGAATTACCCTAAACACCGCCCAAATTTACACATAAACAGCCAGAAATGATGAATGATTGAATGAATTTAGAGCAGAATTATAACAAAAATAGTTAAGAGTAAAGGAATTGGAAGTTCTCTCCAGGAGTAAACACTTATTCACACTACAAATATATATGTAGTTTTATTAGCAACACAACCCACGAGATTCAATAAGTACAAACAATTTAATTTACGAAAGAAAAATCAAATCATAAGTCGTGTCGATATTATTAAAAACTTCAGCAAGAGAATCTTGTCATTAGTCATTAATAAGCCACATAGCGACAAATACGAATGTACCAATATATTTCGACTTGCTTGATAGTGAATAAATAGAATTTGCAGGGTAACTTTACGAGGACAATTCGACTTACTTACAAGACAATGTCCCGATCCGCAATGCAACTCTTACTAAAAGGTTTTCTGAGTCCAGAAAAATTCCGCTTTTGAAGTGGCCAGAAAAAAGGCCGGCTTAAAACCCTATCGAGGATCTGTGGCGAATAATAATATTATCTGATAAAGTTTTTAAAAATGGATGCTCGTTTATTACCGCAAAATAATTAAAAATGGCAATACAGCGAAAATGGGCTTCAATCGCCGTGTTAACGCTAAAATCTTTGCTTGAATCGATGCCATCTTGACTCAACCAATAAAGGAGAGCATATTAATTATTTACAACCTTAATTAATCAAAATATTCAAAGAAAATACCTTATTTTTTAACATGCGTATATAAATATTTTCTATCAAGTATATATTTACTTTTTTATTTTGTTGAATGTATTAAAGGAATCAGAGTTTATTTTTGCTGTGTGGTGTGACTATGCAAGTAAATAATTGAACAAAAACCAAAACTTTGATAACGCTTTTTTTTATATTACAAATTTGAAATCGTACAGATATCTTCTTTACTAAGGTGCTATCCCAGTAGAAAAAAATATCGTAGCAACACATAAAGCTCGAAAATGATGGTGTTTAGCTTTATTAAATTTTTTTAAGGAGTATTTCTTTGGTTGAGTTTTACTAAGGGTTTTAAGACAAAGTATGAAGACACCTAAGTGAAAATCTTATTGTGCTTACCATGACAATGCTAATGATATACTCATTATACCATGTTCCGACCGACACTTAATTACGAGATTTAGGCTGTTGAGTGCATTATTTCACTTACCTACTATTCAAAAATTAATCAGGGGTGTTGTAGAATCTGACAGATTTCAGAACTCAAACCGATAAAAAAATGTAGTATGTAGGCTTCATAAAGATAAATTATTGGTTCGCCTTTTGAAACAGAAGTTGTATCAGTTTTAGATATCATGGAAAGCAATTTTATCGGTTTTGTTATCAGAAACAAAGTAAGGAGATAGTCGCTGACAAATTTAAAATGTGATTTAAGAAATTAATTTATTTTATTGTTACAAATTAACTTAGCTTTATTATATAGAGGAAAACATAAGAATAAAATATAAAATCCCACAATTATTGAGGTTATAGAAATCAGATATTTTAAGAAAATTTTAAAAACATGTGATATACTCGTAAATCTTTAAAGTAAGCATGTAAATACATACAATGATGTGCGATAAAATAAAGCCACACAATCGCTGACGATGTTACTTCATTTAAAAGTTTATTGTGAACCTAATATTCTATGAACTCACGGTAGATAAATCTTTGAATATTATTCAAGTATTTCTGAAGTCAATTGCGAGTTTATTTTTTCCGAATCAGTGAAAGCCTGCTATTGACTGTGCAATGACGTGTGTGTTAATAATAATAGAGCCAAACGATAAAATTAAACATTTTGCGAAGCGAATAATTTAATAAAATTTTTAACAAAACGTGAGTAAAGAGTTTTAATTTTATACATTTAATGCAAATTTTGTTGTTTCATATAAATGAGCACCGCAGTTCTGAATGCCGAAAACTGATAAAAACTTTGAGTTTACAATCAAAAAGCCAAAACAAAATAGTTCGAATAGGCTGCTAAACCAAAATGGTTGCGAATGCAATAAATTATAAAGAAAAACTAGAAAATAGAGGTAAAAAATCCAAAATCAGTGCGGTTTTTCAAAGGCGAATCCTGAGTCAGGTGAGAGAAAATCCATTTGTGACCTCTTCCGCCCGTATTCTTTGAATGTGAATGCTTTAACCATTCGAAAGTTATAAATCAAAAAAAAATTTACCATAGTCAATATAAAAAAACGGTTAAAACTTGCCGAAGATCGTGCTGAATGGCCAGTTAGTACATGGCGAAAAATTCTTGGGTCAGATGAAAACAAAGTGAATTTATTCAACTTAAAGCAAGGTAGTCGTTCCGTGCGACGACCGCCTAATACCGAATTCCTTCCACAACACAATAAAAATACGATACAACATTGAGGTGGGAGTATAATGGTTTGGGGGTGCTTCTCATATTATAGAACAGGTCCGCTATTTCAATACACCAAGATTTTAAATGAAACCATATTACCTTATGCGGAGTTTAATATGCCCCTTAAATGCGTCTTTCAACAAGATAATGACCCGAAACACACATCGAAGCGGGCAAAGGAATGGTTGAGACAAAACGGCATGGCAGTTTTAAGCTCTCCCCCGCAATCTCCAGACCTCAAACCTATAGAAAATTTATGGCGGCAGCTTAAAGTGGCTCTGAGAGGCCAAAATCCATCCAATAAAGAGGACCTTTGGAGGCTAGTGAAGGCCGCATGGCATAAAATTCCAGCCGTTATGTACTAGAATTTAGTAGATTATATGTCCAGATTTTGCATAGCAGTTATAAAAAACTATGGATACTGCACTAAATATTAATGTAACAGTTATTATTCTTTATCCTTTCTTTGCTTATTTCATTAAAAATTACAGATTTCAAATCACCGGAAACAAATAAATTTAAATAACGTCTTCTGGCTCTATTTCAAAGCACAGCCAAAACGGGACATGCTAATGAGTTTTTAGTTTTGATTTTAGACTTAAGACTTTTAATTGGTATCTTAATATATACTCCATGCGTTGTTTCTTTTCTACCAATAAAAAAAAAATAAAATAATAAAAAAAATTCTGAAATATATTGATTTAAAATATATCTATAGTACTGGCTCTATTTCATCACACATCACTATATATATTTATGTACAAGCATTGAAGCATATGTAAGCTACATTTCATTTTGTAAACTTTAAATAGAATTGCTTCCAAATTTATTAATTTGCAAATTTTGTCACACCAATAAACAACTGATTATAATATTGGTTTTGCGTATGTTATGTTCGAAAAGGACAGAAGTGGTTTGCAATTCTGACAACTTAGCAAATCTGTTTTGGATTCCACAACACCCCTGAATAATAGTTACCAAAAGGGTTTGTTCGATTTGTCTACGAATATATCGAAATTATTGGGTAATATTTCCCATTTGTGTTATATCTTTTCTTCAGGCGTTTTAATTGAAGCCTGCTGGTAGGATGTTCAGTTCATTAAGAATTTCAATATTCTTGCACGCAGAACGCATGCCGAGGCTACCTTACACTCAACTCTCTACATATGATTTCATATTAGAAGTACTACAAGTACAATTGTACAATAATTTAAAACCAGTTGAGCGAATGATTAATTTATTTCTCAACACCTGAATTCAGTTTCAATTCTTAAGTCTACTACACATGCGTTTGTGTGTGTATTTATAGTTATATTCAGTTCATTTAGACTTCATTATTTTTACAATAATGTGTTTCTTTTAGACGCCTCTTTATTGACATAAGCTTGTGACGAACTCACAAGACTTGGGGAGACACCCAATTTGTTAGACGACCGCCCGCGCTTATTTGGGTCTTCAATGCGCATATGCTTTTACATAGATACATATGTCTATATGAATGAATATTTGTTAAATATTTGTATATTTCTTTATAAATGTGTTTGAAAGTGTTTGAGGTCTTCGATGTTCAAATAACAATCAATCATCATCATCGTAATCACCAGCCTGCGCCTCAACAGCGAGGATTAACACCAGCTCTGCCAGACAGTTCACTTACGCACACAAACGTAGTATACATATTATATGTATATACACATATATCCGCACTAATGGTCGCAAACCACAAAACATCAAACAGCCAGAATCAAACAAGGCAACAGTCAATATTTGTGAGAAGGCGAATGATTTTTAAAAGCGCAACAAAAATGGGTAGCAGATAAACAACAACAAATTACACTTAAAGGCGCTTTATCTAATGATGAATTTAGAATAAAAGAAAACACATTTATTTGGTATTCATATTCATATGTCTGGAAATATGTATGTTCTGTATATGTGTGTATATAGACCCATATAACCATTCGAGTGAGTTTCTGCCTAGAGATTGTGTGATTGTGTATGCTTCGGATTAGGGATCCAACTGTGTGAGACAATTATTCTGTTGGTGTTTTGTTTGTTGCGATCGGTTCCAAGGCGAATTGGGATGATACAAATCGAAGCGTTCGCGGGTGTCGCAAGCTGAAGGTGCAGGAGATTTATTTCGATAGATTTGGGTTTGAACATATCTATATATTTATGTGTATGTGTAGGTATGCGTTGTCTTATGTGTTTTATGCGGCTTTGTTTTTACCGCAAATAAACCACGAAGAATTAAATGAAAAATATGAATCTTAAATGCAATCGTACTTAAATGATTCATAAAGCAAACAAAAAAAAAACAAGAACCAAATAAGTAACAACAACAACTGAAAAATTTCTTAGCCACACCTTTTGGTGCCGAATTTTTGAATTCGAATGTCCCTTTAATCCGCTCAAGGAATGAGTTATTCAAAACTGACTTATGGTTTAATTCATTAGCTGTGGCACTTCGAGATTTTTCATTATTTTTATTGCTTCTAGCTTGAGAGTTAACAGAATTTATTAAACTGCGAGATTTGAAAACTTTGAAAACTTAAAATTAATTTGTCTGCTTTTTTTAACGGCACCCAGTAGCGGTATTTCGGAGTACAGATACATATGTATATACATAGGTTATAATAGGCACCACACCAGCATTTTAACTGTGGTAGCGTTTTGATAAATAACTTTTGGTTCAAAAGAAGTCTGTCAAATAGTATACACATATGTACTTATATTAATAAGATATCAATATACTCTTTTGTATTAACTCAAATCTACAAGTTTCATGTGGCTTTTAGATGCAAAATTTTTGATATAGGAACAGCGCGCAGAAATAGCATATAAGTTAAACAATTACATTTTATTAATTGTTTTTAAAAAGCTGGCGGAACTTTGTCCGCACATCACTTATTTATTTTGAATCCAACTTAAGACTAATTACAATTATTAGCTTAACTTAAAATTACACCTACTATTGGCCACACTCACGTTGCACTTTAATATGCGCTCTATTTGTTTTTATTGCAAAATCGATATTTTTGCTGATCGTTGTTTACTTCAATTTATTGATATTTAGCTGACTATTGTTTTAGTGTTATTTATTAATAGTTTGCTGACTGTTGTTTACGCAAATTATGTTGAGGTGTCAGCAATTATGCGAATGCGCGTGTAGAATGGTTGACCATTGGCAAAATTCAACCTAGTTGAACTTTTGCAAGTTCTTGTTTTTTCTTGAGTAAGGCAATGTTATCCTGTCTTTGTTGTTCTAGCTGTTGTGGGTCACTATAAATTCTATTTCCAAAAAATATTTCTATTGGTTTACTTTTTGTCGTTGAGTGTATTGAGGAATTGTATTCTTGAACTGATTTGAATAGTAATTCTTCAAATGTTATTCCTGCGTAATTTGCTTTTAGGCATCTCATTATTTCTGACAGTGTACTATGGAATCTTTCTATTTGTCCATTGCTTGTACTGCTATAAGGCGGAGTGGTGTAAACGTTGATGGACATTTGGTCTTTAAGTAGGTATGATATGGTAGCGGAATTAAGGGACTTTTCGTTATCTATTACTACGAGTTTCGGAATTCCGAAGGCGATCATTAATTCTCTGATTGGGTCTTTAACGTGCTCTATTGCTCTGGAAGGTATCACTTTTACCTGGACGTATTTAGAAAATTTGTCAATGGCGGTGAGGATTAATTTCTTATCCGTGGAATATATGTCAACATGAACTATTTCGCCTGGTGATTGTGGAATAGGGGTTTCTTGTATTTGAGGTTTAGGGGGGTGCCTATCGTATTTATGTTCGCGGCATGTGGAGCATTGTCTGACCGTTTTTTCGATTTTCGAATGCATGCTTTGTAAGTAGAATTTCTTTAAAATTTGTGCTTTATTTTCGCGACTGTTTCTGTGTGCTCTTTGATGTTCGCTTGCGATTATTTCTTCTTGCTCTGTTTCGTTTGTTATATCCTGGAGCAAGGTTTGCGTAAAGCGTATTTTGATATTTCGGAAGTGTAGTGGATATATCTCCTGGATTTTTCCCATCAAGCTTTCTGTGGTATGCAGACCGTTGATTAGTGCTGGGTCTAGATAGCGTTTGAATATGGCTATAATATCCTGTTCGGAATAGTTTTGCTTTGTAATGGTATGTCTGTGATAACTGGGGAATGGTATCTGGAATGAGTAGCTGTCCTCATTTCCAAACTTTAGGAATAGTTGGTTCTTGAAGGCATTAATTGGTGCTTCGGTGGCGGGAATTAGAAGATGTGAGGAGCTTTTGTTGCTATGGTCTGTAATGGTAAGGGTATTAATATCGGTTTGTGGTGGTCTGGATAGCGCGTCTGCAACGACATTAGTTCTTCCTGGTTTGTATTTCATATCATAGTTGTATTCTTCGAGGATACACTTCCATCTTTTCATTTTTCCGTTGTGATGATTAAATGCAAAAGTAAGCGGTTGGCGATCTGTGAAAATTACAACTTTCGCTGACCCATACAAATAGTTTCTAAGTGAGGTGAGAGCCCAGATTATTGCCAGCATTTCTTTTTCGTTCGCGGCATAATGTTCTTCTGTTTTGTTGAGTGATCGGGATATGAAGGTTATTGGTTTTCCTGATTGTTCAAGGACAGCACCTAGAGCGTAGTTTGATGCGTCAGTAGTGAGGTGAAATTCTTCTTTGAAATTGGGGTAATATAGTATGACTTCGTTTGATGTTAGCGCGGATTTAATTTTATTGAAAGCAGTCATGGCGTTACTGTCGAACACAACCGGCTTTTTACTGGAAGAATTTTTGGACACGTGTCCATCTTCCCCTCTCAAAAGCGAGGTCAGGGGTTTTGCTAATTTAGCATAATCCTTCAAAGTTTTTGGGCAAGGAAAATCTTGAATTGCCTTTACTTTCGTGGGATTGGTTTTTAATCCTGTGGGAGAGACAATGAAACCTAAAAATTCTACTTCTCTCTTGAAAAATTCACATTTGTCCAACTGGACCTTCATGTTCGCTTTTTCTAGCGTATGGAAAATTGTTTCGACATTTTCTAGGTGGCTTTGGTCGTTATTGCCAAATACTATTATGTCATCTATGTAGACATAACATATTTTACCTATATGATCTTTTAGGATGTCGTCTAGCGCTCGTTGGAAAATAGCGGGTGCATTTTTCAACCCGAATGGAAGTCTGGTGAATTCGTACTTTCCGTTATTGATAGAAAATGCTGTCTTCTCAATGTCGGATTCTCTTAGTGGAATCTGATGGAAGCCACTCTTCAAGTCAAGAACGGAAAAGTATTTGTTATTTCCTAGTTGTGAGAGAACCTCATTAATTTCGGGGATCGGGTATCTGTCGGCTATTGTTAATGTATTTAATTTTCTGTAATCTATTACTAATCTGTATTTTCTTTGGCCTGATGCATCTAATTTTTTTGGTACAACCCAAACGGGTGAGTTATACGGTGAGCAGGATGGACGAATAATCCCGTCCTTTAGCAAATTTTGTATTTCTTGGGAAACAAAATCTCTCATAGCAAGAGGATATGGATAGTATTTAGTATAGACTGGAGTATCCGAGGAAGTCCTGATCTCTCCTACAACTGTAGTGGTGTATGTTAGTTTTTCGTCAGGTTCTGTAAAAAGATGTGGATATTTTCTTGTCAACTGAATTATGTGTTGTTTTTGTGTAGCTGTCATATGGTCAGTTCTAACGTCAATTTGATGAACTGTAGGTGAGAGTTTTTGTTTAATTTTAATTTGTAACCCGTTATCTATTGTCAAGGTGACGTCCCGTATGTTGATTGTTGCATGAAGGTCTTTTAAGCTGTCGTTTCCTATTATTCCGTCAAAAGATTTTAGAGTGGGGAGTAAAAAAAATTTGAGGGATGTGCCAGTTTTTCCAAATAAGTTTATAACTGTATGGTGGGTAATTTTGATCTATCCAGCGATAGAATTCGCAAAGAATGGTTCGGCGTTAGGTATTGTCTTTGGGACATGGCAAGGTTGTATGTGCATTTAGCACAGCAGGTCGAACTAAATTGTTAGGGTTTGACATAACTCAAAAGATTTATTTTTTTATTTTAGCTTGTTATTGTTAGATATTTTCAATGATTTTATTTTATATTGGTTAGGTGTCCTTATACTCTGGAGGGTCCCTTTGGTGGTGAATCGCAGAGTTGGACTCTAGTTATTTAGAACCGGAGGGTCCCCCGTTAGGTGGTGAATCTCGGTTCTTTTTTTTTATTCTTGTAAGTTATTGGCTGTACGAGCCTTTTTTTATTTTGTTTTATAATTTATAATTCTCTGGAGGGTCCCTTGGGTGGTGAATCGCAGAGAATTTTAATTTTATAAGCTGGAGGGTCCCCCCGAAGGTGGTGAATCGCAGCTTGTATTTTTATTTTTTTTTATTGCCTGTACAAGCCTGTTATTATTTATATGTATTATTTAGGGTTAGTAAATATACAGGTTTTAGATTTACATTTAATTAATAGTAAGTCGCAAGACAGAATATTTTTAAATTCTTAAAACTTTCTTTAAATATTTTTTCTTTTCCAGTTTCTCTCTTACTTTGTTTTATTTTAATGTTTACAGTCGCAAGACAGAATATTTTTTAAATTCTTAAAACTTTCTTTAAATATTTTTTCTTTTCCAGTTTCTCTCTTATTTCTTTACTAATATTTTTATTCTTAAATTTTATTCTTAAGTTTATTCTTACTCTATTCACTTCCTGGCGGTGGGGTGTGACTCCTTTTTGCTATCGGCTACTCCGGCACCTCCAAATCGTCGCACATTGGAAGCGTGCGTTCGTTTCCTATAGGAATCCAACGCTGGACCGGCTCTAGGTTCGCGTTCTTGGTGTCTATTATTCCACTTTACTTAACACACGATTTAGAAAACTTTAGCGAACTTTAACCCGGTCCCTGCTCGGGCGCCAGTTAAACAATTACATTTTATTAATTGTTTTTAAAAAGCTGGCGGAACTTTGTCCGCACATCACTTATTTATTTTGAATCCAACTTAAGACTAATTACAATTATTAGCTTAACTTAAAATTACACCTACTATTGGCCACACTCACGTTGCACTTTAATATGCGCTCTATTTGTTGTTATTGCAAAATCGATATTTTTGCTGATCGTTGTTTACTTCAATTTATTGATATTTAGCTGACTATTGTTTTAGTGTTATTTATTAATAGTTTGCTGACTGTTGTTTACGCAAATTATGTTGAGGTGTCAGCAATTATGCGAATGCGCGTGTAGAATGGTTGACCATTGGCAAAATTCAACCTAGTTGAACTTTTGCAAGTTCCGGAGTTAACTTATACAACTCGCATACAGTTATTCGTTCAGTTCATGAAGATACAAATTAAACAAGCAAGGAAGGGCTAAGTTGCAAGGATCAAATCCGGGGATATATCTTCCAGTGTTGGCAAACCTTTATATTAAAAGTTGTTCCGAAAGAGTTCAACATTAATTGTTCGAGAAAGCATTATATAGAGTATATTTGGCGCAATAAATATCTGAGTAAATATTAAGATATCTTACTAATTGACCGATATTTTCTGTACAAATTCTACCGGAAGCTCGAAAATTTTTAGGTATTTGTCGACTAAAGGAAATATTGAGCCCTCTCCTTTGATTTCGAGAGGTTCTTTAGCCCAAATATGCCTTTTGCTACTGCGATCCCTTCTGCCAATTACAGTGTTATATCTTTATTTAGTGCTTAGTTGTGGGCGTAGTAGTGGTCCGATTAAGCCCATCTACGAACTCGTCCTTCCTCTTTTGCCAAGGAACACGTGTACCAGGTTTCATTACGATATCTCAATTTAATACGGGCATATGGTTTTAGACGAACAAAACTATTATACTTTGTAGCAACATGTTGCAAGAGCATAAAAATTATAAATTGATATAACTAACAATACTAGAACGGTGTTAAAATCTTTATAGAAATAAGACCTCCAGCTAGAATTAGTTTTGAATAGTTATTATGAGTATTTACTTTACGAATTTATTTACTCTGATTGCAAGTCATTAGAAGATATATGTATATATTTTATCTCGCTAGTGCTAGTAGTAGGTCAGCGCTGGCCAAGTTATAAGAGCCCCCCACATTCAAACGCAAAGCGCAGCAAGACGAGCGTGTTTCTTCGAACAATTTATATTTTTTGAACTCAAGCTTCAGAATACTAGATTTGAGTTATAAAATGTCACAAAAATAATATTTTCTCACGAGTGCATATGAAATTGAATTGTATGTAAAGTAATCTTACCACAATTGTACAAACATACATAAGTACATACACGTAATGAAACTTAAAATGCATTTCGTTAAATATTTATACGACCAAATCTAAAAAACTCGCGAATTTGCTCTTGAAATCTGTATGCATGTATAATGGCATGTAGCGGCAAATAACTGGGTATTCGTTGACAGTTGCTTATACCCTACAAGAAACTGCTGATGGGTTCACCAATACACTCACATTTATTATGTCAGTACTGACAGTCAAATGAACAGTAAAATGACTGTCAATGTTTACGATTTTTCCAAAAGCAAATTCTGTATACGTCGAAAGTAGACAGTATATATTTCCATAGAAGTTTCGATAGCTTATGTAGCTGTTATTTCGTGCGATAAGCCAAAAGTATTGCGTGCTCCTGTACAATAAAATTTTTTGTTTTATTAAATAAATAACGAAGGAGTTTTGAAAAATAATAAACGTAAGTTATTATTAAGTTTACAATAAAATTATTAATTTTTAATTAAGGAATTAAGTGAAAATTTCTTTTCATAATTTATTATTTAATTATATTTTTGTTACACTCTTTTTTTATATTTATGTATATTATTATAACCAATTTTAATTAAAAAATTTGAATTTATTAAAGAAATAAAAATTATATTATCTACTGCGCAAAAGAATTTTTCACTTGTGATTGACTTACAGTCATAACTGGCAGTTTTCATTTAAGGTCAGCAATGACTCAGAAAAAGACATGAGAGTGAGCAGTATAGATAATGAGTGAATCAATTCCGAATACCCACTTGTTAAAGAGAGATGCAAACTCACACACATGCGTTGTTTATATCAGTTTTTGCACAAGGCTCTTAAGAAAATGTTAAAAACTTTGTTCGCGCGCTGGCAAAGTTTTTTAAGCTGTGACTGTCATTTGACCAGTCAGATGACTGTCACTGTTCTTGTAGGGTATGTTCATAATTACATGTGTGTAACTCATTTATGCGACGTATTTGGAAGCAAGTGACAACTGTTTGAAATTGATTATAATCTGCACGCCAACACAATAGTGTTTAGGCAAACCCCAGCAAGTGCACAAATACACATACATATATATGCACAAATACACATACATATATGTGTAGACACAACGAAATGTGGAGCACATTATAATTGAGACAGAACGGATGTTGCTCCAACAACAATAACATAGCAATCAAATTAACACACGAACACACAATATTCTCACACACACACACATACACATAAATAGAAGTACTTATTTGCACATTTGCATTCTGATATGTGATTGCCAGTTGGACTTTCTGCGCTGCGGTTCGCCCTGCCCGCTTAGTCAATTTGCCGGTAGCCGTTGTTGCTGCCACTTATGTGCCACCGCCGTACAATCTTTAAACATCATTGTTGACAATATTGGCGGCGTCACCCGCTCCAGCCATCGGGGCAGACTAATTTCGTAATCATGCGGTAGCATTGATGCTGTGGGCGCTTCTTCTTGTGTGACATTGTTTGTTGATGAGACAGACGAGCTGTGTGACCTTACTGCCACTTATTTAATTCAACTAGCTTGTATGTATTTATTATTGATGCGCGTCAGTTGTTGTATTAGTTCTTTCATTTAATGTTATATGTTTGGCTGTTGGTGAACATACCATTGCTGCCATTGTGGGCATCTTCGCAGGCATACTCCATCTCTGCTTTTGATACCACATTGAAGAGTAGCAAGTGTGTGTATGTAAGAGTGTTTATGCGTAAATTACAATGCATCCGCTTCGTGTTTGTTCTTGCGCCAACATGCGTGTGTACCTTATTACTTTTCTGTTTGAAATCGTCACCATAAAGCCGGAGCAAGTTCGCTGATTATGTCCATAAGTGGCACTAATTCAACCCAGCGGTGAGACAAAACGGAAGAAGTGCCGCTAAATACCGTGAAATGGATGTAGATTCCGTTAGACGTGCACACGCATAAGTCCACATAACAAACTACATACATATATTTATGATGATAGATGTATAGATGTGTGCGGCATAATTGAGCAGGAGCGGAGTGCTTACTTGGGAATGAGCGACTTTATAGCTGTGAGAACCGTTTGATGGGAACCGATATTAAATCACTCGCAGTTGCTCGTAACCGGCATTTAATGTCACAGCGCTCAATAGTGAAAACCGCAATTTTATCTAGTGAAACAGCTGCGCCAAGACTTCTTGTAAATATAACTTAGGAAGCACATATATGAGGAAGCAACGTCGAGTTGCATAAAATTTCCACGATTTTAAAACGTTGTGCCAGTGAAATACTTTTCTTGATAATTTACCATATGTGTACTTTGACAGCTACACATCTATAAACGCTCTTCACCTATTAAAAAACTCTCTTCATAATACTCAGACTAATAATAGTTTGCTTGTTTTTCTTTTTATTTACCAAATTTTAAGATTCAAGATCAAGATCATCAGTTTTTTTTTTTTTGGATATGCCTATGCTCAAATCTAGCAGTTTCTAAGGCATTACACCTTTCTTATTTTCGCTAACGTTCTCATGTTATTGGACAAATACAATAAAGTTTAAGGTCTAAATAGTAAATATGATAACAACGTTAGAGCTCAGGGTTCTATCGGTCTCCTGACGTACGAATTCACGGGTGTATCGGATGTGTCGGCACAAAGACAGTAAAAAAGAATCCAAGATAATCAGTAACGAGTTCTGGGAGACGACCACTATTAGTTAAAACATCTCATATTCAAAAGATCTTTCGGTATCGTATGATGTAAGCATATCTGCACTTTAAGGAAGCTGTGGGTGCAATATTTGCCTTTTCCTGCGAAAATTTCTGCTTTATTTAGATGAATTTTGTATTCAAATGCAAAAGAACCTTCAAAGCTATATTACATTACACAAATACAAAAGTTTTCCATACAAGAACTTGATTTTGATCTTTCAGTTTGTATGGCAGCTTGTGCAGTGCCACACCCACTGTCAAATTTTGAACGCGGTTCATATAAAGTCATCTCATACCATCCCAGATATAAAATTTAATGTCTCTGGCGTGTTTAGTGCTTGATTTATCACGCTTTTAGTAGTTTTTAACAGTATCGTTATATGGGGAGTGGGCGGGGTTGTCACCTGATTTCACCCATTTTCACGCTGTCGATACAGGTGCTAAAGACATTTGTTCGCAATTTTGTTAGTATAGCTTTATCGGTTTAAGAGATATGCAAATCAAACCCATTAGGGAACGGGACCACGCCCACTTAAAAAAATTTTAACTTCAGATGCCCCTCTCTAATGCGATCCTGTATACCAAATAGCAGTCTTGTATCTTATTGTGAACCATAGTTATGCCAAATTATTTGTTTTTGATTAATGGACGGACGGACGGACAGACAGTCACCCGGATTTCAACTCCTCTCTTCATCCTGATCATTTATATATATGTATATAACCCTATATCTAACGCAATTAGTTTTAGGTGATACAAACAACCGTTGTGACTTATCAATGAATTCCCGGTAAACGCGACTAAGCGTATATGGGCGACGTATTTGGGCGCAGGCGAGCATTATCAGCGGTTAATGCAGCTCATCGCATAAAAAAGCTGCTAGAGCAACAACGAGACATGTTGTATGTAAATACATATAAGTATACTCATTACTGTTTCAATTTGTTTACAGGGTGGTTCGAATCATGAAAGTACCTAATACTCATATTATTACCCATATTTATAAATATGTCATATATTTACCTTTTTTACATCCATTAATGTGAGTTATTTCCATACAAACTTAACAATGAACATATATGTTCATATGTGTGTGTAGATTTGAGACTCACTTGGAAAGGTAAAAATTATTTCTAAGCTTTTGACTCTTTTCATAAATAAAATTCTTTTATTTGAGAATAACAGTCGATAGGTCTTCACGTATAGGGACATCTTAATTCGGACTGAACTATTTGAACTACACGTACGAACTAGAATTTGTTAGCATTTGTTTTCTAGGTACAATCTTATTTTAACGTGGGTGAGGTTTGATTTCAGTCAGAGGAGGTTATAATAAGAGTCAGTCTGCCCAATATTAAGTTAAAAAAATTTAATTATTTTAAATATAATCCTTATAATAAACTATTTTAAAACAAAAAAACACGTTAACTTCGGTTGCACCGAGTTATAATATCCTTCACAGCACTTGATTCCGATCGTTAAATTTGTATGGCAGCTATATGATATCTAAATAGTGATCTGATCTGAACAATTTCTTCGGATTCCGATTGTTCAGTTTGTATGGCAGCTATATGCTATAGTGGCCGTTCCAAATGAGGAGCTTCTTGTTGAGAAAAGGACAGGTGCAAACTTTCAGATCGATAGCTTGAAAACTGAGGGACTATTTTGTATATGTACAGACAGACGGACAGACAAACGAACAGACAGACGGACATGGCTAAATAAACTCAGCTCATCATGCTGATCATTTATGTATATTTTTATTGGGTATTCGACGTTTCCTTCTGGGAGTTATAAACTTCGTGGGAAACTGAATATACCCTTTTCAGGGTATAATGAGAAGAACGTGCAGTTCTTATAGCAATAAATGTATAACTAATGTTTTACTAGTTTTTTCTAGTCGAATTAAGGTTATTTAAATAGGAGAATCGATCTTGTATGAAGATCTTTGTCTTGATTTTGATCGGTCAGTTGAAATAACAGCTATATGCTATAGTGATTCGGCAACTTGTTCGGAAATCGTAGCGGACAATAATCTATGCCGAGTTTCATGAGGATACCTTGTCAAATGAAAATTTCCATACAACAACTTGACTTTGATGGGTTAATTTGCGAGCTAATAGCCTAAAGTGGTCCAATAACTGCGTTTCCAACAAATGATTTCTTAGGGAGAAAAAACGTGTGCAAAATTTCAGCTCGACAGCTCAAAAACTGAGGAACCACTTCTCGTACACAAGCACACAGACGGACATGTCTTGTCACGCTGATCAATTATATTATATAATTTATAGTTTCTCTGAGGTTACCTTCGGAGTATTGAAAATTTCGTGGTAAACTTAATATACTATATGTAAATAAAAATTCGTTCTATTAAGCCATTAAAGTGAGTAGCTTTCTATCAGGACCTTCAGGTAATGTTTTTTCAAACGCGTTTTTCACAATTTAACGTTCTTGTAAATTAATTTTAATAAAAGTAAATTGTAGTTAAGAACCTGGAGGCAAGAAAAATATTTTAATTAAAAAATAATTGTTCAACTATTTAGGTATGATTCTCTTCATAAATCAATTTTATAGATCCTAGTCAAGTGAGAGCTACCAGTTATTATGATATTTTGATAGAGGTTGACTGTAATTGATGAAATTAATATTTTAAATGCATGCTGTGGCCAAGCTTTAATGTCACTTATTTCCTTATACTTCGTGTTTTAGATTGAATGCAATTTGCGCAACTGAGTATGTTGGAGAATTTCGCCCTGCAGTTACAAGACTCCTGTAGCACATGTGCATGTGTTCAACTTGCAACAAGCACTTGCGTTGGTCAGTGGCAGCAGGAGTTACGGCACCAGTCAGTCAATGCGAACAGCTGCAGAGTGAAGGAAAACTGCAATAGTTGTAACTCTCAGCTGAGCCTGGAAAGCCGTTCAGTTGCTGCTATGCTCTTATTGCAACACGACGTAATTACCGGCTTCGTACTAGCTAATTAACCTCTTTTTCTCGCCGTGCTTGCTGTGGCTCACTTGTTGTTACTGCTACTTGCACAAAGGCTGCTTGCCCGAGGCTTAAGAAAGGTGAAGTTCTCGAAGGCCTTAAAGTGCGAGCGCATAGGGACGGGTGGTACAGTTTTGAGCGCGGCTTATGTTGAATGCCACTTGGTGCCACCGAAGGTAAAAAAAAAAAAAAAAAACAGCAACAAACAAAACCCAGATTACACCTGCCACAACCGTCGTGAGTGTGTAACTACGAACTCTCTCTACACATGGTCATGAGTACTAGTTTGCGGTGCTATCCTCCTGCTTATGGGTTTTCAAGATGCTTGCACTTGTTTGGCACTTGGCGTACGGCTGGGCACACTTGCCGCCACAAATGCAATAACAACAATGTTTAACGTTGCAGCGGCTACTGGCCGTCATCAACTGCGCAACCGCTACCAAGTCCACACTTTGGCTCGATGCCAGGAAACGACGGACGAAACGAGTTACCCACACACTTGTTTTGCGGCTCTTGCTCCATTTCGATTTTTCTTATGTAAAGGTATTGTTATAGTTTGGTCGCATTTGCACATCAGCGACTCTAATTCCGGCCACCATAAGCAAGTTTATGAACTAATTCCTTAAGCTCACATTAGGCGGACCGACTGTTGCCAAATGAACGCACATAACTAACACACCCACTAAAAGGCATTCGAACACGCATGGAAATGTTCAAGTGGAAAATACAAATTAAACCTACTCTTATTGCCGTGTTGCGTGTCCGATGAAGCGCCGCGAAATAATAGCAAATTGTCAACGACTTTAAATCACTGAGTCTCTCAGAAGTGAACGCTGGAGGCGAGCGATTTGTAGAGCCATTTTTTCCAGCGCTTGTGGCAACTAATTGCGGCATTTGATTACTGTTCTAGCGCTGCATTGCGAGAAATTGCATGCCACACAGTATGCAGCGCATTCCGGTACTGCAGAATTATTTGTTGAACATATTAATTTGGCTGTTGCAAAATGAGTGCAACTGCTGATTGCTGGCTCGCACCGTTACAATAGCAAAGTAAGGCAGGCAAGTTGCACAGAGCACTAATTACAATTTTATGCCTTCCGTCGGCACCCAGCATTAAGTCCCCTTCAACGTATAGGCCCCGCCGTTGTTTTGGTCTTTTTTCTGCAGCACACGGCCAACCAACAGTTTGAATTCCAGCAGCAGCATATGAAGCAACCAAGCGCACTAAACCACACCGCCGACCACATTTGCCACCAGCCACAATAGAGGAGAATAGGTGCTACGCCGCATTGATGGTGTTGCTGACCGCGACAGCGGACGACTGTACATGTGACTGTGGCGATGATGGCATTCACATTTTATGAAGCGATTCTTTTTCTCGCTGTGACATTACTAGCGAGCTGTTGTTATTTTTTGTTGAAGTTTGTGTTTTTCCGTCTCATGTTTGCTGGTTGAGTCTCACGCACCGGCACTAAGAACTGGAGCAGCGGACATAGACTTAGAGCTTCAGCAGAAACAGTGGCGGCGATGTTGTCTCCGTAATCAAGATCGAAAAGAAAACGGTGGAGTTGATGAAGTTGATGGAAATGCACTCACTTACTTACTTGGGAATTCGGTGGTATTGCTTGATTTGATGGCCACCTCTTGCGGTTGGCATTTACAGTAATTGAAAAACATAAAATCTGCTCTTAAGTGCTTGTTGTTAGGGGAAATGAGGTTCAACGGAATAACTTCATTGCAAAATGAACGTAAAAATACATACATTTGTATATACGGGAGCCAAGAAACATGAAGCTCTATGAAAATCTAGGATAAAGGTGCTTGTGATTGCCACATATTTCCTCATATCAATTATAACAGTTAACGGTTCCTATAATTATAGAGGAATCAGGAATAGAGCGATTGCTGATTGTAACTTCTAACGAAAAAAACGGATTATTTTGACTGACTGTCGGTCCAAGCCCAAATTGTTTTCAGTCTTACACATAGTTTAAATCTTCCGAACTCTAAAACTGATAAGACCATATTATTCGAAATAAAATACAACACGGAATACCTTTCGACTTACGGATAATGTTTTATGTCATCCTTAAAAAACCAAAGAATAAATTTTGGCATTCCACTGGAAGTCAATTTGGTTTTCATCTCGTGGGATGTGATCATACAATTTCATTACGTATGACTTTAATATCGTCTCGTGAATATTGTTTTCGATGAGGTCCCTAAAGTTGCAATACGGATTCACAAAAGAAAGCATACCGGCGAATTAACGAACCAACTCAGACCTCTTTATGTATGATTTTAAGCTATCTCCGCGTGTCTGATGGATAACAGGGTAAAACTACGCCCTAGAAATCGTTATTTGACGAGAATTCTAGTACCTCGACACTTCAGATAACGGTATTCTTGTATTATTATTATTATAAAAAACTAAAGAGGCTTGTGGTCGATTCATATATAGCAAATATTTGTGCATATAATTGAAAATTTCATATGTCTTGCAATATTTTCACTTGGAGCATTTCCCCTGCACGTACTTTCGTCATTTTTTTTCGATTGACCTTAGCCGTGACTTCAAGCGCATTCGCAACATATTCTTACACAATGGTTGTATGCTGAGCAGGGGAAAAGTTGCCATAGTGCAAATCGCCAGAGCAAAGTTAAGTATGGTCACGGCTGCAAATATAATTTCATGCCGATTGTGAATACTCATACCGGTATACGTAAGAATGCACAGACCCGTAAATTACCGCGGAATATTGTATATGTACAAAATGTGGCCCGATGCATTAAGTGCAACTTCTACTCATATACCATATACACGCAATTATGGGTATATATTTATGACCGCTCGAGTGACCACTGCGCCGCGCTTCCTTGTAGCCACCACCGTTACGATTGGCTGCCGCACCGTTCTCAAATATAAACTAATGCAATAATTTGCCATGAAATTATTATTTTCAAAGGTGATTCTTACGAAACTCGTTATAAAACATATGAATGCATATATGTTTATAGCAATGTGTAGCTTTCGTTCGACTATTTGTTCTTTTTATATTACCTTGTTTATTGCTAAGGATTTGGCTTCTGGCACAGCTGCAAGCTGGCAGAAATTAACATATATATTTACCCACATTTATTTAAAATCACAAAACGTTTATTAAATACCACGTAGAATCAGCGCTGTTTCCGAAATCGAGATAAGTAAGGAAGCATAGTATACTAAATGTTTAAGGCCTAATAAGTTATATCAACACGATGATTCTGAAAATCCTGCTTCCTTTTTATTCAGATTTAAAATTTTACTATGCTACCAAGATACCGAGTGTCCACGGTGTTGTAGGAAAGACAATGTGGTATGAATTTAATCCAATAATTATTATTATTATGTAAATTTTAAACGTATTTAAAACTACCCTGAACATGGTATATTAAGTTTGCCACAACGTTGGTAATACCCAAAAGTAAACGTCAGAGACCCTGCAAAGTATATATATATAAATGATCAGTATGATGAGCTGAGTTGATTTAGTTATGTACGCGAACGAGTCCGTCAGTTTTTAAGATATCGACCTGAAATTTTCATAGTGGGCATGGTTTTATAGCAGTATTTAATTTTTCACTAGACGTTAAGAAAAAGAATTCAAGACTATAGACAACAGTTAGCAGGAGGGAGTATCTAAGATTGATTTTGGTAAAAACCAAAAGTATTAAAAGTTACTTCCGGTACTTAATTCAACACTATTATTATATTATATAATTTCGATAAATAAATAAGTCTAAAAATGTAAACTCTTTCCGGTGCGATTTCAATAAAAACTAAATTTCAATATATCCCAAGGAGTTTACAACGACAATTTCATCAGTATTGAAACCATTTTCGGGGTCTCTGATGTAGAGTATTTCCTTCTATTTACTCGCATGTAATTGTACTAGCAAGTAGGCTCACTTAGAGCACATTTTTTTGCACTAATGTGTAACGTAAGCTGGAGCTAACAGTGTAGCACCAATCTAAACCACAGGAATTTCTACTGAAATCACAACACAATCAATTTGAAAGAAACGGGAATTCTTGTCGAACATTTTGGGATGCCAAAGTGCCAAAAGCACGAACTGAGCCCAAAAAACATGTCAACCGCATAGCAAAGCTAACCGAAAACAATAACCAAATTGCGACAAAGAAAAAATACTTGTAAAAATAGTCAACAGCTATCACACACACAACACCTACCAAGCACCGTTTTAGCTACGAGACAGACAAAGGCATAGAATGCCGCATAGGTAAGCAAACAGCCGACAGAAGTGGCAATTGGGCGACAACCGCTCTTAAGCAATTGTCCGCCAGCAAAAGGTCTGCTTGCTGCTGCTGTTTGTTTTCCAACTGAACTGTAACCGAGTCAGCGCTGAATCCACTGTCGACACTGGAGCAATTCAAGTGACACCTGGGCATTTGTAAGTTTTTCTTTCGGTTTTACTATTCCTTTTCCAATTAGTTTCAGCTGCTTTTTTGCTTCGAGTTTAACACCCCTTTAGCTCCGCACTCTTGTTCCCGCCATTTAGACATTGACGCTTTCGAGCAGGCCAGGCGCGCCATAGTCGAACTGTCGAATCAACTCCAATTACGGCACAAGCGGATTTATCGCTGTTGTCGTTCAGCATTAGACATGCCACACCAGCAGCGGCGACAACATGCAATCGCAAAAAACGAAGTCGCCAACGAGAAAAAATAACAAACAGTCATGGTGAACAACCGCACTCGCGAGTTCAACGCTGACAGCTGGCCAACCTCGGTCGCAACTCGAGAGTCGACTATAGTTACAGTGAAAGTTGTAGTCACGCTTGGGCCAGTTTAATGGGCCAACACCCAGTGCAATAGCGCAGTCGACGCTGCACTAATCGGGAAAAGAGTGCAACAAAAAACAAAAACTGCGCACCCAAAGTGCAATGAAATTCATCGATCGCGTCCTTCAGCAAACGTTAATCAATCGCTCATTTAAAATGGTGCAAGCTGTTGGTGTTGTTGCATATTGATGTTTGGTGTGCTGTTTGCATTTGCATTGCTCATGTTGTGTTAGTGGAAGTACGCAGCTTGCAATGCAAAAAGAAACAATGTTTAGCTTCGTAGAAAAATCAGTTAGTAACTGTTCTTTCATATATTGCATGCAAAGCAGAGCTAGCGATTTCAATCAACTACACGGAAAGAAAACGTTCGCAAAATTTTAGGAACAAAAGTGTAATAATTCGATTTCAATAACTTCCTAGTTGTTAAGATCGTTTTGTTAAATTTAAGTTTACCCACTCTTAGTTCAAACATCTAATAAGGATATTTTAATAAGACGTGATTTCCTGATCCTGGATTATATAATACATTAACCATCTTAGATGCTTTCTTTCTTTGGACTCGGCTCTCATAAAACATTTTACACGTAAAAACAGCAACACAGTTATCTCGCCGAAAGCAACAAAAGAGAGGTTACTTGCTGTCCCTTCTCTATTTTATAATGCCAGTTTGGACCAGTTGCTTGTTCGGTTTGTCACTCTCCAATCACCCATATTTCAAATTTTTTTCTTAACGAGTTCATAAAAAAGTTAAAAAAAGTTATATCTACGCTTAAGGATCAAGGACTGATAAGATAATTGTAATGGTAATAAATGCCTCTATAAATAATAAAGGAACTCTTGGTTGAGAAAACATTTCTATTCTCGTGCAAACAATACTAAATGAGAGAGGAAGAGGAAGAGAGATATCAATGACATCCCTTCCTTGAGCACTTTACGGTTTTTGTATGCAAATTATTAGACCCGCATTATCACATTGATTTCCAAGTAACGAACCATATTTTTATTTAGTGAACATATTTGTATATGATTATTTATAGAATTTGCGCTACTGTGTACCTTTTTTTAATTGTTTCGATATTAAAGCGAAATTTTTCGCCATGTGCAAATTTAATTTATTGCAACCCAAGTGGCCAAGGTTCTCGACTAGCTGCACCAGTTCGGATCTCACAACCAAAGCAATAAATAAAGGCTGACATACATTCATATAGGTGTGGTTTTAAGCTTTTGCAACAACATCAGACTGCAGGCAAAATTAAAAAAGTAATAAAGAAATATGCTGATTTTATCAGATCCAATCTGCGTTATGAAAGTCTGAACTTAATAGCTCAGCTGCTAACTCGCAAACCAGTGTTTACTTTGGAGACCGTGCAATAGATTCGAGTGCTTGTGCCCACCTGAAAGTCATAACTCGAACATAAATACCGGTAAATCAGTAAATCAATCTCTCAGCCAAATGCCACAAATACAACAACTGCAATTCTTTCTTGTAAAGCGGAACTCCAACGGCAGCAACTCCTTCGTGCTTTGTTTGTTAGCCATAACTGGGAAGGGGGTGCACTGCGGTGCGGTGAAGTAACTTTTCGTTTTGTAAAATGTTGGTCACGTGCACTTCTTGCAGGCAACACGTGAAGCAACAACCAGCAATATGCTAACTCATATGCTTATCCATTTACTCGTACTTATGTGCTCTTGTATATTCAAATGCAACTCTATTGTAGCTAAACTGGGCAATAACAGCTGCCACAAAGTGGTCACATGCTCGAATACTTCTGTACATTCTTTTTAATATGTTGGCATGTGTATATATATATGGAGTTTTGCAAATCTACAATGCCCGAAATTATTGGATACGTTGCAATAAGATTGGGCAATCCATGCACTAGACACCACAGCAATATTGTGGTACTCGACTGCAGTTGCAAACAATTTGCATGACCACATTTTGCACAGCAACTGCACTGTAGGAAAAGCTACAACCATTCACAAAATTCTGTGAATCCCAACAAAATTTGCTGAATTTCTTTCTATTCATACTTGCCAAGGCTCGCAAATGAGTGTGATCGAACGAACGTCAATTGTCATCAAGGCTCAGAGAGTACCGAAATGAACACGCCCACTTTTAATGTTCTTTTGTACAATGAGAAGCATACTTTTATGAGAAAACACTAAAAAGGAAAACTATTTCTTAGTCCTATTGCTGAACAGTTTAGATTGTCGATTTAGTGAAAAAATTTTAGAAAAAAAAAACAAAATAAAACCGTTAATAGTTTTTCTATACTTATATAATATATATATATAGCTTGATCCGTCAGATGTTTGACAGCTATATGCTACAGTAGTCCGATCTAAGCAATTTTTTTGGGGATTGTAGCGATTCCTTAGATACGCCAAATTTTATGAAAATACCTTGAGAAATAATGGAGTTTTCTATATAATGACTTGAGTTTGAACGGTCAGTTGTATGGCAGCTATATTCTATAGTTGTCCAAATTTCTTGAAGATATCTCGTGAAATGAAAAAGTTTTCCATATAAGCACTTGATTCCGATCGTTCAGTTTGTAAAACAGCTATATGCTATAGTGATCCGATATCAGCGGTACCGACAAATTAGCAACTTCTTTGATAGAGAAGTATGTGTGCAAAATTTCAGACCGATATCTCATAAATTTAGAGACTAGTTTGCGTATATGTATGTACAATATATAGACGAACAGACAGACGGGCATGGCTAAATCCACTCAGTTCGTCATGCTGATATGCTGATCAATTATATATACATATATAGCAAGCTTAATATAACCTTTTCAAGCCATAAATATGTACATATTTTGTCGCCTGTCTCTAGTTTCCTATCTCCAGCTGGATAAAATGTAAAATTGATTTCAATTGGTAGTTAAATAGTATATTTTACACTGTAACTTTGTATTAAACTATCATAAAAGGATAATGGATCATTGATTCATTCTGGTATTCGTACTCTTCCTCTTGATATCTTGATGTAAGTCGTCTTCGAACAAAAATTTTCTAAAATATTAGTAACGATGTATATGATTAAATTTGTTAGTAATTTAAAGCAATACAGCTCGCAACTAAAATATTTTCCGCCACGGTAATCGTACATCGCCCACATTACTATATTACTTACACTGTTGCTCCGAAAAAGCAAATGTGTTATTTGTATTACGCAAGCAGTGGAAACGTTTTGCAAAACTGAAAGAATGAACGTAATATTTCTTAGGATTATTTTTATTAGAATACTACAAAATTTGAGTAATAAGAATTTTTCCAATAAAAATCTGGTTTCTGTAACGCTCTACTCTTCAACAGACGTGTAAAGCTGATCTCTTTTAGTAATCTCTAAGTTTAAATTTGGAGCGACTTTCTTTCCAGTTATCGGGGATGTTCATTCAATCTGAATCGTTTGCATTGCTTGTTGCAGAAATTGCTTAAATCGATTTGTTGTGGCAATATTTCCATAAAGGGGTAAAAGGACATCCTATCATTCAAAAAAATGCGCACAGTTTTAATGATCGGTTCGCTAAACAAGCATCGTTATAAAAATATTTGAATTCTTTTCGAAAAATGTTTCCAACATCATCACAACTAGCGAGAGAATTACTTTAGCACTTGAAGTAAGAAAAAATTATACTGACTTGAGACAATATTTTGTTGTTTAGGTTGTTTAATAAAATGTTCTTATAGAGCATTTTAGGCCGTCTTATGCTTGTATTATTTAAATCAGTTTTAAAAATAACAACACAGTTATCCAGTTGGATTCTATACAAAACTATATGTGGAAATATCAATAAACTGGCATAATAATTTACTGTTTACTGTCTACAATAATAGTGTAATCGATTCACCACTCTTCAAGCTCTTTCGGACCAAAGCCAGTGATCACAAAGCGTTCCAATGTCAACAAATTGCATTATTTCGGGGTTAACGAGAAACATTCTAAAAGAAGGAAGAAGAATTCATTCAAATCTTGACAATTATATAACTCTAAATTGAACTCAATAAATCTAGAACATACAGTCATAATAAAAAGACTGCAAATCCAGCGATTGTATATCAGCTGATTAACCTGTGAAGCAAAGAAGTAATAAAATTGCAATGTCAGCTCCTAATCTGATACTGCTTAAAGTCCATATGCTAAGGCGCACACACACACCTAAGAGATATATTTCTGAATAGATGACTGGAGTAGAGAGCATCTGTCTTTCAACTTCACCTAAAATTCTCGCATGCATAATTACGTAACAGGCACTCAATGCGGCTGATGATGATTTAATGGATTGCTTGCTAAGGTTACGGTGCAGGAGAAATAGTGTGCGGCTGAGAGTCCACCGAATCATTTGGTATAATCACCGAGGCAATTGACTTTGAGCTCGTTAAAGTTGGCAACTGCAATAATTTTGCCATCAATTTTATCAATTAAATAGAGTGTCTTACACATGAAACCGGCATGCAACAGTGGCAAGCGCATCGATAGTACCTGGATGCTGCCTAGTCTGTAGCAGAGTGGGGTGCCAGTTAGAAGTGCTAGAGCATTTATTAGAGTCCTCCTTATTTGCACTTCACTAGATGAAAATTTCTATTGGCACACACATACACACACTGACGAACCTCTTTGCTATTATGTGCAGCACAAAGTACATAATTTGAATTACCGCAGCTTTTATTAATACGTGCCGGTGAAAGCGTTAATTGGTCTTAAGCACTCGACAGCATAAGAGAAGTGGCGTGCACGAGAGGGCCGCTATACATAATTCAAAAGTCGATTGCGAGCTTGCAACACTGCTGACTTCAGCAAAACATGACACAGATACGTATGCGTATAAACGTCGGTGAGCGGTTGCAATGAATTAAGGCATCACTGTCGAGTGACAAAGCGCCTGCGATGGCAACCCCCCCTAAACAACTAAACAACTGTCGAGCTTGTGAACTTTGACTTGTGACACATGTCACAGGCAACTACTAAGCGAACTTGCAACATGCCACGTCTGTGCGAACATGCGTATGCTGCGATGTGGGTGTGCGTTAAGCCCGTAATTATGCGATCGATCAAATGCAAATCACTACCACAGCGCAAGGCCAATGAACCTCACTGCATCCCGCCCATCGTCATTGCAATCTTTCTGTAATAGCTGGTGGGCAACTAAATATGTATATGTACATGCATGCGTGGTGAGCAACAAGCACGGCAATGACAATGGCTCCTCATCTACCCTGCACTACTATAGCACAATCCGCACCAGTGCCGGTTGTTGCACTCGCTGCAGCTGTTCTGGCGTTGCTCAGTCGCTGTCGCAATGCAATCGATGCTCGAACCACTTTATCTATTCATAGGTTTCGTCCGCTATTTGTATGATGGCGATGGTAATTTTATATGCAGATGCGGTCAACAGTTTAGCCGCAATGTTACACACAAACTTGTTGTTATGGCTGCTTTTGTTGTTGCTGTGGTTGCCCTTGTAGCCTGCGCCGGTCGCAGGGGAGAGACTCACCAGTCACTAGTGTTGGGTATGGCAAAACACTATAGCGAGAATTGCAGCTGCGAAATTGCAGCCTGGAGGCTGTTGCTGCAATATTTAACCGGCTTTTGTTTATAGGCGCACAAGGCAAACAATGGATTAAAGGTGAAAATCAACACAGTTCCATATACGCGACTATAAGGGCGCATTTTTATTGAGAACGCGAATTAAATAATTTTTAATGGTATCCTCGTAGATCACATTATAAAAAGGTAATATTAAATATAGTTAGGAAGTTGAATTTTAAGTTTCTTGAGTAACAATTATCAAAAATATTATTTTCATATTAAACGTTATGTGTCCATTTTATTTTCTTTTCTTCGTTGATTTACATCTTCAGGTAGATGTTATCGACATTCAAATAATAAGACATGCTTAACTTAAATTCCGACTTAATATGGACGAATTGTCAAGAATTCATAGATGCAACATATCCTATAGTTAATAGGAAATTAAAATTTTGTGACAAAACTAAATATAACAGATAAGGAAGGGCTAAGCTCGGATGTAACCGAACATTTTATGCTCTTGCAACTTGCAAGAATCAAAGCCCGGGAAATTCCTTGGTATACTCGTTTGACATTTCTTTGTGGATTGACTGATATTTTCGGTAGAAGGTCAACTATAGGCACAGGGGTCCACATATTTAGTACTTAGGGGATTAAACAGTTTTGGTTCGATTAGACAATTTTTGGTCACAAGTTGGCATACTTCTAACGCATTATTCACGCAAAGTTTTACCCCGATATAATAATTTTTGCTTGATTTGCATAGTGGAAAGTGAAAGAATCAGATGGAATTGAAAATGGTGTTATGTGAGGAAATAGGCGTGGTTGTAGTCCGATTTCGCCCATTTTCGCACGATAACATAGAGATAAAAGAAGAATGTTATGTACCGAATTTGGTTGAAATTGGTTTAGCAGATCTCAAGATATGGATTTTCACCTAAATGTAGGAGGTGCCACGGCCATTGTCGAATTTCGAACGCGGCTCCTATAAAGTCAGCTCATGCGATGGGGAGTGGGTGTAGTTGCCACCCGATTTCAACTATTTTCACACTGTAGGTAGGAGTTCTAATAACATTTGCTTCCAGTGAATTTTGTTATTATAGCGTTAGCGGTTTAGGAGATATGCACAGTAAACCCATTAGGGAACGGGACCACGCCCACTTAAAACAATTTTAACTGCAGATGCCCCTCCCTAATGTGATCCTGTGTACCAAATAGCAGTCTTGTATCTTATTGCGAAGCTTAGTTATGGCAATTTATTTGCTTTTGATTAATGGCGTTTTGTGGGCGTGGCATTTGTCCGATTACGCCCATCTGCAATACCGACCGTCTCACGGTACCAAGAAACATGTCTACCAAGTTTCATAAAGATATCTAAATTTTTACTCAAGTTAGAGCTTGCACGGACGGACGGATGGACGGACAGACAGTCACCCTGATTTCAACTCGTCTCTTCATCCTGATCATTTATATATATATAACCCTATATCTAACTCGATTAGTTTTAGGTGATATAAACAACAGTTAGGTGAACAAAACTATTATACTCTGTAGCAACAGGTTGCGAGAGTATAAAAACAAGTTAAGAAGGTCTAAGTTAGGGTGTAACCGAACATTTTATGCTCTTGCAACTTGCAAGAATCAAAGCCCACGAAATTCCTTTAGGTGCTGGCAAAACATAAATAATATTGAGATGTTACATAAAGAATAGTTTACTCTTACTTCTTGCCACTGGCTAGGAAGACATCCAATTCCGCAGACATTTTGCAGCACAAAGCTTCCTGGAAGTGTCCCTGTGAACAGTTTGTGTTAATTAGATGTCCCTCTGAAAATACACAAATATCAAAAGAATAATGATTAAAGAATATCACCGAAAATCAGCTTAATTAGTGATAAATTCTCCAGCAAATAAATATGAGCAAACAAAAAAGCAAAAAAAGGAAGTATGCTGGATAAGCAGCGGCAAAAACGGTAGCTAATGCCATGGCGCATGCACAAGCAGCAGTCACATATGGCCAATCAAACAAAAACAAGCGGGCAAAACCACAATGCAAGGCAACTGATCACAGAATATTTGCAGTGCCGCAGAAACATATTGAGTATAGTGCTTATCTGCGTAGCTTGGCAGCGCCTGATACGGACACACAATATCGCGAATGTCTGATCACTCATACCGCAAGTGCCTGCCTCATATGCCATACATACACCTTAATTGGACGAAAATTGTTGGAATATTTAAAATCGCCTCTTGGCACAATCCATATACAAATGTACGCATATATGGTATGGGCTCGTACATACGTCTACCCCGATTTGCTTGGCCCTTTGCCGCACCGCTTACTAAAAAGCGAAACCATTTGAGATGGCGAAGATTTACGCATATCGACGCACACATAGAAATGCACGTTAACATCAACGAAAAAAAGAAATGAAATTGACGCGGCAGCGTTGCAAGTAAAGCACTAATGGGACCGGCGGGGCAACTCTACGGTCGCAGGAGGATACACACATTTTTCAAAATCCAACGCGCGTTTAACAAAAATTCAGTGGGCATGTTGTAGTCCTAATCAAAATTCCGTTCGGATGCTTGAATGTGATGCGGTTGCCGCGAACACTCGCCGATCACTGCTTCGCCACCACTCTTCGTTCCACATACCTTCTCACTGCCGGGACTGCGATCTTCCCAACCGACTAGCTGACAGACTCATCGGCAAACTGGTTAGTTCGTGGCTTGCATTGCGTTCGCTTCTGTGGCAAGTTACCTCAAAGAATGCGATAAACGATATTTCGGTAATGACACAAGAGTTGCCGAAACCAGACCGCCTTGCTGATTTTTAATTTATTATGCTCAACAATAACTCGAAAGTTGTTTGTACGTCTACAAAGCAATCGGTTGACAGGGGCGATGAAGACCATCGAAGGTTCCTCATTAGTCTGTTCATAATGGTATATTAATCAAAATGTCACAATGTGACAACAACAACTCAGTCGATTGGATAGAAAAAGAAAGTGTAAGTGTAAATTATAGTATAACCGTACAATATACGTATCAAATTTACAAGTCATAAAATCTTTTAGGTCAATGAACTGTAGGTCTCCAAAACAACAAAACTCAGCAAATCATTGGTTTATCCTGACTCCTTAAATATATTACGCACATCATGAGAATACCATAGATCACTGAAATGAAGCACCCTTAAGTATTGGACGACATGCCTGCAGAAGTGGCTCAAATTCTTAGTCGGTACAATGAATAGAGGGAAGTAGTTTTGCAACGAAATTTCCATATTAACTGACCTTGATTCGCCAAGCCTTACTCTCTAGCGAATCAAAAAAATACTATACCAGATGCTCAAACATACAGGCAACAATTGTGGTGCAACCCCGAGCAAACATGTCTTCTGATGCATGCGCATTAGTGTTATGATTCTTTCTTGGTAGCGAAATTCTTTTTTTTTGCGTTAAAAAACGTTGCTGTAACCCTTTATTTTGTTTTCTATAAATTACTATAATTGATTTTAAGTATTAAGTTTTGAAAATAAAAGAAAAAAAATTAATTTATTTTTTCATTTGTCATTTGAACCATTCACAATAGTAAAACTGGTCTAAAATATATATCGGCATACTCTCTTACACGAATTCAACTCGATGACTTGCTTTGGCTTTTACATGTAATTTTTTTGACAAGAGAGCGGAAGCGAGCAGAGAAATGGCGAATCGAAGATAGCCATTAAGAGTTTGGTGGGCTGAAATCAGTAAAACCATAAACGAGCAAGAAGACCGGAATGTTTTTTGCTTGAGTGATACTCGTAAGAAGAACATAGTTGTAAGAAAGTAAGCCACTGTACATATTAAGCCAATCAGCAGATATCTGACCTCCTTTTATATTTCTTTTACTTTATATTTCACATGTGACGCGTCTATAGCAACAACAATCACAACGGGTCGTTAACAAGGCAACAACAATAAAACCAAACATGTCTTATCGCCCACAAAATAGACAATGCGACAATCATTTAAATCGAAAATTGATTTGTTGACATTTGTTACAAAAACTGTCGTAATCGGGGGTAAGCTGAGCGATGCGAGCGCGTTATTGGCTGACCGCTAAACCGAAAATACGCTAAGTTGACGCATGAATCAAGTAATCAAGTATACACACACATGGATAATCATATGTGCTTTTTTGATGGCTTCATATACTACAGTCTTAGGTGTGTTCGATCCCAAGGAAATAAAAAGAAGCGGCGGTGATAAATGGCCGACGAATTTGATTAATACACACGTGTGCGGCAGTTGGATGGGCTGAGTGACGATTGGCAGCGGTCAATTTAAGTAACTGTTATTTTTTCTACTTTCTGATCAAGCTGTCGCTATGTGAATGTACCCCTTAACATATATACATACATACTTATGTGGATAAACATCTACATATGCACGAACAGTGCACCTTCAACCCAACACAACTCAACTCATTCGGCATTCACTTATGTCTGAAATCAATTGTAGATGGATCACAAACGTGAAAAGAGCGCCTCGTAAATCAAAGCAATTAAAAAGGTAAATTAAAAACTCCTAAATCGAATTAAACAAACGCAAATGTAAGGAACTACATTTAAAGCGGCATGAAATTTAAAGGCAGCTAAAGTACTTAAATCGAGTTGGCCATCAATAAACACACTCGTGATCAAATAAATGTGAATAATGAGAACTGACATTCTCAAAATTTTCATAAAAATCCATGTTTCAAAACCATTTTTTTCATTTTTGGTTTACAAAATCGAACGTCTCAAGTATTGAAGCCGACCGACCGCACGTGCAACGTGAATGAGTCCAAAATGAAATTGCCTCCGATGTCGATTTTCACAAGAAAATTTTGTTCAGCGAAGAAACTCACTTTCGGTTGAATGGCCACCGTGACATCCTCCAAAGGTCACTGCGTGCGCTATGGGCAGAGGGAATCATTGGTCCATATTTCTTCAAAACTAAAGCCGACCATAATGGTACAGTCAATTGAGAACGATAAAGAGCGTTGATTAATGACTTTTTCCTGACTAAATTGGAGGATGTTGATGTGGACCCTTGGTACCTACAAGAAGGAGCATATTGTCTCGCGTTGTGAGCCTGTGGCGTAGTCACCACAGTCGTGCGATTTAACACCGCTGGACTATTTTTTGTGGGATTATGTGAAGTCGCTTGTCTACGCAGATAAGCGCGAGACGACTAGACGCCTTGGAAGAAAATATCCGGGGCTTTATTTCTGACATACGGCCAAAATTGCAAAAATTGGTCGAAAATTTTGCTTCTCAGGTGGATTTTATTCCAGCCAGCCACGGCGGTCACTTGCCTGAAATCATTTCTAAAACATAATGGCTAACCCTTATCTTTATTGTAAAGTTAAGTTCTTGGCTATAACATTAAATTCTATGCGTTTTATTTCTTCTCAAAACATCGACTGGGATATTTTTTGCTTTAATTCATGATTACATTTTTATGCAGTTGATTCACCACGAAAGACGTGAAAAGGTGTAAAGTGTCTCACATAAAAACTTTGAACAAAACAAGTAAGGAAGGGCTAAGTTCGAATATAACCGAACATTCTATACTTTCACAAAGTCAAATGGCATACTCGTTTTAGATTTCTTTGTGGATCTTGCCGCCTTGTTCTATGTTGACCGATATTTTCGGTAAAAAGTCAGCTATGGGCACTGGGGTCAACAAATTCAGTACCCAGGGACTTGAATCGTTTTGGTTCGATTTAGACAATTTTTTGTCACAAGGTGGCATACTTTAAACGTATTATTCACGCAAAGTTTTACCCCGATACAATCATTGTTGTTTGATTTGCATAGTGGAAAGTAAAAGAATCAGATGGAATTTAAAATGGTGTTATATGGGAAATAGGCGTGGTTGTAATCCGATTTCGCTCATTTTCGCACTATAGCATAGAAATATGAGAAGAATATTATGTAATAATTTGGTTGAAATCGGTCAAGCAAATCCTAAGATATGGGTTTTCACCTAAATGTGGGCGGTGCCACGGCCATTGTCTAATTTCGAACGCGGCTCCTATAAAGTCAGCTTATGCGATCCCAGAGATAAAATTTAATGACTCTGGCGTGTTTAGTGCTTGATTTATCGCGCTTTTAGTAGTTTTTAACAGTACCGTTATATAGGCAGTGGGCGGGGTTGTTACCCGATTTCACACCGTAGATAGAGGTGCCAAAAACATTTGTTATCAGTGAATTTTGTTATTATAGCTTTAGCAGTTTAGGAGATATGCACATTAAACCTATTAGGAGCGGAACCACGCCCACTTTTTCAAAAAAATGGTAACCGCAGCTTAGTTATGACAATTTATTTGTTTTTGATTAATGGCGTTTTGTCCGCGTGGCAGTGGTCCGATTACGCCCATCTGCAATACCAACCGTCTTACGGTATCAAGACACATGTGTACCAAGTTTCATAAAGATATCTCAATTTTTACTCACGTTACAGTTTGTACAGACGGATGGACAGACAGTCACCCTGATTTTAACTCATCTCTTCATCCTGATCATTTATATATATATAACCCTATATATATAACCCTAATAACGTGTTGCGAGAGTATAAAAGTTACTATTAAGGAACTTTGATAGAGTGAATTGTGCGTTTCTGAATTAAATTATATAAAATCGATGAAAAACTATATTTGTACCATATTTTACTATAATATTTTTCTGACCACCACTGTATACCGGACATAGGTATATATCTACAGACAGCTGTAAATTTGTAAGCTTGCCATTCGCATACGAGCTTTTCCAATGATGGATGTGCGAGTGCCTTAAAATCGTGGCATCCACTGCAAATATGTATCTTCGAAACGAATTAACGCGCCTTCTCGAAGGTACTCAGTTCAGTCAAAGTAATCTGCATCGATGAGCTAATGACGTCCACCGGCACTCATTATTGCCATTGGAGTGGGATTTAAAATTGAGTTTGTTGTAATCATCACTTTTATGGTCTTTCTACCCGTTGTTCACTCACACATACATAGACCGGTTGATTAACAATACAACTATCACACAGATATATCAATGCGATGAAGAGTCATTTAAAATACCTTAATGCCCAGTTAATGAAATTCGAATAGCCCATCGCTTTCGAGATATAATATTTATGTATTTGTATGCATTGGAACAGTAAACATTTTGTTTGTTATTTGGTCTGTAGATACAGGTGCCCCGATGAGTATACGTTATTAGAAAGACACAATAACAAAGAGTGAAAGCAACCACAATAAAGAACGAAGCGAGTAGCGGGAAATAAACAAGCAGCTTAACAACAGTTAAATTAAATTTAATGGAATACAAAAATAATTTTTTTTCTTCCAAGCAGCTTTGTTAATTTGTAATTTTTTGAATATACGTTATATTAGATTAAACTCTCAAGGAATTCAGTGGAAGAGATGAAGCACAACGTAACTCGAAAAAGTAATTTTTATTTTCGATTAAGTGAGCTACAAAAATGGTATAAAAAGACCTTTACCTTGATTTTGATCGTTCAGTATCAGTGAAAGCTATATGTTATAACTATGTGTTCGAACTGAACAGTTTTTTCGGAGATTTTAGTCATGTCTTGGATAATAACCTCTGCGAACTTTCATGACGATACATTGTCAAATAAAAAGTTTTCCATACAAGGACTTGAGTTCGATCGGTCAGTTTGAGTGACCGCTTTATGCGTCACTAAATTAGTAAAGGTTCCTTTCCGAATGGAAATTCAAGTAATGTTTACCAATAAAAGGTATTTGCGTTAAGGCTTACAACACTAACTAGGTAGTGATTATATGGTACAGTTCAAATAACATAGAGCCACATAGTACTATATTTGGGTTGACATCGCAAGGGCATAAATTCTTTATTCATAAAAAAAAAACCTTTAACTTCAATTGGTAATAAAAATCGATAATACATCGATATGAATGGCAAATATTAAAAGTTTCGATAATTTAGTCTGGTCCCAAAATTTGCATAATAGCCGGAAACTGCAAAGTAGTGCTTAGTTTCTATACTAAGAACAACTGCATAGAAACGCCTCAAAAAGGGAGTTTATTCCCGTCTTCGTATAAAGTTTTCGTGAATGTGTCGCGCCAAATTGCAAAATACAATTTTCCCTGGCAATTTACACATTGGACTCGACTCAATTTTCATAAAATTCTACTTAAAACTGTCAAAAACTGATTGATGATTCCTTCAGTCTGGCCATGGCTGTTGAAATTGTCCCGTCGCACACACTAAAGACGCGACCAGACAAATGAATCTACGCAGCATGGTGGAGGATTTTGACGGACACATGAATGGCCCGAAATGAAAGGATGCAAAACAAACAACAAAAAGAAATAAATGAATAAATCGGTGTACTTGCTTGTAGGTGTCCGAATGCCGGTTAGTCTGGTTTTTAGTTGGTATAAATTACTTAAGCCTATACAAACGTAAAAGCTGGTTTAGCAGAGCAAATAATAACTGATATATATATACATATATACCATATATATAGAGCTTAACAATAGATATATACAGTCCAATAGGAGCGATGGTGTCGAATACATTCAATCTTGCAAAGTGCAAAAGAGCTGATATCTGATTATAATATAGTGGCCTATAGAACCAAAAGCATAAAAAGAACTAAACAAAAAAACTAAAATCGACATCGGAATGATATATTAAATTAATTTTCGTTTGATTAAGCTACGGTTTGACATATGTATTGCTAAATTTTCTCATTTGAAATAACAAGCCAAAATAAATAAATAAGAATGAAAAATTAGATCGTTTTTCATTTCGTTGCTCTGAGGTTCTTCGGTGAAGTCTTCGTTGGACTTCAGCCGGTTTCAGCCATTTCGTTGCTCTGAGGTTCTTCGGTGAAGTCTTCGTTGGACTTCAGCCGGTTTCCTTATATATATTGGAAGCGTTGATTAAGAGTTAAAGTGACAGCCGGTTTTAATTTTTGTTAAAATTTTAGGTTATTAACTAGTAAGACCACACACATTTATTTAGCTTGTTAGACTGTAAGTACTTAAGTGACTTGTAACTAGTAATTTGACTATAAACTTGATCGAGCTTATGGTCCCCATGGGGGCCGCTTTATCTGACAAATGGATAAATCTATAAATTTAAAGTTGACCCCAATGATTGATAGATTTAAGAAAGATCATTTATCACAGAAATGACATTATCTGGAGAGGCAACTAATACTAAAAATATCGATATCTGTCGACCCAGGAATCAAATCCACGTCTTATGGATTAGTAATGGGGCTCTAACAACTGCATAAAATGCCTACTTGTAAGAAAGTTGAGCATCGCTTCCGCATTTGCGCATGCATCCGCAATATTCTCCCAACTTAGTGGCATGAACTGTTTGCCTTTATTTTTGCAGTACAAAAAACTGTTAAAAGACCACATTTTGCATTAAAAAATTAATCAGTTTTATGCCGGTGTTGCATGTGTCCAACAAAAATACTAATAATAAGAATTCGGATGTTTTAACACAATAGCGCGTGTGGAAGGAGGCAACGGTGCCGCTCCTACGCGTACCAAACCAACAATGTACGATGTGTATACCGGCAACAAAAACAATACCTATTCATATATTGTTAAATGTATATGCGTGTTTGTATGTGTGCGAAAGGGGGCAGCTTCTTGTGGTAGCACTTAGGAGTTGAATACTCGACAGACAGTGGCCAAAATTAGGCGGTCAAGTAGGCGGAGCAGATTGATGTGAAACTAAATTGGGATTTTACGCAATTTCCGTTTTCACCCATCATTCGTACACATGCATACACACATACTCACGCAACCGAAGATGCAAATGCCAAAAAATGAAGTTCAAAAATTGCTTCGAATGCGTTGAAAGGCTTTCGGGTAGGTTGTTTTCGAAAAGTAATCTGTAAAGTATTCGGTGTTTTGTTATTTTTGCTGCTGAATTTCATTAATCAACTGCGAGTAAATTGGTTGGTGATATAAGGGGAATCTTACTAGCCTGTCGCTTGCTCGCTGACGACAATGAACAGACAATAAAATGCAAAAATAGGATACCGAAGAAAAAAGTTCGTTTTTAATGCATTTTAGCGGCTGAGTGGCATAAAAAGCATAAAAGAATGTTAACACAATTCTAAAAGTATTTTGCTTTTATTTTGATTTATGATTGAAATTTATTGCGTTCCCTTATAATGTATTTCAATCACCGACACTTTCAAGACCTACAAGTATATATTTATGTACAAATTAGTATTTAGTTGAGTATATTAAATTTTTGTAAATCATTACAACAAAAAGCCATGATTACAAACGCTAAGCTTTTGCAAGAGAATAGGCAAGGGTTGTGAAATTGCGTAATATTAAAAAAAAATCCTTTAAAAATAAACCTTTATTTTAGGTACTTGATAAATTAACAATTAGTGAAAATTTATCAATATTTTTATCAAGTAAAAACCATTTTTTATTTCGCGGCTATATAAATATGATAAAATTTAAATCTTCAGAACAAAATTTGATGTCTACACATTTTTGGTGTGAGCCGTGGCCAAAGAAATTTATAACTGAAACGGCCCTTACTCCCTATTTAAAGGCAGTGAGGCTTTTTGGTTATCATGTGGGGCCAGGTCCCAAACAAAAATTTTACATAAACTTTAGACGATATTGATGTCACATAAGTAGGTTACAAAAAATTGTTTTTATTAAAATACTTTATGAAAAGGTGTTTTTCAATTAATATTCAAGATTTTCTTTTGGGGTAATTTTTTTAAGAACTTATAATGTCTATTATGTACTAAAAAAGTACACTAATAGTTATAGTTGTGCCTCAAAGATGCATTGTTATAAGTTGTAAGTTAATAATTTTCAATACTCGATTCGCCAAGCATTGAAGAGTATCTAAAACTATTTTTTAAGTGTCAAAAAAGTTAGGTTTCTACCTTAGTTTTGCTTTCTATAAATTATAATTCATTTTAAGTTTTAAGTTTAAAAGAAAACAAGTAAGGAAGGGCTAAGTTCGGATGTAACCGAACATTTTATACTCTCGCAAAGTCAAATAGTATACTCGTTTGAGATTTCTTTGTGGATTGGCTGATATTTTCGGTAGAAGGTCAACTATAGGCACTGGGGTCCACATATTTTGTACTTAGGGGCTTAAACAGTTTTGGTTCGATTTAGACAATTTTTGGCCACAAGGTGGCATACTTTAATCGCATTATTCACGCACGTGAAATAATCAGATTGAATTTAAAATGGTGTTATATGGAAAGTAGGCGTGGTTGTAGTCCGATTTCGCCCATTTTTGCACTGACATAGAAACATGAAAAGAACGTTATGCACCGAATTTGGTTGAAATCGGTTAAACAGATCTCAAGATATGGGTTTTCACCTAAAAGTGGGCTGTGCCACGCCCACTGTCTAATTTTGAACGCGGTTCCTATAAAGTCATCTCATACCATCCCAGAGATAAAATTTAATGACTCTGGCGTGTTTAGTGCTTGATTTATCGCGCTTTTAGTAGTTTTTAACAGTACCGTTATATGGGGAGTGGGCGGAGTTGCCACCCGATTTCAACTATTTTCACACCGTCAATAGAAGTGCTAAAAATATTTGCTTCCAGTGAATTTTGTTATTATAGCATTAGCGGTTTAGGAGATATGCACATTAAACCTATTAGAGGCGGGACCACGCCCACTTTTTTAAAAAAAATTTTAACTGCAGATGCCACTCCCTAATGTGATCCTGTGTACCAAATAACAGTCTTGTATCTTATTGCGGAGCTTAGTTATGGCAAGTTATTTGTTTTTGATTAATGACGTTTTGTGGGCGTGGCAGTGGTCCGATTACGCCCATCTGCAATACCAACCGTCTCACGGTACCATGAAACATGTCTACCAAGTTTCATAAAGATATCTCAATTTTTACTCAAGTTAGAGCTTGCACGGACGGACGGACAGACGGACAGACGGACAGACGGACGGACAGACGGACGGACGGACAGACGGACGGACGGACAGACTGACGGATTTCAACTCGTCTCTTCATCCTGATCATTTATATATATATAACCCTATATCTAACTCGATTAGTTTTAGGTGATACAAACAACCGTTAGGTGAACAAAACTATTATACTCTGTAGCAACAGGTTGCGAGAGTATAAAAAGAATAAGAAGAAATGTTGTATTTTCATTTGTCATTTGAGCTATTCACAATAGTAAAAGTGATCTAAAATATGCAAAATAAAGTTTGTAGCATTGAAGATAGCAGCTATACCACTTCAATGACGTATCCGTATACTCTCTTGTACGAATTCAACTTTGTTCTTGCTTTTCTGTTGAAAACAGTCACCGATGTTTCGCCCTTCCATACTTACCGCCCGTATTAAACCAAATTTGTCAAAAGTTATGCCCGTATAAATCAGTTGTTCTCTATTGTTTTCATTTCACCAATGTTGCCATTGCTCAATTTGTATACATGATTTTGTACATATTTAATTGTTTACTTATAAATTTTCATAATGTAAAAGCTCAAAACTAAAATCCAACTATTAAAATCATCAGCGGATTCGGTCTACGGTTTTGCGTCGGTGACTGTTTCCAGCATTAGATGTAATTTTTGTCACATGAGAGCAGCGCGCAAAGATAGCGAGCAGAGAAGTGGCGGACTTCAGCAAGGCATTCAACGCACAAGGATCTAGTAATTTCACGATTAACGTAAAGATTAGTTCAAATCAACAACTCTAAGGATAGTTCTCTATTGTAGAGTCCAAAAAAACTGGTCAGTATTTCCAACTATATTTTCATAAAGTTGAACTTAAAAAGCAACTGAATGCATCGGGACATTTAGAACATTTCAATACACTTAGCAAGTTCTTAAGAATATTATACCCTTCTTGCCATGGTATATTGAAGGAAAAAGTAATATGGCGATGATTTCACACTCATTTCGCATTTGAGCTGACTTTTTCACATTTTTGTTTGCAATAAATATTCAAGCAGTAATATTTATATATGCATATATTATGTGTGAATTAATCGCACACAATTTAATCCACTTAAAACATTCCGACCTAAACGTCTACCAAATTCTACCACATAGGCACATAATGACTTTGTAAATATTATATAAAGCATGTTACACAGTATCTACTCACTTGTCTTCTCCTGATAGTAAGCGTCATCGGTATCCGTGAAGAACCAAGTCTGAAAGAATAAAAAACAGAATAAATCAAAATAATAATTAATGCAAATGTGCTTAAAATAATTAAAAGAAAATGCATTAAGTGGAGTAGTTGGTAGACGACGGGCGAGAGTAATGGCACACGTAATTGTGGGAAACCCGCTGCGTGACAAATCTCCATGCTCGTTGATTTCCAAAACATCAAGAATATACGAATAAAGACCTATACAAGAATATACATACATATGCTCGTACAAACGATGTAAAATATTTACTTTGTAGGTGTCTGCATGCGCTGAAGATCTTTGTATAGTACATGACTATGTCTGTATATATCTTTTATGCATTTTAAGTGCTGAAAACTCCTTCTCCACTTGTGACGAAAAGTTATTTGTTTGACGCTGGAAATTTTCTTATGTTTTCTTACAAGAAACGAACCAAATCAGATAAGAAATTTCCCACACACATAGACTCGTTTGTGGGAAATGCAAAGAGTGCCCGCATGAGTGCAACGCATCGTTGGTTCGTCTCCACAACATGCAACATTTCCTTCCTGCCGAATGTACATTTATGCATCTCGTAGGAATACAAGCGTTGTTGTTGTCGATTATAATTGTGGTGGTGGCATTTTATTCAATTGGTTTGTTTTGCATTGAAGTTGTCGAATTTTATGATGCATTATATTGCAAACAAAGACTTAGGGGTGATGGAACTCAACCCAGGTAAATTGTTTCCACAAAAAAAGCTTATTCCAATTATATCGATATGTATAATGAGAAAAAGGGTTTTCCAGTAGAAACCTATAAAATTAAAAAATAAAAAATTCCCTCAGAGCAGGAGTTTTGAGTTTTGAAAACAAAACCCATTCTTTGTTAAATCTTGCAACTTTGGACATAAAAGTAAGATATGGTTCTCCCATTTGATCTCGTACTTATGGCAAGAACAGAACTTATTTCTGAATTATTATTCCGATTAGTTTGAATGGTCTCACAAAGCAGTAAAAGTGCTCTATCATCCATGTGGTAGTTATCTTGAATATATTACAAATTCTTATTAATCTCTAAAGCCCACGATTAATCTTTTTGACAACTTGTACTGCTACAGATTGAAAAATAAGGTCATCTATACGTACATAGTACGATTTATTTTGAACGCAAAAGCATGTAAGAGAAAATAACTTTTTATAGCAAGAAGGGGTATATTTTAAATCAAAGACCCCTTTGATGGTTGATGTATACATATATTAAGAAGAAAAATGTTTATGTTTTCTAAAATTTTTGTGATTTTAAGCTTAACTTAAAATCGTCATCTCTCAAGGAATAAGATGTTGAGAAATTCAAATTTTAACTAACAAATAGATCCCATGAAGAATAAAGTTGATTGATAATACTTCGGCTGAAATTCGTCCTCACACGATTTGAAATTTGTCCTAAAGTATTATCTTACAGAGAAATGTAACGAAAATAAAAACCTTAAATATTTTTTTTAATTTTTGAATATATTACAAGAATATACAAGCTGACTAGCAAACAGCTGGAAAATATATTTACTTCGATAAAACGTGATATTGAGTTAAGCAAGCTGCTGCTGCAGCACAAAAAGTTCTGATCTGACTCAAAACACAAGCCTTCACTGTCGAAGATGAGTATATATATATGTAAGTAAATATATATTCACATATACGTCTCTATATACCTATACGTGTGCATTGCTTGCAGATTCATAACATAGCAGGGTAAAACGGAGCTGAGCAGCGTAATAAATCGCTTCAAGTTAAGCGCTCGCCAGTTATCAAAAAACTGCAGTGACGAAACGAGCAAAGTGGGTGTGAAGTCCAGCGATTAAAGATAATGTGGCGCCCCATAAATGAAAAAGGAAAGGAAAACACAGTTGGCAAAACAACACATTATTATGGAATGCAAAGCAAAGTAATGCAAGACCTAGAGATTTCTCGTTTTGAACTGATCTGATAAGTCCAGTAAACAACTTGATTGCATATAGAAGGAAGTGCCATAGGATTTTTATACCTTTTTCATGTAATATAAATATATACGCATATGCAGACATGAACCTTATACACAGTGTATATGCAATAGTAACGTTTTTAAAAACACAAAGATTATAAAATTGGAAATAAAAAAGAAAAAACGTTACATTTGGCTAACCAAAGCTATAATACCCTTCACAGGTTCATTTTTTATAGCATATAAGGATATAAAGAGATCTTTATTCTCATTTTGATCGGTCAGTTTGAAGCGCAGCTATATGCTATAGTAGTTCGATCTGAACAATTTCTTCAGAGGTTGTAGCGATGCCACGGATAATAACGATGTCAAGGATATTAATCTATGTCGAATTTCATGCAGATACGTTATTAAATAATAAAGGTTTCCGTGCAAAGACTTGAGTTTGATCGGTCCGTTTGTATGGCAGCTAAGTTCGAGAGTTGTCCGATATCAGTTCTGACAAATGAGCACCTCCTTGGTGAGAAAAGAACGCGTGCAAAATTTCAGACCGATATCTCAAAAACTGAGAGACTAGGTCTCGTATATACAGACGGACATGGCTATATTTATGGTATATGTGTATTTTGTAAGGTTTCCAACGATTCCTTCTGGGTTTTACAAACTTCGTGGCACACTTAATATATCCTGTTCAGAGTATAATGACGAGCGTCAACATTTTTTTATGCAGTTGCATGGGCAAATCGAATACGTTTGCGCTTCAACAACTTACAAAACCTAATTAATTTCTCAATTGATTTCTCAAACCAACAGACCAATCATTTATTGTCCGGCTACATATTTACAACTGTACTTATTTGGACATACATACAACTGTATGTACATAGATACAATGTAGTCGCGTTCACTGGTGCTCGTGGCGGTAAGTAATTTCTTTGTTAATCAGATAATTAAACAAACAGTGGGTGGGTAGATATTCAGAAAGTTAATTACATTTGGAGGGAAAACGCTTGTCCGAAAGAGTGTTTGTCGCAGGTAAAGATGGCTGGACGCGCGTCAAGCAAACGTTACAATGTAAGCGTGGAACGCAACGCGCCCTGTATTTTTGAATGTGAGTGTGTATGTTTGTGGTCGTAGAAAGCATTGTTGTCATCATATTTCAATATAACTTTGAGCAGATTAAGACTATTCGATAGTTGGCAACGGCAAAAATACCGCAATGAACTATATTTGGCGCCCGCTTTAACAGCGGCGTGACGCGTTAGTGATTTTATTGTCTGTATACAATACTTGGTGGGTATGTTTGAGTAACTGTAGCATTTACGTCAGAAAGCGCCAGCACACAAAGCCACGTTGCGCCGTCAGCTTTTGACCAGCTGCGGGTTAGCCCAGCAGCTACTGGAAAATACTCGAGTATTTAGTTTGCTACAGCCGCAACCTTAAAGTACGCGATCAAAGCGAAAATATAGAGAGGGGGCTGCGAAGTAAATAAGCGCGGAAACGTATCATTGAACTCGTTTTTATGCCACGAAATCCACAATTTTTCATTTTTTGCCTTCTCTTGCATTTTGCGTTTTTCCGCCTGCATAACTACATGTAGTGTACACATTTCTGTAGAGTGATTTTACTTTTTTGCTCTTATACTTTGGTTGCTTTTTAAGTTTTACGTTTTTATGTTGTTGTAGTCGCGCATGCCTACTGTAGGGTGCGGCTTGACTTTGGCGCACGTACGCCTCGCGGCAGTACGAAAATGCATTGTTCGGTCAGCGCTAACTCCTAATCCGCGCGCCACACAGTGTTGCACACGATTTGCCATTCATCGCCAGCGCTGCTGCCACAAGCAGTTTTCTATTTTGGCTTTTGCGTACTTTTTGCGCGCTTTCAGCTGCTGAGTTATTGTGGTTGCAGCTGCTGCAGGACGACGCCCCCGCAAATTACTCACCCGCACGAGCTAGATTTCTGATTCGCATTCGTATTTATTTTGCACTGTTTTCGCAATAATTTGTGCTTTTGTATTTCTTTTTGTTTATTTGATTTTCCTTTTGTTGTGCTGTGTTGCGCTGCCTGTTATTTGCTTGCTAATATTGCAACTAAGTTGGAGTGCTGTTTGATTTCTTTTGTTTTGACTTAATTTTTGACCAAAATCTGTTTTTCACTTAAATATTATCACATTTTGTAATTCTGCTTCGTGTAAGACGTTCTTCTTAGTAGACATAGCACACACCGCTTCAGCGCTTCTGTTTCCATCTCAACTTTGCTTCAAATTGCAAATGGGATTACCTACGACGTCGCACTTAATTCCGGTGAGTAACTTTTAAACTAAATGACGCGGTGCGACAACGCGAGGGAACGTTTGTTACCAATGGCGTATGAGCACATCTGCACCGCTCTCCTCTGTCCGCGCTTCCAAGAAGCGGTTACATTCATTGAGGATTTTAAAACATTAAGTAACTTATAAATTCTTAAGCCTCCAGGAAGCGTAGCTGCTAAAGAATGCAAGCTAAGAAGCAAAAAAGAAGAAAAACTACAACAAAAATACTATTATTTTACTGACAGTGCTATGTCGCATCATTGGAGGCTGTTTGTTGTGACTTTTAAAGCCACATACGTTCGAGTACAATGCATACTTTAAGGCGTTCAGGCACACAACTTAACCATCATCCCTCTTAATTGCCGGCTATGCAATTAAGAGCGCTCTGAAATGTACTTTGAGGAAAAGTTGAACAGCCTCAGGTAAGTGAAATACTGTAAAAATACGAAGCTGTGTTGCTGCAAATGCATTTGCAGAAAATAGTTTAAAGTGTCCGTAAATTTTCTTAATTAAAGAGTCGAAACTAGATTCTAGCATTGTATTCTGAGGCTATTGCGCTTGAGCATAGAAGAATTTAAAAAATTGTGTCACAAGGCAGTCAGGTCGAAAAAAACAATAAAATTTAATAAACGGGAATCTGAACAGCAATATACGAAATACCTTACGGGAATATCTCAACTAAAGGCACTTTTACGCAGTCTTTAACGACAAAAATAATTATTCTGTAGAGACCAACTTAGCGGAACCTTATCTTCTGAAATTTTCCTATTCGAGATTTGAATGATTTATATTGAATTGATTTAATTATTTTAAAAGAAATTTGTATTTTATTTCCTAAGCTTTATTGGGATTTGTAATTTTGTTTGAGAACAAGAACTTCCCCAAATTCCCCCCCCCCATTCATCCACATCGTATTTACCAGTTGCTCTGCTCTCAATTCAACCACCCAAGCGTTGAAGATCTCAAAATATCTCTTTAGGTGTTGCTGCTGTCGATGTGTTTAGAAATACTTTATCTCTCCTCTGATGTTGTAGGATACATAATTAACAAAGTTCGAGTTCATAATACTACTTTCCTGATGCAAAAATCAAGTGAAGGGAATATTATAGCGATTTGGTGTCTCAAATTCATATAAGGTTACCCCCAAAGATGTAATGTGACAAAACTTTGTTGCATTGGCTTGTGCTGCTTCACACTTTCTAGCAGCTCATGCTCTAAGTAGAGTGATTGATAAACATGATAAAAGTGGAGGCGAGCTTGCATACAAATTGAAATGAATTGATTCATAACTGGAGGACACCCCCCCCGTCAAAAAAGTCGCCATGCAAAATTGCATTTGTATGGGAAATACTGTTGATTGTTGGAAGTTATGTTTGCGGTTGAGTTCAAAACTCTGTTGTCTGCTTGGACTACCGATTAATTAAAGCGATGAGCCACGCGCTGTGCTTGGACAATTAAGTTCGTGACTAACATATGGATATGCGTAAGTATATATTTGTATATATGTATGTGCATATATTTAAGTGTATTTTTATGAGTATGTCGTCGCACAGAAACATTTTTTATTAGATTGTTTATTGCATATACTTTATTCAAACATAAATATGTATATGTATGTGTGTGCGGGTGTTTGATTGTTTATACATCCATTGTATTCACGAGCGAGCATGTGTGTGTGTGTCGATGGATAAACTCCTCAATTCATTTCAATTAAATTCAATTCATGCAACAAAATGAAGAAAAATCGTCGCTTGTAATTCACCAGAAGTGCAAAACTGCTAATGTTCACGACTATTTTTTCTCTCATTGGCGACATTGCAATTTCTGCTGCTGACATGTAGAAGTACCCTCACGCATACATAAATGTTTTGTGTTTATACGTCAATATATCTGTCATTCTAAAGAAACGTTTGTTAATTGAAGTGAAAATGAAATTGTCGCCACTGCGATAAAAATTTTACACAGCAGAGATCCTTAGGGCTTGGTGTGGGTTGATACCGCAGATGAGCACATTTCCTGACTAATTTGTGGCGTTTTAATTATTTGTGGCATGAACAGCCAGTGCACACAGATGCATAAATTTTTATATATTTTATTTAAAATAAAAACGGCATTAAATAAAAGCATAAATTACCGCATAAACACACACTCACATATCATCATCGTCATCAATTTTCATTAAATTTTGACCACACAACAGCCAAGATAACAAAAAAATTATTAATATAATTTTTCATGAAACCACGATTTAAAAAAGCTCATTTAACGAAAATGAGTCATTCAAACTGATCACTAGAATGTCTGTATTTGCTTTGACAATTTCTCGAACCCACTCGGATTTTTCCGCAATAAAATATTATATTTAAAACAAGTGTCGCATAAAGATTGAGAGAGCGCGCTATAGAGCTAACCTTGGTGAAAAAAATATCGCGTTAAAGTCATAAATACAAGAGAAAAACTTAAAAGATTCACACTGGTGAATTTTACCCTCAAACGTCGCATATTTAAAATTGGACGACGTTTCAATCATAGTATTCAATGCTTAAATACAAGTATGTGTATTTTCGTCGTCAATTTCAATTCAGACCTTCCAGTTGGAGCAGTTTTGCGTTTTTTCTTATCGTTTTACTTTGCCGTTTTGCGTTTTGTGCGATTCTGCTATATTATGCAGCAAACAGAAATTTAAGTGAATTTATGACGTTGCTGCCATAATGTGTTTTAGTTGATTTTAATGGCAAAATAAAATTCGTTTGTTGAAATTTATGTTTGCACTTAAAACCCGGTAAGTGGAATTCTCTCCACAAAAGTCTTAGCTAATTAGATGCAATAATATCTCTAATGTTTTTATACTCTTACAACATGATGCTGCAGGGTATGATAGTTTTGTTCACCTAAAACTAACCTAGATATGGAGTTTTATTGTATATATATATAAATGTTCAGGCTGACAAGACGAGTTGAATTTCGAGTACCTATCTGTCTATCCGTCCGTCCGTCTGTCTGCCTGTGAAAGCGATAACTTTTGTCAAAATTGAGATATATTGCTGAAACATGGTATTCATGTTCCTTGGCACACAAGGAGGGTTGATATTGCAGATGGGAGGGATCGGACCACTGCCGCGCACACAAAACACGATTAATCGAAAACTTATAAAGTGACATAACTGAGCTCCGCAATAATTCACAAGGCTATTATTTTGTACAAAGAATTGCATTACGGAGTGGCATCTATGGTTGAAACAATTTTTTAAAAGTGGGCGTGGCCCCGTGTCCTTATATGTTTAATGTGCATATCCCCTAACCCATTCAAGCTATGATAACCAAATTCGCTCCAGGCAAATATTTTTGGCATCCAAACCTACCCTAATGAGTGAATTCGGAATATAGCCCCGCCCACACCTCATACAACGGTTTTGCTACAAACTATTACGCATTAAATAAATGCGCCAGAGACATTAAACCGTACACTCGTGATAGTACAGAAAGGCTTTATAGGAACCGGTGTCAAATTTGGACGATGGGATATCAACTAAATTCAGTTGGTACTATTACCCTGCCATTCCTACATTGCAGTGTAAAAATGAGCGAAATCAGAAAAAAGCCACGCGTACTTTTTTATAATACAATTTTAAATACCATCTGATTCTTTCACTTTCCGGTATACAAAACAAGCACCAATGAATGTATCCGGATCAATCTTTGCATTAATAGTGTCTTTGTGGAATGTCACCTTATGACCACAAATGGTCCAAATCGGCCCGCGGACTCCAGTTCCATTTGCAGCTTTTTATCGAAAATATCGGACAATCTATGATCTATATTATTGGAATTCAGAAAAAATATGTCAAAAATGGATTGAATTGAATCAATACTTTTCTTAGCCCCCATATACTTAATATATTGTAAATATTTTCGAACTTCGGCATATATCGGTCAATATTTGAGTTATCTTTATGAAATTGGGAGAGCGTATTTCTTTGTGCCTAAAGTGGATAAAATCGGAAGAAAACTTACTCCAACGCCTTATACGACTAGTATCAGAATTTTCAAACATCCGGTTGACGTTACTCCTTATAAATCTTTTCTGTTAATTTGCCAAAACTAGATCAAATTGGGTCAATACTACCTCTATCTCCCATATACCTAATATACGATTTTCAAACTTCCGGTTGGCTTTATATCGCATATATCGGTCAATATGTACAATCACAACAAAATTGACTGAAAGTATAATATTTATTATACACGTACAATAGTTTAATACCGAAAATATGTAAAATTTGCCTACAAATTACCCAAACTCCCATATACTACATATAATTATTTAATTATATTTTATTCTTACAAACCTTATGCTGAATATATCGGTCAGTGTATGAGTAATATATGTATTTATAAAATTGCTTGAAAATAATTTCTCGATTATACCTGGGTAATGTCAAAAGTTTGTGCAATCAGTGCAATCTTTTTTTGCCCCTGAAATACCCCAACTTCTCATCTGTCTTAAAAATTGTGAAGGTTGGTCAAAATGTGTGATTTTTTAGTAAAATTAAGTGGACAAGCTTTCTTAAAAATTATGTGTCTCAACACTTCAAATCAATGGAATGGGTTTAGACCTTAGTACAAACCTCATACCCCTAATGTAATCAATTTCTATCTAAACCTAAACTTATCTTCTTCGATTGAGTTTATGTCAGATATGTCTTATTTGAGGACAATTTTAATATAATATTCGCTGACGGGAAGTAAAATATAGTTATAAAACTAAGTTAGTCTATGACCTATGATATAAGTTAATAATATACAAATTTGATTGTAATCCATTCACGATTTCGTCGAACAATGAATGTTTAACTCTTTCGCAACATTTTTATAATCATGTTTTGCCTACACCTGAAAGTATTTCCGCGTAGTTATAAGATTTGGAAATGTTCCTAACGCCTTAAAACGTTTTCAAACGCCCCATAACTCAAAAAAAGTTAATTTCGCATTTCATTACTATGAAAGTTTAAAGATGCGGAACGTAATTCAATGAATCTGGAATGTAATTAGCATTGGAGCTTAATGTTCCACTAACTACCATTATGATCTCGTATATGATATAAATTAATAATTTCTTATATTCATTGGATAATGGAAGTCGAATTTAATTTCTTTCAACAATAATGAGTAACACTAAAGGCAGAAGGAAAATCAGTCTTAGGTTACAAATATTTACCTAAAATGAAACTATGGGCTCAAAGTTAGCTAAAACTTTAACCCAAGCGTGCTCCTGCAGATGGATTGGTTACTAATGTTCTCATGATGTAGAAGAGAATAATCCTTATGTAAGAAGTTAAGTTCACTTCTTATACTATATTTATATATATTATACCTTATATCGATTTTTTGTCAAAACTAAAAATGGTTAAGATGCATGGGTCAAATTTCAGATGCAGATTCAAAAAATTATTAGTTTCTCGTCAACTCCCAGAGTAGATACTTCTTTAGTCAAAGATATCACATAGGAAATTGGACAGTTTCTATAGAAAAATCTGAATTTTGACTATTCTTCTATGTGTCATATGCAATTTATACTATAAATATATTTCCAGGTGACATTTAGAGCCATAGTGTTAGATAAAAATCTAATAATTTTAGCCTTAAGGGCATTTAGTGACACCCTTATGTAAGACTTTAGGTAGCGTTTGCAAACGAGCAGCTGCATTTAATTTTGTTACTATTTCCTCGTCCATAACTGCAGAGATTTCCACATATTGCTTTAATCTCCGATGAAATAGCCAACGAATTGCATTGTCCACATCATAATTTATAAGCTCGTTTTGTTTTGCATCGTTGTCATAACAGAACCTGGCAAAATAGATGAAGTTTATTGCAACTACGGCGAAATGAAGTAAATAGAATGGGTGCTGGCAAGGAGGCTGACAAGGAGGAGTAGCCACAAAACACGTAGTTTCTGCAGATAACAGCAAAACCAACACAAAGTGTCGGAGAGTAGAAAACAAAACGAGGCAGACAAGTGAATGGATGTGTGGCACATACTACTATAGATATGCCACTCGCTGAATGTGTGGCTGAAGTGAATGTGTATGTTGATATAAGCAATTACGTGTTGCCAAAAAGCATTTACCTAGGTATGTATTAACCGGGCTTGCGGTGGAATAAGGCGAAACTCCAAAATATTTAAGAGCAATTGAACGGTAAGTCGAAAGCTTGACTCGGCCGGCGCTAAAAACATTCTGCTTCCAGTGTCAGTATGGAGCTGGCGCTGCAGTGAACCCCGCAAACTTCTCTCCACTAATGCATGCAAGAGTTGAAAAGTACTATAAGGGAGTAGCAGCGGACCCCGTTCTCTTCGCGCAGCACCGTCCGTCTTGAATGGAGAGCGCTGGCTGCTACTGCACTGCTGCTTTCCATTGTTACGACTATTCATTGTTATTGCTTATTATTGTATTATTCCCGAATACATAAGTAGTTACATCGATACCTGTGGTTCTGTTACCGTTACTCCTTTATTCCTGCTATTTTCAGTTTCAGCATGCTGGTAGTATTCTTGTTTGGCTTTTAGTCGCTCAACAGCTTTATGAAATATGATGCTTTCACTATGCGATTTTTGACGTTTAACGGTTCGTTAAAATATCGTTTTACCAAACTGATAGAAGATAAAAAAAATATTTGAAGGTATGAGGTCAGGGCGCACGGTTGGCGAACATACTTAGAAGAATTACACATTAATCAGATTTTATACGGTCATGTAGATTTTTTTATAACGTAATTTCAATATTCTTTAACACTAAGAAAGTAGCCGGAAGACCGGTTTCGGATTTAAAGAAAGGTTTACATATATGTGTGTTGATGAAATGATTCAAATTTATTTAATTTAGATACACCATAATAATTAATACCATAGATACACCATACCTAAACAAATCAAGGCGTTAAACTACTGATGAACTAGTTTTTATTTAATCCACTTGCCCCTATTTCCCCGCGTTTCTGTTCTCCACCTAACGTCTTCGCTTACGGAGACTTAAAATTTAGAATTAACTAAATTGTTGAAAAATTTATAACATACAAGGTGCGTTCCAAAGTAAACAGGACTTTAAAAAAAAAGACAGAACAAATGGTTTTATCGGCCAAATCAATTAATTTTATTCAAAATAGTCTCCTTCTGCTTTAATACAGCTTTTTGCACGGTCTAAAAGCATGTCGAACGAGTGTTTTAGCTCGTTGTCCGGTATGGCCGCCAGTATGCCGGAGCAAGCCTTTTGAATGGCCTCCACGTCTTTTGGTACCATATCAGGTGAATACGGGGTGTGGTTGATTGTTAAAATGTGATTTTTGGTCAAATATCGGCCACAAGCGTCGATCGATGAGACGGTGCATTATCGTGCAACAAACGCCAGCTTCCATCTTCGCGATATTCGGGCCGAACACGTCGAATACGGCGCACCAAACGCTTAAAAACTCTAAGGTAGAATACCGCATTAACGTTTTGGCTGGATGGAACAAATTCTTTGTGGACAATACCCTTGGAATCATAAAAACAAATTAGCATTGTCTTCACTTTTGACTTCTCCAGGCGCGATTTTTTGGCTTTCGGCTCATTTCTCATTTATGTCCTCACGACCACTTTGAAAACGTTGAAACCACTCGTGCACTCTGCTACGGGATAGGCAATCATCGCCATAAACTTGTTTCATCAATTGAAACGTTTCGGTAAAAGTTTTACCAATTTTAAAACAAAATTTATTCTTGGCTCTTTGTTCGAAGCTCATTTTCGCACCGATGACAAAAGCATACTGACACTTTAAACGCATTAACTTCACTTCCAATAGATGAAATGTCATGAAATTTTTACTGGGAGTCGATGAAGGATAGTACATTCTAACGCACTAGTCGACACATAGATTTAGTTTACTTTGTTACTTTTTTACTGTTTACTTTGGAACGCACTTTGTATATAATATCGTTTGTAATAATATGCGGCTAATATCAATCGCAGCCACTTCTAGAGTTCGACGAAAGTGTGTCCACTGAGATGTTTCAACTTCAATCTGGAAAAACCTGGACAGTTGAGAAGAAACTGTCTAGATAATTCCACCCTACTTTCCGGCATCCGGAAAAATATGTAAACTTACCATATGTGGGCCTGTTGGACAGTGTCCAGTCAGAACACCTACCATGGCCTGTGAATCACCTACCATGGCCTGTGAACCACCTCGTGCGTATCACTTTGGGCTCGAAGAATCTCGCAACCTCATAAGCTTGCCAAGCTCAAGAGAGATCCATAGAACAGCGAAGTACCGAGTCGTTGCCAATCTGGTTATTGTTCTAAAAATTTATAAAACTTTACAACACTCAGGAAAAAGTACTTCTGCAATAGATACATGCAAGCAGTTTTTCGAAAGAAAAAATTCACATTAGAAAGCTAATTTACCGGAATGAATTCCAAATTTTACTTTTTAGTTTGATAGGATAGTCAAAAATCAAATGGTTATCTATTGCTGACCCACCGAGGAAGCGCGAACAAAAATAACTTTCGATTACTCATAATAATCGACATTAATTATTCATGCGACAAAAAAACAACAAAATAAGGACAAATACATATCATACACATGTACGTCAATTTATGTGAGTAACATTAGTCGTCTTTTAATGACATATGACATTGGTTTGGGTATAATAGCAGCCCTTGTGTATGAGGCGTATCGATTTGTGAGCAATAATTTGCACATTACATTTTGATAAATGTTGTGTGTTTTCAATGGCCAAGGGTGATAGATATTGATTTGAGTTTTTAATTGAAGTGCCTCTCTATTTAACTCTTTGGATACCGGAAAATAGTAATACTGTGATACCTAAGTCCTTCGCTTCTTGTTAAGCCTTGTGATAGAATAATTCATTACACAAAACGATTGTCTAATGTTAATAACGGAAAATTTGGAAAAGTTTTGACGAGGCTTTTTTATTAACATTCTATCGCCAGTGGCAAGTTCCCACATTAGACCAGTTTTAAGATCCCCTAATTTACGATATGAATGTATTTATTTATTATGTTGCGGTGTCTGTAGGTAGGTTTTTAGTTTTAATATAGCTAACGCCATTTTAAAATTAACCTAGGTATATATATACATTTTTCAGGGCTTCTTAGCAGTCAACATGAAATACATTTCGTAAAATCCGCACTCTAAGACGTGCCTGGTATAAAAAACGTCACTACAGACACAGGTCTGATCTTTTCCAGCGATGCTCCTGGACTATATAAGTACAATATTTGTACGAAGTTTAAAATACTATATTTTTGTATCACATTATGAAACACGAGATGTGTTCAAAAAATAAGCGGTATTTTTATATTTTGAAAAAAATATTAATTTGTCTTGTAAAAAGACGACCATTTAAGGTTTTCTTTACTTTTGGAAGTATGAAAAAGTCACACAGAGCATCGTTACAGTATTGTTTTTGGGCAATAATTCACGCACAAGCAAAGAAATGTGAGCTTTCAACAAACGAAAATCGCCAAGGTCATAAAAACACTTCTGTACTTAGCGACTGCTACAGACAAAGTAAGCAATGAATACCGCTGAAAATTTAATCGTACTTCAGGACATTGAATTCTCCAAACCCTCGAAATTTTAATTTAGAAATTCTCGTTATTTTTTTTAACATACTTCTTACGTAATGCTGAATGTTAATAAAAAATGAGTTTCCAAGAAAATAGTTAAAATGGGGAAACTCAGATTACTCAGAAACTCGCAGCAGAAATTTGAACCCCAAGTCCACGATTAATAGTGACAAACTTGATTACAGAACTACTTATGCGAAACTAACGCTAGCCAATTTTACTTAGCACTATTTTATGGTCGTATTACATATGCATTTATACATAAATGCCAGCAACCAGAATCAAAATAATATCATACATACCATACATATGTTCATATGAGTAACAAAATTTGAATGTTGTGTGAAACAAAAAGAGATTATTTTCAATCCCAATTGCCGAAGAAGGCGCGTACGAGTGTCATGTGGGCGCAAAAAACTTGCGTCATAAAAATATTTTATACCCATAATAACGACACCAGCTCCAGCAGGAACACCAAACTCCACAATGCGTACGAACAACAGCCGATGTACGACGACTGTGTGCGAATGTGTATATTTTCGAGGGCATAAAAACGCGTACGATCAAACAGTGGACCCTTCCACATTAGCAACCGAACTTTGCTGCTGCTGTCGCCGTACCGAAACATAAGCGAATGGGAGGTCCGTAGACTATCAAAGTGTGAAATCGCAACAGTTGAATTGTGAAGTGTTTTTTGTTTAACGACAAGCAATAAAAGCCGATATGAAAACAAAAAGTTATTACAAACAAATGTTCATAAAATTCAATTCAGAAGTCCATAAATTCTTCAAAGCGTTTCATAAATTCTCGCAACAGCCGGTTTCTTATTTGTTGTTGTGAAAAGCAGAAATATGTTTATAGAATTTAGGCGCAAAGTTGAAAAAAAGAAGCGATTTTCTACTGAACCAGCTGAAAATTAATGTGTTTCTGCCGCCACCTAATGCCATCAATTAAGAAATCATCGCCACAAACATTATAATTATCGACAACATGGCAAGTGCAACAACAATAACAGCTCGAACAGCAAGCGCCGTTTAGCCGCCAACATCAATAAGAACTCTTGAAGATTTCTCAAAAACCGACAAGTACACTCATACTTCATACTTCAGATCAAATAGTTTGAAGAGCAGTTGAAGAAAACGCTTCGAGCTATTTAAACACTCACCGCTTGAAAGCCGCCAAAGCCACAAGCGTATTTGTTGCCGCTAATACGCGGTAGCCGACACGGCTAAGACGCCCTGACCCTTGTTTCGTACTTGGATACATACACACACGCTTGCGAGCAAATATATAATTAAGACCGCATATGAAGACTGGGGTTAATACACATCTATACACACACATTCACATCGACGGGTGGATTTCTTCATATGAGTATACTTAGCTACTGTCTACTTCATATCGGCTATTTTGTGGTTTTATAAAAACAATAAAAACAAATTTGAGATTGTAAAACCAAAAAAAAAAAAAACTGAAAAAATAGGAAAATAACACTTCGACACCTTCTAAGGTCCCGTCATCATCATGTTACTTTGATGTCTTCATTTTGTTAGCTGGTCTGAACGCCTATATTGGACCATAAGTGAATTTTTAGAAGGCATTACTATATTCGCCGCTTTATTGTATCATCAGTGGAATTTCAGCGGGAAAAAATACGAAAATTTAATAACACAGTATCGACATTCTAAATAGCTTCAGCTTGCTCCCAGTGCGCCGAATGGACAATAAAAATTCACAAATATATTTCGAACAACCGTTTATTGTTAGCTACAAATGAAAGTAAATTAATTTCAGTAATTTAAAGACAACATAAATTATAAAAATCCATGAAGGTAGGAATTTAGTGACTCTACAAGGTACTATATATTCAGTCAGCAAAGCGTCAAACTTAGCAGAACTCGAAAATTTATATGATAAGTATAAACCGAGTATTCGGTGATCTAATCGGGATCCAAGTATCCCAGTTTTGAAATAAATTTAAACGGTTGTTTCATATCATGTAAAACCGATATTATAATCTGATTCTAGTAAAAAGACAAAGATTATCTGTGGTCATAGTTCGATGAGAATTTTACAGCATTTTGAAGATATCGGTCCCTCTTTTGGATAAATAATATATTATAGTTTAAAAAAACTAAAAAACAACCTTTAAAGGAATTTTTAAATCTCCTCCTATAAAGCTCTTCCCTACCATCTTATTTGGTAATTATTTAATGCTTATGGCGCATTTATTTCGTCAGCTATCGCACTTTTAGTATATTTTAACATAACTGTTATATTGGGAGTTGGCCTGGTTATTATCTGATTGTGCCAATTTTCACAGGGTATGAAAAAGGGCTAAAAGGACTTCCTCTCAGCAAATTCGGTTGAGTTAGCTGTAGCGGTTTGGAAGACATATACATTAAACCATTTAGGGGCGCGGTTACGCCCACCTTTAAAGTAATGGGAAACTGTTATCAAATTATTGCATTGTCATCGGTCCTTGACATGTCTTCAAAGTTTTAAGTTGATCAGACTTCTGGAAACCGGTGAAAATTGAGCTCTAAGATTTCATTACATACATACAACCCAAGCTAATAAAAGGGTATTAATAATAGATTTTGCTATAATATTACATTCATACCTTTCTTCCAAATTCGCCATGATATGGAATATATTCTTGTAAGTACCACTCAAAGTAATGCCCCGAATGTACATTCCTAAGAATTTAATTTTTTGACTGTTGGCCAAGTAGTTTCTTTCTCAACAATTTAGCTTTTTTTCTATTACTTTGAGGCTGATTTTTTGCTTGTTCCCTAGCAGATCAACTATTACCTCCCGATCAGAAATAATAAAGTATAGATAATGTTTAATTTAACAGTTTCGAACTTAAGTATGTATTTATAAATCGATTCGGATTTCTAGTTATGAATAGGACAAGGAAAAGACGCAAAACAATTAAGTCTAACAATAACTATAATCATCAACAGTACGACCATGACAAATTTTAGGGTTCAAACATAAAAAGTGTAATGTCTATAATAACTCCTGCAGCTCAGGCGGAACTAATACATATGATTCGCATAAAAAGCTTTGGTTAAGGTGGGTAGACTAAAACCGGCATTGAAGCATTTAATTACGGCCCACTGAGGGAAAAACGCAAAAAATCATAAAAGGCAGCAGTAATAAGCGACCAACTCGACGGCAGTGGCCGCTGAGTTGAGTGCCTGTGTGGAGCAATCCCATTTTGCGGTCGTAGGGTCGGACAAGTAGCCTTTGAGCGGCCGACCGGAGCGCCTCTTTAAATGCCGGCAATTTACTGACATAAACGTGCATTTAATGTGTGACATTTACTGCGCTCTTCCCAGCAGAGTGTGCGTTTAGCTGTATGTTGCTGCGTAAATTACATGAGTATGAGTGAGTGTGTGTGTGTGGCTAATTCAATTTCCCGCAACCGCTTCAATATGTCCCATAACCGGACAAAGTCAGGAGACATAATAACAATTTCCATGGACGCGGCTACTACTTTGTTTCGTACGATAACAGTTGTTGTTGCTGCGCTTGTTGTACAATCACTTGCGCATTCACCAATGCTCATACGTATGTACTTACATATGTAAGAATTTGCACTTTAGATTGCGTTAGTTTTGCACACAATGTTGTGTTAATTATTTTTATATGGTTCAGCCACACAGTTTCATATAAACACTTACACACACACACACATATACGCACAATGAAACAATGAAAAGCTCGAATATTGCGTTCAGTTGAGTTTCGCATGTACCTACATTGGACATAAAATACGGTTTATTATGCATGTGCAAATTTATCATACACATACGTACATATATACTTTCGCGCATATGTGTGAGTGTGCGCTTATTCGGACCATGAAATTATTATTGGTAGTTTATTTTCCCATAAAAAGTGATGTGTGTCATTTCATTTATGAGGCAACGTTAACTGACCCACCAAATGTCATCCACCACACCATTAAAAACACCGCATCTCCTCCGGTTCCTTCGGTGCTTTCATTTCCATGCATGTATTTTTAATGCCTTTGAAGCGACAGAAAACACTCATCGAAAGTAACTAAGTAAGCATTCGTGAAGGAAATTGACCATCACCGCGTGGTGTGTTTGTAGGCGTATGTGTTTTTTTTACATAGAAAGAGGAAACAACGAAAGCCGGAGTGCGAAACTTTAATTTGCTAAGCTGACCTACTCCCAACTCAAGACTCTCCCACGGAACCACCGGTTAAGTATTACTTCGTGGGAGTGACAGGACAATTAAATCTCCTCTATTGTGCGGACTGACGGATGCCTAATCTGTTGTTAAAATCTCAGTTTTGTCATTATTAAAGCTGACGTAAAACTACCACCGAATGTAGTTTTTAGCTTTTCCCTTGTAGTTAGATAGCGAGGGCAATAAAATAATATATGTTCGCTAAGTATTTGGGTCAGATGAAAATACAGGTACCCGTGTCGTCTTTCTATCTACGATAGGAAGTCCCCGATGCTCCCACATTTTGGTGCTCTCAGTTCTCTCCTCTCTTTTTCGATACTGTTCTAGGCGAAAGCTAATCACTCGAGTCCATCTCTCTGGATATAAAAGGGCGGCATACTGGCAAATAATTCAGCAGCGTTGGTTGAAATAGTCCGGAAAGCACTCTAATTGCAGAAGGCCTTTGCACTGCATTTATTGGTCTAGCATATGATTTTATGTTTAGCGCCTGTATTCATATTGGTGCTCATTGCTTTTGCTATTAAGTTTCACGGAAGAGAACCATTGCCGTAGAACATTTAACATATGCACTCGTTGCATTTATTTCTTATGTCGTTTAACTTGTTGCATTAACTTTTGACATTGGACAAGAATTTTCTCAGAATTTCAATTATGTTCCAACACATTGACCAGTATTTTCTGTAAAAAGTCAGTAACAAATTCTCATAATCGGTATTTGATTACCTTGAAAATTTATAGTTCGATTTTAACAATTTTTAGATGTGAGGTAAAGTACTTGAAAGGCGCTATTTGTGGAGAGATTTATTTCAGTGACGTCATTGGTTTTCGATTTATGTATATACTGTAAAATGAAAGAATCAGATTTAATTTAAAAAGTTTTATATAGGAAGTGGATTTGGTTAAAAGTGGCCAAGTAGTTCCTGAGGCCTAAAAATGCCATTTATCCAATTTTGATACCTGCTTCTATGAAGACCTTTCCTATCATATGTTTATGTTATGTTTTTGACTAACGGAATTTGTGGGCGTTGCAGTGGTCCAATTTCTCGTGTCTACAATACCGAACTTGTATGGTGTCAAGATACATATGTACCAAGTTTTCAAAATATCTTCCGCTTTATTGTAAACTTCGTGTGAATAAATCGATCCCGTGTATTTTTACTTTCACGCGAACGAAAAATTCGTAACACGAATTTTGTGTGGATGAAAACTTATCTTCGAATTTAGATTATGCTATTGTGAACATCGGCAATCATTGCTCATCTTTATTTTGATTTATTGGCATTGGAAAAAAGGTTAATTTAAAAAGCCACAGAGGGACGAACAGACATGCAGTCTACATATTAGCAGAAACAGCAGATAAATATATCAGCTATTTCTGACGATATGTTTTCTTAGAAACCATCTCTGCAGTTATTTGTTTGAAGCAAAACCAACACCTAGGAAGATAGAAAAGTCATTTTTACAGTACGTCGACAAAATAAAATATTTAATCGAACATCGGTGGTCTTCGGACATGACTGAAATTTGACAGGCATGAACGCCATAGAGGAGCCTGCCTCTTCCTTTTGGTTCCTGCAAAATACCAGTAAGGATGCTGAACCCATTAAAAGAAGGGTTACACATTGTGAGATGATTTGAGATGCTTATTAATTTTCTACTGAGATCAGTATAGCCACTCCTCGTTAACTGAGGTCCTGCCTAAGTGAAAGACGCAACGATGCATAACACGCATCTCCAGGATAACTGTATCGTTTGATTAGTATTATAAAAATTTTCTTATCAACGACGAGTGCGACCAAAAACGAGTGTTAAAATGCCTATTAATATAACTATTTATTTAAAGTATTGGAAACGGAGACAAGAGTGACCCGCTCTTTAACAAAACAACGCCAACGCAACCCACATGAGCGCGTGTGACTGTAAAGCGACACATTTACAACCTATGTATGTGCGTTGCTTTCCTGTCAAAGTGGTGACAGCCGAAACGGCATAATATAAGGTGATTGATTACAGTCCGCCATGCTGACATTTGACATAAAATTGCAACAAATGAATTTTTGTCAATGAACCAAATACAGACGAGCCGAAAACGGTCTTTGTACGCAAAGTTTTCCCTCATTTTCATTTTTATAGTGTATGCGAATGTGTTAGTGGGTAAGAGGGTGACAGAGAGAGAGTGGAAAAGAGGAAGAGAAATGCCAATATAGTTGGCAAGACAAATGAAAGCGCGCTGTGACAAACATCAGAAATTTATTCATCAATTTAGTGGACCGATGAATGCCGAAAACGAGACAGCTAACAAAATGACAATAACAGAAAGAGTAACAGCGAAGAATAACAAAAAGCTGCACAACAGATGACAGGAAAACATCAACAAATTCATGTAATTCTTCGATAAATTGACGACCGTTGCGACAGCTAGGTAGGTGGACGACTAACTGGCTCGTTCATTCGGCTAAATTTAGTCTGTCAGTTGGAATCGAAAGAAAAACTCGTCGATGAATTGTTATTGTCAAGAATGGATTGTTGTTGGAACTACACGAAAAATGACGAAATGAGCGAATAACTTAAAGGCTGTGCATATGAAAGTATATTTACAGGTAACTCTAAAACTGGGTACGTATGTATTTGCCCCTCGCTGGGCATACATATATGGTATATACTTAGGGTTGCCAAATAAAATAAAAATCGCAATAACTCATTTGACAGTTCGTCCGCCAAATAGAGTCGAATCGTTTTGAGAAGGCCATATATATATATACGTGCGCATATCAGAAATGCTCCGAAATACCATCAAGGGTGTCAATAGAATAAGTACTGTTTTCATATTTTGTTTTAGGCCGATTTGGAAAACCACTTACTGTCTTTAATTTTTAAAAATAATGATAAATTATGTATTCAAATACAAAACATCAATTAAATCTTCGATAATCAACACATTTCTTTGTACATTTTTAATAATAACTCAATGATAGATTGTAATTTAGTTCAATTATATAATTCACATTCATAATTAGCTAAGTTCGTAGGCAACCCACTATTTAAGAGCACATTCATCCATTTATGCATGTATAGGTAGCAGTACCATTAAGTATGCCAACTTGAAAGAATTCAAATAGGCAATGCTGTGAAAATAAATGAAAAACAATGGCAAGACAAATATTGGTGGCTGTCATCGGTAAAACCAACCCACGCCAGATAGCGACCGATGCAGGAGGCCAACTGAACGCCCAGCCAATGAAGCATCCAACCAACCGACCGATTTTGAACAAATGATCATGTCAAATGGTAATTTATCTGCGCTCTAGCGGCAGCCAAGAGTCGCCCGCAGTCAATACGCACATATGTGCACTTGCACAGGCATATAGGCAACAATATTTGCAAGTGCCAGCCATGTTGGAGGCCTCTCAAAGGAACACATATGCACAAGCGAACGTTCACATTCAATTGCTCATATGAGATTGTGGCATGTTTGTGTGTGCTTTCGGGCTGCCAAGCGCCCGAACGTATGACGAAATGCAAATTTATGGTAAAACAAAATCAAATTTGCTTAAAGACGGAAATGGTGAATGTGCACAATTGCCGCAAGGACTACTGTAGCCGCACCCGCCCCCATACATCCATATCGAAGATTGCGATGTATATATGTGTGTGTGTGTGTATTGGCAAAAGAGTGCCAACGGGATAGAAATAAGAGAAAGCCATTCGTTGCAGTCAAGTATTTGTGTTGTTATTACTTTTGGCATTTACCACACATTCTGCAGATGCAAACCGCTTTTTGTTGATACATTTGCGCGAGTTTAGCGGGCATGCGCAATAAATCCATAAGCTGACAGACGGCATATTGTGTGCTACTCCTCTTGGCTGTCTTGGCAACTAGTATATCCCTACATACATATATATTTACGTGTATGCATATGTGGCATTGCTAATATTCATATTGCTGTCGAGGTTTAATGTATGCGCTTTTGTAACCGTTTCTACTTCACTACTCTAAATACTTTCGAACCAATTCTTTCGAAACGTAACCGTCTTGGCGTTGTCACTTAGCTTAGTTTTCCTCTGAGTTTTCTTTTCGATTTCAATTTTCTTTTTCGACATTGTTAAGCAGCTGGTCACTTGGGGCGACCGCAGTGTGGCTGGCGTAGTCTATCTGGGTCCCCTTGCTGCTTAAAATTCAACTCAAAGCCACACATTTAATTCGTCTACAGATCGCAGTAAGAAAGGCGGCACTTTGGCGGCGGCTACCCAAGCACCTCAATTGCTGCGTTTCGAACGAGTCGCTCTGGCATACACACACATATAGGGAAAAGGATTTACTGTAACCCTTGGGTATTTGAATATGGTGGCATTGTGTGGTTAACTGTCGCCTTTGTGCGAAAGCTAAAAGACTGACTGAAAATAATTTATTTTGTAATATTGTTTAAAACCAAGCTAAGAAATGGAAAGCTTGAAAAAGCCCTCAAACGTTACAGAATTTGAAGTTTAGTTTTATAATTACCTTATAATCGGCTTTAGAGAACTATTAATTAAATATTTATATAGTAATAGTAAAGTTCTAATGCATTTTAGGAATTGATTTCTTGCATTAAATAATCTTACAACGATATTATTGTATGTATGGCGAAATTTAGCAGCTAGACAATCGTAATCTTATATTTGCATTATACATGGCAACCGGTTAATGATAATAAGCTGCTCAGTAGCCAGTCGCAAGTTTTTGTGTATTATGCATTAGTGTCATCTATTGTTATGATATACAGAATTGTCAAATGCAGGCAACTGTTCACTTGACTACCGAATTGTTAAAATTTTTGGGTGTGAATCCACTGAATATCTCTAAATAAAATATTTATAACGTCATTGTTTTCCTTTTCTTTCTACAAATTTGAGCAATGTTACTAACAAAAACTAATATAAATATGTAGCAGCAGTCCTTAATAATTATTTGTGTAATTCTAGTTCCGGTTTTTAATTAAAATTGAGAGTTTATTTACTATTTTTCGAATAATTTATACTCTACATTCATCATACATATATACAGTTATCTTGCGGCATCAATCTGATTATTGAGCACTTTGTTTAACTAACAAGCAACTAATAAACAAGGCAACAAGTGCAATTTATACATACATCGCAATATCATAAAAGTTACAAAATTACTTTTACACCACTTCACTAAACACTAACTGTATATTTTGCGCATACAGCAGTACCACAGGTAAAAAGCTCCTAAGGAGAGGAGATAGCATTTAAATGGTTGCCACATTGAATGCAAATATATTGAAACTAGATAATTAAAAACTCCACGAAGTGAGGTGGACAAGCGACGAGAACTGAAAAGTAAAGCTCAGTCGCTCAACATAGCAATCAACGGCATCACCACTAACTAACGACCAGCAACAATTTAGTGATATTCGATACGAGTACAATGTCACATGAATGCAGAAAATTTATATAAGGGAGAAATTAACATCATCAAAGAGGGTTTCCCAGCTGAACAAAAATATTTACCTACTTCAAATAAAATATTTTTAGATTTATGAGAGTCTGTTATTTCTGAATATATGTAGTACAATAACATAATAGCAAGAAAATGTAAAGATAGTGTTTTATAAGTGACTTTTAAATTATGTGTTAAAAAGCTGTTAAAAATTAATGCCAACATTGTTGTATGTATTATTTAATTACTGATGACTTAATTTAGCCGACTTGCATACTGAAAGGGTGTTTTTTTGAGGCAAACTTTTTTCGGAGTTGGTCTTTTTGACAGCTGTTACTTGATTTATACTTACTTTGGTTTGTGTTTGCATAATTGGCAGACTTACTCCGGAACATCATGTGCAAGTGGTGCAAATTTATTACTAAGATAATGCATCGGTGTTACGACCAATATTCGGTCGACATAACCGCCCAGCAGAGTTCGAACAACCAAGAAAATTTTGTTAAGCAATGATACTCACTTTTGGTTGAATATCGCAATTGCAGTGTTGATAATCCAAAAGCCATTATTGCGAAGCCTTCCCCAACTTGTCACAGTTTGGTATGCTCTATGGGCAGAGGGAATCATTTGTCCATATTTCTTCAAAAATGAAACCGGCTATAATGTTACTGTAAATAGGGAACGCTATAAAGCCATGATGACTGATGTTTTCGTGACTGAATTGGAGGATGTTGATGATAAGACGGCGCTACATGGCATACAGCCAACGAAACAATCAATTTATTGAAGGAAACTATTGGTGAGCGCATTATTAATAATTTTCGTTATTATATTGTTGCAAAGGGTGGTAGGAAATTGGGCACAACTTTACAAAAGGAATATATTATACACAAACTCCCTCAGCTCAAACATACGCTTTAGGCTTAGCTTTTCCGCAAATACTGTTATATTTATATTCAAATCGTCAGCAACACACTGTCCATCGCTAGTTTCGTTTAACTATTGTGTAAAGACAAAGTTTTTGTTTCTGTTTTGCTTACCTTTCTTATTGGTGCCGTGTCATTGTCACCAAAGATGGCAGCGAGAACCCGTTGGTGACAGACAAAGACCAAGGATATGTTCGACACCATAATGGAAGATAGAAAATTATTGAAGAAATTGTCTGCAACTTTGATGGCAGCGACGAGTGCATGGAGAAGTAGATCGAGTTGAGCAAATTGGTGGATCGATGAGAAGCGGCGCAATCAAGTCTAACGAAATAATTTATTGTGCATATAAAAATCATATACATGTGTATGTACTGAAAATTATATATGTACAAATGAATAATGTATATTCATCTGTGCATATTTATATGCATAGATGGAGCGTTTATGCAGTCCAAATATGCAATGGTTTTATATGAATACATATATCATGTCATGCATTGGTACTTCTGTATACCATATTATATACATCAAACATAGATATGTGATAGTCTACACATGTCCACACAGGCATCCGGCGCATGCGCACCTATAGTGGTTATCCCCATTGCAGTAGTAAATCGCACAATTTATGGACCGTCGCCGCTTCATCGTTCCACTTTAAATGGCCGAACGATTTACGAGCTCCTTAGTTGGCGAAAATTGCTCCTACTAGCTCTTACATGGTGACTGGCAATTTTCTTCGCCGCTCGCAATTGGCTCACTAACGATTGGCACTTAAACTGATGTTCGTTTTACTTTTAGACGAAGTGCGTTTGGTTGAAACCGGGATTTTTATGGCATGACGGAACACAGGGCTGATTAGAAAAGTGAAGTATCTCATCGAAATTGCACTATCAAATAATTGCCTGCACGGAAACCAATTATGATGCACCTGCCGAATCAGAGTTTCATGCAAAATTCAGAACAGAAGCAAACACAGCTGCGATGGACGCCAAACCGAACTTTGTGTGCATAACTGTGTTTGCATGTGTGCGTTCCTGTCCTCTGCAAATTAGCGTCAAGTTACAGCGCGTTTGATTACAAATATTGTTTGTGGAATACATAAGTACACATGTACCTAATTGTACGTATCATGCATCCATATAGAGGCAGGCAATTAATATTGTTTGTTGCAACCGACTTATTTATGTTTAATATTTTCATATGTATGTGTCTAGGTACGCACCTGGAGCGAAGTTTAAATCAAAATTATGCATTGGCCAACCATCCATTAGTCGTATTTTTCTCGTGGCCAGCGCATTATTGATATTCAATGCGCAAACACGCACCGAAAGAGCAGGAAAATATTTATATTTCATTGCCACTCTTACTGCTGCCGCCCCGCCCCGCACCGCAGCGCTTTTCCTTTGTAGCCGGCGGTAGTTTGTCAACACGGCGCACACACGGGCGCACGTTACGTGCAATATTAGAACCGCAAGAGAATGCAGTTAAAAAGCAGCGTGGCGAATCCGCTAGGAACCCAAGGCAAGCACAAATCAAAGAAAAGACAAATACGATTATATGTCTACGGCGTATATTTGTATATATGACTAGAAATGTATAGAGGACTAGGATACTACGGTGCAGCGGAGTGGCGCGGAGAAAGCAGAAACATCAAAATAATGTTTATTTTGACTAGTCGCCCGTTGCCGTTGGTTGTTTTCATTGTTGTTGTTGTGCCTCGACTGTCATCACTTGTACTGCCAACATAACAGCAACAAAGCGAACAACAGCAGCGTAGCAACTAATACCGTCGCAACCAGTTAGCAAATGCACACATAAACAAGTGTCCGTATGGCTGTGTGTATGTGTGGATGCGGCTGCCTTTGGCGAACGTGCTCATCACGTTTATTTGCCATTTGCCAAGGCGTTTATGTGCGTCTAAAATATGAGTTGTTGTCACTGTGTATCCGCACTTTTCTATTGAGCATAAATGCTTGTCTCGGCCACGTCGCACTTCGATTTTAATTCTTGCCACGACAACACGCAACAACAACAAAAGTGGTAAATAAATACCATGAATGCAATGCGACAACACAAATAAGCAGTAAACAAATAAATATTTACAACAAACGAAGCAAATGCGTGAGTCTGCATACATTTTCCACTCGGACATTTATCCTCGAAATAGTGTAATTCCCTCTGCTTTTCGACCCTTTGCACTGCGTGAAGTATTGTCTGTGAACCAGCATATCCTCAAAAGACGACGCAAAGGGATGTTCATGAGCAATCTTCGACATTTATAGCGATATAGAAGCGTGAAATAAAAATATTATTGTAAGTCAGCTTAATTTTGATTTTTTGTTTCATTTAATAAATCCGGTGCTCGAACCGGAAGGATTTAGGAATTCATCCTGGTTGATTTCATAAAAACGTAAGAATGCAAAGAATATAAAAGGCTTATTTAGCCCTCATAATCTGGCGATATGTCTTTGTCTCTGGCTATATAACAACTACAGCCAAAAAAGGTTTTTGAATGCCTGTGTTTACACATGGACTTTTTGGCGCTCATTCATTATCGACAAATTCTCTCTAGATGTCGCTCATTGCGATCACACGGTCGACACGAGTCCGATAACTTGAGTCGGACAATTTTTTGCATTGCCTTTCGTATTACATTTTCAAATTTCTGTACGTTTCATGTACGCGGTGTTCATTAGCTAACTTTTGACCTTATTTACCCTTTTCAAAAAATATCTCTCCAGACACGACCGTCACTGTTTTTTCGTATTTCCTCGTCGAAGCGAGCCCAGTTTGGGCGAGAAAGGCGTACGTGTGTGAACCGGCTAAAAACTACCGTATCACGGATCAAAATGCCTTGAAAGACAGAATCTCTCGAATAATATTTAATAAGGTAGTTTTTAGATTTATTAATCCCATTTCAGTCCAAATCACAAAAGTTGTACTTAAATCTAGTAATTCAAGACTGAAACTATTGATGTGTTAAAATTCTTATTTTCGAGAAACAGATTCACAAATTCTAGTAGTTTGACACCGATTTTGTGGGGAAACAGACATATATATAAGTGATTTGTTTAAAAATAATATAATATAACCTTAGAAAAATTATAAAGAACGTTATTCGATGAAAAATCACCAACAAAACTATGGCTGCCAAAAAGAGTATATATCCAAATATTTATAAAAACTTGTAGTATCTTTAATTACAGTGAAATTAAACTGCTTCAAAATTTAACTAACTGAATTTTTTTATTAATGAATAAGAGTTTTGAATCTAATAAATACATTTTTTCACGAGCACTAAGTTTCCGAAAATCCAGCCCCGCTTATCTGCATAATGAATTTTATCGCCATGTTAATCGAATTTGTTTTGCTAATAAGCTTAGTTGCTTGAGAGCTTTAATGCCTCAAATACAATTGAATACAAAAACAATTTAATTCGAAAGAAAATACACAATCTTTCAATTCAAAATCCATATTAATGTCTTCGCAACGGTCGTCTCTTTGAGAAGCAACATTCATTAATTGGCTTTCGAAGACACGAAAAGTGGCACAATCGAATACATTTAAATATACAAGAACCACATAAGAAGTGATTTTGAAGAGTGTATATACATATACATATGCGTTAGGGTGTCTTTCTCTTCCTCTTCTTTTTCTTATTGAAATTTAATTAAGTGTTTCCCACTTCATAAATCAAACACAGCCGGGTGCATCTGTTGCATATCGTTGCACCGACAATCATGTTTTTCCCCTTATTTTCCGAGCGATTGCTAAGCAGACTTTTTAGTAAATATTTACATAGTGCCGTTTCAGACAGGGACTCAAAAGAGTCTCAAACCAGTTTATTGTGGGCGAGGGGACGACGAGGAAAGACGAAGGGACCGTGCCACTCGTGTTCGGGTGGCACGCTTTGTGTTCTTGTTCGTAACAGCTCGCTGCTACCCTTTTCAGCATTCCTTTTCACTTTCAAATCCTTTGAATGGTTGCAAGAGCGCTCGGTTTCAAATGAATTCGATCGCAAATTTGAGTTCTGTTATCTATTTTTGTATGTATATGCAAATATGTATGCATAGAATAAAAGAAATATTATGACAAATTGTAAATAAGGAGAAAATTAAGATATAGATTATGGAGTAAAGAAATTATGAGTTTTTAATACTTAAAGATTAGGAAATTGCTATTATAAATTTGGCCTTGAAAATATTAGTTGCGGATATTCAATACATTCTTGTGGATTAGGGAATTCCCGTCTTTAGTATTTCTTTGAAACTATTTAGCGGGTAGGTACTTGTATTATGCATATTGTTCTACCATATTCATGGTAATTCATTGCAAGCAAAATGTGTGACCATTATCCCAACATACAAATGAAATACGCAGCACGCAGTGTTGCGCGGTGTTGCGCAGTCGAACCGCACAAATATTTACGAACATTTTGTGAAAAGGAATGCAGAAAAACTAGACTCGAGTTGCTGGACTCTTTTTGACCGTGTGAATGCCCAGAGCGACACCAAAAGAAAATTTGAAAAAGATCAGACTCTTTTGCATCCCTGTCTGAAACGGCAGATAGTAAAACGCATGAAACGCAAGTGTAACATACATACATAAATACTCGTACCTGTGTGGATGTGTGTGTGCATAGATATACAGCTTAGTGCCGTTTCACACAGGGACTCAAAAGAGTCTCATACCAGTTTATTGTGGGCGAGGGTACGACGGGGAAAGACGAAGGGACCGTGCCACTCGTGTTCGGGTGGCACGCTTTGTGTTCTTGTTCGTAACAGCTCGCTGCTACCCTTTTCAGCATTCCTTTTCACTTTCAAATTCTTTGAATGGTTGCAAGAGCGCTCGGTTTCAAATGAATTCGATCGCAAATTTGAGTTCTGTTATCTATTTTTGTATGTAATATGCAAATATGTATGCATAGAATAATAGAAATATTTTCAAAAATTGTAAATAAGGAGAAAATTAAGATATAGATTATGGAGTAAAGAAATTATGAATTTTTAATACGGAGTAAAGAAATTATGAGTTTTTAATACTTAAAGATTAGGAAATTCCTATTATAAATTTGGCCTTGAAAATATTAATAGCGGATATTCAATACATTCTTGTGGATTAGGGAATTCCCGTCTTTAGTATTTCTTTGAAACTATTTAGCGGGTAGGTACTTGTATTATGCGTATTGTTCTACCATATTCATGGTAATTCATTGCAAGCAAAATGTGTGACCATCATCTCAACATACAAATGAAATACGCAGTGTTGCGCAGTCGAACCGCACAAATATTTACGAAAATTTTGTGAAAAGGATGCGGAAAAACTAGACTCGAGTTACTGGACTCTTTTTGACCATGTGAATGCCCAGAACGACACCAAAAGAAAATTTGAAAAACATCAGACTCTTTTGAATCCCAATGTGAAACGGCACTTAAACTGTAATTGAGGCGCAACAGTTGAGTGTGAGTATGAAATGTAGTCCCATATGCTTTCGTGGTGTGCCAATTCTTCCCTTGACATTTATCTGCATTAAATGTAACTGTATTTGAGCGTGTGTGTGGGACGACGCAAGAGGGCGCTTAAAATATGTAAGTGCGGTACGCATTAATGTTGACAATTTGTGTTTGTTCTTCTCTTTGGAAGATTCCCCGAGTTTTATGTGCATGAATATCCTTCGATTGTCTGTGAGAATTTTGCTTTCCTGAAGTTTTCGACACACTCAGCTATCACAAACGACAGAACGAACCCTCAGGCAATTTAAATCACCAGTTGCGTGGGAATCTGAATGGAACGCGTTGGAAACAAATATTTACTAGTTCATAAAGTTCAAAGCAACTATGCGCTAACATATGTTCTAACATATCTTTATATATACATACGTGTGTATATGTATTTATTTGTTGTAAACATTCCTTGATATAAATCATCGGCACTACAAGCAAGAATTCATCCTTAAAGCCTGCCAGACTCTAGAAGAGTTCACTACCACTTTTCACTAAAGATTCAATTCATTTTTTCAAGAGCCTAAGTATAACAAATTTACTTTTTCCCACTCATGCTAATTTTACCGTTATGCAGTAGTTATGTAGTTTCCTGATTTTCATACTTCTATTTACTATAATAAGGGTTGATAATATTCGATAATATAGTACACAATTGTCTGATATGTATAAACACTGAATTTGCCAGTGTAGTCAACGCTCTCATAAAATGCGTGCTATCAGTTAGACAATTATCTCAGTTTTGGCTTCCATTTGCAAAACGATCGCTCTGGCGGAAATTGTCTACTAGGCCTTTTTCAGATGTCTAAGTAGATATGCATTTGGCTAACACAAAATTTGTAAGATATTTGGTTGGGGGATCAGTTACTTTAGCTATATACTAGTAAATACGTTTTGACAAAGCAATATCTGCATTTCCAGCCACGATCAGCGCGCTTTTCCCAATCAAGTACTTTAACCTCATTAACGCCTCAAAATTGACCCAATCTTCGTGTCAACACTAAGCAAAGGCTTGGTTATAATTAGCCATCTGCAAAGCCATCACAAGTCGAAAGTTTTTAGTGATTTTCTCAACAGTTAAATTGCACCAATTAAGTGCCAACCGATCTTGCCGATCGCATTGAACATAGTCTACCGTTTTCCTTCGTGCCGAACTATATCTATACATTAGGTATTTCTGTGCGCCAAGCTAGTCTAGCCTTCGCATTCGCACTCACCTGATCGCGCGCCAATTGGAACCATGTCTTGATAATCAGCGCCAAACGAGTGTCGTGATAATTTTTCGTTGTCTTGACGCTAATGAAAATGTCATCGAGTTCAGTGATCGGCGGCTGTGGCGTCGCCGTAACGGCGCGCTGCCACAGATCGTGCAGTAGTTCACCGTTGCGACTGCGACGCGCCAAGTCGTCCAACCGCGCCGCCGCCGTCGCGACTTCCTCATTGATTTCGATGCCAGAGAAATTGAAACTTTTAATGTCCTTGCGAATAATGTAAGGTGTTTGTGTATGGGAAGCTGCCTGCGAGGGCACAAATGGGGGTGGTGCAGGTGCGACCGCCGACCTCGCGTTCACCGTTTGATAAGCGGGCTGTTTCGAATGCAGCGAAGATTTTGGCAGATTTTTCAGAAGCTTGCGTTGTTGTTTCTGTTCATGTTGCTTTTGTTCCTTCAATAATTTGAGCTTTTGTTGTTGTGGGCTCTTTGAATTACGTAGCGGTTTGGTTTGAACCAACGTTTGCTGTGCTGCCGCTACAGGTCTGCTCGAGGAAGACTGCGTCAGAGCTGTAGAAGTTTGTGCCTCAACTATGTAGTGCTTTTGCGTCGGTAGCTGCTGTAAAAATTTAGAAAATTAAATGATGCTTTTAAGTGCAGGCGTTTCAAAATAGATGATGTATGTATGGCTATATGATTAAGTGTGGCTGACAATGTGGGCCGTGTGTAGGCCGCCCCTTTAGCTGATAACTCAAGTGACAACTGTCAGCTAAGCTAGCAGAGCTTCTGGTCTTCTAGTTATTTACGCTGACTTTTAATTTATTTTGTAGAACCAGAATCCCTTTCCAGAAGCCAGAAGCACAACTCAACGCCTCCGCGTCACTTTACAAAGATGCATATCGTGTAGTACTCAACAGCACTAGCTGAACAAACAACAATTTATATATCTAGGTCTAAATGGATACGCACTGAATCGTTTGTGCTTTTGGCTTTATGTGCGTTTATCTACTCATACACGATTCCTAAAACCCACACGCATGCGCATTGCATGGCTCTGCGAGGCTTCGAGCGGAAGATGTTAGGAGCAGATAGTCGTTCGTTGACACAAATGCGTCATACAAACATATTTAATTGTGAACGCATGTATGTGCTTGAGTTGTTCTTCAAGAAAGTGTGTGTTGTGCAACTCGAGATTGATATTGCTTTTGTTTTATTACCATTGTTTTTGTGAAACGTGTTTCTAGCTCCCTATTTTACAAACAACTCTGATGAAATCAGTCTAAGATGCTGTATAAGTATCACTAGTTAAATTCAAAGCTAAGCACAAAGCGTCGTTACAAAATAACCTTCTGGTGTATTCTCCTCCTCATAGGAGACCAATGGATTATTAATCATAATTGATAATACTACTCGGAATACTTAATAATACTAGAATTAGCTAAGCACTTGGCTAAACTGGGTAATAATAACAAAAGTTCAAATAGTCAAGAAAAAAGTTAACTTCAGTTGCACAGAAGTTATAATACCCTTCACAATTAAAAAAGTTTTCCTGACAAAGATTTGATTTTGATCTTTCAGTTTGTATGACAGCATCGTAATAGTTGCCCGATATCGGACCGACAGACGAGCATGGCTAAATCAACTCAGATCGTCATGCTAATAATTTTCATATAATATACAAGTATACCTATATGAATTTTACAAGATCTCCGACATTTCCTTTTGGGTGTTACGAACTTCGTAGCAACCTTAATATAACCTTTTGAGGGTATAAAAGCAAAGTAAAATAAAATAGTTTGAAAAAGTTGCGTTTCTGGTGTTAGATGATCATAGACAAATGAAATTAAAAACTTTTGCACCTTTGTTTTAAAATTAGGAAATATGTAATATTGGACGAGTAGCGAATCGGAAAACATCTGGATAAAATGAAGTGCACTGGTATAATCAAATATAAAGGGTACTTTTTTAGACAAGTGGTTGTCGAGTGAAATAATTGAATGTTATGACCAAGAATTTAGCTTTATTTTAAACATAAGGGTTTCCCATTACGTTTTTAAAAAATTATTTCGAGCCAGTGACTGCTGGCTCCTTCGATAAATTTATTGTTTCGTTGGATGTATGGCAGCACCTTATTGTTGGAAGCAAAGATCGTCCACATCAACACTCTCCAATTCGGGAACGAAAAAGTTATTAATCATGGATCAATGTCGTTCCCGATTGACTGTAACATTATGGACTGCTTCATTTTTGAAGAAATATGGATTCTATATGCCCATAAAGCTCACCAAATATTAACTTTTTGAGAATGTAACGGCGCCACAACAATGGCTTGTGCATTATCATCTCTCCAAATGCGTCGATTTTTTTATTAACGTACCCATTCAACCAAAAATGAGCTTCATCGCGGAACAAAGTTTTTTTTTCAAACTGAGTAACATCTATCAAAAAGAACGAATTATTTTACTGGGGATTGAAAACGCAGAGCTCAAATGTAGCGAGCAGAGAAATTGCGAATCCTATGCGGTCGTGTCTTACTATTATTATTGCACCCATTTACTGCAATAGAATGATAAGAGGTACGTTGGTGTTGTTTTTGAGACAGAAAATATGACGCAAACTGATTGACAGTAGTTCTGAAGACGCGTAGGGCTTCTTTTTGAAAATATAGAGAGATATCGAAAGAAAGTACTCGATTTTTATTTTTACCATACCTCCTTTCAAATTTTATTTCAGTTTATATGTATGTATATATCCATTGATAGAAGATAATGTACTACGAATTCACTAATTTGTACTTGAAGCATTTATAAAAGAAGCATACTCTTTAAGTTATCTCTTTTTTTGTGGGCCGTCGATAAGAATCTTTCATGAAAACGTACGCATGTGCAATGATAATGCAGGAATTACTTTACAAAACATTTTAAATATGTACATAAGTATGTGCATGGAGTCATATGAGTTTACTAAGCCTAGGCAACCTCGCAATAATATACTACAAGTAGGTATGTATGTTTTATTTAAGTATGTGCTCGACCCACTCAAGGCAAACGCTTCTTAAATGTACATAAAACATCACAATAAGTGATAACGAAAAGAGTAAACAAACGCCACAAAGGTACATGCATCAAAGGTACTCATCTTGTGGAAGCATTCATGCACATTTACATATACATACATATATTCTAAAAGTATGTTTACACATCTTCAAAGCAAGCCAAGCGCGCTCGCATTTCATTTTTATCGCTTCTCCTATATTGTTGTAACGCGATTCACGGAATAAGCAAAGACAAAGACAGCGGCCGCCAAGCAACTCCTAATATCCAGCGTGTAGTCAACAACAACAGGAACTACAAGTAAATGCATAAATTTGTAGGTGTGTGCGGCAGATTGCAGCGACAACAGCAGCATTTGATTAATTTCTGGTGATAACAGGTTCATTTGCTTTGCAGCGCTTTAGCACTCACTTCATTTAAGAGCGTTATTGCATTGTGTTGTTGTTCAAAAGTTATTTAATTTATAAATAATGCGTCCCGCTCCATATAAATATATATATGCTATGTATGAAGACATGCACAGAAAAGACGGGCACAGAGCTGCTATGATTTATGCCCTTAAACTTGTTTGATTCATATAAAAAAATATAACATACATATAATATAATATATGCGTATATTTTCAGTTTTACAAGATATATCTTTATAAATTTTGGCATCCACACTGGAATTGTACAACTTTCCATTATCATCCATATAATCGCCTTTGTTGTAGTTGTGGCAAGCCTTCGTCTACTTATGGCTTCAGCACGTACGCATACTTAATTATTTATTTCCTTTATGTCAGCATTTCTCTAGAAGTTGATACACATAAAACGCAACGTGTGTTCCAAATATTAACTATATTTTTGTGTAAGCGGCACATAAAACGTGCCACCGCCATTTAGTATGAGTCGCAAGTTATCATCTCTGGCCGCAGACGCGACTACACAGATTTTTATCTCATTTTATACTTGCCTAAGTAAGTGTTTGCATATGACACATACATATGTACATACACATATAGATACTTATGTTATATAATTTTGTCAGCGAATTACTTTTATGCGCATTAGTGCCGCCACACCCACGTATGCGAGGCCGAACCCATTAGTGACAATTTTGATACTATTTCTAATCATGATGTACATATACTTGTATTCATTCCGCTGACGGATGCGGACTCCGTAGAGTGTTCACACCTATATAAGGTCTGGCACAAATAAATATTATATATTGTTTTTGTATTAAATTGAGGGTGTTATTTAGCATAGTTAATATAATGCCGTTTAGGTTATATATGCGCGGTTTTGTTCGATAACTAATAGAAATTCTCGTCCCAATTAGAAAAAAAACTGAGATAGTCGATTTTCACAAGCTTCTTTTGGAATGAATTTTTCACCAGAAAGTCATTCGTTATTGACATAAACAGGTATTAATCAGTTGGTGCCAGATGCGGACTATAAGATGGATGGGTAAGAACTTCCACCCCACGCGCCCGAAGCGTCTGGCGAGCCACAATCGATGGGTGCCCTGTCCGGATTGAATATAATGACTCTCCTTTTGGCCAAAGCTGGGCGATACATGACGGTCGGACCTGACGATTTTCGTTATTTTAACAGTACTTTCGACAATTGGCCTACCAGCATATTTGACATTAATATTACCGGAACGGAATCGACGAAACCGAAATTGCGAGTAATTGGCTGTTTCAGTATCTGGACTACAAGTATAAACACTACTCACATTCTCAGCCGCGTGGCATTCGTTTTCGGCATTATTAAAGAAAAATGAGACGTATTTTCTCTTTGCTGGTGTAGATTTTTGACACGTGCTTAAACAATACTGAGTCAAGGACAAACTGTCTGAAATTTTTCTAGTACGAAATCTTATCTTTTTAACGCCGTATAGCATAATCTGATCTACTAAACCGTCTGTTGAAAAAAATGGATTCCTTTTTACTAGACCTTATAAATATACTTTTTATAATAATAACTTAAAAGCAGCTCTTTATTTATTACATGAGTTCAGTATCTTTACGTCTTCTTCTCATGAAACAAAAAATTAATTTTCTCAACTTTGATGGAAAATTTGAAAAGGAATTGAATTAAAATTACTCACGTTTCATGCCAAAAAACGAAATCTTTAAACCAACATGAGCTTTTTCATAGGTTCGGCAACCAACTTTGACAATTGCAGTTCAGTAAATGAGGCTTAGGTAGACATTTCGTTAGGCGAGCCAAGAGCATTGTGTACTGATTATATGTATGTATGTGTGTATTGTATGAACAAACCGTTCCTGGAATATTAAAACTTGACTTGTTTGACATGTGTATCTAAATAGTGCGACAATTAACGACCACTTGACTTGTTGCTGGAATACCGCATTGTATTTAAAACTTACTGATGCAAAGAGTTTATGTTATAAACAACAACACCTCAAATCGAAAATTCTTGAATGTTGTTGCAAAGATATCCAAACAATTTTCTTAGATCTTTGATGCTAAGGCTTTGGGGATAATGTAATAAATGTAGTATACGCTAATTTTCAAAAAATAATACTACTATTTATTTAAATCTTTAATGAACTGAAATAATTTATCGAATTCATTGAAGGATAATGAATGCATATCAAGATGTGAACATTAGAATAGAAGTTGTTAAGGGAACCAATTAAAAGAATTTCAAAACCTAGTATTTAGTTTTTGTGTAGCTGGTTGGTTTTATCTATGTACTTATATATATATATACATACCTATGTATATGTAATTAACATATGTTGTTTTGTGACACCTTCCCCTCACAATAACTTCTACGCATCTTGGAATCAGCAATAAGATCCCAATAATCCGAATTATTTGAACAAATTTATAAATAATACTTTAGTAAAAGCTTAAACAAAATTAGAAACCCTTATTTTTTAAATCCTGCTCCTGAATGTTAATCTATTAGTTCTGTGATTATACTAAATCGTGAACTAACAAGTAAGGAAGTTCTAAGTTCGGATGTAACCGAACATTTTTTACTCTCGCAACTTGCAAAGATCATAGCCCAGAAAATTTCTTCAGGTGTTGGCAAAATTTTATATAAAGGAAGATAAGATCCGATTCAACCCATTTTTGACATAAAAACATACTTTTTCGAGTTTCTTTTGTTTATTTTATTATATGAATTTCAATTATATATCTTACACATTGACCGGTATTTTCGGTAAAAAGTCAACTATAGGCACTGGGGTCCATGTATTCAGTACCTAGGGGATTGACCAGTTTTGGTTCGATTTAGACAATTTTTTGTCACAAGGTGGCATACTTTAAACGCATAGTTCGCGCAAAGTTTTACCCCGACATATTCATTGTTGCTTGGTTTACATAGAGGAAAGTGAAAGAAACAGATGGAATTGAAAATAATGTTATATGCGAAATAGGCGTGGTTGTGATTTGATTTCGCCCATTTTCGCACTATAACATAGAAATATGAAAAGAATATTATATACCGAATTTAATTAAAATCGGTTAAGGAAACTCCAAGATATGGGGTTTCACCTTAAAGTGGGCGGTGCCACGGTCTAATTTTGAACGCGGCTCCTATAAAGTCATCCCATACAATCCTAGAGATAAAATTTAATGTCTCTGGCGTGTTTAGTGCTTGATTTATCGCGCTTTCAGTAGTTTTTAACAGTACCGTTATATGGGGAGTGGGCGGGGTATTTCGAACAAATATACAATATACATATGTATTGTACATATGCACATAGGCACTACAATATATGACAGATAAGCGGAATCACTGGAAAGTGAAAACATTCGGACTTTTGACTTTTGCATCTCCATTTTTAACTACAACACTTACTAAACCATTTATACCAGATTTGAAAATTAGTTTGTGTGCGAAAACAAGTACTAAATATTCCAATCAGTTGCGACAGTTTTACCAGTTCCTAACACTTCAACATTATCACATATGTATGTAAGTACACACATCTAAACGTACGTAAGGCACTTTCCTATTTATGTGAGTAGTTACAAGTGTACGAGTAAATTGCTAAAGAAGTAGCGTATTGTTGTCACTTGAAAGTTTTCTATTACCGCAACATTAACTCTTTCACAGAGCAGAACTTGCCGTGCATAGATACTACAAGTATGTGTGGATGGGTGTGCACTACTGGTGTTTATCTGGGAGCACCAGATAACTGTTCGTGCAATGGTCGCGCAGCAATTCAAAGGAAAAGTGAATTGTGTAAATAATGCGGAAACATGACGATGGGCAGCGGAGAACGAACCGAAACACAAATAAAATTTGCTTTTAGGAAGCATTAATTAACGGCTTTTAGGTCGAGCTTTCGCGGCAGCGGCTGGGTGCGATGCGCGCTACTTGTAAGCGCCATTTTTAAAAGTAATGTATTTGTTTTTAGTAGTTGCATGTGTTTGGTTGTGTAATCCATTTGACGTTAAACAAGCAACGGCGGTCATTGGTGGCAACACCACTTGGCTGAGCTGATAGCAGCAAAACAAACAACAGGAAAAAAAAACAACAAAACGGTGTTGATAGCAAAGTTGCCGCTGCGCAACAAGTTTAAAACAAATTTTAGCTAAACAACAACAACAACAGTTGAAAGGCTAATAAACACAAGTACAACCGAAAGACAATGGTCAGAGACAGGCAAACAAGTAGCGATGTTTAAATGATGACGGCAAACGGCAGAGTAGGAGCGAGTAAATGAGCTCGACTAGCCGGCGGCAAGAAGAGCAAGAAGTTAGCGAACGTAGTGGGGGACGCGCGGATTGTTGTACAAATTCAAGCTTCCTTATTTGTTTACGGATGCTGAAGCGGCGGCATGCATCTGCCCGTAAAAGGTACGAATGGAGGCGAGGTAGGAACGCCAACGATTCGAAGCTGCAACGCCGCAATAATTATACAAGCCAGTCACAAATGAGTATGTACACAAGCCATAATACATACAAGTACCATATAAAGGTATGTATACAAGCATGTGTGTTCAGGTTTTCAAAAGAATCCATAACAACAATGTATAACAGCAATTTTCATGTACGAGAGCAAACCGTTTCGTTTGTTGTTGTTGTTGCTGTTTCGTTTACAGTCTCATTTCAGACGAGCAAACGTTCCTGTTTGTAAATGTTGTAAACAACACTTAGTAGCAACGGCAATCATTCCAACGACGAGAACGACCAAACTGAATGACCAACAGCAAATGGCAATAGCTTTTCCTTTGCTTTGTTCTTCGTTGCGCCACGTCTCGTTCTTTGTAACAAGTGTCGTTGAGTAAGCTCCAAATATTAGTTTCGCGGAACAACTTCTTCAATGCCCACTTTTCCGGAATACAAATATTTCACTGTCAACGGAAGCGCTGTAGTATAGTAGGTATTCGTGGCAGAAAGAGTTTGCTTAGTAACAGACAAGATGACAGGTGTCCCAACTTGTCAGCAATAAACCAACTTAAGTTTTGCTTATTACAACTCATTCTTGCTTTGCTTAAATGGAAGTAAAAGTAGAATTTCGGTACGCTATTTCGGCACTTTTCCAGCAAAATGTTTCAACTTCTCGGTCCGCATAAATTGCAATTGAGTCGTCATTTATGAAAAAGTTCATTAGAAATCCTTTTTTTCCTGTAAAGACATACTTCCGGAGTGGCTTCTCTATCTGAAGCAAACAAGTTAAAAGCCAAATGCCAAAAAAATATATTTAGTTTTACATAGTGAATATTTGACGTGAATCATATGATTCTGCATTCATTTGCGGTTATTATATATCATGGCAAATTTAATAAACCCTGTTCAGTGTACAAAATAGGGAACAGTGAGTACGATTGTTTTTCAAATGTAGCTTTAAAGGTCAATGCTACCACTAAGTCGGAACTTAAACGAACACGATTGCAGAAATAACGGAGTTTTCATAATAACGTACCAGACTAGGACTAGGGTCACTTGATTTAAAACTCGAGTAGTAACTTCAAAATAGTTGTAGAAGAAACGTCCTCCGAGGAAGACAGCATCCATCAAATACGGTGTTCTATTTCCAGTAGAATTATTGCGATTAACACAGCATGAGGTAACACATTCATAAAACATACATACACACATCTAATCAATTATAGGTGAATAGCTCACGAAGTGTTCCACAAACCTCAAAAGAATACCCCAAACAAAATCTATCCAAGCAATGATATTTGTTTGAATATTGTCTGAATGTTATCAAGACGAATTCATAAAAATACGTATAAGTTTGCTTAATTATTACGGAAGTAATAAACTACTTAAATAAAATAAAGTGCTCAGTACTCGCGTATCCCATTAGCGAATTATCCAGTGCATTACTGCGAATTACCTCACATTAAGATGACAAGTTGAAAGCTGCAAATATCCTAATGACTTCACACAATGATCGAGTTTAGCGCTTACAAAAACACCCAGCCATTAGTGGCGCAAAAACCGATCGCACTCGCAACTCACAGCCAACAACTTGCATCGAAGAATTCAACATTTTCATGTTTATGCCACTAGCAAACCACCAATGGAAATTATTCAATTTGTAGACTCAACAGTTTGGCGCGAAACACACAGGGCAACACAAACATCCCGTGCACCACGATCGCCGATAATCTATACGAGGCACCCAAGCGGACTCACATACATACATATGTAGAAGATCTTTCAAAATTTATTGCCTTATCATAGTTTCAGTTATTGGAACCAGTTCATTTTACCGATAACTGGCCAGGCAACGACTACAAAAACAATATCAATCGAACAGTAAGTTGCTGCAAATTACAAGCCTGCTTAGCCAACAACAACTACAACCAAATTAAACATTGCCTACGCACCTGCTGTTGCAGCCGAGTGAGTCGCTGCTTGTGGCAACTGATTGCACCAACAGAAAGCGCTTTGACCAGCAAAAACAAGTGCAGGCTTGCATGTTTCGCACGAGGAATGGCAGTGGGGTGTCATCACCGAAGCGCTGGTAGTTCGGTGTCTTCCGTATCAGAAGGCAAACTTTAAATTATGTCAATAATTTATCCACTTCAATGGCAATGGCAACAACCGACACAAAATAACAACAACATGTGAAACAACGGGCCGAACAATGAAATGATGACGATGATGAGGTGCACCAGCTGCCACTGCCGCTGCGGCTACCACTGCCAAACCCCAGCCCAATGAGGGCAGTGAAGCAGTGAAATAAAGTTGCGGCGACTAGAGTTAAAGTTGATGCTAGTAAATCGAGCCAGGAAGACTTTTGGCTGCAGTTAATGGTGCAGACTACAAGCAAGTCGAAGGAGCAATCAGGCAGCAACTTGTAATGTGGCAGGCAGTAACCAACAAAAACCAGCAAATGGCGCAAGAACCGGTGCAGCGGCGCAGTGGTCTAGAAAGGAAAGTTTGCAATACTGTGATGGGGGCATTGGAGTCTGCGTAGCAATAATAAGCGTCAAGCTCTGAAGTGCTGAAGCGGCAACACGATCGACTGCCAACACGACTGACTGAAGACGCTTTTGTTGTTATTGCTTGCACTAAGTCAGACACTTGTTTAGCTGCTAGCCGATACACTTTCTTATGACTTCGGTTTTTACAGGTTTAGATGGCGGAGCTGTACGGCGTTGCTGCTGAAGCTTCTGCAAGGTAAAAAGTGGCGAGCTGTGGCAGATTTGTGCACTTGCTGTGATGTTTCTAGCTCATTGCCGGAGTTGAACTCCGCTTTCGTACACACTTAACTCGTATTTGCAGCAACTTAAATGCGCACATAAACACATACTCACCCATTGGGCACGTACGTACTACATCTATCTTCACATAGTCGATTACAGCTTAGCTCCGCAGCTTCGCAAAGTGAAAGAAAGGTGCGCGTTGACTTGATTTTTACAGAATAAATTACAAACTACATTTACTGGCAAAAACAACACCGGGCGCAAGCACAAAACAAGTCGGTGTGCTCCTTTTTCAAAGCCAAATACACACATATTTCTAGCGCGCATAAGTATGTGTGTGATTATAGTCATACATATAAGTATGTAGCAATTGCAACAGCAACAATTATGACAGGCTACACTTAATGAACTCGAACCGTGAAACTAATCCAGTTTTTATCGGATATTTTGCAGACTCAGCAGCAATATGGGTACCTACGCCATTGTTGTCATTATATATTCTACATTTGTGTAAGTAGATACATATGAAAGGTAATGCTTTACTACTTTTTTACTAAAAACTTTTCATATTTTAACTGAAGTGTACTCCTCAAATCAAAAATTAATTTAAAATGGTTGAGGTAGTAAATTTACACTGACGATACCGCTGTAAGCAACGAACTCGGCTCAGACCAACATTTACTTTTCGTTACTATAAAACCTTACCTTATATAAGGCTACATTAGTTTATTAAAGGTCGTGTGTGGGCTTTTCGTTCTTGTTTACATATCCGCTATGAAGACAAACGGAATGTTAGGAATTATAACTTTTCGCGCGAGATCATGGTCTACTTTGAGTTGCTCTAAGGTCAAGAAAGGACTAAAGAATTATTTCAGATCAGTTTTCATATGCCTGCAAGTGATAAATCAATTATATCTTATGAGCGAGGTTTTCCTGAATTATGGGAGTTGGATATGTCTCATTTCAACCAAACCAAATATCTTATATATTTTGTTTTCAAAGCACACAATTCTAATACTTCCGCAACATGTTGTTACTGAGTTTAATAGTTTTGTTCACCTAATGGTTATTTGTAACACCTCAAACTAATCCCGAAAGTTATGAATGATACATAAGTACAGATATACATACGATCAGAATGACGGGGCGAGTGGAAATCCGGGTGAATTTCTGTCCGTTCTTAAATGAAAATTGAGATATCTTGATCGAATAGTAACTACGCCGACTCCCCATATAACAATTATGTTGAAAACTCCTAAATGTGTGATAACTCACTAAATAAATACGTTGGAAGCATTAAATTTCACATAAGTATTCCGTTGAAGTCGATATAAAAATTGGACAATGGGCGAAGCACGGAAATCTTATGTCTTAGGAAGGGCTCGACCAATTTTTACCAATTTCGGTACATATCACTATCGTATATTTCGAACTAAGTGGTTATATGGATTATAGTTTATGCTAGATACTAATATTGAGATTCATTTATAATTTCGTCAAATAATGAATATTGGATTCTTTCGCAACATTTTGTAATAAAAAGTTTTGTCAACACCTTAAAATATGCCTCCGGCGTTGGTCTTTAAAAATAATGAAAGTATAAACTTAGCACTTACTTATTTAAGAAAACATTAGGGCCATGAAGTGAAAAAATCTTATCAACATAATATTTTCCTCCGAGTATTTGATTTGCTCTTTAGAAGGATATTACTTACAAGTTTACCCCAATTTAAAGGAAAAGAGTGACAAATCTTAGCTTCAACCGTAGAATTATGTTTCGAAATCTTTCGGTTTCAGGCAATGAGCGTCCAGATGTGCTCGAGTCGTTTCTAATGGTATCAATGCATCCAGTCTTCGCAGTTATTATTATTTATACCATGAAAATTTACCGAACCGCTAGATGGAAATTGTAAATTTCGAACCTGCAATCACGCCAGACTTTCCGTATAAAAACTAACGCTGCCAATATCTTCTTAACCAATATTATCGCAACTTCATTCTTATATTATACCTTTAACAGAAGGTTCGCCTAACAATAATGATGAGTTCGATTATAACAAACAAAGCGCCACATACTTCCATGCAATATATCTACATACATACATATGGATCATATGTATGTACAATTGTTTGTATAAACAGCTATTATAATGCTGCTGACTGCTTGTAAGAGAATGGATGCACTAATGACTATGCTGAGGTGCGAACAAGACGAGGAAATCTAAAGCGAATAAAAGAGTGCTCGAATCGAGAGTTTCTAAAAGGAAGCAAGAGGCAAATTCAGCAGCTACTATAAACTGCTCAATTAAGTCGCACACGTGCAACAGCAGCTGCCACAACGCCAACAACAACAGCGTAATTTAACAGCAAGCAAGAATAAGAAAAGAATGAACACAATAGCAGTAGCCTTAGCCTCAGCTAAAGCACTGTGGTTGAATTTAGTTGGGTAACCTAAGATGTGTTACTAGTCGTTGAGTGGCCAAGGCTTGTTCGCAACAAGATTGCTTATCAACCAAGTGAAAAGGAAACAACAAGACACATCTAGCCGAGTCCAACTCGACAAAACGTCAATAGCATAGGTGATCACAATATAAAAGAACTAAATAACAACGACAACACACATATACAAGCAAGGCGCACCAGAGTTGATGAAAGCGAATGTCTCTGCATCGGCAAGTGGCCGCTAGCGGACGGAATGCCCTGGCAAGAAAGCCGCAGACCACACACTAACCCACACATCTACAAGTACGACTATGTATATATGGAGTTATGTATTCAAAATATTTAGTTGCTGTTTGATTGTATTGAGCAATGTGTTCTCTATTCGACACCGAATTTCACCGTCAACGCCGATAAAAAGTAATCTAAACTATGCCGCGCGCCAACAACCTTGTTTCAGTTCTTTCTTCGGTGGGTCATCAAAGCCCTTTCAAATCCACTCGAAGTAAATGGCGCACACACACGCATACAAATAGTTGGAGGAACTTAAAAAAATTCACCGAAGTAATCTTAAAGTTGCTGTTGTTGTTGTGTTTTAATCATTGTTGGTGGCTACCATTTGAAAATGTTGTCGCGGTTGTTAAGAGAATATTTTAGATATGCAAATCGTTTGACCGCCTCTGTTCGAGTAACACGAAATTTTTATGTTGCATTTCAAGTTAATTGCTCGGTCTGATGACGTCCAACCTTGCATATAAATATGTATGTATGCACACATAGATCAGTGTGGAAGAAAGTTAATATTTTTTTCGTGTAACCCGAGCCTTCGCAATGGCACCGCCGTTTTGTTTTGTTTTTGAATTGATTTCAACTGGTATTTTGTTTATTAAACATTAACATATTTTACATATGTATTGATTGGAATTTTCTCTTTAACAGTTAATTAGCGAACATCGATTTTTTACTTCATCTCTTTACATTGTGATACTGAGTCGTTTGACTAAAAATAAAACCACAAAAACATATACTTATATACATTCAGTGCACTATTTGATGGTGTAAAAATAAACCAAGCATACGTATTGTGCACGGGAGTAATTGCAACGGCATTTGTTGGTCTAAATCACTCTTGGAAGAAGAAAAGTCGTTAACTTTGGTTACAATACAAGCATTTGTTTTTGATCGGTCATTTTGTATGCCAGCTATATGCTATAGTAGTCCGAATTGACAATTTTTTCGGAGAATATACCGTTGCTTTAGATAATAATTCTTGCTAAATTTCGTGAAGATATTTTTTCAAATGAAAAGTTTTGCATACAAGTTATATGCTATAGTGGTCAGATATCTGAGAAAAAATTTAGATCGATATTTCTAAAACTGAGGGACTAGTTCGGATTTATACTTACATACAGATGGACATGGCTAAATCGACTCAGCTTATATACCCTGTTCAGGGTATACAAATTATATTTATTCTGGGAATCTTCCACCAAAACTTTTTGACGAATTATTGTTGATTTATCTTTTTGAATGATCTGCTCCTTGTTCTTTGTTGGCTCACAGTGAGTAGCATGATAACCAATTTTAAGTGGTGAATTGGCAGCCATATTTTCCCAAACATTTTAAAATATTCGGTCAAGATCGAGGCCTAAATACAAATATTTTGTATCCGGAAGTTAACGGAAACACATTACGTTCATGGAAATATTTGCATATAATTTACACTTGCTGTCCTGTAAAATTTCTTTAAAACCAGCATTACTTCCTTTCGGCAATCTCATCAAAATAATTCTCGTATACTTCGTGCAGTTTGCCAAAAGATTGTTATTGTCCATCTTTTTTAGCATATCATTAATTTAAGGCGTAAACAACAATAATTTTTTTCACTCAAATATGTCGAATGTTGTACCTGAAAACGTGTTTTTGCGGGGAGATCTTCTTCATTACTTTATTATGAAAAAAGCCTCAGCTGAGCGAAAGTGCCAAAATTGCTTGACACGATCTAAAAATGAAAATTTTGGTTTGGAAGACGAAGAACGTCCTGGACGGCCAAGAAAGTTTGAAGATCGGGAATTGGAAGCATTACTAGATGAATATTGTCGATGAACACAAGAAGAACTCACAGAAACTTTGGTAGTTACTCCAGCAGCCATTTCAAAACTTTTAAAAGCAGCGTGACACATTCAAAAGCAAGAAAATTGGGTGCCATAGACGTTGAATGGTGACATTTCATGACAGAGTTGTTGCTTGAACGCTACGCTACAACTTCTATTAGTTTTTGTATCGGATTGTTACTGGTGATCAAAAAACCTGACCAACCAGCCGAATATTCATGGCAACTCTCTATTTGGTGGGTTCAGGAAAGCGTGCGATATTATGAGCTTCTAAATCCGGTTGTAACCATTAATGGGGACGCTACTGACAACAACTCATCAAAATGAGGTGAGCAATTGCCGAAAAACGCCCAGACTTTGCGACTAGACCAACTAGGCAATAATTTTCCATCATGACAACGCTCAATTGGGGTAAAATATGGGCAATATTTCAAATGTGGGGACGGTATATAGTTTGGGCATTTTAATTACTACAATTGTTTAAATAAAATTAAATCTAGTAGAAAGGTGAACCCTGTTTCAAAGTTGATGCAATAACAATGCACATCAAATTCAAATTCCTCCTTCATTTTTCATTATTGGCAAAATTAAATAGATTTACACTTACATATCTGTACTCATACGCAAATGTACATATGTACGTCGAAATTTAAATTTGCATGACTTACACATATCAATTTTGCCACATGTCACTGATATACTATTTCGCATTTATTTGCATATTTTTCCACACTTCACCAACACAAGCAACCAAAAAATGTATGTCCATAATTCCACGAGTAGTTATGTACATACGAGTATGTGTACAAAGTGAAGGCAAACAAACAGAATACTTATTCAGATTGATTGATTGCAAATACAGCATTGTCGTGCAGTCGATTAGCCCGTCAGAGCGAAGTACATGACAACTGCTGACTTTAAAGCCCAAAAAGAAGTGGATAGGAATAGGATTAAGCCGCAGAGTAATGCAAGGAAATCAAACTTAACAGACCGAAAAATAATTAAATTAATTAAATTAATAAATATAATAAAAAACATTGTTAATAGAATATACTTTTTGAATAGACTATTTCTGCACAGTTGCTTCGGAATCTTGAAGCTATTATTCCTTTAAAGATTATATTTACAATTATCAAACAAAATTCGGGATTGAATCCCTTATCACTAGATGATTTCACTCAATTTTTGACAGAATGTGCTCAAAAGCAAAGCGCTTTAGCATATTAACAAAGATTACCGCAGAGTGGGGCTTCACCACCGAAATGAGCTAATAGAAATTCAATGCCTAAAATGAAGCATATAAATCTACAATTATGTTTGTATATTCACATGCAAATTCAGCACTGTTGGAATTGATTAAAAGTAACATGGGAATAAGGAAGATACAATGGAGACGTAGTCGTGGTCAGTGAATCGCAGCAGCGCAGTGGAAATGACAACAAGTGCCGCAGACTGACCTCAGGAGAATGTATAATCAATCGGACGGACGCGCAGACATGGAACAGATAAAGAAACAATACGACATCCTGTTGACAACGAATCGCGAGATCAAGTAAGCGGGAGAATGCTGAATGAGACAGTCAAGTAGCCTAAATAGCCGGGCAGATAGCGGGTTGGTAAGGGGCTTTGGGTAGCCAGCCATGTCGCGTATTATCCCATGTTTTCCACGATACGACAACGTAAATCTCAAATACATATGTAAGTATATCGGCGCGGGCGACGGTGGCAGCGGCAAGTAGTGACCCATCGCGCATTTTTGAGCAGGCAGCGTAAACAATGTTTAAGGGTGCAGACGGAACTGTGGCCAAATGTGGACCACCACGACACTGCGGTAGCCCAGTTTACCAACCTAATTGAGCATTCTCGAAACACAAATAAAGCGACGATATGAAATCAAAAGAAATTAAAAAGAAAATCGACCCTCAACAAACGCGATAAAAGGTTAATAAAAGTAAGTAAGTAGGCAATGCATACGACGAACACAAAAATTAAATTGTTCCAATGGACAAAGAATGTAATGACAAGTTATCTCAGCGCTTAAGAAGATATCAGCGAAGGTAATCGTTGATAAAAATCAGCTGAGAATCTGAGAATCAGAAGACAACAGACCGACATGCTGCAACAGGCCAATGAAGAGCATATGTGTGTGCATATCTTCATACATGCTTCTGCTGGGTCCAATTTGAAGCATTACTTTTGTAGCAAACGATTCAACGCTGTAGTATGACCGCGGAGAAACAGTTTGAATAATTAAAAGGCGAAAACGTTTGATAATTACTCTCAATTACCTATTCGATCAGTGCACATAACCGTTAGCCACATTCGTTCTATGCAGTTACTAGCCGTTAATCAAGCGACTGCGACTCATAGCGTGTGTGTAAGCGATCGCCGTGGACTCTGGGAAACTAATGAAAATCTTAAATTTTAGAGGCGAACGTGGTGAAACAGCTTAGGCTAAATGATTTTTCAAACAATTCATGCTCATTTATCTATTTTTATTCGATTTGATAAATTGTTGACCATTTCACGCATTTCAAATGCATTAATATGAAGTAAACACACGCAAGTGCATGTACATATGTATCTAGACAAATATGAACCATGTCGAGGTGGTCTGTACAAAACAAATTTATTGCGTGTATTTAAAAAATAATTAATCAGACCAGTTTAGGGAAACAGCCGAATATATAATAATATTCGATTGGAACGACTCAACTGTAACAGCATAAATCGCTCAATATCCGCGCAAGCGTACAAAATCGATTCGACACATATGGTACACACACGTACCTTCAAAATGATGGATTTGCCACAAAAACCAATTCTTTTGCCAACTGAAATCGCACCATTCACTTCTCGTTGTTTGTACATACATACATATATAATATACATACATGCAATAAACACTAAAATAGATACATAAGTACACGAACTAAACTAGATAATTTGCTCGCTGAGATTTTTAAGAGCTTTAACTTTCACAACAACTGACACCACGGCTATATGCAACGGAACAAGAGCAATAATATAGAAAATGGTGGGAAAAATTTGGCATATGCCAGCTAAATACAGAGAATTTCCGTCTATTTTACGTTTAAAGGAAACCGAAAGCTATACTTCATTATGCTTGCTCATCCACTTACTTCTGCTCGTACTTATATGACTACTTAATACTCGGAAATGTTGAGCAATTACCGAAAAATAATCAACCGATTTTCTCTTCAAGTTAGTCCATCCACAGCTTTTGTTGTACTGCTCCTTACTAGTACTCAGGATCGTTAAAGGCCTTTTAGAAGATCGAAAGAAATAAGGTGAGAGATCTGTCGGTCTTCCTCATTGAAAGTGGAAAGTAATACCTTGAATGATCGGTTTATAACAATGTATGTTTCACTTAAAGGCAAATCTGTGCGTGAGGAAGAGCTCAGGTCTCGAAATGTCCCTGATGAAAAGCAGATACATTCACCTTAGGAAGTATGTACGGTTGACAAACCAAACAACTGCTACTTTTAAGTGAAAGAAGTTTAGTATTACGATATTGCTCATCACATGAAATGTTAAATGTTTATAAAATGAGTCGCTCAAACAGGGGATGGAGACAACCTTTGTCGTTTGGTGATTGGATTGGAGGCATTTTAGGTCATCATATTTAGTTGATCAGCAGATATTCGTCAATAGATATTTCTCCGCATTAAATTCCGAGCGATTTGACATTTACTGAAAGTCGGTGTAGACGAATCAAGAAATCTGATTAAAGGGAAATTTTGAATTATGTCTATAATTTGTTCATGGCAGACAAGTACAAGTATGTAAATGTTCATCCAATATGAATACGGGGTTCAACCAAAGTAAAAAAAAGTTTACTAAAATACAACCAAAAGTGTATTTTTCTGTTTAAAGATTTTTTTAAAACAGTAAAATAAACTCCGTTTAAAATTACAAGTTTCTATCTTAATCCATATGTAAGATAGGTTAAAATTCCGACTGGGTTATTGATTTATCACAGCCATCACAGGCATACATCGTGAATGCAATATTGAAGTACTTCCACTTTTAATTGTACTAGGAATCAATATCTGTTAATCGCAGCTTAACTTGATGAGAAATTCAGAATAACTTTTGCAATACTACGAATTTGCGACGAAACAGATAATTAAGGTGTGAAAGCGTCAATTGCAGTGCCGGAAATGAGCGCCCAGCAGTGGACGCTTTACTCTATTAGAGCAAATCCACATCCCGGAATGGCTTATTCCAAGGTGTGATTGGGGTTGTTGAAAAGGGGCCATAGAAATACTTCGAATCATGAAATCATCGACCCACCGACTAAATAGGTGAACGACACAAGATACCATCAACTGGCTGTTGCGCCATTGTTTATGGCCAAGTCACACGTAATGCGCGCACAAATAGCGCACAAACCCAGCCGGGCCTGGCGTAATGGCTACAGCAACTGTGACGCGAAAACACTTGTTTCGCAACGGCCAAGTCACATTCTGAAGAAATTTGCAATTTTAATTCTTAATCACAGCCGTTGACCGGACCAACAACGCCAACAGCCGATCGGAACGTGAACCAACAATGCACTGCAGCCGCCCTGCGCACTCGTATGTACGTATGTATGTAGTACATATGCCCTGTCGTGTTGAATTTATGCAAATTTATGCGACAACGAGCGAACTTTTCTGGCAATTTGTTGCATATGGCGGATGTGCGCGCGAATGTGACGCAGTGGCGCAGGCGGAGCCGGTGGCGACACTGCCAACACACTCGCTGCCATCGCTGCTATCGTTTGTTAACGATTTCGAGAGCGAAGAAATAATTGCCGCTGATAGTCGAGGGGATAGCGCTGCGTAGCTGACAATTAATTGGACGTACTGTTGGGCTGCCAGTCTGCAAGCGATCCGCGTAGTCAGTGCGCCAATCGTGACAACAAGCACACTATCACGCGTTTATATGCATGTATGTGAGACGGTAGTGGCTGCTGAAGGATTAAAAGTACGCCCACACTATTGGTGCATGCAAACTCCTCGTAGTGTTGGCATTTTAAGAACGCGTCCGAACGCCTTATATCCGTTCCACTACCTACATCTAGATTAAGTTTGTGGCTTTGTGTGTGCGCCTAAGCTTGCATAAATACGCATAAAATTAAGTGTAGCTGCAACACCCAAGCAGTTCAAAGGCCAGCTCTTTAAAGCCCAAACAGTGTGCAATTCATTATTTACCGGGTTGCCAGCACAGAATGCCGTTCACCTACAAACAGGCGGGCTTACATGCACCAATGCGATTGAACAAACTCTTGCACACGCTTCATATTTGTGCAAATGCAACACTTTTAGGCAATAAACAAACAAACAAATACTATACCCCAATCGCCTTATTTATTTATTGCGTTGCACAATGTGACTTGGACTTTGCTGACTGCTGAGCTGAGTTGAAATGGTGCTCGTAAAATCAAATGACAAAATATTTACTGAAATATGAGTAAACTTTGCGCTGAGCCCTCTATGCTGTCTCATTACAGTATTTGTTGTATTTTTGATGTTTCGGCAAATGAAAGCAATTATGCAGCTGCGTTGGCACATGATTCACTTGTACTAAGCGAAGAGAATTGCTTAACTGTTGCTTACGACCAGTTTCATAATTAAAATAAATAAATGAAATGTTCTTTGCCGACCGAAGTTTTTAATTTCATGTATCGGACCACCAAGTAGCATGATAAATGAGACAACTATAGACCATAGGCAACCAATGTGACATAATGAAACAGTTGATAAATAAAACAATACACTTTATTTAATGTTTACGAAAAAGTGAATGGCTGCCTTCGACTCGCCAAGCGCTAGAGAGTTGCATATCAACATTAAAAAAATTGTATTTTCATTCGAGGCATTTTTTGATAAAACAACGCTGGCATTTTTAAAAACCTTACAATGGATGGCTTCGAGAGTAGCCAATCGAACGAACTTAACGAGCTGAGTCCATCCACTTTACGAAAGATTTTGTGGAAGGGTCTTGGTTTGTTGACTTAGAAAAACAAATTCGTGCAAGAATTGAAGCTGAAGCAGAACGACTATCAAGCACGTCACACGAGATGGCCACCTATCCCTTTTACTCAATTTTGTTCAGCGAAGTTTAATTCGTTATTCTAAAGCCGGAACGGAACGTTATTCTAAAGCCGACCCTTTATTCCAGCCAGCGGCGGCGGTCACTTGCCCGAAATCATTTATAACACATAATGGCAAACATGTCTAAAAAACACCATGTAGTATGTAAAACAAAATGTGTATGAATTTACTTGCAATTACATTATATCTCATATTTCACAAAAACCTTGTTTTATTTAGTTAAACCAATATTTAATGAAAATGATCTCGATATTAAAAATGCCGACGGCAAAGTAAAGCAATTCATTCGCAAATGCTGGGAGTTTATATGCACACATACATACATTTGCATATTTTCACATTTGCAGTTCCACAAAAATTAAGCATTTTTAGCAATAATTGTCAAGTTTTACTTTTTATCGAAAAAAGTAAATAATTTGAGCACACTTTCCACCCAATATATCTTCATATTTGCATTGCTTCCCGCAAGCCGGGGGGGGGGGGATCAGCTGATTTTTGCGATTAGTTTATTATCTTTGAACAAGATACGGCCCACAAATCGCTTCCCTTTACTCATTCGACCGAATGCATAATATAAATATCTCGCTATCTGCAGCGAATGCCCACACAAAAGGGCCACCTCAACACACACACATACACATGCATATGGATATTCTTTTTGTGCAATTTTGAGCAGTGCTCACTACCCACCTGTAAGTCAGGATATCCGTAGGTGCTCTGATACAGCACCAGTGTGGTGTAAATTATTGCCACGGCGAGTGTCATTGCTTGCAGTAGGCGCTTGTAACGATGTGGCAATGACAACAGGATTACACTCATTATTTTGGCACGAAGCGTTGCTGGATTGCAATGTTTCTGATTTTTTGCGGTGAAGCCGATAACTTTTTGAACGCAAGAAAGCGTTGCAAAAGCTTCATGAGTGACTCGGCTGCTATTTCAAAGCTTTTCTAAATAAACATAAATATTTAACACGAAAAACAGCAAAGTTTCTTTTTAAATCATAATTGTGTTTAGCACCGTTTTGTTTTTGATTATGACACAAACGCACACTTTGAATGCTTGTATTTTTGCTTGGGTGCAATTAAACGGAAAATTGGCACTACTCAATTTATAATTTATAATTCTTGTCCGTTCTAAACAAAAAGTCGCGCGGCGATTCTCAAATCGAAGACAGCTGTGTTGCACATGCTATATCCTCATTAGCATTCTATTTGTGCCGTCACTTCACCAACTTCAATTATTAAGCGTGCTTTTGAATAACGAAAACTCACTGAGCGTAGCGTTTTGAAGCGCGCGCATGCGTACACTCTTAACCGTGGTGTAACAGGGTCTGAACGCGACTGTTAGCTACGGCTGCGGTATCCAACAGTTATCCCCTATGTTTGAAGTGCATATTTACGTGCAACATTTCCAAACACACTCACACCTCCACACGCCAGCGGGCAGCTATAGCTGTATCTTGAGCCGATCGTTGTCCATTATTTTTGCTGCATGAACGAATGACGAAACAAAACAGAATTCTACAAATAAACCTACTCAACAAGTATACCACAAGTCATCGTGCGATCGTGCCGCCTGGAAGAGCGAGCACAAGCGTGAGCATGTTGTTCCAATTGGAAGTGCGCACCGGCTCCATAGTGTAGAATGAGTCAACTATAATGTGACTGGCGCTTTCTCTCACATTGAATCGTGAGTTGCTGACCGCTCGTGTCTCAGCAAACGTATTTGCAATGAAACAACTGCAATTTTCCAATGAGAGCAGCGGCAATTGTCACACTGAACCACGTACTCGGTAAAAGCAGGTAGGCAAGGCAGCTCTCCTCACCTTCCTACTACTACAAAAGCGTTCTGGTCAGATACTAGTTTAAAATATAAATACTCATACTTAAATCGCAACTCGTTACGCGCCGCTAGCTTTCCTCCAGCTAAAACTTAAATGTAATATGTTCATATATGTGCACTCATGTACATTTACTGATATTTAGCTCCTATTGTTTGAGCTTTAATCCGCTCTCATTTCCCATTTGCAATTTTTCATTATTGCGTCTTACGCTCCGCTTGCCTCTCGAACCGGGCGTTAGTGGCTTGCGTGGAGGTCAGTTAGCCGGTGCCCGGAGGCCTAAGCATTTCCTCTGTAACTTTTTCTTCAAATGTTTTGTTGTGGTTATCAAGATGATTTCTTTTTTCTTAATTTTTACTAATAATGCGCTTTTTTAAACAAATCCTTAATTTATCTCTTAGGTAAGTTGGTAGGGCGACATTGCACGGTGGACAATCTCCATTTATTTTTACCTCATTGAAAGAGTTTTCACTAAATTAGACACTACGCTCACGTTTGATTCTCACACTATTCATCAATTTCATAAAATATCTACAGCAGAAAAACATAAACAAATGGTTTTATAAACGAAATTTAGCAAATTTTGTCCACAATTGCAAATACATATTTAATTTGTATCGTAATACGATTAATTTACACCGCCTAGTTCAAAGTAATTATGTTGTTAAAGGCTTTATATAATATTGACCTTCAGACATAGACTTTTCTTGCTCACAAAGATTTATATTAGTCGCCACAATTTTGTGGGAGGAAATGTGGTTCAACCGCCAAACTTGGTAAAATGCATAATTTGGTAACAAAATCCCTCTCGATTAAAACCTGAATTTATTCGCTCAACGAACTCCTTCAAATTTACTGGGATAATGTCTTCTGATCTTTTTGTCAAGAGTGTTTAAGAAGTCCTTTCTTTGAAAATAACCTTACTCGCACATTAGTACAAATTGATTTGAAACTTCCTTCTAGAAGGTAATCGTCACATCCTTGGATTCTAAAATGGTGCTACCCAAAAGACGTTGAATCTATGTAATTTCAGTCGAGCACAAAGTGATCAAGTACGCTTCTTTAAATTTCTTCGAATATTGCCTATAAAGAAAGTCAAAAGCCGCCAATAAAGAGTAGAGCACCAAACCGTATATAAAATTTAGTTAAAAATAGTCGAGCAATTACACATATTTGATCATGTTTGTATAATAAGTGTATATATTTATTTAAGCAAATTCTTAAGGACAGATGTCAGTTTCGCCAAGTCCGTTTGTGTCTCTGTTTGTCCGTCTGTATATACTCGAACTAGTCCCCCAGTTTATGAGATATCACTCTGAAGTTTTGCACATTTATTTTTCTCCCTAAGAACCTATTTAAAACTTTTTTATTTGACAAGATATTATATATTCACAAGATTTGACTCGGATTATTATTCACGGCAACGGTACAACCTCCAAACAAATTGTTTAGATCGGATTACTATAGCATATAGCTGCATTCAGCCTAAACGATCAAAAGCAAGTCAAGAACTTTCTTGTGCGGAAATTTTTTTATCTGTGAACGGTATAATAGCTACGGCGTAACCGCAGTTAACGTTTTTTCTTGTTTAAAATTTGAATGTCATACCGCACCAGTTATAGGCACCATATAGATCCGACGATTTTAAAGAGATTGGTACATTTTAAATAATTTTCCATAATAACATGTCGGACTTGGCCCTCTGTATATTAATATGCATCAGTGGAAGCAAATTTGCATATGTTTGCCCAACAGAAGAAGATTGCATCGCTTAACGTCCCATTATTGTTGTTTGTGCTGCTCTTTTCGTCAGTTGCTTGTACCTTTTGCTCGACTTCGTCTCTGATCTCACATATGCACATATCCATACATACAAATATATTATGCATAAACAGATTCAAGCTTGCTGAGCCTGCACTGTATCAACGTAAGTATGTTCGGAAGTTTGTACGATTTGTGCAGACGAATCCTTCAAATTACTTATGGGCAAGTATTCGTTTACGCTATACGCATAAATTCTCCATTGTTTCGGCTATGATATTCATCATTTTCGTTTCATTGGATTGTTTGCGATTTTTTACTTAATTCGTTTGTCGATTCTTCGTTACCAATTGTCTTACTCTGTCCTTTAACATATTCAATTTGATTAATTTTGTGTTTTAATTTACTTGTATACAGGCTACTTGCTAAACACAAAATTTGCATCAAATTTAAATTAGAGATATTTGCTTCGATATCTCCAAAAATATACCATGAACTATTCCAAGATAAATTGACCCTTACGTAATCATAATAAAGGTGCCGTCAGACATGACAAGTGAAGTTAGTTAACTGAATAAGGAATAAGTTTAGTTTCGACTTTTGACGGTACGTTAAGTTCCTCGATATTAATTTTTTAAATCTTCCTATGACTTGGCAACTGAGTTCTGCTTTAAAGCGACAGAGGGCGCAGAAGGGTTAAGCCTCCCTCGACAAGAACCCACAGACTGGAGCGGCACCAACGCTTAGCGAAATCGTTAAACCTCTATTGAACTCGGGTTGTTAGACCGCAGCAGCCATCTCCCATGATGAGTGGAAACAGGTAGCGACGGCTATATCTGCACGGGATTCTCACTGACCACCTCCCAGATGCGAAAGTGCCGGATGGTGTCATGGCCTTCACAAGATGATTAGATGTGCTGACGAATGGTCGGCATCACTTTACAAGGAAGGGGAGATTTGTAAGGGAGCTAGACTAGAGGTAGTGGCTAAAGTGGATTTACCATTACACCTCGCTTTCAGTTGATGGTGGTGCGAAACTCGCACCCTGGAGAATGAAAGTCCTGCATATTAATCTTAATCACGCAACGGCGGCTGAGTAACAACTGCATCTCTGGGTTAAAGACAAAGAGCCATAGGCTTTTGGCGATCAACAATACAGGTCGAACCAAAGCTTGTCTGTTGGTCAAAAAAGAATTTACTGTTTTTCTTCTAACACATTTCAGCAACGAGGACGTCGTCACCGGCAGGCTAGAGGACGTCACCGGAGAAATCTGGTTGATATCGGCCTACTTGCCCCATGATAACTGGATCGGAAGCAAACTAAAGGCACTCGGTCTGGGGGAACTCGGACATACAGTGAACCCAAAAAAACTTGTACAGGGCAACGGTTTGACTTTTAAGTGACTTATCTCCCAAACTACTAAAACTTTTGAGCTGCATCCGAAAGTTAGAAAAATGCGGTTTTATTAGTTTTCATAATATAATAGAAATTTATTTTAAAAAGTCCAGTTTTCTCCAAAATATTAAAAAATCCAAAATACCTCCATTTTCAAAAGCCAAAAACTTGTAAAATTTTTATAAATTGACATTTAACACTTTTTTTTGCTAGTAATGTTACTTTGTCTCTATGTAGATCCACAGATGTTCAATGGGATTGAAGTCGGGACTCGGAGGAGGATGCGGCAGCACTTTTTTCACGTTGTACAACAACCATTGCTTAACTACTAAAGCAAAATGCTTCGGGTCGTTATCCTGAATCCACCTCTTAATATTTTTAATTTTTTAATATTACCTATTATTATTATTATATTACCTTCTTGTTATTTATTTACATAATTCCTTTGATGAAAACAAGGTTACCATCGCCATTTGCCTGCATTGCACCACACACCACACGATGCAGCCTGCCTATAGGTAAAAATTACGGAATCACAAAATTGTTATCACGGTGGATATACCTACTCTTTGAAATATAGTAAACGTTTCGCAATATTTCTCTTTCATAGTTCTGCCTTATTTCGTGGTGTATACGCTCTAAAATCAAGAAGTTCCAAACAATTTAAAGGTTATGTTTTGCAATGTTACCTTTTTCCAGCTCCTTAGAGTTAGCGACTCCGGATTTTTTGGTGTATTCCTTGATACTCCGATCAACTTTACTTTCAGTCCAAGCGTGCAATTTTGTTGGCGCTCCACTGCCATCAAGTATTCCAACTCCACCAGTCTTTTTGAATTTATCAATAATTTACTGAGCAATATTCGAGAGTACTTTTGTTCTTTAGCCTGACCACCTATGCCTGAAAATTTTGAGATGTTTGTTTATTCACCATTGTTTCTTCAAAAACTACAACTACACAAAATTACTTCGATATTCAAACTTTATGTAATCGGTAAAATCAAAATTTATTTGATGTTAAATTTTTTATAAATGTACTAAAATAGCTGAAGTAGTTTAAGAGAACAGTCCTTTCAAAGTCAAAACATCTCTCTGGGAAAGTTTTTTTTGATTCACTGTAAATGCTAGAGTAATATGTAATAGGGAACTACCCCATTTTTGTAACTAAGGACAGGGAAGAAGTCCTTGCGCTTGCACTACGAAAGGTCAATAGTGGCGCACCGGAAGGTAGGGTTCTGTCTCCTTTACTCTGTATCTTAGTGGTAAGCCGTAGTTATGCCAACACTGTTTTATGGTGTATTGTCTGGTGAGGGGCGCTCGGTTAACCTACCCCTAGCGGCTTCTTCTCCGCGCACATACCTCCGAGAGACTGTGAGCTTAAAGCTAATCAAAAAGTGCATGACCTCACCAGCAGTAGCATCAAGCTTCCATATTAAACTTTTCTGGGTGACTGGTCACAGCGGAATCATCGGAAATTGTAAAACCCAGGAGCTTGCAAGAAATGTCGGCTATTCTGTGAGTTCTATCTGGCTATGATGTAATGCTTTTATGTTCGCCAATATATACATACTTGTATGTTATTTTATTAAAATTAATTGAACAAATTTTTGAAAAATAATTTGGTTTAGCAATAAATATGAATTAAATTGGTCTAGAACTTGATCTAAACCTCATATCACTAGTTAAAAGATTTCCGATCTTATGGTTGATGTTTTTCTTATATACCACATATATGTATGTAGATATTATGTAAATTTTTGGTTGAGTTTATATCTCATACATATGTACATATGTCTCATTTGGGTTAATCAGTTGATTTTAGTATAAATATTTCGCAGAAGCAAAATATAGTAATGAAACTAACCGCGGCAGATAAATACATATATAAATTATCAGGATGACGAGACAGACGAGTTGAATTTACTTTGAGTGTCCGTGCAAGTGATCAATTGAGTAAAAATTTAGATATTTTGATGAAACTTGGTCCATGTGTTCCCTGGTATCCAAAGGAGGTTGGTATTACATATGGATTTTATCAGAATGTTGCCACGTCTACAAAATGCCGTTAATCGAAAACTTATAAAGTGCCACAGAACGTGGTGTTAATCTATGTTGCAATACGCACAAAAACCGTTTTTAAAAAGAACATATACTTGATCAATAAAAACAAACCTCTTGTATATATAATTTTCTTTGGAGATATTTATATCTCCCAAAAACTGTCTTAAACGCCCAAAGTTGCTTATAAGCAACTTTCTATATCTCGTGACTGGATAAAGCTAGTGAGACATTTTAAGCAGACAGTTGGTTTGGGTGCGGTGCTGAAAGGATTAAGTCAAAGCAGTGTGCGCCTCGCTTTTTGGCACATAATTATAATTATGGCACATTATGGAACCGAATTCTTTCCTTTATTCCTTATAATAATGTAAGTAAGCGGGAATTGTTGTAGTTACATCATTATTATCAGGAAACCCACTTGAGCCTCTTCTGCCCTGGTGCGCTATCAATAAAATCAATATCGGATCTACAACACTTTTGTCACATTGCCAATTCTCTGATTCGCCTGTGTAGCATCCTCCCACACACATGTCTTAAGTAGAGAGTGTATTTATGGATATAGTGTGTCGAAGCGGCCATACAGACGTTGAAACAGCATTTTTGTCGCCAAAACTACAGCTTCGTTTAAGCATGAGTTGCTGTTGCTCTTTCATTGTTTGTCTTTTGGCAGCAGCCCCTTTGTCCCGTCCTTTCTACTCTGGCGGCGCGCTTGTTCACTCCGTTGAAGCTGCCATTTCTGGCAGACAGCTCGCATAATTATTGTCGCCGTCAACGTTGTTGTCAACATACTTAGTTAGTGTTGTTTGTTGTTGCCAATGCTTTTGCCGCAGCGCTTTTTGTTGTCGTCGCTGCCATGAAGCAGATATTGTTTTTACACTACATTTTACATTCTTTGTTGTTGATGTTGCTGTTGTAGCTGTTGCCGCTGTCGTTTCTGTCATCGTTGTCATCGAACGCATATTTTGTGCGCTCGTCTTTTCCCTTTTTCGTTCACTATTTATTCTGTATTGTATGTGCGTTTGCTTTCATTTTGCTCCATTTATTACCCTCTCCCGTCGACATATTGCCTTGCAGTCATTCCATACACAATACCAGTGTCAAGAATGGGAATCCCAAGGGGAGGTGCGACATTTCTCGTAGAGTTCAATCAGCAGTAACTAAAAGCTCGGCCTACACGAAAATCAACTAAAATCCCTTTAGTTACTATAGAGATTGCCTGGCTGGATACAACCCTTCGTAAAGGCTTGGCGCGTTGTGTCATTGTGGGCGCACAATCTTGCGGCTCAGACCTTTTGTTCGTTTTTTAGGCAACGCTTCGATCCATTTTTGTCGGACGATAGCCGTGGCGAAAAAAAATCAAAAAGCGAACGTTGGAACCAGAAACGGAGTCGTAGTGAAGCCGAAGCTTAACAACAATCGATTGTCCTGCATGCTTCACTTATTCTCCATTAGTTGTCAAGGTGCTGAGTCGAGCATGTGCCTTTTGTCCCGTGCTTGTGCCGATTGCATGCTTATAAATATTTGTGTCGCTTCAGTGGTCGCTTCAGTAACATTGTACCTTCGTATGTACGCTTTTAGGCAAAAATGTCCCATGTGCCACAACTATTCATATCTGTCATATTGGTACTACTATCTTATGTAACCAGGAGGCCTTAGAGATCAAGTTCCCTTCAAAACTAGTGCCATGTTAACTAGACTATGGTTCCTTCCAGATTATAGCAAATTTGGCGCAAGGTGTAAGCAAAATTATGGAATCAGATTTTTCGGAAGATTAATATTCTTTAAAATGGTTTTCACCTCTGCTCATTTCCAGACAACAAAGATCATGACAGGATTATGAAAACTCTTAAAGTGACATTGTTTTAGTACAAACAAGCAAGGAAGTGCTAAGTTCGGATGTATCCGACTATTTTATACTCTTGCAACTGGCAGGGAAACAAAGCACGGAATTTACCTTCAGGTATTAGGAAAACTTTATACTAAAAAATGTTGCGAAACAATTCAACATTAATTATTCGATGAAATTGATTTCAACTCAATTTGGTATTTTATTAGGTTATATTATAGGTCATGGACTCACTTAGTTTTATTACTATACTAATTCCCGTCAGCTTTTTCTTAAAATCTTTAAATGAGATATATGAGATATAAACTCAACTGAAGAAGCTAAACTCTTTCATATTCCCACACAATTTAAAAAAAAAAAAAACTTGCTCATTTAATTTTATTAAAGTATCACATTTTTTGCCTAGTCGAAAGTTATTATACATTCTAAATTGACTCTGAACTCAAAGGTATGGGCTAATGGAGTTAATTTTGACATTGCTGCGGTGTATGGTACTATTGATCATATTCATTATAAATATTTAACGACATATTCGGCATATGGTTTAATAAAATAACGAAACTCATTATGTATATTATGAATTGGGGTAGTTCTTAGACTAAATTCACATATTTTCGGCACACTATAGTACAAGGTGCGTTCCAAAGTAAACAGTAAATAAGTAACAAAGTAAACTTTAGTGGCGCCATCTATATGTCGACTAGTCCGTTAGAATCTGCTGTCCTTCATCGACTTCCAGTAAAAATTTCATGACATTTCATCCATTGGAAGTGAAGTTATTGCGTTTTAAGTGTCAGTATGCTTTTATCATCGGTGCGAGAATCAGCTTCGAACAAAGAGCCAACATTAAATTTAGTTTTAAAATTGGTAAAACTTTTACCGAAACGTTTCAATTGATGAAACAAGTTTATGGCGTTGATTGCCTATCCCGTTTGTTCCACCCGGCCAAAACGTTAATGCGGTATTCTGCCTTGGAGTTTTGAAGCGTTTGGTGCACCGTATTCGACGTATTCGGCCCGAATATCGCAAAGATGGAAGTTTGCGTTTGTTGCACGATAATGGGCCGTCTTATCGATCGACGCTTGTGGCCGATTATTTGACCAAAAATCACATTTTAACAATCAACCACTCCCCGTATTCACCTGATATGGCACCGTGCGACTTCTACCTTTCCGGAAAAATTCATTTGCCGATGAAAGGAAAGCGTTATGCAGACGTGGAGGCCATTCAGAAGGTTTACACCGGAATCCTGGCGGCCATACGCGGCAACGAGCTAAACCACTCGTTCGACATTCTTTTGGACCGTGCAAAAAGCTGTATTAAAGCAGAATAAGACTATTTTGAATAAAATTAATTGATTTTGCCGATAAAACCATTTGTTCTATCTTTTTTTAAAATTCCTGTTTACTTTGGAACGCACCTTGTCTATGGCATAAGGCCAACCGGAAGTATGAAAATCTTATGCTAGGTATATGAGAGACATTGACTCGATTTTATATATATTATATTATTGGCAATACAATATACTATTCACAGAAACAAATGCTCCTTGAGTTTCATTAAGGTAGCTCACATAACATCACCAACATATATGGAGTAAAATCAACCGAATATTTGAAAATTCTGTGATTAATTATATGGGGCTAGGGGAAGTTTTCACCTGATTTTACTTATTTTAGACAGAAAGATACACTATAATTAGAAAATTACGCTCTCAAATTGGCTGTTATGATATATGCGGTATAAAGTCATCAGGAAGTTCGAAAATATTTATAATAGGTGTATGTTGGCTAAGAGAAATATTGACCCAGTTTAACTCATTTTTGACGTTTAGACCTACTATCATCATTAAAACATACTCTCTAAATTTCAATTATATATCTCACACATTGACCGGTATTTTCGGTAAAGTCAAATATAGGCACTGGGGTCCACATATCCGGTACCGGTGATTTATCACACTTTTAGTAGTTTTTTACAAAAAGAAGTGGGCAGGGTTATCATCCGATTTCACCTATTCCCACACTGTCGGAATAAAGGTTGAAAATATTTGCTGTGCGCAAATTTAGTGATATAGCTTTATTGGTGTGGAAGATATATATTGTACATTGAACTAATTATGGGGCGGGGCCACGCCTACTTTTTCAATATTTTCAAATCACAGGAAGAGCGCTCTTAGTTAGACTCCTTGCGCCAAATTTGAGTTCTATAGCTTAATTTACGGCTTAGTTATAGCACTTAATACGTTTTCGATTAATGGCGTTTTTTGCAAGCTTGCACAGATTTCAACTCGTCTCATTATCGTGATCATTTATTTACCATATATATATATAAGGTTATCAATAAATCGGCTTAGCAAAGCGATAAGATTCGTCTAAAATAAAGAGTTTTATTATTATTAATTACAACTATGTTTATTGATTACAAGTAAGCAGGTTTTCAACTAACCTAAAATAAAGAGAATCAACAATCAAGACTATTGCTTAACGGATCTCTCAACAATCACTGAGTTTAATTATATTTTATAAATTCATAATTGTTATAAACAATTCTGACAAACTTTTTACCAATCTTACTTATATTTAATAAACACTATTATGTTTTATATAATTTTATTAATAATTCTATCACTTGAGTCAATGCTCGTGGAATATCTTATACTGTCACCGACACGTCGATTTCACGTCAAGTTATCAGCATTTCTTATCAGCATACTTGAATATACGCACGAAGCATAACCCTATGTCTAACTCTATTAGTTTTAGGTAATACAAACAGCCGTTAGGGGAACAAAACTATTATGTCTATTATATAATATAATGTCATTTGGATATCGTACAGACCGTACTTGTTAAAAACAAAAAGTTTTCTAGTCATTTGTTTCTGACACTCAGCCACGTCAGTTTCAATAGACATAAAGGAAGCGCTCCGTTTATTTCCTCTAAATTGCGCGGCACGAGACAATACGAAACGTAATGAACAAAAACTAAGTATATTCCCAAGAGTTTCTCATACCTCGTCCATCATTAAGAGGCGCAGTTCGCATGTCTTACTGAAGTTGATTTTTATTTTGCGCCAAGTAATGATAGGCAAGATTCTTTTGAGTGTAAAATCTAAAAATGTTGAGCAAAAAACTAGTAGAACTAATAAAGAAGGGTTAAATTCGCGTGTAACCGCAGATGATTTCAGTATTCGAGGATAATATGAATGGATTACATATTTGATATTTTTTCAATTTACCCTATGGGTGATATGCTCATTTACTTTTAGTTTTATTCCTATATTTTGCTTCATGTCCGAGATATTTATACCAAAATGAATTTGAGTCGGATGATATATGTGATATATGTAAGCTCATTCAAACAAGAAATTTTATAGAGGAAATCATTGTATTAACGAAAGGGGACTAGCCCAATTCCCTTCATTTTCGCGCTTAACCACATTATGGTTAAGAAAACATCTCCACTTAATTCCATTAAAATATCATATACATTGACCGGTATAAAGCTTACCTATCCATTTTAGATAACACACACTAATATTAGCAAAAGACGTTCTCTGAATTTCATTAAGAGATCTTACAGATGGATCGTAATATTTGGTGAAAAGTTTTATACAAATATCTTTATAGTAGTAGTAGCAGTTTAAAGATAAAAATTGTACCAAGTATTTCTATGACTGGAAAGAGTGGAACATTAATAAGCTTCGTAGCACAAACAGTCACCGACATTCCTCCCTTCCGTACTTACCACCCGTATCAAACCAAATTTGACAAAGGTTATGCCCGTAGTTGCAACGCAGAAATCAGTTATTCTCTTTTGTTTTTATTTCACCAATGTTGCCTTTGTTCTATTCTATTGAAAATAGTCTACCTATTTATAAATAAGTGTATTCGACTGTGATTTTGAGTTATTTTAAGAATATTTCAAATATATTCAAGTTAAATTTTTAATTACTACAAAATATCGAGACTGGCAACCCTGCGTTGCAGGAGATTGCTCTCTCACTCTCAGCTCACTCTTTTCTACGGAAAAAATCCAATTTCGCCTATATCCTAATTGTTCATTTGCATTGTGCTCTCATAAGATAAGCGGTATCAGCTGATTCGGTCCACGGTTTTGCGTCGGTAACTGTTTGTGCCATAACGCAAATAGTTAAAGAGGAAATTTATAATAAAAGTAGACACGTATTGTACAATATTTATTCATATTTAGTTTGTTTTTGCAAACGGTGTGATCGATATTGGAATGCTTAAAAACTTCAAGAAGGAAAGGTAAGAGATTACCCCTGGGTATTCCTCGAAGAAGTTTAAGCTAACGCATAATGGACCAGTGAATATCAATCTGGATGGCATCGGTTCTCCGGAATTCTTAATGTGTCTACGTAAAGTAGTTTATAACACTGTGTTTGGATCGTCAACTGAATCGATCGGTAGTAGTATTGGTTGCCCTATAGCAACATCGTTCTTATATACATAACTATAGTTGGATGTATTCCGCTATAGGTTTGTAATTCACTAGGCAAATACAGCAATATTTCAGTTCAGCCTAAGCCATTGGTGCCATGATCCAATTTTGACACGCTTCACGGGGCACAGGACCGCTCGTTAACCGGAGAGGTGGACAAGTAAGTGTGGCAGGCGAGGCGTACGTTACTAACAAAGTGAATGTCTAACGCGGTGATGGGGCCTTTCGATACGCCAGTGCACACTTTTCGAATGGACAACTGAATTACAACTCAAATGGAACAGCAACAATAACAGATTGCTAAGACAATAGGCTTACGTGAGGAGACAAACAGAAACAACAACAATGTGCTGTTGTTGTTATTGCTGCCCTGCGGTTAGGTGGAGCCCTTGCGCGTGCGCCAACTCGTGTTCGCAAACAATCACTGTACAAGTATATACTCGATACGGCACACACATGTACTAACACCCAAACACACAGGCCACAGTGCAACACGATTATGCAGAGTACATTTCCATTTTTCGGCTCAGCAACGACCCAAACCCACACAAATCTCGCGCTAGAGTGCAGTCTGAGGTGAATGTGAAGACGGCGGTCAGTAGTTGAAGGCAACAACAGCTAGCGAACCAGCCAGCTAGTCGGGCGGCTTGGTGATTCAATAGCAACGGGTTCCAAATTACCCCCGGTAGCGATGAATAAACTTGGCAAGGTTCAATTGTGCATCGACCACGCGCTAAATATGCGCCTCGCGCATGCGCCCTCTCTGCCGAGTGCCTCGTAACGAAACGAGAGCGTTTTCTTTGCTTGCTTTGCCATAGTGATTGCTGGTATTGTCATGAATGTGGCGCAGCTTTGCGCATGCGCAGCCATTTCAAATGCAAATGCAACAAAGCAACAACGCGGAGCAGCTGCGCGCAGAACTACCGCTTTGCCAGTACATAAATATGCATTACAATATTAAATGAATGCTGCTATGTACACGCGTAAGTGTGTGTCTATAACAGTCATTGTAAGTGTTGTTGTAAGTGAACGCGTTGGAAAGGCAAATCAGAAACCGCCCAGAAGGTGAATTATTCTAATCTGTTCTGCGAGCGCGCAAAATAGTGGACACCGACGGCGATTGCAATTTGCCCATTTGGAGTGGCAAAAGCAGAGCAGTGCGACCGGCATACGCCAAGACGCCAAGTCGTCACCGTCACCCATCGCTACGCCAACTACACACTATGACTGGGAGTTGTAGTTGTTTTATTGGTACATTCGAGCAGCTGCAATTTAAATGACCGCAAATTCAACTGGGCGAATGGGCGCGGATTAAATTATTGCACTACAATACGTTGGCAAATGTAATTTCCTCTAGCCGTAACAACTATCGATTGGGGTCGGTCCGTAGCATTAGCGGCAGGGGCCCAGTTGCAGTTACAGAAATAATTGACTTCAGCCACCTGAATCATTTACTGGCGCTGCTGAGCCTGGGACGAACACTCACAAACACGTTCACCACCATTTGACGCTCGCATTGCAACGCTTTGTTCGAAAACGTGTTTTGACGCCCAGGCGACCGCGACGGCTTAGTGCGTCATTAGACATGTTACACAAATGTAAAGTAGACGTTGGCGGCTTTTAGCTTACAACAACGCATTTATTTTGCTTCGGATTTAGACCAATCCGACCAGCAGGCGATTAATGCACATGGAGTCTTTCCCTGTTCGGGCATTGGTGTTCTACAACTATTTGCGTTTGAGCACGCAAAATTGTTGTTACTGCTGTTCATCTCGTTGATTCGCCTGACTGATGTTGCGCGCGATTGATGTTCAAGATGCGCGCACTTGACACTAAGCAGCTTCAGATTAATATCAGCGCATCACTCTTTGTCCAACTCAGGAATCCGCGTTCACCGCAGCGTATTTATAATGTATGTTTAAGGTATCGATGGAGCGCTTGTGTGCGCAAAAAGACAATAATTTTGATGACCTGCCTGGGCAGCTAATGGCATGCGTTCATTACTTATGTCGGTAGTCACAGTCAAGTTGGGTTGAAAAAAGTTTACATTTTAAGTATTTATGAGCTCTGCCTGCCATTCAGGCACTTCTCGTGTATGTGTATTAAAAAAGGTACAAAAAAAAAGTTTTTTCGCGTGGTACTCTGAAAAAACGGTTCTGAGACACCTTTAAAAAATTCGCTCCAAGTATGAGCTATGAGCTCTTAATTGTACCGGGAAGGTCCTCGGCTTACAGTTTTCTATTTTTTCCTTATTATCATTATAGAAAAATTCAAATCTCGCTTCCAACTGCTTGAAAAAATATTTCGTTTCATAGATTTTGTAGGAAATTGATTGATTTCCCACAATTTTTTCGTTAACCGTTTAAAAGATATGAACGGTAGAAGTTTAATTAAAGGCAAAATTGATTTTGAAGTAAAACTTCTAATGGGAGCTCGGAAAAGATTGCGTTTAACGTTTAACGCGCAATGGTTAAAGTATATGTGAAGGACACATACATACTTGTACACCTACCAGGAAAATTATCAAACTCATTCGTTTAACGGCGTTTAGCGCAGCAGAGGAAGAACTTTCGAATCACCACAAAAATTTTCGTTCCGCTATTCTATTAATATCTTGTTACTGTGTAATTCTCAATTACTTAAAACAAGTTGTAGTATAAGAGGCTGCTTGTATGCTGAAAAAAGCATACGTCGGAGCATTGTTGTACAAGTAGCCAAAGAATCAGCTGTTTTCCTATGTGTGTGAAATAGCCGTGATCACCTGATGGAATATGCCTTTTATTAACACAGAGTTTTAAATAAAAGGATGTAGCTAAACAATTTGTTTATGAACATGTTTTTGTAATGGAAATAATAATGAAAACTTTCAAGAATATTTTCGAAACAAAACATTATTATATATTTATTGCTTTTCCTCACCACCTCTAAGGTTGCAATATGGGCGCGTTATCGATCTTTTTTGGGTGTTCGATGCCCTAGGAGGCCTATATTCACCCATATAATATATACAGTTCTAAAACAATCTACTTTTCATAACACGTATTACTCGAAAAGATATATACATAAAATCAGGCACATTAATCAGGTTCATGATTATTAATTACATTAACAATATAAGTTGAAATATTCAACTTGATTTGAACAAAAACGAAAATAAATATATAAAAATCAGGTACAATTCAATTGTATTCATGAACAAATATAAGTGAAAACAATCTACTTGTATTAATTTGAGCAAAAACTAAAAAAAATATAAACAAGTAAGGAAGGGCTAAGTTCGTATGTAACCGAACATTTTATACTCTCGCAAAGTCAAATGGTATACTCGCTTGAGATTTCTTTGTGGATTGACCGATGAATTTTGTTATTAAACCTATTAGGGGCGGGACCACGCCCACTTTAAAAAACATTTTGACTGCAGATGCCCCTCCCTATTGCGATTCTGTATACCAAATAAGAGTCTTGTATCTTGTTGTGGAGCTTAGTTATGGCAATTTATTTGTTTTTGAATAATGGCGTTTTGTGGGCGTGGCAGTGGTCCGATTACGCCCATCTGCAATACCAACCGTCTCACGGTACCAAGAAACATGTCTACAAAGTTTCATAAAGATGTCTCAATTTTTACTCAAGTTAGAGCTTGCACGGACGGACGGACGGACGGACGGACAGACAGTCACCCGGATTTCAACTCGTCTCTTCATCCTGATCATTTATTTATACACAACCCTATATCTAACTCGATTAGTTTTGGGTGATACAAACAACCGTTAGGTGAACAAAACTATTATACTCTGTAGCAATAGGTTGCGAGAGTATAAAAAAAAGTTAAAGCTTAAAGTTATAAATTTTAAAACATAACACGGCAACACACTATAGCAAGTTTCTGTCATTTGGAAGTAGTAGAATATTGGTTGGCAACCCGTACCAAGTGTGATTTTAGTAGTAGAGTTTTCGAGGCAACCCGTGCCAAGTGGGATATTTTTGCGTGTGGATTAGTGAAAATCTTAGGATTGGTTACTTGTAGATTTATACAATGCATCGGAGCGAGGCTTAATGCAGGAAACAGTCAACGAAATTCCGCCCTCCCTATTTACTGCCCGTATCAAACAAAATTTGCCAATGTTGCCATTGTTCAATTTGTATACACGATTTTTCACACATTTAGTTTTTCAGCTATAATTAGAGACAAAGGGATGCCCAACACATCTCTCACTGGAAATGAGAGCGCAATTGCTAAACGGCAAAACCGCCTGAACTCAGGCAACTGTCAAAGTTCAAGTGGTCTGACGTTTAGCAATTGGAAAAAGAGGGACGGCCAGATTGAAATCCTACAGAAAAATATGTAAACAGAGAGATTTGTAGTTACTGTTGAAGATCATTAACAAAAATTGGAAAACAATAAAAATGAAAGAAAACGCGAAAACGCGAAATTGAAATGTATGTGATGAAATCTTTTGTGATGCCATGCTTAGTATTACTAATTTTCAATTGAAAATTATCAAAAACATTTACTAATTGAGAGCTTATACGCTTATTATTTTGATTAAGTATTGAAATTACAAAAATCGATTGTTTTAATATATTACAAAATCACAAAAAAGAGTTTAAATAGTTTCTGCATATGTTTAACGGAAACATATCTTTATAAATGTGGGGTATTTTAATTTCAATTCCCAAAAATTATTATTTTCTCCGATCTGGCTACAACGAAACATGTTATAAACAACGCTCATTTGGTTATAATTTTTCATAATGTAAAAGCGCAAAACTAAAATCCAACTATTAACAAGTAAGGAAGAGCTAAGTTCGGATGTAACCGACATTTTATACTCTCTCAAAGTCAAATGGTATACTCGTTTGAGATTTCCTTGTGGATTGACTTTTTATTTTACCATAGGCACTGGGATCCACATATTTAGTTCTTAGGGGCTTGAATAGTGTTGGTTCGATTTAGACAATTTTTGGTCACAAGGTATACTTTAAAAGTATTATTAATGCACAGTTTTACCCCGATATAATCATTGTTGCTTGATATGCAGAATGGATAGTGAAAGAATCAGATGGAATTGAAAATGGTGTTATGAGGGAAATAGGCGTGGTTGTAGTCCGATTTCGCCCATTTTCGCACTATGACATAAAAACATGAAAAGAACGTCACCCACCGAATTTGGTTGAAATCGGTTAAGCAGATCTCAAGATATGGGTTTTCACCTAACAGTGGGCTGTGCCACGCCCACTGACTAATTTTGAACGCGGTTCCTATAAAGTCATCTCACACCATCTCAGAGATAAAATTTAATGTCTCTGGCGTGTTTAGTGCTTGATTTATCGCGCTTTTAGTAGTTTTTAACAGTACCGTTATATGGGGAGTGGGCGGAGTTGCCACCCGATTTCAACTATTTTCACACCGTCAATATAAATGCTAAAAACATTTGCTTCTAGTGAATTTTGTTATTATAGCATAAGCGGTTTAGGAGATATGCACATTAAACCTATTAGAGGCGGGACCACGCCCACTTAAAAAAAAAAAAGTTTTAACTGCAGATGCCCCTCCCTAATGTGATCCTGTGTACCAAATAACAGTCTTGTATCTTATTGCGGAGCTTAGTTATGGCAAGTTATTTGTTTTTGATTAATGGCGTTTTGTGGGCGTGGCAGTGGTCCGATTACGCCCATATGCAATACCAACCGTCTCACGGTACCGAAAAACATGTCTACCGAGTTTCATAAAGATATCTCAATTTTTACTCAAGTTAGAGCTTGCACGGACGGACGGACGGACAGACAGTCACCCGGATTTCAACTCGTCTCTTCATCCTGATCATTTATATATATATAACCCTATATCTAACTCGATTAGTTTTAGGTGATACAAACAACCGTTAGGTGAACAAAACTATTATACTCTGTAGCAACAGGTTGTGAGAGTATAAAAATAATTATAAATCGCAATACTCATAGTTATGTTGAAAATTTACTGCTCTACAAAATGGTCTCATTTTATACCCTGAAAACAGTATATTAAGTTTTCCACGATGTTTGTTACACCCACAAAGAAACTTCGAAGACACTATAAAATATAATATATATATAATACTATGTTCGCAAAGAATTGAAATCCCCTTGAAAGCACAATTTGTGGATTGTGGAACCAAAGTCGTTCTGACCGACATTGTGTGAGTGTTTTCGATGAGTTTTCATTGACAGTTCACACATCTATTTGTTTACATTTGTTATGTACCCTACAAGAGCAGTGACAGTCATCTGATGGGTAATATGACAGTCAGCGCGCAGAACAAAGCTTCTATCATTTTCTTAAGAGCCTTGTGCAAAAACTGATGTAAACAAACGTATGTGTGTGGGTTTGCATCTCTCTTTAAAACATGGGTATTCGGAATTGATTCACTATATATCTATACTGCTCACTCTCATGTCTTTTTCTGAGTCATTGCTGACCATAAATCCGTCATAGCTGCAAATTGTCAGTTATGACTGAAACGCTATCAGAAGTGAAAAATTCTTTTGCGCAGTAGATAATACAATTTTTATTTCTTTAATAAATTTTAAACTTTTAATCAAAATTAGTTATAATAATATACTTAAATATAAAAAGGAATGTAACAAAAACAAGAAAAAAGGTTAACTTCGGTTGCGCCGTAGCTATAATACCCTTCACAAAAACAAAGGCCCCTTACAAGAACTTGATTCCGAACGTTCAATTTGGATGACAGCTATATGATATAGTGATCTGATCTGACCAATTTCTGTGGAGAATAATTTGTTGCCTTAAGCAATAACTCGTGCCTAATTTCGTGAAGATATCTCGTCAAATAAAAAAATGTTCCATGCAAGCACTTTACTCCGATCGTTCAGTTAATATGGCAGCTATATGCTATAGTCATCCGATCCATGCATAATGCTTTAAATAATAATACATGCCAAATTTCGTGAAGAGACCTCGTCAAATTAAAGAGTTTTCCATACAAGCACTTCATTCCGATTGTTCAGTTTGTATGGCAGCTATATGCTATAGTCATCCGATCTGAATAATTTCTTCGGAGATTACATTGTTGCCTTAACTTATAATCCGTGCCAAATTTCGTGAAGATACCTCGTCAAATGAAAGAGTTTTCCATACAAGCACTTGATTCCGATTGTTCAGTTTGTATGGCAGCCATATGCTATAGTGATCCGATATCGGTTCCGACAAATGAGCAGCTTCTTTGTGAGAAAAGTACAGGTGCAAAATTTCAGATCGATATCTCAAAAACTGAGGGACTAGTTCGCGTATATACAGACGGACGGAAAGACAGACGGACATGGCTAAATCAACTCAGCTCGTCACGGTGATCATTTATATATATACATTATATGGTCTCCGACGTTTCCTTCTGGGTGTTACAAACTTCGTGGCAAAATTAATATACCCTGTTCAGGGTATAAATATAATAAAATATAAAAATAAATTTTCAGCCATCTCCTCCTCTTAATAGCTCTGCGTACGTCTTTCTCCAATCAGTGGATAGTTCTGAATTTAAAAATGCAAATGTAAATTAACAGTACTGATACTGAGCGGATAGCCTATTGCCATATATCCTGTTACAATGTTTACAATGTATACAGCGAGGACAAGTTCGCAGAAAAAAGGGGCGTTATTTTATTTTATACTTGTAATTTGTATGCGGTGTCTACTCATATATAATAATCTGTTAAGTGTTTGCTTTCGCCTATTAACTATGATGTCGGGTGCAAAAGAAAATCATTTTGTGGTGATTGCTTACATAAGTGTGGAAAAAGCGTAAATGAAATTTATAAGCTTCTCAAAAACTTTATATTTCGAGAATACTATACACAGATCGTTTTTCTAAAACATCTGCTGATGTTGATAGCAGAAGGAGAAGTGGTCGTCCTCGCGTGTTGTCAAGGCTAATGGAAAGCCTACCTACGGTCAATTGGTAATCTTCTGACAACGCGCTTGAAGCAAATTAGGCTAAAACAATGCAGCTAAATTTCTTTTTTCAGACAAATTATTTCTGTTTAACAACTAAAAATTAAAATCATGTTTCATGTTTTGCGCTGTACGTGAAAAAATTTCGAACTTGTAGTTGTAAGTTTAAGTATAGTTATAAAAATATGCTTAATATTTTTTTCATAAAATTCTTTATTTACTTGTATATTATATAGTTTGTACAATTCTTTTTGTAACAAATATTCCAACCATAATATTACTGTTTGTTTTTGTACATACAGAGGTCTCGCCAATTATGAGATCATCGTATTTACGTCGACAGGTACATTTATAACTTGACCAATTATACCTTTTGATCCATTGACGAAACGCAAACGACGTATTTGCATGAACGGCGGCAGTTAATTTTTGTAATGTCATTTTGGAACCAGAGGCGGTCGCAAACCGAACGGGTTGTCGTAGAAACGTTTTTTAAATTCTATGTCTAAATTTGTGAATTTGCTATTAATATTTTCAATTGAAGCTTAAACGACAAATTCGTTATTTGTTGAAGTAGAAGCTTTTAATTGCTCCTTTTCAGCCTCTTTGATTTTTTCACGCAAACGATACAAGCAATCGCGTTCATTTTTGCGTTTTCGATTATTATCGGTTAATTCATTGCGTTTGTTATTTGTTTTTGTATTATCGCGATTTTTTCTGTTCTTTTTTTCTCAAACGATATAATCGATTACGTTCATTCTTTCGCTTACGTTGCTCATCGGTTAAAACGTACTTTGGTTTCATTTAATGCGTCTCGCGCAGGGCAAAATTTTCGTATATACTATCATATGTAAAATAGCATAATGTCAAGCGTAGCGCAAAATTTTATATATTGGGTGTATGCATTAATTCGTGCGGTTTTTTTACGAAAATTAAGACTTTATTGTGAAAAAATTGTTGTACATTTAATGTTCAAAGTATTGCCCATCGGAAGCTATGATGTTTGCCAATCTTTCTGGCAGTTTGTGGATCCCATCCCAAAAGAACTTCTCCCGCTTGGAGTTCAAGAAAGAATCAATCCAATTTCTGATACCCTGTTCTGAAGAGAAGCGTACTCCGGTGAGGGCATTCTGCATTGATCTGAACAAGTGGTAATCGGAAGGTGCTATGTCTGGGCTGTAAGGCGGGTGAGGTAGAACTTCTCACCCACAGTTTTCCAAATAGTTTTTAACTGGCCTTGCAACATGTGGCCGAGCGTTGTCATGATGAAAAATTATTGATTCGTGTCTGGTCGCATATTCTGGTCGTTTTTCCGCGATGGCCTTTTTCAAACGAATCAATTGTTTTCGGTAAAGGTCCCCATTGATCGTCTGACCCGATTTCAATAGCTCATAATAGAGCACACCCTTGTGGTCCCACCAAATACATAGCATAACCTTAGCAGCATGGATATTCGGCTTTGCCGTGGATGTTGATGGTTGATGGTTGGCCGGGCTTCACATACGATTTCTTGCGCTTTGGGTTATCATAATGAATCCATTTTTCATCGCCAGTGACAATCCGATGCAAAAACGACTTCTTTTGGTGGCGTTGAAGCAACATTTCCGACATTCAGAATCGACGTTCGACGTCTCTTGGCTTTAATTCATAAGGCACCCAATTTCCAAGCTTCTGGATGAATCCTAATGATTTTAGTCGTCTGGAAACGGTTGCTTGATTAACTTCTAATACTTTTGCAAGTTCTTCTTGCATCTGGCATGCATCTGCGTCGAGCAATGTCTCCAATTCTTCGTCTTGAAGTTTATTTGGCTGTCCGGGTCGTTCTCCGTCGTCTAAGTCGAAATTGCCACTTTTAAACCGTGCAAACCACTTTTGGCACGTTCGTTCGGCTAAAGCATGGTCACCATAAACGTCCAGTAAAATACGACGCAAAAACACTTTATCTGGTACAAATTGTTGTTCACGCTCAAAAAATTTATATCTACTGAAAACGACGCGAAATGGCAGTACCTTTGAAATGAATATAGCCACAGATGAATACGACGCGAAATAATACTAGTAGAGCCCTCTCTTAGAAAACCGCACGAATTAATGCATACACCCAATACTATTATATGCAAAAATTACGCGTCCTTCGCCGCGCAAAATCCGACCGCATACCCAGCGTTAAAACATGATACATGTTAAAACTTTCAAAGTCGTAAAAAAATTTGATTTCAAGGGTTTAACGTGTCCAGCTGCTGTAATGGTTTATGCGGTGTCCGTGTAAAGGCGTTACACCTATTCACTTCTGCGAAAAAAGGGGTTAAACTAGGGGCAAAAGTGTACAAGACGCATATAGAAAACGTTGTTAATCAATACTCTTTTCAATGGGAAGCATTGGAACTTACATCAAGATTCGGCTCCAGCACACAAGGCAAAAACCAACCAGCACTGGGTCGTGGTTTCATAACTGCAGATGATTGGCGATCTGGAAGTCCAGATTTGAATCCATTAGACTACAGTTTGTGGTCAGAGTTGGAGAACATGGCCCGTCGAATACTTGTAACAGAACTTATGAGACTAAATACTTAAATGAAAATCAAGGACATTAAAGTTGTAGATACGAGTGCTTTTAAACAGATTCTCTTTGTAAGCGAATGTCGCTACTGATCGTGCTCCGAGCTGTTAATTCATCCATTTTCTTCATATTACACACCTTCGACCAAATAGACTTTATACTACTCTTCGTCTATATGCTAGACTATAGTCAAGTTCCTTAAGTCAATTATGCAGGTTTTTAAAAAAATCAGTCGGTAGGTATTATAAGCTAAAATACAAGAATATTGACTTGTTAATGTTCTGTTAGCTACATTTTTCATACATTTTGTACTTCTTAACGTCATAATTAGTAAATATAAAATTTGAGGCATTTGTTAAGCCAGGAGTTCAACTAACTCAACCAGCGGTAATATCAGTGTATGCTCCCTTTACTATGTTATTTATTACCATTTTATCGTGATTCAGCTGAAAACGAAAATAACTGCCAATAAAATTTTGTATTGTATTGCTGATGGAATATATTAGTTTAACTTCGGTTTGCTCGGAATCGCTTTAAGATGTTCCGCTTTTAATGTTGTGCTTCGGTATGCTGCTGTTAGCGAAATCCTTGCTTATATTCTTCCAACGATTTTCCTATTTCACCTCATGCTTACGACTTATAGTTTAAAAAAAAAAGATAAAAAGGAGTATAAATGCAGCTCATATCATTGTTATTCCAATCTGTATGTTGTAAGTTCTGCGTAAACAAAGGATTCATGGCACAATCTGTAATGGGAACCAGTGTTTACTCTAAGCCAATGGAAGGACTAAGTGCATAGGGACCCGTATGCACTTGGGATGTAAAACTGGCATGACCTCGCAAAGGATGGAGGCAACTGGCGAAGTACTTTGTTCTCTGTCCAGATCGTCCTAAGATTGTAGTGCCAAAGGAGAAGAAGAAGTTCGTACCTCTTTCTTTTATCCACTCTTAATACAGTCAGCTCAAATTGGACACTAAATGTTATATGAATCTTAACAAAATATGTGTACATATGATATACATATTTATATACATTTATAAATTATAAGTCTAACACCCGTAGTTAGATGTTGAATCGAGTTGTTTCTTCTAGGTTTGAGCTTTCGATCGGGTTTTATGTATATTAGGGTGTCCCAAACAAAATACATTTTTATTTTTGAACGCATACCCTCTTAATTTGTTTGAATCACGTTAAAACAATTGGAAACTAAGTTTGGAGTAGATAGGATTAATAGGAAAATTCACAAACAACTTAAGACAGCAGTTTGTCAGGAACTTAGAAAATTTAATTGACATTGCCCACGCCATTACCCTTCAATTAATGAAAACAAATGAAGTTAAGCATTTATTGCAACGAAAATGGGATCTAGGTCGAACGGAGATGGAGCTGATAAAAAAGGGGGCCGCGCCTGAGAATTACTCAGAAAGAGAATAAGCGATATAAATATATCGCAGAGTAACCCCATCGACATCAACTCGGGACAAGAGTTCGCAAGCCAAAAAAAAAAACAAAAAATCAACGTGGAAAGACTTCATTCAAAATAGCTAGATGTCTAGCGGCGCTAGATATGTGTGTTACTAAATTATAATGGATAGCGTATATGTTCTTGAAGCTACTATTAAGGCTGTCGGAACAATACTAGTGAATTTGCTAAATGTAAGTCATCAATTCGAATAATTCGTACAAAGGCAAAGAGCGTGCGGAATTCATTAAAACTGATTTTCAAAATGAGATGCCAAAGTTTGTGATTGTAAATGATTGCCTCCTTTAGATGCTCGCTAATCAAAAGACAAACGTACGATAGTTAATTCATATGGAAATAAAGAACAATTGATAACTGTGCCAAGATTAGAAAACTCATCTGAAAGAGAACAGGCAAAGGGGGGTTCGATGACTTTCGAGAGTTAATTGAGCTCTCAGTGATGTTTTTAGGTGAAGATAAAGATCAAAATTTAAAGGTCGACCTCTAGGTACTATACACTAATCATCAAGTGGATGGCAAGGTCGATTTATGCACTAAATAGAGCACTTCTTAGTGCTAAACTGAAAATGAGAAACAAGAATAAGGCGGCACTGTCTGATATTTGCTTGTTCATCGCTACATCCTACGTTAAGCACCGGTTCCAATGTATTTTTGTTGTAAAAGCACCTTATCAGGATTTGTGCCCCTTGAAGTCAATGAAGACTTATGAAAAAATCGATACAAAGGTCTCGAAAGATGTATTACAGAAATCAAGCATTGGGACACCCTTATGTATGTACATATGGTATATGGTAGTTTTGACTTCCACGGAATGGTTTTGTGATTTACGAAAAGCAAATCCATAAGCCTCTTACCAATTACCATGCCGAAATTGCCCGTAATGCAGTACAATGATGAAATAAATCCTATTAATTAGATACATATGTATCGGCGGTCTTGTATACAAGCGTCCATATACGTATGTAAGTGTCCGTGTGATTAGAAACATAAAAATCAATGATAGACAAAGTAAGTACTTTTTTTCTCATTCCAAGTACGTAATGATGATCAAACAATGATTTGCTTATTTCCATTGCCTTTTTATAGCACTCTATCTCTTGCCGCTTCCTCCTTTAGAAATCAAACATCTCGCCCAATGGAACTTTGCGCTATTTACCGTATTGTGTAGAAACATATTTCACGGTTATTTACAGAATTTTTAATAATTAACAATTTGACGTTTCGTTCATCTGGTTTCTGCGCGATCATCATGAAATCATCACCTTCACTTCGGTATTGATTTGCCTCACATCGGTGTTGTGTTGTTGTCGATTCGAATATTAAATATTTTCTTACTTTCTTTGTTGTTACTACACGCCGTGTTATCGAGCCACATTGTGATTTGTTTGTTGTTGCTTCGCATTGGCGCTGCATTGTTCATGCAATTAGCTACGAATGTCTTCAGGTGGTCCCCGTCAAATTGTGACCTCAATAATTCACCACGTCCCGTATAGGAGGGGAGCAGCGGCTGCCAGCGTCTGCATGTTTCGATGCAGTTCACCTTAAAGGTTCACAAGTTTACTTTTCAACAGTTGTTTTGGTGAGGTTGGTTTTCGTTCGGAACAAGCGGTGGCTTGATCTCGGTCTGATGCTGGTCCTGCTGCTGTGCTGACATTTATTGATCGCTATCGTTATTCGAAGTGATCACATCTGAAATTGGTTTTTCACTCTCTGCTTTTTGTTTTTGTATGCAAAAGCAACGTACAGTCAGCTGACAACGCTCTCCGAACAGCGAAGTGGTAAGTTTCTTGATTGAACCAGAGAAGACCTTTAGAGGAATATGTGCCACTGTTGCTTCAGATTAGGCGGCCAAAGTAATTAAAAAATATAATTAACTATGAGTGATGGGGCAAAACGGTATAGTTTTAATAAATCTAGCTTCGTACAATATTATAACAAGTAAGGAAGGGCTAAGTTCGGGCGTAAACGAACATTTTATACACTTGCAAATTGCAAGGATCAAAGCAGGAAAATACCTTTAGGTGTTAGGAAAAGTTTATATAAAAAAATTTTGCGAAACAATTCAACATTCAATTTTCGATGAAATCGTAAATGGATTACAATTAAATTTGGTATTTTATTAAGTTATTTATAGGTCACAGACTCACTTAGTTTTATTACTATAGTTTACTTCGCGTCAGCTAAAATTTCTTTAAAATCATCTTCAGATGAGATATATTAGATGTGATATAAACTCAAAAGAAGAAGCTAAATGCAATAAAATGAGTTGGTGTGAAAATGCCAGCTAAAGGATAGCAATTCAATTTCGGCATTTAACTACAGCATACCCAATATAATATGTTAAACTATAGTTTGTCTAATATTATATGTTCAGTTAATTTTCTGAGATATCTTACATATTGGATGATATACCATATATGGCATAATGCCAACCGGAAGTTTGAAAATCTGATGTTAGGTATATGAGAGATAGCGGTAGTCGTGACCCGATCTTATTGGTTTACAATACTAACAACACTAACAAAATAAAATGCTGCCTGAATTTCATTAAGGTACCTCACATACCATCACCAATATAGAGTAGTAAAATCAACCGGATATTTGAAAATTCTATGGTTAATTATATAGGGCTGGGGCAAGTTTTCCCTCGAATTTACTCAATTTACCCACAAAAATGCATCATTATAAGAAAAATGCATCCACTTAATTTTATAAAGATAGCTCACATATTGGCCGATATATACGTTATGGAGTAAACCGGAAGTTTGAAAATATTTCGATAATGTATATGGGAGATAGGGGAAGTAAAACAAACACGCGTGTCATTCGCCAGTTACCAGTCGAAATGTTCGATTGAGTCATCGAAAATTGGACTCAACGGATGGACCATCTGAGACGTGGCCGCGGCCAACATTTAAAAGAGATAATCTTCAATAAATGTTGATGTCTTCGATTTGAGTGTTTTTTTTTAAAGAGTAGGGAGCCTTGAAATGGATCACTATATCCGAGTACAAGGTGCGTTCCAAAGTAAACAGTACAAAAATAACAAAGTAAACTTTAGCCATCTATATGTCGACTAGTGCGTTAGAATCTACTATCCTTCATCGACTTCCAGTAAAAATTTCATGACATTTCATCTATTGGAAGTGAAGTTATTGCGTTTTAAGTGTCAGTATGCTTTTGTCATCGGTGCGAGAATGAGCTTCGAACAAAGAGCCAACATTAAATTTAGTTTTAAAATTGGTAAAACTTTTACCGAAACTTTTCAATTGATGAAACAAGTTTATGGCGATGATTGCCTATCCCGGTTGTTCCACCCGGCCAAAACGTTAATGCGTTATTCTACCTTGGAGTTTTGAAGCGTTTGGTGCACCGTATTCGACGTGTTCGGCCCGAATATCGCGAAGATGGAAGTTGGCGTTTGTTGCACGATAACGCGCCGTCTCATCGATCGACGCTTGTGGCCGATTATTTGACCAAAATTCACATTTTAACAATCAACCACTCCCCGTTTTCACCTGATATGACACCGTGCGACTTCTACCTTTTCGGAAAAATGCATTTGACGATGAAAGGAAACCGTTATGCAGACGTGGAGGCCATTAAAAGGCTTGCACCGGAATACTAGCGGCCATACCGGGCAACGAGCTAAAACACTCGTTCGATATGCTTTTGGACCGTGAAAAAAGCTGTATTAAAGCAGAAGAAGACTATTTTGAATAAAATTAATTGATTTTGCCGATGAAACTATTTGTTCTGTCTTTTTTTTTTAAAGTCCTGTTTACTTTGAAACGCACCTTGTATATGGTAATAATGCACAAATAAACAAATACGAAATAGGGTGGAAATTACTCGGGATTACGAAAATTCTTCCACGGATATTACAAATAAGAGATCATTACTTTCAACCGGATGGCAAAACCTAATAATTTCGGAATTTTCAAATTTAAACAAGTAAGGGTGTAACCGAACTTTTTATACTCTCGCAAGGTAAAGTGATATAGGGGATTTTCGTATATATTGTAATTAAAAGTAGGAAGTATTGCATAGATTATTTACAATAACAGGCAAGAAGATAGACTATAATTAGAAAGAGGTTTTTCGGAATTTCATTAAGATTTGTTACACATTGAGCGATAGATGCGGTACAAAGTCAATTCGATAATAAGTCAAATGGTTATCTGCAGATCTCACTTTGTACACGTGTTCCTTAGCAAACAAAAGGAAGACCCTTATCTCGGGACCGTTTTAGCGGATTACAACCGAATTCGATAATAACAAGTAAGAAAGGGCTAAGTTCGGATGTAACCGAACATTTTATACTCTCGCAAAGTCAAATGGTATACTCGTTTGAGATTTGTTTGTGGATTGACTGATATTTTCGGTAGAAGGTCAACTATAGGCACTGGGGTCCACATATTTAGTACTTAGGCTTGAACAGTTTTAGTTCGATTTAGACAATTTTTGGTCACAAGGTGGCATACTTTAAACGTATTATTCACGAAAAGTTTTACCCCGATACAATCATTGTTGCTTGATATGCAAAGTGGAAAGTGAAAGAATCAGATGGAATTGAAAATGGTGTTATATGGGAAATAGGCGTGGTTGTAGTCCGATTTCGCCCATTTTCGCACTAGGACATAGGTGCCACGCCCACAAAACGCCATTAATGAAAAACAAATAAATTGCCATAACTAAGCTCCGCAATAAGACACAAGACTCTTACTTGGTACACAGGATCACATTAGAAAGGGGCATCTGCAGCTAAAAATTTTTTTTAAGTCCCCCTAATAAGTTTAATGGCATATCTCCTAAACCGCTAATGCTATAATAACAAAATTCACTGGAAGAAAATGTTTTTAGAACTCCTACCTACAGTGTGAAAATAGTTGAAATCGGGTGGCAACTCCGCTCACTTCCCATATAATGGTACTGTTACTAAAAGCGCGATAAACCAAGCACTAAACACGCCAGAGACATTAAATTTTATCTCTGAGATGGTATAAGATGACTTAATAGGAACCGCGTTCAAAATTAGACAGTGGGCCCACTTTTAGGTGAAAACCCATATCTTGAGATCTGCTTAACCGATTTAAACCAAATTCGGTCCATAACCTTCTTCTCATATTTCTATGTTATAGTGCGAAAATGGGCGACTACAACCATGCCTATTTCCCATGTAACACCATTTTCAATTCCATCTGATTCTTTCACTTTCCACTATGCATATCAAGCAACAATGATTATATCGGGGTAAAACTTTGTGTGAATAATGCGTTTAAAGTATGACACCTTGTGACCAAAAATTGTCTAAATCGAACCAAAACTGTTCAAGCCTCTAGGTACTGAATATATGGACCCAGAGCCTATAGTTGACTTTTTACCGAAAATATCGGTCAACATAGAACAAGGCGACAAGATCCACAAAGAAATATCAAACGAGTATACCATATATATTGCCCACAACTGAAGATATTTTTTCGGATTTGATCCTTAGAAGTTGAAAGTGTATAAAACGTTCGGGTATACCCGAAATTAAGCCGTCCTTACTTATTTTACTTGTTTCATTACATTTTAAGATAGTACAAATATGAACAACATGTGGGAACATAGGAAATGATCGTGCTTAATATAAATTACCACTTTCTATGTATCAGGCCCAGTCTTTCTGCCAACTGGATTTACGTCAGTTAGAAACATTAAATTCCGAATGATGTCATTGTACTTATTATTGTTTTACTTTGCGGACGCATCTAGCATCTTCAGTTCTTTGTGATAAATTCCCATAAGCTTAAAATGTTCTTAATTTATTGATATAAAACTCGTTAATTTTCGAGGCAAATAACGAAATCCCGTCTGTAATGTTGACCAAAACCTTTGCGGCATTTCTTTTAGATAAGAATGTTGCTAATTTACAAAACTAATTAACACGAATTTTATAGCCATTTAACCGAAATGCACTTGAGATCACAGTCAGCACTGGAAATTTATTAAGCAAACTGACAGGCGCATAAAAGTGCAAATGAAGAAGCAAATACACCATAGATATGTACATAAATAAATCGGTGTGTACCACAAACTATCGAATCAAAGAAATGACCACACTCTCTTTGCTCGTACATGCCAATGTACATACAATATAGCGTAAATAGAATGTATGTATCTAAGCGGCTCTTCGGTGTCTTCCAAATAGCATAAACATTGATTGAAGTTTATTTACTCTGCTCGAGAGCGTCTGGTTACATCCGAATGAAGGATTAGCCGACAGAGACTTCACTAGATTTACACACAATTGACTTTGTTTTTTCATTTATGAGCACACGTTTCTTATTATGTGTGTATATACGTGTATGTGTGTCAAAGTACCTGTAGAGGTGCCTAACGATTACTAGACCAATCGACAGTCATGTCACTCAGGTACGATGCACACGCATCGGTTCCACACACTATAGCGTTTTACCTACCTGAATACATAACCCAATTAGGTGGTAAAAATGGGATAACACTAAGTTATCTATGTGGAAATGACTTGGTGAAATAATAATTTTGATATAAATACTAGTAATATATGCAGTCGGGAAGTTTGGATACTCCTTTGAATTGAGATGGGCTCAGTACATCATCATCGTTGGTTGTGCAAGCGACGAAAAATTAGATACCTCAACGAAACTTATGTTAAATTAATTTCAAATAAGGGATATACTATATTATAAGCACCATTCGGGCTGGTTCGGTTGCGACGAAATTTAGCAAACCCGTTTTTATGGAATATCCTGGGGCAGATTTGCTCTAACACTTATCAAGCTTATTAACATTATCAAAATCGAGATTTCACTAATGTAAATGAAATAAAGGGTGTTATTTAGACATGTTGGTGACATTATGACCAAAACTGATTACGGGAAAGTGATTGCCGTTGCTGTCTCGAATAAATTTCAACCGAAAAGCCCAATTTTTGACCACATTTTGTAGGAATTGGTCTATGTATGTCTACAATACCACTTTGAATGTTCTCTTCCAAGGCGTTAATCGTCTCGTGCTTATCTGCGAAGACAAGCAACTTCATAAAACCCTACAAAAATAGTGTTAAATCGCACGATATTAAATGCCACTTCACTGGGCACGACGCGAGATAATGCGATCACCAAAAGTTACCTTCAGTAAATTGATTGTTTCGTTGGCCATTCGCCACCTTATTTGAAACAAAGGTCAACATCCTCCAATTCAAGCATGAGCAAGTCAAAAAGCATGGCTTTATAGCATTCCCATTGACTGTTACAATATGTTCGGCTGCGTTGTAAATTTTTGTGGATGTAACGAGGTTTCAACAGTTCCTTCTGGATTATCACACTCTTAAGGCGACAATTTTGTTTATTAATGCATTCATTCAACCAAAAAAGAGCTTTATAGCTGAACACAATTTTCTTGTGAAAATCAGAATCGGTGGCCATCTCGTTTTGAGCTCCTTCACCGGACGTGCGACTATATGTTCCGGAGTAAGTCTGTTCAATATAAAATGGCAAGCCAAACTGAGTATGAATCAAGTAACAGCCATTCAAAAGACCAACTCAGAAAAAAGTTGTCTAAAAAAAGACACCCGTTTTGAGAGGTAGCGTCAGTTTGAAGCCATTAACTTGAGAAAAATTGGATGAAATGTCATTTAACATTTTCAACTTTTTACTTAAGATTAGTACTCTTATAAAATATTTTTTGCTTGTGGTACGACATTGGCCATCCCATAGATTTTTCAGCCCGTGCGTTCTATATATTTTTTGATATAACGTTCATAAATAGTTAGAAGTGGCTGAAGATATTTGCAAGATGTCAAAGTTAATTAAATAACACGGAACATATCCTTACATACATAAATCCATTTCTGTCCATACCCATATACCATACTCTATATAAATCGAGAAAAGTTCAATCAATAAATTCTATGCTTCAATTTTTGAGCGTAAATATACAAGCACATACTCACATATTTACACTCATCCACTCCGCGCTTTTTAACACTCCGACACGGTTACGCCTGCAAAATTGATGAACGCATGCGCAATCAGCATACTGGTCGCTCGGCCAGACGAACCAAAGCTTCGCATTGTTCATTTATGCGTTTGTGCTCGTACTAATTTTCTTTCGTTTACTTAACCACTGTGTTTTCTCTTTTTTTTGTGCCAATCAGCGCCAATTAAAAACTTCATGGTTGCGTGCTGAGAGCATTCCAAAAGTGCGCGCTTTCGCAGTGCCCCATACAGCAGCCGTTTTTCTGCTACATATCATTTATTTACATTCATGTACATATGTATTTATAATATATGGTATACCATACGTATATATTCTACTTTGTACGACGACTTGCACTAAGTAATTAGTAAAGTCTTCTAGTACGAAAGCTGTTGCAAACCCGTTGCCTACTAAGGCCTTTGAAAAAAAGAAAATTTTGGTTGCCGAGACACAAAATTATCAAAGTAGAATTATACCATAGTTTTCGGGAAAATTACTCCCTGCCTTTTCTATATTACATCCAGCTCGGAACAACCAACGGACCAAATTTACAAACCTTATAAATATAATCGATATGAATAACCGATATGCAATTGATTGTGTATGGTTAAAGCCGAAAGATATAAATTATACTAAGGATGTATAAAAAAAGTCCTCAGACATGATAAGCATTCTCAAGATGCATTCTTATCGACCCCATCCACACTTGGTTCTTGAAAAATTTCAAGAATTCGAGAGTTCTAGATCAACAAATAGACTTTTAGTAAACCAATTAAAAACTCTCATATATTATTCAAATGTCTAATGAGAATGTGCTAATAGTTATACATCAACTTCTTTCTTAAGATAGCAAACTTTTTTGCTAACGACAAATATATATATACATATGGATGAATGGCATATAAATATGTAGTCAGTACTCACATTCTACTTTACTCAAAGTTGCTTTACTAGCGGTGCGGTGTCAATTGAAGTGCGTGATATGCCCACCAGCAGCGCGCTGATAGCAACGACAAACTCCGCAGCTGCACGATATCCTGCGTGGAAACATTCAACTCCACGAAAAACAACGAATGAAGTTAGTAAGGAAATGAGCAGCAGCATAACAGTCATTCAACTGATTCGAAGCGAGTTTGATAGCGAAGCAAATCGTCGGAATGCGAACGGCCGAACACTAATCTGTCTCTTAAGAAAAGCGCCACAGAAGTGGGTTTACGGTGGCACAAACAGTTTTCTTGAATGGCCCAGATTGAGGCTGAACTTAATTTTCTTATAAGTTAAATAACTGAATGCTCAACAAAAGTGTGAAGTAACTCACCGGTTACTACAACTTTGGAATTAAGTATATTCTTAAGCCGTGAATATTCTGACTCTTCAAAATTATAAATATAATTTAATAAACCAATTAGTTTTAAGTTGGTGAGGAGAATTCTGTTCGACTAATATAGGTACATACAATTATATATTGTGTTTATTTCAACCGTGTTTTTTCCAATTTTCATCACGTAGACATTTCGCTATGTTTAAAATTTTCAAAATAAGCTCTACTTATTTACAAATATCAGCACTCCTCCCAACGGTTTAATCGGACTTAGTTCAAAAAATCTAAGAATAACACGTTTTCTCATTTAACCGTTTTTGCCAACACTTTTTCAAAAATTAACCAATGTGCTTCGTCGGTCGTGCAAATCAGCGATGAACAGTTGGTGTTTCAACTGGTACACGTAAATGGCATACGTTAATTCATACTTGCACTCATATTCGTATATGTATATCCACATAGATATATGGACGTGAGTACCACATGCGTAGGCAAAGCAGGCTTCCGAACTGCCGCAGGCGTCGGATGACAGACAGCCAAGGAGGCGATCGACAAACTGGTGGCTAATTTAACTGCTGTTCTGAACCCACTTACTTTCTCGCCGTTTTTGCATTTGAAAAAAACCGACAAACTGAAATGCGCTTTATGGATATTCATACCTACATATGAATATATATATATACTCACATATTTTCATATGTATGTACATTGATGTTGGGCACGTAGAAATATTGATTTGTGGAACCAACTAGTTTTTCGCGGTGATTTGCTGCTGTGATTAATTGCCACACATGCATTTTACCTGACGTATCCACGAGTACGTCTACTATGTAGGACTTAGATCCATGCCCGTAATGACAGTTCGAATAATCACCAAGGCACTTGGAGCTAACTTGTACTTTTCAGGAATACAATATTAAATATAAAGGGTGTTTTTTTAGAGGTATAGAACTTTAAATTGCAATAAAACAACGATGGATTATTCGATTGACATGAAATTTATTTATCCGAAAGATAATCTTGTGGCATTACATTTTAAATATGATTTCTGGCATATGCCCGCCACGACTGGCTCGGATGTAGTCCAATCTGGAGTCCAATTTTCGATGACTTTTTCCAACATTTGTGGCCGTATATCGGCAATAACACGGAGAATGTTGTCTTCCAAATGGTTAAGCGTTTGAGGCTTATGCGCATAGACCAATGACTTTACATAACCCCACAGAAAGTAGTCTAACGGTGTTAAATCGCAAGATCTTGGAGGCCAATTCACAGGTCCAGGACGAGAAATTAGGCGGTCACCAAACGCCATAAAAATCAGGTACAATTCAATTGTATTCATGAACAAATATACGTGAAAACAATCTACTTGTATTAATTTGAGCAAAAACAAACGAAAATATAAAAAAGTTAAAGCTTAAATTTATAAATTTTATAACATAACACGGCAACACACTATAGCAGATTTCTGTCATTTTGACGTTTTAGTAGTAGAATATTGGTTAGCAACCCGTACAAAGTGTGACTTTAGTAGCAGAATTTTCGAGGCAACCCGTACCAAGTGGGATATTTTTGCGTGTGTATTAGTGAAAATCTTAGGATTGGTTACTTGTAGATTTATACAATGGTATTGAAGAAGGCCCGAATGAGTCCATCCACCATCGTGCGCAATAATTGGAGCTGTGTCCATCCACTTAATGGAAGGTTTTGCGAAATGATCTTAGCATCTATTTTGACCCGTATGAAATGTTCTGAAAAAAAAAGATATTAAGATATGGAGCTAGGATAAAGTGTTCAAAACCACCATCAAACCTTAATTCTATTAGCCCTGGAAGAAATATGCGTTCATTGTTCCGCTAAGGAAATAAATTTTTCCACATACTTAAGTATATATGTACAATATATACCAAGAAATATAAAGGCAAACTATTTCAGTTAGTAAAATTATTTATGATCTGCACACTTGCTTTCAGTATGCTTGTGCCTAACTGCAGAGGATCACTGCTGTGATCATTCGGCCGCTCCATTAACGATCACAATCGGAAGCATCGTGTTTACACCATGTTAGCCATGTAACCTGTATACATGCTAACCACCACCCGCCACCAGCGGGACACCAACACTCCCATATTAACCACTTCCACTTTAAAGGGCCCCAGAACTTTTCGTGAAGCGGTGATTGTCATAAATTTATGTCACTACAAATATACCGACAATGCATTAGAGTCATGTCAGGTCGTACTCGCATAATAAATAAACACCTTTCCCAACAATGTAACCTTTTATTTGAATATAAAAGATTTCTTACACAATTATGTAGAAATGTATGTGATTGGGTATAAGAAAGGTGTTTCAATAAACATACGCTTTAAGTAAAAAAAAAAACAAAGCGGTGCGTTGTCACGATAGAAAAGCATGATAGAAAAGTATTGCCTCTTGTTTAGTCGCGAATTTCGGTTTTTGGCAATCGCTGGTATCAAACTGATGACTTGTTGTCGGTTGCATTCCCAATTAATAGTTACATCCGGTTTTTGAAGCTCAAAATGCAGCACAATCTTTTGATTTCACCAAATACAAATCATTACCTTGTGGTCATGGATTTTCGGGTTTGCGTTGATTTGGCTGGTTAGCCGTGTTTTATATATGGATTTTTATACTTTTGCAACATGTTGCTACAGAGTATAATAGTTTCGTTTTCCTAGCGGTTGCTTGTATAACCTAAAAATAATCGAATTAGATATAAAACTATATAAATATAAATGATCAGGATGATGAGACGAGTTGAAATCCTGATGTCTATCTGTTCGTCCGTCTGTTCGTCTGTCCGTGAAAGCTGTAACTTGAGTAAAAATTTAGATATCGTAATGAAACTTTGTACACGTGTTCTTTGGCAAATAGAATGAAGACGACTTCGTAGACGGGCGCAATCCAAAGAGCCATAACTAAGCCGTTAATGAAGATACAGAACTGAAATTTGGCACAACGAATCACATTATAGAGGACACCTGCGGTTTGAAAACCTTTAAAAAGAGGGTGTAAACTGGCGCTAAGTAAGTTTAATGTATATATCTTCCAAAGCTATATAACCCAAATTTGCACAGGATAAAATCTTTCAACTTCTTACAACAGTGTAAAAATAGGTGAAATCGGATGATAATCCCGCCTACTTCCCATATAACGGTTTTGTTAATATAATATAATATGTCAATAACTGATTGCGTCAGAGATATTAAATTTTACATCCAGGATGTCACAAGACGGCTTTATAGGCGCGTTGTCAAAATTAGACAATGGACATGGCACCTAGACCTTTATTTAATTTTTCAACCAAATTTGTCATTTAACATTCTTCTAATATTCCTATGTTATAGTGTGAAAATGGAGGAAATCTGACAGAAACCACGCCCACTTCCCATATAACAAAATTTTATATTCCATCTGATTCTTTCAATTTCTGCACGAATAGCGCCTTTCACGAAAACTTTTCAAATCGTACCAAAACTAATCAAAATTCCAAATACCAAATATGTGATTCCCAGTTCCTATTGCGAACTTTTTATTTAAAATATCGATCAATCTGTCCGATATATAATAGAAATTCGGAGAGAATCCTTTTCTGATGACAGTATTACTGTATGTCAAATATAGTATATTGGCAAATAATCGGGTGAAAGCTTGCCCTAGCCCCATATAACTATTATTAGGATTTTCGGTTGACTTTACTCCTTCTATATTGGTGATAGTATGTGAGGTACTTAAATGAAACACAGAGAGTATTTTTTCCGTTAGTAATATGTAGTGATGCCAAAAATAGATACTAAATATGTACACAAAATGATTTTTGTTAATTTTACAAACCTTATGCCGAACATATCGGACAGTGTGTGAGTTATTTACTTAGGATGTAAAATTGCATAAAAATATGTTCTCGACTATATACCGTTTAGGTTGATCAAAATGTTTGATATTTTAATAAAATTAAGTTTTCTTAAAAATTCTTAAAAATTATATATAATTATATTATGGACTTAGCGCTAAATATGTAAGGATTTGGTGTAAACCGTGGAATAAACTACATATCCTTAACATAATGAATTCCCATCCTCTGGTTGACGTTTACCACACCATCTATAAGTTGTAAATATATTAAATCCGGTTGAGTTTACCATATATCTCATTTGACACATTTGATAATGATTTTGATGTAATTTTATCTGACGGGAAGTAAAATATAACAATAAAACTAAGTGAGTCTATGATCTATAATATAACTTAATAAAGTACCAAATTTGATTGTAATTCATTGAGGATTTTGTCGAATAAAGAATGTTGAATTACTTCGCAAGATTCTTTTATATATAAAGTTTAAATTCATATAACATCCAATTTTCTTGATTTTGCATGTATCCAGCGGCTTTTAGACATTTTGAAATAACTGTTTGAGTAAATCTAAACGATTCTGCGAGCTCTTTTTGTGCACTTTTAAATCGTCCAAGCCAGTTTTGGCTCAACTGGAACATGTTTACCATAAACCATACTACAAGGTGCGTTTCAAAGTAAACAGGACTTTAAAAGAAAAGACAGAACAAATGGTTTTATCGGCAAAATCAATTAAGTTTATTCAAAATAGTCTTCTTCTGCTTTAATACAGCTTTTTGCACGGTCTAAAAGAATGTCGAACGAGTGGTTTAGCTCGTTGCCTCGTATGGCCGCCAGTATTCCGGTGCAAACCTTCTGAATGGCCTCCACGTCTGCATAACGCTTTCCTTTCATCGGCAAATGCATTTTTCCGAAAAGGTAGAAGTCGCACGGTGTCATATCAGGTGAATACGGGGAGTGGTTGATTGTTAAAATGTGATTTTTGGTCAAATAATCGGTAACAAGCGTCGATCGATGAGACGGCGCGTTATCGTGCAACAAACGCCAACTTCCATCTTCGCGATATTCGGGCCGAACACGTCGAATACGGTGCACCAAACGCTTCAAAACTCCAAGGTAGAATACCGCATTAACGTTTTGGCCGGGTGGAACAAACGGGATAGGCAATCAACGCCATAAACTTGTTTCATCAATTGGAACGTTTCGGTCAAAGTTTCACCAATTTTAAAACAAAATTTAATGTTGGCTCTTTATTCGAAGCTCATTTTCGCACCGATGACAAAAACATACTGACACTTAAAACGCAATAACTTCACTTCAAATAGATGAAATGTCATGGAATTTTTACTGGAAGTCGATGAAGGATAGCAGATTCTAACGCACTAGTCAACATATAGATGGCGCCACTAGAGTTTACTTTATTATTTTTTAATGTTTACTTTGGAAGGCACCTTGTACATAATACTATGACTTTCGGCTGATGTCTTCTATATTTAAGTAATGAAGAAGAATTTCACCTATAAGCACTTTTTCTGGCAAAAAATTCGCAATATTTGAGTGCAAAAAAATTATTGTTGTTTACGATTCAAATGAATAACATATACTGAAAAATATGCACAATGACAATTTGTTTGTAACGCATGTCTGGAATTTGGGATCAATGGAAAAATAATTAAGTTACCATTTATCTTGGCAAACAGCACAAATGTAGTTATAGATCAAATATATTAGGAGTGTTAAAAATCCGCGCATGCAGATTACAGCAATGAATACTGTTAAACAAAATTGTGGAATTCTTTAGTTGACTAAAAAATTGGTTTTAATTTATATACCTCCTAATAATTAATTCGTTATATAATATTTAAAAAAGTACAAGCCATAAAGAAACCGCAGAACTGACCCGAAGGGAAAATATGGTCGATATAATTTATTAAACGTTTTTAAGTAGTATGTATAGGACATAAACTACAAAAGTAAGGAAGGGCTAAGATCGGGTATAACGGAACATTTTTTAGTCGCACATTTCAACGGCCAACTTACTGGTAGTTTTAATCCAATTTTTTGATAGTATGACATATCATTACCATAAAAATTTGTGCTCTGAAATTCATCAAAATACCTTACAGATTGACTAATACAAGTTTACAATATAAGGTACAGGGTGGCTCACGAATCGTGCTACAATAACTTATTTTCTGTGTGAGTAATCGACTTACTTTTGTTTTTTTATTTAGCAGGTTATTATTTATATTTTTTTAAAATGAATGCTTTGGATACTGAAAAGAGGGTTTTGATAGTACAGCGGTACCATGTTTTGTCGTCCGTTATTTCCGTCCAAAGGGAATTCGGACGGGATTTTGAGGGCACTCTCCTGAGTAGATGGACCAATATGAGGTTGGTAAACAGGTTTGCCGAATCCGGAAGTATCACAAGAAGACCGTACTATCGAGATCTATATATTCGTGTTCTAGAAATAATCGCGGTTGTTGCACCGTCAATTCAGGCAAATCCAAGAGTTTCGATTCGCAACTTATCGGCGCAACTTAGACGGCAGACGGTCATTACGACGGATGATGACATAAAGCTCTTTCCGTACAAAGTTCAAATAACAAGCCAATTAAACCCTCTAGATTTGCTATTCGTCTCGAATTTTGATAAAACATGATTGAAATGACCCAAAGAAGACAATAACTTGATAAAGTGTTTGTTTATGTCTGATGAGGTCCTTTGATCTAAACGGAATCGTAAACAAGCAACATTGCCGTATATGGAGCAGTCAAATCCAGAAATAATCAACGAGACGAAACTTTACCCAGAACGAGTCACTGTGTGGTGCGCAGTTTCATCAATGTGTATTGTCAGGCCATAATTCTTTGAAGAAAATGGTGTAACAGTAACTGTCAATGAGCAACGTTATTTAAAGATGTTCAATGAGTATTTTTGCCCAGAACTGCGCCGACGATGTATCCCTTTCAAAAGCGTTAGATTTCAGTAAGAAAGAGCAACTGCATACATAGCCAGACCGGTTATTGCGGGGCTCCAACGAAAATTTGAAAACAAATTAATGTCGAGAAACTCCACTTTCCTCTGGCCCCCAAAATCACCCTCTGGTCATAGAAGTATTTTCTCCGAATTTCAATACTAGATCTCACAGATTGGCCGATATTTTCGGTAAAAGTCTTAGATTATTTATATATTTATTACTCTATATTTTTCTCGATTAGACCGTTAGGTTAGTAAAACTATTATTTTATACTCTATAGCAACGTGTTGCGTCAGTATAAAAATTAATCTTTGGCAGCACATTCAACAAGGCTTTACTAAAGGTAAATAATTTTTAAATAAATTGGATAAATAATAATAATAAATTCAAAAGCTTAAAAGCCGCTTTGATTAGCATTGCGTGCAGAAGTGACTCAGCTTTCGTATTTCTAATTAAGTATGCAGACGAATATAATGAATTCAAATTAATAGCGATTTTGACTACAACCGAACGCCAGTCAATACGATTTACACCGTTATATCTAATCTCATGCAACACTGTCTTCAGCTCGGTTTATTGCAATCAGGTCACGCAATGTGCTTTGAAATTGCATATTCGGCTAGCTAAGCAAGCATTTCCAAATCTCTTTAGCCTTAAAAGAAATCTGATTTACCATACATTCCAAATAAGCGACGAAAAGCGCTAAAGCGAAGTGGCAATACTTAATCGTTTATACGAGAATATAGATATATATGTGCATGCGTGTATCCACACATGAAGGAGTTAAATGGATGCGATCGTCCCGAACAGTTCAGTTAGGAAATTGTTAAACACAATAATTTGCGTCTAAGTCTGCAGTAATTTGTTCAGTCATACAACACAACAGAGAACATTAACATACTCGTATATTGATTGATGCTATCAACTCTCGTATGGCGTTGTGTAGAGCAGTAGAGCATCAACTTAGTCAGAAAAATATTAGACTAATGCCAATTTTTTTCAAGTTTGTTCAAAAATAGTTATATCGACGATTCAGTGTTTTATTCAATGAAGTACCGGAATCCCACGAAAACCTATATAAAGTATTTCTAACGATATAACATGTTTTGAACAAGTATATAACTTTTGAACTGGTATTAGACATATACTCTTGTGACCAAAATCTGGCAATCAAAACCTCCTTTATATCAAACGTTGGAAAAGGCAGTTGGCTGACTAGTTGGGGTTGTGTTCAAACTAACTATAAGGAAGCCTTTAAATAGTTAATTTTAATGCAGGCAATGCCTATACATATTATCAGGTGTAAATTTTAATTCCAGTTTAGCCACAATTTTACATGATCAGAAATTTTGAGTACAGCTTTCCCATACCGAAGTCTTCATGGGCGACGTTTCTTTTATATATGATTAAGCCTCAGCTAGTTGAATCTAATTCGCTTTCCAGTGATCTAAAATTAATTTGTGAATTTTTTGATATTTTTGTGCGTGTCAACATCCCTTGTGCTCATCATCTTAAAAGCCTTTATGTCCTATACGCCCAAAGTACAAACCACTGACTAATAATTGTTTCGGTGGCGTAGAGCCCTAAAACGCTCATCAACTCACCTTTTGATATCACCACGCATCTATACGAAAATAATGTTTCATGGAAACACGAAATTCCTTTCAATTCGGTTCTTTTAATACCACAAAAGCCATCGCATATAAGCTGTGATTTGTCTTGTGACCGTTAGGTCCGACTTCAAAAAATTAAATTCTAGTTGTAACGATGACGACTCCAAAAGGGATTAAAAACTATAAGTGATATAAACCGATCGTATCGTCTATAATGCTTAGTATATATATTACAATTATAGTTATTTGCTTTCAATATTTCAATGAAAGCAAACAAAACATTAACTTCTGCATCACAGGTGCATTTCTTATAGCAGCTATATGTATAACTAAATCTGAAAACGTAACCGGCCAACGGTTTGCATCCAATGGAAAACGTTTCCAATTTCTTTTTATCTTTTGCGATGATCTTTATCTTGATTTTGATCTATCAATTTGCATGACATCTCAACAATGCATTTGGAGGTTGCAGACAAAAAAGTGTTCCATACAATAACGTTATTTAGAACGGTCTGTTCGTATGGCAGCCGCTATATGCTATAGTAGTCCGATCTAAACAGTTTCTTCTGCTCTCGCTGCTTTGGTCAAAAATCCATACCAAAGTCATAAAGATATCTTGTGAATTAAAAATATTTCCTTACAAAGATTTAGTTTTGAGCGATCAGTTTGTATAGCAGTGATCCGATAGCGACGATTCCGAAAAATGAGTAGATTCCTGGAGAGAAAAGGACGTCTGCAAAATTTCAGATCGATATCTCAAAACTGCGGGACTAGTTCACGTATATACAGACAGATGGACACGGAGACGTGTACATATTTACTATATGTATTCAGGATGCTACAAACCTCGTGCCAAACTTAAACTGGCATGCTTATGGTGCAATAAAAAAATATGTATACATGTGATATTTTCGTTCAGGGTGGTAACACCAAATATTCATAAAATAATATTAAATATTGAAAAGCATATATAAATAATTTGGTGTTAGTTTCTTTATATATTTGGGCAATCATGACCGAAAAACTTATCAAATTCAAGCCAAGTAAGATAACAATTCCCACTCTGAAATCTCCAACGTTTCTTTATGTTAGTTAACATACGAGTATATGCTATGGTACTTCCAAATATTCCAAAAATAAACTTTACATATGATATGCTGCGCAGCATCACTATCGATATGCGATTGCTACTCACACCAATCATCATGTTGCAAGTTTAAACCAACTGTTGCGTAGGTATAAGTTTTGCGGCATCACATGATAAATTCGCGCGATTCGAACGTGACTACGAACACTGGTAAAGCCACACTTCAACATACTTGTTTTTGTAAGCCTTCAGTAAAAAATTGCTTACAAACAGACATACACAAATACGAAGAAACTTACTTGTTTTTGTAAGCCTTCAGCAAAAACTTTTCAGCGACTTACTACTTATATATCCTGAAAACGCCAACGCCGCCTGTCTACAACTTCTGCGACTTTGCCGTCAATCGCAAGCGAAATTGTTGATAAATGACGGTGGCCGGCAGGGTGCCTCTTAATGAACCCTTTGGCAATTAATGCAAAGTGAAAATATGTGTTCATACTTATTATTCACTACGTGAACAAAGTAGTCGGCTGCCCCGGCGCGTTGCGCATTTACGAGCACGTAGATTACAGTGTGTCAACGCAGATTGGCAAATAATAAAAATAATAAATATACTTTTACTATACAAGTATATTTGTTCACCTAACAGTTGTTTGTAGCACCTCAAAATAAAAATTAGAGTATTTTCTAAAAATTGTTCAAGTTTCTGGCTGAGTACTATATATCTGATATATCTCCTTGAAACGTGTTCCAATTGTAACATAGTCACAAATTAATCCACAAAACTGAAATCTTAAATTGGGGCTAATGTGGGATTGTTACATTTATGATTTAAAAAGCATTTTCTTATATTTTTAAGCATTATAAACTGAGATTATAAATAAACTTCATTTCATCTTAGTATAAATAAGCTCCGACGACTTTCGCCTGCATATCAATTATTTTAGGATTATCACACACTGTATGCCTGGGTAGATACGACCAATAATATCTACGCACATGCCTTAGAGACGAAGGACAATTGTATTTATAATGTTTGTACAGAAATACCAATTTGGTACATAATCGCGACCTACAAATATTTTCTTCCAATATCTCTTTGGAAAGCCAAAGTCAATAAGCGAACTTCAACACGACTTGAACAACAGCTGAAGTTATATACATAAGTATGTATATATGTGTTACAGTCACAAGGTAAAATAAAATAAAATAAATAATATTTCTAGTTGTATTGTCATACTTCATTTCAATAGAACTTTGTCCTTTTTCTTAATTCCCTTAGAAACTACTGAATAAAGAGTTTAAAACGAGCGAAATTGGCTCATTGACAGGCCAAAATGCCATGAATCGAAAAACTATAAAGTGATATGACTAAGCTCCACAATAAGATACAAAAATGTAATTTGGTACTACCAATAGTATAGGGTGGGGGGACAAACCATTTACGGTTCAAAAAAATTTTAAAAAGTTTTTTATTTACTTACTTACCGACACTATAAAAATGGATGAAATCGGATGATAGCCCCGCTCATATAACGGTTCTGTCAAAAAATACTAAAAGGGCGATAAATCAATAAATAAATGCGTCAGAAACGTAAAGTTTGACACCCGAGATCATAGGAGAGGGTTTTATAGGAGCCGCCGTCTAAATTTGACAAGGTGCGTGGCATCGCCCTGGTATTCGGTACCAGTTTAATGAGATTTATTGTAGAAACTCAGTGGGAATCTTTATCTGAGATCAATATGCCCGTGTTCCAACATTGGGTTGAATTAGATCAATAACTCCCTTAGTCCCCATATACCCAATCGAAAAATTTTCGAACTTCCGACTGACTTTATACCGCAAGAATTGGTTAATATGTGAGTTGTCTTAATTAAATAAATAATATGTGGAAATAGCAAAAAAATGTAAAAGCGGTTCAATACTACCCCTATCTCTTATATACCTAATACAAGATGTTCAATCTTTCGGCTAGCTTTATACCTATATATCGGTCAATATATTATATTATATAAGGTATCTTAACAAAGTTAACTGAAGATATAATATTGGACATACTATACAAGTAGTTTAATACCGAAAAAAGGTGACATTGGACTACGAAATACCCAAAATATAGGTTTAGCGTTGAATACCAATGGAGTTGATCTAGACTTTGGTCTTAACTCATAACCCTATATATTACATTTGAGGTTGATTTTAATGTAATTTTAGCAGACGCGAAGTACAATATAACAATAAAACTAAGTAAGTCTACGGCCTGTAATGTAAATTATTAAAATATGTGGAATGTGGAAAGTATTTCCCAACGCCTGAAAGTTGCAAGAGTATAAAATGTTCGGTTACACCCGAACTTAGCTCTTCCCTACTTTTAAATATAATTTTTTAAACTATACCTCTAAAAATAAAATATTAAAATTCGAAATTAATACTCAAATAATTTTTGAGTTACAGGCTTTATCTTTAACGTGTTTTTTCAAAACTGCCTTCAAATATTTTGCAGTTGTAACTCGAAGCAAATCATCCGATCGCTTTATTTTTTGCTGTTTTTTTTTTTGTATATGATTCTCTGGATACTTAGCCTTCAGTTGTTTGATTGTGTGAAAATGTAATATTGACAGCCCAAAAATTACCTCAATTGCAATTTTCGACGTTTTTTTTAAAGTCTGCCATTTTTTAAATTGTAATTATTTTTAACAAAAATGGCTCATTGTATAGGAAATACTCCACAGATTAATAGTTTTTTGTTTTTTTTTGTTTTGAGCTACGGTGAATTCCACAAGCATTGCTACAGTGGAGAACTATATTTTTTAGTAACTTGGAAAATGGCGAATCATACATTCAAAACTATTTATTAATTAATTATGTATATGTATATACATACATAGATATGTATAAAAATCAAAAGTTTCAAACATTTCGTGCAGTAGTTTTATTTTATAAATTCTAAAAAATCACCATGGCTTAGGCGGTTACCCTAGGAAACTGATTAGTAGAGGTAATAAAAATGTGGAAAACGGTTGGCCTCAAGGGCCATCCCTGCAACTTCCCGCTAATTTCATACGCTAACGTTCAAATTTCGCTTTTTTCACTGCTTTTGAGCTCTTCGAAATTTTTCGTTTTCGATATCTCGCAAGTAAATCAACCGATTTTGACCCGGTTTGCGGCAAACGATGTGTTTTTTCAAAATTTTTATTTTTGAGATTTCTCTTCAAAATCACCTGGTCCGATTGGGTCCAAACTCACACGAAATTCAAGTGCAATGAAACCCTTTGGAATGCCGTTTAGTTTATTCAAATCGGTTGAGCCGTTTAAAAGTTATAAGAGGGTCACATACATCCACACACACACACATACATCCACACATACATACAGACATACGGACATCATCGTAGAAATGTTCGGGGAAGCTTCCTCGATCCTCAAAACGTCGAGATCTGTTGAGAACTAGATTTTTGCAAAAGGGGGTGAAACCAATATCTTCCCGATTTTTAGAAAATTTTCAATTTTCTTAGCGGGAAGTTAAAAAAATGTTCCCTTTGATAAACAGTGGCCTCCTTAATATACAAACATTGCCATATACTACACAGTAGTACATACATTCAGTAAATTTTTATTTGAGCACATCAATGCATTAGCAACGAATATTTCAATTGCTTCCAATTGTCGAGCATTTCTCAATTTATGCGCACCTTTTATTTGCCTGTACTATTGAATAGCTAAAATAATAAATAGCAAAATAAAAACGTCTTTATGTTCTATAAGTAAGATATGTGTGTGGTCAAATTCTTTGATCTTCAGAATATGGTATACAACTGTTTTGTGAAATAGGCCAGTAAAAATTTTAACATTTCAAAATTTTACAAAAAAGCTCTCATAATAATCTCTAATCCTCTAAAGCTTAGTTCCACACTCAACCCTCCTTCATTTATGAAATAATTATCTTCAAGTTCGTAATGAGATCAAACAAGAAAAAACGTTAACTTCGGTTACACCAAAGCTATAATACCCTTCACAAATACAAAGGTTCATTACAAGAACTTGATTCCGATCGTTCAATTCGTATGGCAGCTATATGATATAGTCATCCGATCTATACAATTTCTACGGAGATTGCATTATTGCGTTAAGTAATAATCCATGCCGAATATCGTGAAAATAGAGAGGAAAGAGTTTCCCATACAAGTACTTGATTGTGATTGTTCAGTTTGTATGACAGCTATATGCTATAGTGGTCCGATATCGGCCGTTCCGACGAATGAGCCCTGTTCAGGGTATAATAAAAAATGTTTATGTTGCTTCTTAATGCCAGATTCAAAGAGCGTACATTCCGTGGTGAATTTAAAAATCCCCCTTTCCTTACTACCACGGAAAACCTTACTACCTGAATAATTGTTTGGAGCGCCATCTGTTGTTAAACTTTGCCCGCTATGAAACACTGGTATTGAAAATAAGGTTGTGTGTATCGAATAGCTCAGTTCCACACCACTTGGCAACACTTTTAATACAGAAAGGGGTGTCTCGTTTGTAAAATCAAAAGCTTTTTGTTAATTGTAATCAATTGCTTATATTTGTATTCAATATATCATGTGTTTTTTTATTTGCGCGTCAATGTTGACATACATACATTTAACATGCTTGAGAAATCATGACAAAAAAGTTATTTCGCAATCTATTATATTAACAATTTCCGGAATAATGTTATAAAATTTATGAACAGAAAACTTTAAATTTTAAAATTTGAATTTAGTTACATATATTATTTACCAGTTTTCATCCGATTTTATCCAATTTAGGCACACAGATGCACCATTAGTATAAAACACGCCGACTCAATTTTATTAAGATAATTAAAGGTCGAAAATCTTTCAATTAGGCAATAATTTTTCTCTGACTTGTTTATTTAATGACCTATCGCACTTTTAGTAGTTTTACTTAAAACCGTTATATAGGGAGTGGAGGGGTTATTACCCGATTTCTACCATTTCCACACTGTCGGTTGGAGTGATAAAAAAAGGTGTTCTGAGAATATTTGGTTATTATAGCGATTACGTCCATCTACCATCTTACGGTGTCAAAAAACATGTGTACTAAGTTTCATCAAGACATCTCAATATTTACTCAAGTTTCAGCTTGCACAGATGGAAGGAATTATACTCTGTAGCAACATGTTGCAAATAAAAACATCTTCAACTAAGATATACTTATATGTACGTGATATAAACTCAACCGAAGAGGATAAATTTAATATATCGAGTTGATGTGGAAAACACCAACCAAAGGGCCAGAATTTATTATATTAGGGATATGAGGTCTTCGCAAACTCGATTCTTTTCAACATTAAAAAATTGTATAATTTTTAAGAAAATTTGTCCATTTAATTTCGTTAAAAATAACACTCATTTTGACCAACCTAAACGGTTTACAGTTATCTGCAAAGTCGAAAATCGCTATACAGGGTACATTACAAAATCATTATACGTATTATATGGGAGTTGGGGTAATTCGTAGAAATATTTCACATATTTTCGGCATTAAACTATTATATACGAGGCGTGTTCAAAGGAAAAGGTGAATTTTGATTTCTCGCGGGCTGTGTACATTCGATTATCAATATTTGGTTTTTGTTATAATCGGACACATACTTATATTTATCAAGTGCTTGCATTAGGAGCCAATTTCGATTAGTAGTTTGTTTTTGACAACCGAAAAGGTTAGTCACGTTTTTGTGTGCTTTTGGATTTTTGACTTAGTATGTTCCGAAATTGCTAAATTTTGAGCAAAAGCAATGTCGCATTAATATCGCTCATGAGGTGATTTTTCGACCAAAAACAAAAGCGTAATATGCCCCAACCATCGTATTCACTACACTTGGATCCCTGCGACTTTTTCCTACTCCCTGAATAAACCAATGAAGGAAAGGCGATTTGCCACAATTGATGAGATCAAGTCGGAGTCGAAGAAAGAGCTGATGGCCATATCGAAAAGCACATTTCAAGTGTTCTTCGAAGATTGGAATTGTGCCAACGCACAAGTGTAATATATTCGAGGGGGATTACTTTGAAGGGGGAAAAATAGATATTGATGAATAAATAGTACTTTAAAAAAAAATTCAAAATTCAATTTTTCCTTTGAACACACCGATTGGATACGAGGAGTCTCTTTATAGCTACATATCAAATAATTGTCTGAACAGCAAACGCAAAAATAATAAAACAGTAACATAAATAATAATTTTTTGCAATTTAATGTAGATTTAAAGACGTCAAGGTTTTCGTAACCTTGTATTCGATGAACGTTGGATGAATAACATACACCAAATTTTTTTTACTGAAAAAGTTATCAAAGAAACATTTGTAAATTGGCAGGCCTCGGAGTACGTTCCTCTTTCTGATCATTAAGTTGATGCGATAAGTGTAGGTTGAAAGGACGCACTCTCTGCGCTGGTCGGCTCTGAACGCATTTCCGCATAAGGGGCCTTGGCGTCTTAACAGAGCTATAAAGGTGACTACCCTCCGGGAGCTGGATAGCAGATCTGAGTGGAGACCCAACAGACAAGAACAACATAAATTTCAGAACGGTTGTGGGCGGAACCGACCTTTAAATCGAGCTGTGCCCGGGTTGTTCTTCGTTCGATGACAATGCCTTCAATCTCGAGCGGCTATTCGAAGAGGTAGGTTTCGATAGTCTTGCAAGTGCGGAACTTGCACTTCTGGAGAAAAGTCTGGAAGATGAAAAGCCTTCAGATTAATCTCCAAAACGCGAAGACGGCATCCGCCAATCTTTTGCTTCGTCTCGGTAGAGACGGAGCCGATGTCGTCCTAATCCAGGAGCCTTGGCTGAGCAGTAGCGGCATATCTGGCCTAAAGACGAAGAGTCATAAGGTGCTGGCGGCCAACAGTATAGGTCAAATCAGAGCTTGAGCGCTGGTCCGGAAAACTCTGGCTCATCTCGGTCTATATGCCGCACGACGTAGAACCACCTCTAGTAATGTTGAGGAGGATTCTGGCGGAGGCCCGTCGAAGGAAATCGAGCGTCACTGTATAAAGCGAGTCTTACAATACATAAGACCGAGTTTAAGAAGTCCTAATGGTCTTCCTGGAGATCCTTCTGCGAAAGCGTAGAAAGCTGTCATGAACCCTTTAGGTTTCTTGCAAAGAAACCTACACCATTAGGGCATCTTAAAGATGGGTCTGGAACGCTATACAGCCTTCTTAGACCTTCTGGACGAGCGTCCAAAAGTTTTGCTCTGACTATTTGAAACCATAGTTAAGCCGATAATGTTTTATGGAGTCGTTGTTTGATGGTGGGCGCTTGAAAAACAACACTAGCTAAGCAGATGGAGCGTGTTCAAAGAGCGGCCTTCATTGGCGTCTGTGGTGCACTAAGTAGAACCCCAACAAAGGCACTCAATGCCATTCTACACGTTGCACCTGCTTACATAGCTGGTAGGTGTTTAAAAGCGAAGGCTGCTACCAGACTTAGGGAAGCTGGGAATATGAGGGCCCCGGGTAAGGACACAGGGAAATTTTTCACGGTTTCGATTGCGTTCCTTCCAACCTAGATCACTGTACTGCAGAACCTTCTCCTGACTGTTCCTTCTCGGCTCACACACCTGAGAGGGATTTATAGGCGGAGCAAAGCCGTTAGAGAATGGGTGTAGTCACGGGCTGATCGAAGTTAAGGGGAAAGTAGGTGGTGAAGTCTTCTGTCGGCTCTCCATCAACTCTAGTTTCAGACTACCAGACTACTGTAGCGTCTTCAAAGCGGAGGTGACTGCCATCAAGGCAGCAGTAGATCTCTGAAGTGTAGCCTCCATCAGAGCTAGCTGCGGAATCGCTGGAAACTGCAAGCCGATGAGCTGTCAAATATTTAAACAAGTGTAAGATCTTTAAGGGCATGTTTCATGCAACACTCATTTATTACTTGGTTGTGTGATTCGGTGTATGTAATGGTGTAATTTGGAATACATTTACACGAAACTGGAGTATTTGATGGTAAAGAATCATCCTGTACCATGCAAAAAGTACAATAGAATAGATTCGAGTAGCTAATAGCTCATCATAACTGGTATTTTCTCCGAATTGTAGATGGACGAAATCAGACACTGTCACTCCCACAAAACGCTATTAATAGAAACCCTATAAAGTGCCGTATCTCAGCCGCAAATTAAGATACTAAAAATGTGGGCGTGCTCCCGCCTACTAATAGGTTTTATGTATATCTCTCAAACCCCTTAAGCTATATCATTCAAATTTGCGCAGGACTAGTCTTTCCAACACCTCCTGCGAATTTATGAAAATACGTTAAATCGGATGAGAACCCCGCCCCTCCTGGCTTTGGACGAAAACTACTAAAAGTGTGATAACTCACCAACTAAACAAAAATTACTTTGACATTAGTATGTTACGTAGTGAAAATGGACGAAATTGGACAACAATCAAGCCTACTTCTCATATACTCCAATTTTAAACTCCATTTGATTCTTTCGGATACCGTATATGGTGATATCAGTGGCTGTATCTGATATTTTTCTTAAAACATATTTATGTATGTATATTCATGAAAGAGTGTCTTTTTCTAGTAACAGAGTATCCTTCTGCCTAAAATGCCCTAACCCCCATATCTCTAATATAAGGATTTTCAAATTTCCGATTGTTTTTATGCCTTTTATATTAGTCAAGATGATCTCATTGAAAGTTGGCGAGCATCTTTTTTCAGTAATAGTATGTCGCAAAGTTAAAAATTGAAAAAATCGGGTCAATAGTAAACCTAGTTGTCATATATCTAATAGAAGAATTTCAGCGTTTTGGTTGGCTCTAAACCGTACATACTCGTATGAGTCAATATGTAAAATATTTTGGCAAAATTAAGAAGAAAAAAATATAATATTGGATATGGGTCATTCCATGTCAAATCGACAAATAGTTGGACGCGACCCCTCCGATTCGAATGAATTTTAATAGGAAGTTTTGTCTTATCATAAAACAAAGATCTGTCAAAGGAAAAAATTTTCAAAAAAATGTTCCTAAGAGCTATGCGAAATTTAAAATTTTACTGTTTTTCCGATTTTATGAGTTTATTTACTTAATATTTCAGAAAATACTGTATATTAAATAAAGAACGCTGCTGGGTTTTCAGAGGACACTTAAAGGTATGAGAAAAAATTCTTAAAAAAAAAAATTTTTAAAGTTACCAAAATTAAAAAATTTTGAATTTTTCAAAATAGTAAAAAGTAACTATCGCGGGAAAATTTTAGCCTCAAAATTTTTCATATTATACCTCTAACATATCTAAAGAAATTCTGAAATTATCAGAGAGGTTACTTCAAATCACCAAAAACACTATGATGGTTACACCACCGAAGGCGGTATTTGTTTTAATCTGGCATCAACAGAGCTAAACATACGAGTGCCGACCATAGATATTTCATCCATTTTGATTAATTTTAAATCAATTAGGGGTGTTGTGGAACCAATACAGGTTTGCGTAGTTGTCGGAATTGCCAATTGTTTGGATGAACATCTTTTCCAACATACTCAAAACTAATATTCGAATCAACTTTTTACTCATGTGAAAAATTTAAAAATGAATAAATTTTAAGCGTTTGATAAATTTAAAATATTGAATAGTCTATTAAAGTTTACAATAAGTTCCGCTATTTTAGATTTTATTTTATTGGAAGAAAAAAGCAACGAAAAAATTAAAAGGATGATATTAAGAGATCACAGTAATGCACTTGATGCACCAGGCGAATCGCATGTAAAAATGGGCTTGCATTTATTGATATGCTTATATGTACATATATCACATAATCGACTAAATAAAGACGAATTTTGGGGTTAAATTAAGTTTATTACGTTTTGTAAATCGTTCTAAAATATATGGGTTTTTCCAATAAACTCAATAATTATGACATTTTGTGTTTTATTCTTATGTTTTTCTATAAAAATAAAGATAAATTAAATCATAATATTAATATAAATTAATTTCTTAACTTACATTTCAAATCTGTCAGCGACTATCCTCTTGCTTTGTTTCAGATAACAAAACCGATAACATTGGTTTCCGTGACACCCAAAACCGATACAATTTCTTTTTCGAACGTCAAACCAATAATAACCTGAATTCATGATACCTACTACATTTTTTTATCGGTTTCAATTCTAATTCTAAAACTTTGCGTGAATAATACTTTTAAAGTATGCCACCTTGTGATCAAAAGTTGTCTAAATCGAACCAAAACTGTTCAAACCCCTAGGTACTGATAATGTGGACCCCAGTGCCCATAGTTGACCTTTTACCGAAAATGTCTGCCAATCCACAAAGAAATCTTAAACGAGTATACCATTTGACTTTGCGAGAGTATAAAATGTTCGGTTAAAATCTTACTTAGCCCTTCCTTACTTGTTATAATTTAAATAATTTTCTAGGTGACTGAGCGAATGTCTGAAGATCTTGAAGATTGATCCTGAGAGCACTATTAAGCCAATGCCATGTACATGCGGAGAACCTCTCTGTTAAAACTTCACCCTCCAGTAAAAGTTGTTAACAAAATGCGTTATGGGCCGTACTATCTTACTGTATGTCTCAGAGCATCTACATTTCTGCCCAACGAATATTAATCCAAATGACAATTCTTTGAAATTATTATCCTGAATAATGTAATTATGTCTTTATCCTTCACCTGACGCTATAACGTTATAGTCCCAGTTTTCTACAGGAATATTGTCCAAAAGCGTCTCCTGACCGTCTGGATTAAGCTCTGGAGGTACAGGTGCTATAATAATACGATTACCTGAAAGGTTAAGGTCCTTTTGCGGGGCGTATGGTATCGGTCATGTAATCATGATTGTATTTCAAACGCCTAAGTGAATTTGTTTCACATGAGCCTTATCAAACGACCTCGGTAGAAAAAACACGATATTGTTAACAGAAATGGGTATTTTAACCACAGTACCTTTGAGAAAACTCTGACTTATATCCTAAAGGACGGTTTGTCATAAAAGGCAATCTAGGTATTATGAGACGTTCTTCAATTGGGATTAAGTTAAAGTGTAATCCTTTGGCTAAAGATATTTTTGGAATGTTCTTTTTAACAATCGCATTTTTGCAAATTGCACAAAAATTGTATTTTCGATCTTCCGAATGAAATTTTTGCATTAAAAAGAAGGCGGATGTAGCATTCGGGGGGCTTCGAGTCGTCGAAATTTAATTTGCGTACTTGGTGTGAAAGCCATAATTCCTCGTAGCAAATACATATTTCGATAGGGCACTTTTTTATATTTTGAAAATAATTGTTTTCTGGTGAATTGCCCCAATAATCAGTTTCTATAACACTATTTTCTCTTGTTAATCGGATACGTTGGAGCTGCCTTTCGTTTTAAATTTTCCTATTGACCGGGTTATCACTACGAAGGCGAACTTAACTTTGTCTAAGTCGTGTTTGATTTAAAATCCCTCGAAACGTTGTGTGTCTCTCTGACGCTCCTTCTCCTTATGTTCGGATTTCTTCGTGCATATTCTCGAGATGTGCGAAATTCTTTATGTTCCATAGTGTTCCTACTTTGCTCTTCAGAACGTACGGCGGGATGGTCTTGAGTATTTCTAATTTGCTCTTCAGTGCGAAATTGTGAATCTTGCCGCCTGGTTCTATGTTGAAGAATATTTAAACTTTGTTCAACAAACCAAATCACGTGGTTTTCCCGTGTGATCTACGTTCTCGAGTGTTTCTGATTTGTTGTTCGATACGAATTTGAGAGTTGCGTCGCCATATTCTATATAGAAATGTATCGATATTGTGCTCGGATGGACGTACTTCGGGGTCTAATCTACGATTTGCGTGGCTTTTAGTGTATTGTGATTGCTCAATAACTTTATACAAGGTGCGTTCCAAAGTAAACAGTAAAAAAGTAACAAAGTAAACTCTAGTGCCGCCATTTATATGTCGACTAGTGCGTTAGAAGTGAAGCTATTGCGTTTTAAGTGCGAAAATGAGCTTCGAGCAAAGGGCCAACATTAAATTTTGTTTTAAAATTCGTAAAACTTTTACCGAATCATTTCAATTGATGAAACAAGTTTATGGCGATGATTGCCTATCCCGTAGCAGAGTGCACGAGTGGTTTCAACGTTTTCAAAGTGGTCGTGAGGACTTAAATGAGAAATGAGCCGAAACCCAAAAAATCGCGCCTGGAGAAGTCAGAAGTGAAGACAATGCTGATTTGTTTTTATGATTCAAAGGGTATTGTCCATAAAGAATTTGTTTCACCCAGCCAAAACGTTAATGCGGTATTCTACCTTGGAGTTTTGAAGCGTTTGGTGTGCCGTATTCGACGTGTTCGCCCCGAATATCGCGAAGATGGAAACTGGCGTTTGTTGCACGATAATGCACCGTCTCATCGATCGACGCTTGTGGCCGATTATTTGACCAAAAATCACATTTTAACAACCAACCACTCCCCGTATTCACCTGATATGGCACCATGCGACTTCTACCTTCTCGGAAAAATGCATTTGGCGATGAAAGGAAAGCGTTATGCAGACGTGGAGGCCATTAAAAGGCTTGCACCGGAATACTAGCGGCCATACCGGGCAACGAGCTAAAACACTCGTACGATATGCTTTTGAACCGTGCAAAAAGCTGTATTAAAGCAGAAGAAGACTATTTTGAATAAAATTAATTGATTTTGCCGATTAAACCATTTGTTCTGTATTCTTTTTAAAAGTTCTTTTTTACTTTGGAACGCACCTTGTACCATTAATCTAAGATTGTGTATGAAGAAGAATCTGATTCTTCGTCTATTTTCTAAACGACTTAGTGCAACAGATCATTTATAGTAAATAGCATACCAAAACAATTACAATTATTATTTTTACACTCTGCTTTCTGCATAATTGAATATCTGTTATTATCTCGATACTTATTAAAGTTCTGATGCTGCTTTGCTATTTTAATAACGTAATACTTTTTATGGTTCCGATACAGTCCGCTTAACAGATCTTTTATACGTGCATCTAATCATAAATACAATACACATATATAGTAAATAATATATGGTCACACTGTTTGAAAATATTTACTTCTAATATAGCGTAACTGAAGGTTTAAAATCAGTGTACTCATACTTATAATAAATAATATATTTGTATACACAACACATGGTACATACATTCTTTGAATATATCACGTAGATATATTTTACAATAGCATAATAATATGTAGTATTTAATTATATGTATTTCTTAAAAATGAGTAATTTATTTAATTGTGTTGAAGTTATTTGCTCGAAAAAACCGAATACTTTGTTTATTTCTTTTTAAAACAATGGGGATTTACCATACCGTTACTCAGCTTAGTTGAATAAATTTTTGGGGCAAAAAATTACTAAATTTCATAATTAAACCGCTATATCTACCGCTACATTATGAAGAAGTTGTTTAAATGACTACATATTTAGAGAATGCCGTTTAAAAGCATAATAATAATTGCTTCCCACAGTAGTCCAAATAGGCCATTTTCATAGATACGCATTTGAACGGCATTCTCTAAACAGTAAGCCTTCATGTGCTTATGAGATAGCCGAGCCAAGACAGAACACTGGACTAAAAAAGTTTGGCCTTTGAAAGTGAATTAGTACCCAGTAATATGAATGTGATGAATGCCCCTTAAGTAGCCAAAAACCGCATTATGGGGGGGTAGGGTTTCAAGGTAAAAAGAAAGACTTTTTTTGCGAATTTTTTTCTTAAACATGTATTAAGTAATTTTATTCGGACATATTCTTGAAATGTTAAACAATAAGATAAGAGAAAAAAATCGATTTTTCGAAAGTAAAATCCCTGCCCCCCCTTATATTACCAACTCTTCATATAAAGTCAGGTATGATAAAACAGTTTGTAAAAGCTTTAAACAAGAATGGGGAATGTTTTAAATACGAGTATATCAGTAAAATATTTCCGAAATTGAGCACAGAAAAAAGTAAGGCTAGTATTTTTGACGGTCCTCTCCTCCTGACGGATTAAATTTATTTGAGGTGTGCAAAATTTCTTAGGAAATAAAAAGTATGCAGACTGCATTGAGCAGCTCATGTTGCACTACCAGATACTAGGATATAACATGAGCATCAACATGCATTTCCTCTACAGCCATTAAGACCGTTTTCCTGAAAATTTAGGGGACTTAAGAGAGAACGCTTTCATCAGGATATTCGCACTATGGAAGAACGATACAGGGTCGTTACAATGCAAATATGATGGCTGGTTACTGCTGGAGCATTCAAAACAAGACTGATGCTTTTACTCATGCAAGAAAAGTACATAAAAGAAAGTTTTTTTTCGAGGTAAGTAAGAGTAATATATTTTATAATTCTAAAATTGTAGTATTTTGGCTAAAATTGTAATATATTCATATATCGAAAACTAAAGCTGCTAGAGAAAAACTGACTACAGATTTGAAATCAGCGTAGAAAAATCATACAAAATCGCGTATAAACTTTATAAAACAAAACTACTGTTTTTCAGTGCAATTTAACGTTATTTACATTTGGAGAATTCAATTCCATTCCTCATTGCTAAAGTATCCTCATCTTGCCTTAGGAATGACGAAATAGGAAGAACATACTCTTTAACAAAACTACCCTGTTTTTACACTTAATTAGAAGGGAAGGAATACAAAACACAAAGAAACATTAATATAGTAATTGTTTCTTTTGAATTTTGTTTCTTGTCCTGGTTTGTATTCTGTTTTCACCACTATTTTTTTTGTTTTTTTCCAATTCTTTCTACATATGTCTTCTTCATGTTGTTCGTTAAACAGAGTATGTGTCGCACAACGAAGTTTATCTATTATCGGATTTTAAGTGCCGGATCTTTAATCCTTTTGATACTACAGGAATAATATTTTAAATAAAGTAGAATTTTTCCAGGTATACCGGTATGAAATGAGCGCTTTTTTGTGAAAATGATATACTTATTTTAAATGGGAAAGTAAAAAAAAATGTATTGAAAGTATTGACCATTGCTTTTTACACATTTTGACCACCTTTCTGACAATTAGTGAATACCATGCCAATAGAAATGTTCGTCTTTTGAAGCAAACCAATGAGACACCCAATTTACGACTTTTCGAATCGAAGTGCTGCTCAGCCAATGAGTGTCCCAGCGATGAAAACAGGTGCATTTGCATTTGTGTGCAGGTACATTGTTGTGTAGCAAAATTACTTAGCCGTCTCTTCTGTACCGATTAGTATTAACAGTTTCATCAGGTTTTAGGAGCTCATAATCCCACCAAACACAGAGCAATGCCTTCTTACTTAATTGATCTGATTTTGCAGTCGATGTTGATGGTTGTCCCGTTTATGATTTTTAAAATAAGTATATTTTTCATCGCCAGTCACATTTTGATGAAAAAATGATTTTCTTTCAACTTATAAACTTAAGAATATTTAGAAGGTTGCAATTCTTATAAAGGTATATGGAAGCTAATGGAAGTATTTACATATTTTATCATAGGCATCACGACACACTATTATCAAAAAAATAAAGATGTTATATAAATTTCCTCACAGATTAACCCATATTTAACATTGTTGACCCTTATATTAAGTAAATGGGGCTATGGGAAGCGTTTATCCGATTTTACTCTTTTTAAGTACATAAACATGTTATTACCAGAAAAAGACGTTCTTCAAGTTTCATTGACCGACATTTTCAGTAAAAAAGCAACCACAAGCACTCAGGTTCCCATATTCGGTATCTTGGGGCTTGATAAGTTATGAACCCATTTCGACTATTTTTAGACGTGAGATTTTAAATGAATATTGAGGGTAGAATTTGTGCAAAGGTTTATATCGATAAATTCATTAGTAAGGGTTTTGTATACAGTAAAGTGAATGAATAATTTTCAAACTGTTAGGCAAAGAGATCAAGATTTTTGCTGAATTTGGTAGAAATTGGTATAGTAGTTGCTGAGGTATGGATTTGATATAGGATTTGAAATTTAAAGCTTCTGGCGTATTAAATTATCGCGCATATAGTAGTTTTCATTATAACCGCTATATGGAGAGTGAGCGTGATTATTATTCGATTTCACCCATTTTTCACTGTTTCAGGAAGTACTGAAAGAAATTATCTTCAGCAATTCTGATTGATAAAACTTCAGAATTTTTTGAGATATATACTTTAACAGTCATCGACTAGTTCTCACGCCATCTTATATTAGCTCATCTTTGTCTCAAATAGTTTTACCATACTCCCAAACGAACTCACCTTTCTCCCCGTGTTCCAAATTCGAATCTTCATCTTTCGAACCTCTGCCATCCCTTTCAAAAGTACTTTCCAACACTCAAGAACTAAGAACATCCGAAGATGAAATTTAATACACACAACATACACAGACGCGCAAATAACAATTTTTTTTTATCTGCCTTATTAATCACGCTAAAAATTGTCCGGAGAAACATAAACAGGTACAACAACAATTACGATGAACTTTTTTTTAAAAGTAATGAGGAGAGACTAATTGGTCTAAAATCCTTTGGATTAGTGTGTGAGCTTTTGCCAGCCTTGGATATATTATATACATCCACTTGACTTTCCTCCATACCGAGAGAATATTACCGTGTGGCAATCACAAATGCAACTCAAATGCAAGAGTTATTTATAAAGCAGATATGGCAACATTCAACCTAGACTATCTGTCATGCTGACGTACCTCCATCTCCCTTTTCATCACGCATCGTCCAGCTGTAAGCACGTCATCACTATATTTCTATGTAATCACATTATATCATTTTTTGGAAAGTAAATAAATCGAACATTATTGTGGACATCCCACAACTGCAATTAAACTAATTGCAGTTCCCCTTTAAACATTGTTGTTAACCAGGTTATTATGTAGCATTGGTACTGCTGTTACTGAGCCGGGAGGGTATATCCCGCTTGGTCCCGGCGATTTATAAGGTTTGAAGCTGCCTATCGCCCAATAAATATTTCTCAACAACACAATGTCTACAGGAGGGGACTCTGCTACCATATCACGTCTCTAGTGTATGCTCCATTGTGTGGTTTGCGGAACTGTCTGGGAAGTGAATATCCATTAGCAGGCCTAGAGTCTCTTCACTGGATACCGTATAGCTGTGGTCTGGCTTCTGAAGGTATCCAATGTTATATTTCGACTGTGTCATTATTTTTCTAAGTCGAGACGCTTCTAACGCCATTAATATACAAACGAACAAACAGTCAGACAGACGGACATGGCTAAATATTTTATAGGGTCTGCGATGATTTCTTTTGGGTGTTACAGACATTGTGGTAAACTTAATATTCCCTATTCAGTTTATAAAAATTGGTCCGCGGACTAGTTTTGATTATGGTCTCTACTAAATGTAAAGAGTAACTAATATTATATATTTGACTGCAGTGTGGTTATGCTATATACCCTGGAGACCAGAGTACATGTATTTATTTCTTCATAAAAACAAATTTTGTAAAAAAAATGCTAAAATTACTTTTTGCATTTTAATACTTACTACTTTTTTTAATTTTACGAACACAACGATACAATCATTTCATTCAATATTGTATAAAACAACAGATGTCGAGTGTGCCTTGCCCTTCCGTCAGTATAAAACTTTGTTAATTAAGCCAAGTCGTGACAACTTGATAGTCCAACAGGAAGTACGAAAGTTGAGTGATAAAAAAATTATTAACTTAATTCAATAAACATGTATAATATTTTGATGTACTTTGTTTTTGTAGAAATATGTACGTAACTCAGATTAGTAATGCAATTTGATAATAAAAGTAATCGATATTATAAAATAACAAAAATCGTTTGCATCATTGTAATGAAATATATGCGAATGTTATGCAATTCAACTTCATACTACATTGTAATCACAACAACATACAAACACAAATCGGAAGTAAGTTGCGTACTTAATTAAAAAACTTGGACAAGTCGTTTAAAATCTTTCATCTTAAGTTTGTGCCACGCTATAAAAGCAAAGGAAAAGTTCACCAATGAGCTGGAAATGGCAAATTTTTCAAGCAAACATGAGCAAATAAGCAAAAAGCACTAAACGCCAGCCACGGTGCAGACGATTTGTTGCTTTTTCTTTTATTCTTCAACACTTGGTCGGAAAGCACATAATGAGTGTCTTTCGTCGTTTTAATTTATCCTTAGAATAATTATGCTTCATTTGCTTAAATTAACAACTTACATATCGTTAAGGGATCTCCTTATCGCATATCCGACGTTTCACTTGTTCTTTCTATACTCTTGCAACATGTTGCTACTGAATATAATAGTTTTGTTCCCTGAACGGTTGTTTGTATCATCTAAAACTAATCGAGATAGATATAGGATTATATATATATAAATATATGTAAATAATAAGGATGACAAGTCGAGTTGAATTCCAAGTGACTGTCTGTCCACCCGTCTGTCTGTTTGTGCAAGCTGTAACTTGAGAAAAAGTTGAGATATCTTAATGAAACTTGGTACAAGATGTGAAGGCGAGTTCGTAGATGGGCTTAATCGGAATACTGCCACACCCACAAAACGCCAATAATCGAAAACCTATAAAGTGCCATAAGTGTGCACTTAAATAAGATATCGAATTTGGAACAAGATATAAAAGGGGCATCTGCGGGCAAAAAATTAAAAAAAAATGGGAGTGGCCCACCCTCTGATAGGTTCAATGTACATATTTCCTAAACCAATATAGCTATTTTAACCGAATTCACATCTACTGACACTGTGAAAATGGTTGAAATCGGATGATAACCCCGCCTACTTCCCATATAACGGTACTGTTAAAATGTACTAATTTTTTGCTAAATCTATAAATAAATACGACAGAGTCATGAATGTTTACATCCGAAATGGTACGAGAGGACTTTATAGGGGTCAAAATTAGATGAAGGGCGTGGCATCATCTACGCTTAGATGGAAACTCATATCTCGGGACCCGCTCGACCGATTTTAACCAAATTCGGTAGGTGGCATTATTCTGACATTCTTATTCCGCTTGTGCAGTGTGAAAATGGTCGATATCGGATTACACCCACGCCTACTTCCCATATTAAACAATTTTAAATTCCATCTGATTCTTTTACTTTCCAGTAACCAGTTTAAGCACCAATGTATTTATCGGTATACAACTTTGCACGAATACTGACTTTACCACCAACTTATGACCAAAAATTATCTTAATCGAAATAAAACTGTTCAAACCACTACCGAGTATATAGTCCCCGATTCATATTGCAAACTTTTTATCGAAAATATTTGTCAATCAGTGATGGCGTTACAGAAACTCAGAGGGAATCTTTATCTGATATCACAAATTTTCGAACACAAATATCGGTCAATATGCAAAATGAAATTAAATGAGCGTGTTTTTCTTATAACAATGCATCTTTGTGCATAAAATGGATAAAATCGGTTTAAAATTTGCCCTTGCTGCCATATAACTAATACTAGGGTTTTAAAACATCCATTTGACTTTATCTCGAATATATTTGTGATGGTATGTGAGGTACCTTAATGAAACTGAGAGATCATCTTTTTCTGTGGTAATGCCAAAAATGTATAAAAGCGGTACTATTTTCTCTCTGTTTCATTAAGATATCCTATCTCAGGTTTTTAAACATCTGATTGACTTTATACCGTATATATCAGTCAATATGTTAGATATTTGAAGAAAATTAACTGAAGTGATATATTGGACATACTGTAGTTTAATGCCAAAACTATGTGATATTGGTCTACAAATTATATATAATATTATTAAATTAATTAAATGAAGGAATTTCCCCGGATTTGATCCTTACAAGTTGCAAGAGTATAAAATGTGGTGGTTACACCCAAACTGTGTCCTTTCTTACTTGTTGAGTATATAATATATATATGTACATAGTACGTTTAAATATAAAGAGTTTATTTATTTAGAGGAAGTATACATTTTTTATTGAAGTGAATCTTCTAATGGGAGTTTGGAAAAGGTTGCGTTAAACTTAGGTGACCATATTTTTTACGGCAAAATCCGGGACGGTTTTTTTAGTAATCGATTTTTTCCATATTATAATTCACTGAAAATCGCAACATATAATAGGGGAGAGAGCAACAAAATTTTATTCAACAAGTAAGGAAGGGCTAAATTCAGATGTAACCTAACATTTTATACTCTCGCAAAGTCAAATGGTATACTCGTTTTAGATTTCTTTGTGGATCTTGCCGCCTTGTTCTATGTTGACCGATATTTTCGGTAAAAAGTCAGCTATAGGCACTGGGGTCCTCATATTCATTACCTAGGGGCTTGAACAGTTTTGACTCAATTTGGACAATTTTTTGTCACAAGGTGGCATACTTTAAACGTATTATTCACGCAAAGTTTTACCCCGATACAATCATTGTTGTTTGATTTGCATAGTGGAAAGTGAAAAAATCAGATGGAATTTAAAATGGTATTATATGGAAAATAGGCGTGGTTGCAATCCGATTTCGCTCATTTTCGCACTAAAGCATAGAAATATGAAAGAACGTTATGCACCGAATTTGGTTGAAATCGGTTAAGCAGATCCCAAGATATGGGTTTCCACCTGAAAGTGGGCGGTACCACGCCCACTGACTAATTTTGAACGCGGTTCCTATAAAGTCATCTCATACCATCTCAGAGATAAAATTTAATGTCTCTGGCGTGTTTAGTGCTTGATTTATCGCGCTTTTAGTAGTTTTTAACAGTACCGTAATATGGGGAGTGGGCGGAGTTGCCACCCGATTTCAACTATTTTCACACTGTGAATAGAAGTGCTAAAAAAATTTGCTTTCAATGAATTTTGTTATAATAGCATTAGCGGTTTAGGAGATATGTACATTAAACTTATTAGGGGCGGGATCACGCCCACTTTAAAAAAAGTTTTAACTGCAGATGCCCCTCCCTAATGTGATCCTGTGTACCAAATAACAGTCTTGTATCTTATTGCGGATCTTAGTTATGGCAATTTATTTGTTTTTGATTAATGGCGTTTTGTGGGCGTGGCAGTGGTCCGATTACGCCCATCTGCAATACTAACCGTCTCACGATACCAGGAAACATGTCTACCAAGTTTCATAAAGATATCTCAATTTTTACTCAAGTTAGAGCTTGCACGGACGGACGGACGGACGGACAGACAGTTACCCGGATTTCAACTCGTCTCTTCATCCTGATCATTTGTATATATATAACCCTATATCTAACTCGATTAGTTTTATGTGATACAAACAACCGTTGGGTGAACAAAACTATTATACTCTGTAGCAACAGGATAAAATAGAAAGCAAAGTAATATTAAAAATGATTAAAAGATTCAATCACTATCTGGTTCGATCGTTTTTATATCAGTTGATGAAGTGAACGGTGTTTCCGGAATTGTTGAAGATGCCGCCGGTCTGGCGTATTTCTCTTGTTGACTGATTTTGCGACAAAGCTCTGGGGGTGATTTTTAATTATTCTTCACAAATAATATCGATTTCACGATGCTGACTTCTAACCGAGTTTTTTCGTATGTCCACATGTTAATGGTGGAAGATATGCGTACTACTGCTACCGACGTTCCTGGTAGTGTCAGAACATACTCAACGATCTCTGAAAGCTCAACGGATGACATGTTTGTCAACGGATGTCTGTTCTTTGCTCCATTCAGCAATTCGTTTGTCACCTATATACTGAGGTATATAAGTGAATGGTTTGAACAGCTTATGGGAAGTAGTGTCTGATACTTTCAACATATTATTTCATGTGAGGAAAATAAAGGTTTTCCCAATTTTTTCCCAGTCGAGTTTTTCAGTGAATTGCACTCAACCAAATAGTTTTACATGAGCAAACTGTTGAGTCCATGCCACAAGATATTCGTAGCAATCACCTGATTGACATATTGAATACAATTAAAAACAAGAGAAAACGTTATCTTCGGCTGCGCCGAAGCTATAATACCCTTCACAGGTGCATTTCTTTTAGTAACCACTATATGTATGACTACATTTGAAAATGTGACTTGCCAACGGTTTGCATCCAATGGAAAGCATTTTGCCAGTTCTTTCTAGCCAGGTTCTTTGCTATAAACAATCTTCTAATCGAATTAAGGTTAGTTATTGAGGTAAATAGATCTTTCAGACATTTACATAAATTTTAATTTTTTAAGCTGATTGATCACATTAAATTAATGGAAAACAAAACAAATTATAATATTTATAGAAATTGAAAAATAAATATATTTATTATTCTATAATACTTTTTTATATGATATATAAATTACAATAATTACATCTATGACTTACACTTTATATTATAATACAAACTTAAATTTAATAATATTGAATCTAACATATATCTATATATATAATATATCTATTTTCTAAAGCTTAAAAATATTCCGTCATGGTCACTATATGGTGTTTCATATGTGATACATGAGGTCATTGCAGAATCCATGTTTGTCCATACCCAATCTATTGCTGTTTCCTGTTTTGTTGTGGCGACCTTAGCCAATGAAGATTGAAATCCTAACTGTTGCAATCGAGCCTCCAAATCATCAGTTGCTGTTAGGCGACATATGTTAAAGTCACCAAGGACTACTGACGGTCCATTATACTGTTCAGTTATCTGACGGATATTATTGGTTTCTAAATTCCGGAAGTCTCTAGCGGGGGTTCCTGTACACAAGTGATATGGAAACTGTTGAATTGTTTACGTTTAACAGTTGGTAAACGTTTGTTGAACCGGTGTCGTTTCTTGAAAATGATCCTTCTGATAGACCTGGGAACCTATCTAGCTTGTAGTATATTATAAGGCCGTTGGCAGGGCGTCGTCGGGATGATCTTGTTTCTCCATCAAGGCGTGCAATAACACTGTAGCCTTCTATTGGGAATTCTTCTTGAGGTAAGGCCCATGTCTCGGCAAAGCACAGAATATCCGCAGAACAAATCAGCTTGTCTGATCTGATATCTTCAATATGCTTGTTTAGGCTCCTTACATTTTGATAATAAATATCTAGGCGTTGTTCCGATTTTTCAGTCAAAAATCTGTAGCATGTCGTCAATGCTCCTATTAAGTTGAGTTTTAATTGGATCCTGCGGTCCAAATGGGTTCGGGGGAGAAAATGTCCCGATTATATATAATCCATTGGCACTTGTGGCTCTGCTACATCCTACATATGAAGATAATCTGCTTACTCTACCCTCTAAATGAACAGCAACTTGTGTGTATGTTCCACCTTGATTTATGCATCGTGATGGCTTCAGCTGGAATGACGGGGAACTGTCTACGTTCTATGGTTATTTGCTCATTTCTCTTGCATTGGAATGATTGGACCACGCTCATGATTGGTGTCCAATCTGCATTGCGACTGTGAGGCTACTTGGAACGTGCAAAGCTTCCAACTCTTGATTCTGCGAATTTTATCCTAGTCGCACCACTGAACTTTCAGATCTATATGATTCGGAATCAACTTGCATTAGTTCCCCCGTAGCACCATTGACGAGGCCATCACTTATGCTTATGTTGACTGTCACCATATATTTGATCGAAGTCTTGAGCTGCAATATAAAGCATTCCTTGTGTTTCCGATGGCTTAAAAGACTTCACAGCTTCTAAAATGTTTGCCCTGCTGCGTTCTGTTAGGGAACTTGACTAAATTGTATCACTCGCAGTCGAAATGAAATGCTCGGTCATCGTTTTCCAGTTTAGTTAAATTTAAATCATTTGCTCCAGCATTTGAATAAAATAGATGGATGGCTTCGTTCGGTATCTCATCAGAGGTCTTTTCCCTGTTTTTGATTAATTGGATGTCAGTGTGTTTCATATTTCCCTCTGACATGTTATTTAAAGCGATGGCAAATACTTGATCTTCACACTGGCGCATTATTTCAGTGCGCTCAAAGTACCGATATTGATCCCAAAGCGGTGTTCCTGTAATTGTACTGTAATGATCAATCCTATTCGGCGCAAATATCCATCGATCTCCAACTGGCGGCAGCTGCTTTAAGTCACCAAACACGATAATTGGTATGCCTCCAAAGTAAGCGGTGCTCCTGAAAATTTGCTTTAGCCTGCAATCTAAATATGCAAACATCTTTGCTCCAACCATTGAAATTTCGTCAATTATAATAAGCCTAATATCTATGAGATTGGCATGAATTGTGTTTAATGTGTCACTATTTAGTGGCCAAAGATCGCCGGAAGACTGGTTGAAGGGGAGTGAAAAAACCGAATGAAGGGTTAGGCCCCCAATTCCAAATGCTGCTTTGCCAGTGGATGTGCAGAGTAACACCTTGGCTGTTTCGGGGTTGGTTCCTGGTACACCATTAGCTCGCAATGTCAACGACTGATATATAGTCGTTATAAGCCAACTCTTGCCCACTCCAGCACCGCCTCCGACATATTCGAAGAAGATTGCCCTTTTACTGACAGTGTGCATTACATGAGCAAAGTATTCCCTCTGTTTGCTGTTAAGTGACTGCACCATTGTCAGTAAATGGTCTTCTAATATTAGAGGTGGGAGTTTAATTAATCGAACCGCCTCTTCCTCTTCCTCTGTATTGTTGTGCTCTTGAAAAACATTAATGTCTCCTGTTTGCTCTGGAACGGCTAGAGCTCTAAATTCGGGATCTAAAAGTTGTGAGGCAGCTCGACCACCAGCTGTCATTATTTAATAAGTCTGTTTCCTCATTTTTCCATGGGTGAAACATCATGGCGGTTTCTCTGAAGAAATCGGCTCTTGAACTTTCACCGCTAAAACGTTTCCAACGCAGAATAAGGGCTTGCTTCCTTTTCCTTAGAAATCCTGATCCATCCTTTAATGCCATTGGAAGTGCAGCTGTCGTGTCATCCTCGTTCTCTACTTCGTTGTATTCTTCGTTATTATCAGAAACATTTCTGCTTGTTTTGCAAAATCTGAACCATGCTGCAAAATCTGCTAAGCATAGTTCTTCCAATTGATCGGGCCTTTGAGAGTAGTGCTCCAGCATACTCGGCACATATAATATATGTCCGTAGAGTCGTCCTGTAAAGCATTCAATTCAAGTCGGGGCTTTATCATCCTTACTCGGTTGTTTGGATGTGATGTATTTATAAATGAACAGCAACTTGTGTGTATGTTCCACCTTGATTTATGCATCGTGATGGCTTCAGCTGGAATGACGGGGAACTGTCTACGTTCTATGGTTATTTGCTCATTTCTCTTGCATTGGAATGATTGGACCACGCTCATGATTGGTGTCCAATCTGCATTGCGACTGTGAGGCTACTTGGAACGTGCAAAGCTTCCAACTCTTGATTCTGCGAATTTTATCCTAGTCGCACCACTGAACTTTCAGATCTATATGATTCGGAATCAACTTGCATTAGTTCCCCCGTAGCACCATTGACGAGGCCATCACTTATGCTTATGTTGACTGTCACCATATATTTGATCGAAGTCTTGAGCTGCAATATAAAGCATTCCTTGTGTTTCCGATGGCTTAAAAGACTTCACAGCTTCTAAAATGTTTGCCCTGCTGCGTTCTGTTAGGGAACTTGACTAAATTGTATCACTCGCAGTCGAAATGAAATGCTCGGTCATCGTTTTCCAGTTTAGTTAAATTTAAATCATTTGCTCCAGCATTTGAATAAAATAGATGGATGGCTTCGTTCGGTATCTCATCAGAGGTCTTTTCCCTGTTTTTGATTAATTGGATGTCAGTGTGTTTCATATTTCCCTCTGACATGTTATTTAAAGCGATGGCAAATACTTGATCTTCACACTGGCGCATTATTTCAGTGCGCTCAAAGTACCGATATTGATCCCAAAGCGGTGTTCCTGTAATTGTACTGTAATGATCAATCCTATTCGGCGCAAATATCCATCGATCTCCAACTGGCGGCAGCTGCTTTAAGTCACCAAACACGATAATTGGTATGCCTCCAAAGTAAGCGGTGCTCCTGAAAATTTGCTTTAGCCTGCAATCTAAATATGCAAACATCTTTGCTCCAACCATTGAAATTTCGTCAATTATAATAAGCCTAATATCTATGAGATTGGCATGAATTGTGTTTAATGTGTCACTATTTAGTGGCCAAAGATCGCCGGAAGACTGGTTGAAGGGGAGTGAAAAAACCGAATGAAGGGTTAGGCCCCCAATTCCAAATGCTGCTTTGCCAGTGGATGTGCAGAGTAACACCTTGGCTGTTTCGGGGTTGGTTCCTGGTACACCATTAGCTCGCAATGTCAACGACTGATATATAGTCGTTATAAGCCAACTCTTGCCCACTCCAGCACCGCCTCCGACATATTCGAAGAAGATTGCCCTTTTACTGACAGTGTGCATTACATGAGCAAAGTATTCCCTCTGTTTGCTGTTAAGTGACTGCACCATTGTCAGTAAATGGTCTTCTAATATTAGAGGTGGGAGTTTAATTAATCGAACCGCCTCTTCCTCTTCCTCTGTATTGTTGTGCTCTTGAAAAACATTAATGTCTCCTGTTTGCTCTGGAACGGCTAGAGCTCTAAATTCGGGATCTAAAAGTTGTGAGGCAGCTCGACCACCAGCTGTCATTATTTAATAAGTCTGTTTCCTCATTTTTCCATGGGTGAAACATCATGGCGGTTTCTCTGAAGAAATCGGCTCTTGAACTTTCACCGCTAAAACGTTTCCAACGCAGAATAAGGGCTTGCTTCCTTTTCCTTAGAAATCCTGATCCATCCTTTAATGCCATTGGAAGTGCAGCTGTCGTGTCATCCTCGTTCTCTACTTCGTTGTATTCTTCGTTATTATCAGAAACATTTCTGCTTGTTTTGCAAAATCTGAACCATGCTGCAAAATCTGCTAAGCATAGTTCTTCCAATTGATCGGGCCTTTGAGAGTAGTGCTCCAGCATACTCGGCACATATAATATATGTCCGTAGAGTCGTCCTGTAAAGCATTCAATTCAAGTCGGGGCTTTATCATCCTTACTCGGTTGTTTGGATGTGATGTATTTATAAATATTTCCCCATTACTGGCTTCTGATAGATGCAGTCCCAAAATATTATAAGCTGCTTCTTGAGCCGATATTTCCGATCCATTTACAAATTTGTTTCCGATGTGCTGCAGTTTTCTTTTAATGGAGAAATTCCCTGCATTTATTTCCTCCATGGCTTGTCTCAATAATGTTGATACTCCTCTATTGGATTTATTTATATAATTAATGATATAGCTGCAGCAAGCGTATGCGTCCAGAATGAATTGAATATCCATATTTGCTCTATGCAATTTAAGGATATTTTTATTATAGGCAGTTAGAAGCCTGTCTGAAAATTTTCTCTTTAGGAAAATGTGTGGCTTTTTTACAGATGAGCGAAGAGCAAGCTTGTATCCTTCATAGTCAGTGTTGATTCGCTCATCCGCCAAAAAATTTTCGAAGCAGTTCAACCGTATTATTTCTTCCTCTGGGAGATCCGTTAGAGTTAATAGTTCCTGTATTTTTTGGAATTGAGCTTTGTGTTGCTCAATACCTTCCTTCTTCTCCAGAGGGAAAAGTATTTCTGTCTGTGGCATCGGCGGATATGGCATGTTGAATCGGCACACTTGTTTTCCATGTAGGTCTCTTAGGCAAGCTCGACCATGTCTGTGTGTTTGATACTGAATGAATTCCAGTAAGTCCAAATCATCCCCATCGGTTGTGATGTGTCGATCGATGAATGTTTCAACATCATTTGTGTTGGTGATTTCATCACTTTCCAGTACATGTCATGACAATGTGGTGATCCGCTCTGCTGGAATTCAATTCTGTAGTAGTAACGGACTACTAAATTCTCTCCAAATAGTCCGTTTTGTAATAATTTTAGCATTTGGCGGAATCGATTGTCGAAATACCTGGAACATGTAACTGGATCTGTCCTTATCAGTCTTGCCTTTTCAGAGCTTGATAGAGCAGTATCTTCCTCTTCCGAAATGTCTACTTTATCCACCAGTTTCTTCAATATGACTAACAACTCAGACATTGTGATAAAAAATGTTGGCAAACCAAACTGGCGGATCATGGCTAAAACTTTCTTCTTTTCTGCCTCCCAATGTGCAGGTGAGGATCGAAGTCCTTTGAGTACATGATAGCCTTCATCATGCTGGATAAGGTTGCTGACAAAATTTTCATCCCTCACATTTGCAGCAGTTATATTCCTCGATCCAGACTTTTTACGCAGGCAAATTGAAATTGCATTTTTAATGCGCTCCAACTCGTAGAACTTATAAATATACAGGAGAACGTCCACGCGCACACAACGCCGATCATAGCGTCGAATTTCAGAACGTTCAATTTTACTATAAGTTGTTGTAGATGTCCTCTTTTTTCCGCAGTATGTCGTTGGATACGACAATTCCTGAGCATCGTCGTCGGTTGTAACGTCCCTTGGGCATCACCTTGTCCTGGTGCCATTGCAACCCGTTCAATGAATCGATTTTCAACGGGTTCATTGTCCATTAAAGTCTCCTGACCACCTGGATTTAAATCCTCTTCCATTTCAAGCGGTACATTTTCCTGACGGGCATTAAGCAGGTCTTTTCCTTCTGCCTCATCTGCAGGTTCCGCAATAAATGGCACAGTTTCCTCGTTTCCAGCATTTGCCAGCCAATCACTTGACATTTGGATATTATGCTTGACGTAGAGCTCTGTACCCAGCAGATAGTTTAGTGCCTCCAATATTTTTGCTGGTCGCACTGTCTCCGTCATAAAATTTTGTTCATATTCCAATCGACGTTTCAAGTGCACTTGAATAATATGGATGTTATCAAATCTTCGTGGAAACATGGTGACTGTCCCTACAACTGAAATGGGGATATTTACCACTGCTCCACGAATAGCACATTGTCGTTCATATCCTAAGGAGATGATGCGCATAAATGGGATCCTCGGTGATATCAGTATTTCTTTCAGACACGTTAAATCCTGAAGGCATTCCGGAATATCAGGAAACTCCAATCCTTCCGATAAGCAGATATTTGGTATCTTGCCCTTCCTAACAATACGATAGCGTGTTGCAAAAGTTGTACTTTTAATTCGAAGACGGAAATTTTTATGACAGATAAAACACTTTTCTAGCATCTTCTGAGCGCGCAAATTTTGTTAAAGTCTGACATTTTTCTAGTTTTTTCACTTGATCGCGCTCCTGCTCCGCTGCTCTATATTCTGGATTCAAACGTCTATTTGAATGACCTACTGTATTACGCTGCTGCTCTTCAGTTCTATATTCCGGATCCAAGCGCCTGATCGAATGTCCTATTGAGTCGCGCTCCTGCTCCGCTGCTCTATATTCTGGATTCAAACGTCTAATTGAAAGACCTACTGTATTACGCTGCTGCTCTGTGAAGTAGGTTCTGTCGTCTAGTGGAACGTGCAGAACTATCACGAGTTCTCTCCTCATTGCGGTACTCCAAATTTGAGCTGCGTAATTCTGTAATATAGTCAGCGTTCCTTTGTCTATTATTTTCCAAATTTTGACTATATTGTCGTCGGCTTCGATTCAGAGCATTGCGACGTCTTTGTTCCTGCGATTGCCTAGATACTCTTGGCATTTTCAAAAATTATTAAAAAATATTATACAAATAAAAAATATACTAAAATATTAATAAATTAAGTAATAATAATATAATTAAAAGTATGCGTATTATTTAAAAAAGGATTTTTTCGTTGATTTTGAAACTTATTTGCGTTGTTGAAAGTTTAAGCTGCTCGCGTAAACTGAAGTGATCCGATGCGTTGGGTCCTATTTATTGAATGTTTTAGAGCCCGACTTCACATCTGTAAACTCTTTTGCCCTTTTTGGTATCATCAAGCTACTTTCGTAGGAATACTAATGTGTTAATTACAGAAAGTGCATTGTAGAGTTTCTTTTTTACCTAGGTTATACTTTCTACCTAACTTGCAAACTATGTTTACTTCCTACCTACTCTTCTACCTAGGTTTTGTTTTGTACCTACCCATCAGTTAATTAGGGTTTTAAAACTGAATAATTATCTTTAGATAGTTCTCTATTATTATTAATAAATAATAATATATCTTGAATAATTAGGGATTTATTTATTTTATGGGTAATTAAATAATATTTTTGCTCCTTACTCTTATGTATATATTCTTAACATAATTTTCTACTTTACAAATTTATTTAGATCGATCAGTTTGTACAGCAAATATGTGATACAGTAGTCAGATCTGGAAAATTTCTTAGGATATTTTATTGTTACCGTGGCCAATAATCCATGCCAAATTTGATCAAGTAATTTTAGTTGAAATATTAAGGCGTTAACTACAAAAGGGGCATTATCGAGGTTTTTTTTACCTAAGTTATGTTTTCTACCTACGTTTCGAACTATTTATTTCCTACCTATTATTCTACCTAGATTTGGTTTGTACCTACCCATCAGTTAATTAGGGTTTTAAAACTGAATAATTATCTTTACAAAGGTAGTTCTCTATTATTATTAATAAATAATAATATATCTTGAATAATTAGGGATTTGTTTATTTTATGGTTAATTAAATAATATTTTTGCTCTATACTCTTATGTATCTATTCTTAACACATTTTTCAACTTATTGTCCCAATTAGCTACATGTCACACCTTACTTTTGGAGCAAGCAAAACAGTTTTTGGCAGATATAAGATAATTTTTATTGAAAGCTCAAATTGGACAGTATAAATAATTAATTAATCTGATTTGTTTATAATACATTATTTGTAAAGTGGTTAAATCTGACAGCTGTATGCTATAGTGGTCCGACCTTAACAATTCGTTCGAATATTGAAGTTACATCTTAAGCAATAATCCATACTAAAAACTTCCATACAAAAATTTATTTTGATCGGTCAGTTTCTATGATAGCTGTTTAATATAGTGGTCTGATATGAACAATTCGTTCGAAAATTGTAGCGATATCTTGGACAATTATTATCCATGCCATATTTCGTGAAGATAACTTGTCATAAACAATTTTTTTCATATAAGAACTTTATTTAGATTGTCAGTTTGTATGGCAACTATATGCCATTGAGAGAAATCAATGCCGGATTTCGTGAAGATATTTTATCTAATGAACAATTTTTCCATGCAAGAACTTGATTCCGATCGTTCAGTTTATATGGCAGCTATATGCTATAGTAATCCGATGTGAAAAATTTCTTTGGAGATTGCATTACTTCTTCTCAATATCTCATTACTTCAATACAGTTCTGGACGCTTCTGGTCGATCGCCTGCTTCAAGCGGTCCAGTTGTTCGCAGTAGATGGTAGAATTAAGCGTCTGGCCATATGGGAGCAGCTCATAGTGGATGATTCCCTTCCAATCCCACCAAACACACAGCAAAACCTTCCTGGCCGTCAATCCCGGCTTGGCCACTGTTTGGGACGATTCACCGGCCTTCGACCACGACCGTTTTCGCTTGATATTGTCGTATGTGATCCATTTTTCGTCGCCAGTCACCATCCGCTTCAAGAATGGGATGAGTTCGTTCCGTTTCAGCAGCATATCGCAGGCGTTGATTCGGTCCAGAAGGTTTTTTTGCGTCAAATTATGCGGCACCCAAACATCAAACTTTTTTTGTATCCAGCCTTCTGCAAATGGTTCAAAATGGTTTGGTGACTAATTCCCATCTCCTGGGCGATGTCACGAGATGCCATATGCCGGTCTAACTCGATATATTCCATGATTTGATCGGTATTTGTCGTCACAGGTCTTCGCCGGCTGGCTTATCCATGGTGTCGGTTTCACCGGCTCTGAATCGTCGAAACCATTCCTCCGCAGTTCGAAGTGATAAAGTACCATCCCCCAAAACACCATTAATCTCACGGAACGTTTCTCTAGCGGATTTGCCTTTAACGAAGGAAAACTTTAAAATAGCGCGAATTTCGGCGTTAGTGAACTCCATGTTTACACGTCTATAACTGTTGAACGCAATATCCAAACTAATCATGCATAGCGTTGTTTTGTAGGTTATATCAAGGCCTTTCAAATTATGTTTAGTGTTGCCAGATACGAGCTCTGTAGCGCTTTGTACATAGCCGCGAAATTCAAAAGACAAAAAAGCGGAAGGGAGATACCTTCCAACCTTATATCTCGTCGAATGAAAAAGTTTTCCATGCAAGCACTTGATTCCGATCGTTCAGTTTGTATGGCAGATATATGCTATAGTGATCCGATCTGAACAATTTCTTCGGAGATTGCATTACTTCTTCTAGCAAAAATTCATGCCAAATATTGTCAACATACCTCGTCAAATGAAAAAGTTTTCCATGCAAGTACTTGATTCCGATTGTTCAGTTTGTACGGCAGATATATGCTATAGTTACCCGATCTGAACAATTTCTTCGGAGATTGCATTACTTCTTCTAGCAAAAACTGATGCCAAATATTGTGAACATACCTCGTCAAATGAAAAAGTTTTCCATGCAAGCCCTTGATTCCGATCGTTCAGTTTGTATGGCAGATATATGCTATAGTGATCCGATCTGAACAATTTCTTCGGAGATTGCATTACTTTTTCTAGCAAAAACTCATGCCAAATATTGTGAACATACCTCGTCAAATGAAAACGTTTTCCATGCAAGCCCTTGATTCCGATCGTTCAGTTTGTATGGCAGATATATGCTATAGTGATCCGATCTGAATAATTTCTTCGGAGATTGCATTACTTCTTCTAGCAATAACCCATGCCGAATTTCGTGAACAGACCTCGTCAAATGAAAAAGTTTTCCATACAAACACTTGATTCCGATTGTTCAGTTTACATGGCAGCTATATGCTATAGTGATCCGATATCGGCGGTTCCGACAAATGAGCAGCTTCTTGGGGAGAAAAAGAAGTGTTCAAAATTTCAGATCGATATCTCAAAAACTGAGGGACTAGTTCGCGTATATACAGACGGACAGACGGACGGGCGGACAGACAGACGGACATGGCTAAATCAACTCAGCTCGTTATGGTGATCATTTATATATATACTTTATATGGTCTCCGACGTTTCCTTCTGGATGTTACAAACTTCGTGGCAAAATTATTATACCCGTTTAGGGTATAATAGTGAACGAAAATTGAGGTGTAAAATTAAATATTAACTTCGAAATTGTTTCGCCTCTACTTTAAATTGCTTCAAGTTAAGTTTTCTTTCTTCAGGTTCTCCATTTTCGCTTTTACTTGCAACGGAAAGTAATTGTGCTGGTTGGATGTTTGCAAATTGTTCAATAAATGTTGCAATTGCTTGAAGATCATCGCCTTCAATTTTCCTTATTGTTTCTTCGAGAATATTACCTAAAATTAATGAGGTAATAAATAAATAATTTCACGGTTTCGCAAAAATTTTAGTTAATAAAAATATATTGTCACCTGATCATAAACCAAAATGAACCAGAGCTTCGATAGTGTATTAATGAAAAAATTGCAGATGCATCTGCCTTTTTTGAGGGGTGAAGGAAGGTCTTCGAAATACGTTTTCAAAGTTTCGAACAGTCGAATGATTTTCCTCGAAATTTCTCTCACGCCAATAAATCGAGTTTTGCAGTAACCAACCAGTTGATCGTATTCGTCTTCAGAAATCTCGCAGATTGACTTTAATGCTTCTGTGCGAATGGTGTGAATGTAAAAATATGTGTATATTTGAACAACAATGCTCTCTATTTCAACATCAAGTGATTACATGCATTATGAGTCGCAATATTCACGATATGTGCTGCACAACCTTCACCAACTATGTTCGATTTTAATTTCTTTAATTTTGTAAAAACATTTTCAGGACAGGAAGCGATCAATTTATCAGTCAAATCAAAATTTTCCAAGACTCTTTTAATCAATGAAAAAATCATATTCGCCGTTTCACCCTTTTCTTGTGAAAGTTCAATTATTTTAACATTCACTGCAGATAATTGAAGAAAATCATAAATGATGACAGGAAACATATTGATTGCGTTGCGATTAGAAGCGTCGGGCAAATGGGTCGAGCTTTCTGTACATCAGACTTGAGTCATTTAAATGCATATGGTGTAAAAACATTGGTTATTATCATTATTGGAACACCAACATTTTTTACTTTGGAAACAGGTTCAAAATATTTTGGTTTGATTTAAAATAAAAAGTTTGAAAAAATTTAAATCGAACGATAACTGCTGTTTTTGAAATGATTTTTTTGTCTTCAAATGATTTTCAATATCATTGCCTTCGCCAGCATCAACCGAAAAAATTGCGTTACATTTGTCGCAACGAATGTTAGAATTGTCATAAGTGACTTTCAAAAAAGGATATATTTTCTTAAAATTATCGTTGAAAACACACTTTCGTTTTGACATTACACAAAGTAATATTTATTCGTAAATATTAAATAAATGGACGGCTAACAGAGCTGAAAAATTCTGAGCAGGGAGTTAACCATTTTCTGTGGTATTCGTTGCTATTTCAGTAATACATTTCTACCAACATCGAGAGAAAAATGAAATACTTTAAACACATAATAAAAATGCAACTTCACATATATGTGATTATATTTTGTCAGATAAACGATTTTTATGATGAAATTATATTTTTTTGCATAAATGTGGCACGATAAAATGCAAAAGATTATGCAAAATATATATATTTTACTTTTCAAAAATTTTCAAATTTCGATTGCTACAATATTAATAATTTATGTATGCACATACATACATACTTAAGCAGATCAATATGGAGTTCATTTCTTCGAAGTTCTCTGATTTAACATTATTGAAAACACTTAAAAACGAGCAATTGTTGAAACAACTTTTTGCAAATGTCGTTTCTTTAAACAATTAGAACAGAAATATTTGTTTTATGATAGCAATAAGTCCACAAAATTTCATTCATATCGCGCGAATGGTTTTCGAGATATTAATTTTACAATTAAATCGGACTAAAAAGTTTGTTTATTAACAACATCAAAAAATTACGGATTTTATAACATATAACACGATTTTAAAACTTAATTTTTTTTTATAAAAAACCACTTATGATGAGCCTATTAACTTTTTGTTATTCGCACTATTATTAGCTTTTATTCTTTATACCTATTTATATATGAATTTTCTATTATTTTTATATATAGAAAGGGATTTAGCGATACCCCAAAACTGCAACAGACTTTCCGCCAGGCATCCTAAACAATCATCACACAAATTTTAATAAATTAATTCTATTATATGTACTTATACACTCCTGTCTTCTAGAATATTGAATAAATAATAACTTTTTAATATTTTAATACAATAATTAATAATTAAGGCAATGCTATATAAATTGAATCTATAGGAATTATAACATTCGAAAAATATTTGAATATATAATATAATAAAAACCATCTTTAAGTTATAAATTTTAAAACACAACATGGCAACACACTATAGCCGATTTGAATCGTTTGGACGTTTTAGTAGTAGAATATTAGTAGGCAACCCGCACCAAGAGTGTGACATTTTAGTGAAAATCATGGGATTGGTTAATTGTAGATTTATGCAATGGAATGGAGGCTTATGTAGTTCTGTGATTATTCGCAATGCGAATAACTTGGTAGCTGGGAATGGCGTTTGCGTCCCGTTTTATAAATATCGGGTTTTCCAATAGGGGTGTTATGATTTCTTAGGGTTTAGTTATGCATACATAGCACAGCACTGCATGAATAAACATTGCATGTGAAACATAGCCGCTGTTATACTTCACACAGCGCATAGAAATTCAACGGTTATTAATGTTTGTGAGAGCACACAAATGGAATGGTAAAAAAGGTTACTAAATGAGTTATTTTTTTTATTTATAAATTTAAATTTATTATTAATTCAATAATGTTTGATTGTTTATATTAATAAATATTATTATAATTGAAAAAAGTAATTTATTATTTTAATAAGTTTGATTTTAATAATTATTATTTTTTAGTGGAATTTAGCTGGTTTTTGTCGTAGTTTTAAGGAGACAATTTTTTGATAGTTAGGAACACGGTTGAAGTGTCACAACAGACGCAAGAAGGAAGAGAGGAGGAAAGAGAGCAGCGATGAAATGTCACACAGCATAGAAATCATAATTCAACAAGTTTTTATGTCATGCTCTCCGTACGGTAATCAAATACATGCAAAACGTATTAAACAGATTATTTATGTGACAGTTCTCATGTATGGTAGTGCTATGCTATGTATGCATAACTGGGCCTTTAGTGTCGTTTAATATGTCATGATCTGTATTTGTTTATTTTCATTGTATTTAGTAATTTTTACGATTTCATCAACTTTTCGTGTGCCTTTGCCATGAACAACCATTATATATACATTTACCTAAATTCACAGTTTGGTGTGGTTTTTGGTCTGGTGGAATCATCGGTCCGTACTTTTTTCGAAATGAAGCTGGTGACACCGTTTCTGTCGGTGGAGAGCAGTATATATCGATAATAACCAACTTTTTATGGCCGAAATTGAAAGAAGTTTATCTTGACAACATTTTGGTCCTCCAAGATGGGGCTATGTGCCACACGGCACGTGCAACAACCGAATTACTGGGAATTGTGATAATTTCAGGAAATTGTGACATTGAATGGCCTCCACGAAGTTTTGTTTTAACACCACTAGACTTCTGTGAGGTTATTTGAAGTCATTGGTCTTTAGCAATAAACCAAACGCTCTTCAAGCCATAGAAGTCAATATTGAACGTGCCTTTCATGACATAAGACTTGATTTAGTGGAAAAAGTACTCGAAAATTGGGTTCATAAAATTCGTTCCTGCAAAAGAAGTTATGGGGGCCATTTGAATGAGGCCATATTCAAAACTTAATTGTATCGATTATACTTCACATTAAATAAAAAACATTAGAACTTTATTAACGATTAGTGTGTTTTTCTTTCGAACATAATCATATCACTATTGTTGGAAAACCCTGAACAATTTGTGTGGTTTTGGAAGAAGTTGGCGAATTTATTCAACTAAAGATATTAGTGCAGTATACCAATTTAATTGATTTTTATACAAAAGTATGTTACTGTTGATTCGGGGATTGTTTGTACTTGTATAGATTAGTAGTTTCGCGGAAAACATAGCAGAGATGGAAAATAAGTTATCAAATCAGTCTTCGACTAACTCTCGTGCCGATAAGACGTCTGTTTTGAATCGGAGTTCTCTTGATTAGTTAGTTTCTTCTCACCCCACTTCTAAGTGTGTTGAATATTTTCTTTAGTTATTTTTCTTTCTCGCCTATCACATACGCATAGTTGTTGTTAAAGTTAACGTGCAAAATGGGCCGTAGGCCACGAATTCGCGAAGCTAATCGTTTCGCAATACTCGATACCGGTCAAATTAAAAGAAAAAAGAAAAGTGATCTCGAAATAAGTGCACCCTTATCTGAACCAAAATCGTTGATCCAAAATTCATAATAATTAGTACAACCGACCCATTAAAACCCCTTTCATTCTACTCCTGTTTCGCTATACACCGTGCCATCCAGCAGATCAGCAGCCAAGTGCACTCAATAACCTTCCTTCGTGATGGAAAATTACTTCTTCTAGTAAAAAGCAGTGAAATCGCATACAAATTCCTCAGAGTTAAGACTCTTGTGATGTGTCTGTCACATTCCATCAATCCCTTAACCACGTGAAAGGCACAATTTATGCGCCGTTCCTTAATAATGTACCTGAAGAGGAAATTATTAAAGAACTGAGCTCTCAAGGTGTCGTAGCAGCACATAAATTCCAAAAAAAAATAGAAGGAAAAGAACGTCCTACGGGAGTGTTGTTGCTAACTTTTAATCTTTATAACCTACCCAGTAAAATTGATATTGCCTGGTGTACAGTTTTAGTTCGACAATACATACCCCTTCCCATGCGCTGCAAATCATGTCAGCTTCTAGGGCATACAACAAAACATTGTAACCGTTCTCCACTTTGTGTAAATTGCTCCCTTCCTCCCCATACCCCACAAGAATGCGAACGCATTCTTTGCGCCAACTGTTCCCAACAACACCCATCCTCCTCCAGAGAGTGCAGTAAGTTCCTCCAAGCAAAAGAAATCCTCAAAATAAAAACAATAAATAAATGTTCTATGCGCGAAGCTATCAAAATGCACAAAGAACAACAAACCATTCAAAGTTCTCCTAGCAGCTCTTACGCTGCCATAGTATCCAACCAAAATGCAAACAAAAATGATTCTCTACCAACAACCAACAAAAACAACGAAGTAAAAAATTCAGATGAAACAAAAAATAACAAAGACAATAACCAAATTGTAAATCTTGATCATAAAGAAAACACCTCTTCCAATTATCCCCCTCCTATGGACTTTACCAACTCTCCCCACTCAACAGAAACAGAACCCACCTCATTTGTAAATTTTACTCATAACGAAAAAAACTCTTTCAATTGTTCCCCTTCTATGGACCTTACCAACACACCTCACTCTTCAGCAACAGAACCCACCTCATTTGTAGAAACAAATAATCAGGAGTATGACTTCTCGTCTTATTCCTCATCTCTTAATATTTTATATAATTCTTCATATCTCAACCAAACCAACAATGATTTCACCACAGATCAACATACTCTCACCAGCACATCCCCCTCCCACCCTGCTGAACCCCAAACTCTTTACGACCCTCTCCCTTCGCTCTCACGAGTAATCTCCACTTCTCAAATGCATGTCACGTCAGACGATGACATGTGACTTACACAAAACCAAACTCATCTATAAATTAAAATTAAATACACCTCATACACATACATATATATATTTACATCTGCTTCCCACTATATTTTTTAATGACGTTTAAAGTTGTCCAATGGAACATGAACGGCTATGTTAATAATTACCATGAGCTTGAATTGCTCATTAAAGAGAAAAATCCAGATGTTATATGCATTCAAGAGACTCATATAGGTGTATTATCCAATAACAATTTTGTTTATCCCAAACAATACCTTGGTTATTTTCCTAATTTGCAAAATATACAAACAAACAAACAAGGTGTTGGAATAATCATAAAACGGGTAATTCCACACGAATTGATACACATAAACTCTACCCTGTCTACAATAGCTTTAAAAGTAAAACTTAATTCTACACTCTGTATTGCAAATACATATATCCCTCCCTCACAAGATTTTAATGATGCTGAACTTATTAATTTATTCCTGCAACTACCTGAGCCTCTGTTGTGGACCGGCGATTTTAATGCCTGGAACCGAATTTGGGGCTCGCGCAACTCCAACAGAAGAGGACTTTTAATTGAAAACTTTGTCTCAAACCATAATCTAACCATATTAAATAATGATTCCCCAACCCACATTTCAACACACTCATCTTTAACAAATGTTGACATAACTCTTTCGTCATCACAAATCTCCCCCAGAATGAACTGGGAAGTCAGCTCCGACCTTCACGGTAGCGACCACTTCCCTATTTTAATCACTATTCAAGTCAACCTACACTCAATAAAATATAACCATCTTCCTTAGTTCAAAACTGATCTGGCTAACTGGGAGCTGTTTCAAACAGAAATTAGAAACAATCTACCCAATTCACCAGCAAATAATATCCACCAAGAAACAGCAGTTCTTACGAAAATAATACGTTCGGCGGCAAATAAGTCGATTCAAAAAAAGTTTTCCAACTACTCACCTATTTGGTGGAACAAAGATCTTCTACAACTTCGCACTCACAAAAATGAGAGGTTGAAAATTTTCCGACGTGATATATCAAACGAAAATCTTATGGCCTATAAAAGGGCCAACTCCATTTTCAAAAAAGCGGCTAAAACAGCCAAAAGGAAAAGCCTCGAAATCTTCACCTCCAAAATTTCACCATCTTCCACCCCCAAAAAAATATGGTCGGATATTAAACGGCTAACTAGAGTCCCTCCAACACCTATAACTGCCATTCAATCTAACAATACGTTACTGACGAGCCCCGAAGACATTGCAGCCACATTCGCCAATTTTTGGCATAACCTTTCAGATGACAAAAGTTTTCCCGCGGAGTACATCTCCGAAAAGCAGCACTGGCTTTCAACACCATATAACCCGATGAATCTTTCACGATCTGCACAATATGTAGAAGACAAAATAACCTTTTGCGAATTAGAAGCCGCACTCAAGCATGCGAAAGGCAAAACTCCTGGTATCGATCGGATATCTTATCCTATGCTTTCTAATCTACCGTTACTAGCCAAACATAGGCTACTTTCTCTCTATAACTCTATTTTCTCCAAGAGCACAGTGATTCCAATAGCCAAACCAAGTAAGCCCATCAATTTACCCTCGTCATTCCGTCCCATTTCTTTACTGTCTTGTCTCACCAAAACGTTTGAAAAAATTTTGGCTAAAAGGTTGATGTGGTTTGTTACTAAAAACAATCTTATCAAACATAACCAAACCGCCTTTAAAAACAAGCACAGCACAATGGACTCACTTATTCAACTCCAGCACTTTATTTCTGACTCTCTTTCTACAAAAAACCATGCCTCAATTTTAGCTACCGACTTCGAGAAAGCTTTCGACCGCGTGGGTGTTCATGCAGTTCTAAGCCAACTCGCGTCCTGGAAAATTGGTCCAAAAGCTTTCCAAATAGTAAAAGCTTTCATGACTCACCGAAAATGTAGGGTACGCGTCAATAACGTCTTTTCAGATACACACCAACTCAAAAACGGTATACCTCAAGGCTCGCCCTTATCAGTAGTACTTTTTATACTCTCGCAACCTGTTGCTACAGAGTATAATAGTTTTGTTCACCTAACGGTTGTTTGTATCACCTAAAATTAATCGAGTTAGATATAGGGTTATATATATATAAATGATCAGGATGAAGAGACGAGTTGAAATCCGGGTGACTGTCTGTCCGTCCGTCCGTCTGTCCGTCCGTCTGTCCGTCTGTCCGTCCGTCCGTGCAAGCTCTAACTTGAGTAAAAATTGAGATATCTTTATGAAACTTGGTAGACATGTTTCATGGTAACGTGAGACGGTTGGCATTGCAGATGGGCGTAATCGGACCACTGCCACGCCCACAAAACGCCATTAATCAAAAACAAATAACTTGCCATAACTAAGCTCCGCAATAAGATACAAGACTGTTATTTGGTACACAGGATCACATTAGGGAGGGGCATCTGCAGTTAAAATTTTTTTTTAAAAAGTGGGCGTGGTCCCGCCTCTAATAGGTTTAATGTGCATATCTCCTAAACCGCTAATGCTATAATAACAAAATTCACTGGAAGCAAATATTTTTAGCACTTCTATTGACGGTGTGAAAATAGTTGAAATCGGGTGGCAACTCCGCCCACTCCCCACTCCCAGAGACATTAAATTTTACCTCTGAGATGGTATAAGATGACTTTATAGGAACCGCGTTCAAAATTAGACAGTGGGCGTGGCACAGCCCACTTTTAGGTGAAAACCCATATCTTGAGATCTGCTTAACCGATTTCAACCAAATTCGGTGCATAACGTTCTTTTCATGTTTCTATGTCATAGTGCGAAAATGGGCGAAATCGGATTACAACCACGCCTATTTTCCATATGACACCATTTTAAATACCACTTGATTCTTTCACTTTCCACTATGCAAATCAAGCAACAATGATTATATCGGCGTAAAACTTTGCGTGAATAATACGTTTAAAGTATGCCACCTTGTGACCAAAAATTTTCTAAATCGAACCAAAACTGTTCAAGCCCCTAAGTACTAAATATGTGGACCCCAGTGCCTATAGTTGACCTTCTACCGAAAATATCAGTCAATCCACAAAGAAATCTCAAACGAGTATACCATTTGACTTTGCGAGAGTATAAAATGTTCGGTTACATCCGAACTTAGCCCTTCCTTACTTGTTATTATTGCTTTCGACAAACTCACTGATATTTGTTTAAATATCAAGAGCGTCAAACTCACACTGTATGCCGATGATGCCATTGTTTATACTAACTTAAAAGATACACAAGCGGTTAATGAGACCTTCCATAAAGTACTATCAGAATTTAAAAAATGGGGCCTTAAATCAGGAGCATCCATCTCTATACCCAAATGCAAACTTCTTCATATTTGCAAAAAAGTTAAATGTAATTTTCCACAACTAGTCTTTGACAATACTATTATTCAGTCGGTATCCAATTTAAAAATTTTAGGTATATGGTTTGATAATAAGTTTACTTTTAAGCATCAATGTATTAACCTCAGAAAAAATCTTTCTAAGAGACTCAATATTATTAAGTATATATCAAGCAAAAAATCATTCATACACTCCAATACTCTCATCAATATTACAAAAGCCATAATACTCTCCAAGATCGACTATGGCTTACCTATCTTTGGCTGGTGCGCCAACACAAACATCAAGCAACTTGAACCCATCTATCACGCCTCAATTCGTCGCAGTATTAACGCTTTCCCTACATCTCCTATAAAATGCATCCTAGGAGAGGCTGGGTTTCCGGCATTGCGACAAAGAGTATACGATACCACGATTCAACTCATTCCAAAAGTTTTACATTCTCCTAACTATGAACTTCATAAGACTTTAATAGCTGCCTCCAGACACAAAAGAAATTTCCGGCTAAAGTCGACTCTTCGTCGATGCGTCAGATATTGTCAACTTTTGAAAATCAATATACCACCGAATTTTAATAAAACCAATACGCATCCTGATTGGCTTATTAGCCAATCCATGATAGATACATCACTTCACACCTTAAAAAAATCAAACACAAGTAACACAACTTTTCAACAACGATTTCTGGAGCTAGTTGACACTTACAAACAAAGAAACTTTACACCAATTTACACAGACGGCTCCAAAGCAACAAATACTGCCTTTGCAGCCACCTTATCCAATGGAACTATTATAACAGGGGGTATTCTTACACCTCACTCGTCTGTATTTACGGCCGAAACTTTTGCTATCTACAAAGCATTAGAGTACGCAATTCATCAAAAAGGTAAATACGTGATTTGCTCGGATAGCCTCTCTTGCTTGAACGCAGTAACAAACATACGTAACAGCTCAAACGTTATTGGAAAAATCCGAGATCTATGCATTAAACATAAGCAAAAAATTGCTTTGCTCTGGGTACCTGGCCACGTCGGAATTCCCGGTAATGAGCAAGCCGATAATGCAGCGAAATATGTCGAATCAGCGCCAACCTTCCAATATGAGCCCCTGGACCAAAATGATGTTAAGAAAATGCTTCAAGAACATAGTCGCAATAAAAGTATTATGGAGTGGAGACGCTTTGAACACCGATACACAAATCTCAATCCTGCTCGGAACAAAGTCATTTACCCCACCAGCATCAGTCGCCTACAATCAACCATTTTCACACGCCTAAGGATAGGTCATACTCAGTTATCAAATCAACACATTCTCACCGGCAGGCAGTCACCAAATTGCCCTTACTGCGGGAACAACTTGTCCATCGATCATATTTTCAACAATTGTTTGGCTTTAGAGAGTATTAGGAATAATCACTTCATCACTGAGCAGTATCATAAATTATTAACTACACCATCTTATGATAATATTACAAAGATTTATAATTTTCTAGTAGAATGTAACTTGCAAAATAGAATATAAGTTTTACTTTAGCTTTTTCTTCATATAATATATTAACATTCGGAGCCGATGGCCACCGTTGCTTGTGCTCCTCTATGTAATTAGGTCTAATATTTGTATATTATTCCTAACAAACAATAATAATAATAATAAAAGTTATCAAATATGGTAACTAGTAACCTGTCTACAAGTTCTGAGCCTGAGTTGATTCCTGCAGAAGTAACGTTTCAAAAGCAAAGCCCTTTGCGAAATGAGATGACCAAATTGCGGGAAATCCAATTTGCACATTAGATAAACAAGTATTCGACTTTATTTATTCGAAAAAAGACATTTCGATAGTAGTATTTAATTGTCAAAGTCTTCGTGCAAACGATAATGATTTTACCGACCGAATCTTCCAAAATAGGAACATTTTGATGTTATAAGAAACGTTTATGAGCGATGTTGAATCTCCTGCACAAGTACCAAATTTTGAATTTTTTGTAAGATTTCAACGTAGTGAAACTCGAAATTCAGGTGTTGCCGACAGATATTACGTTGTTACTCCTCATTTGCAAATAAAAGCCTCTTACTGAAGTGTGACTGATATCACGGCATCAACAGCAGCAAGTATTGGGGACTTATGTGCAGTAGAGTGCAAAATCAACCCCATCGATAACAATAACAATAAGATAAGAAATTAATTTTAATAGCTATTTAACTTATCTATCACCAAATGCTTCAATGTGGGTTATTCATCGGAAAAACTTTACTGCCATTATCGAACTTGGGTTCACAAACTGCGGACGATGTTATTGGAGAACGCGTACAATATTGTGAACAGCCCGTAATTCTTGCTTTATTTTAATGTAAATTTTTCATTGCTAGAAGCTGCGCCAATTCTACAATTCCTCAAAGATAAATTCTCTTTAGAAATGATTAGTGGTAGGGATAATCCAACGACAAAAGAATAAATATTCGCCAGTAAAATTAATATAATAGTAATAAAACATTTCATATTTTATTTTAGCTATCATAATCCACTTGTAAATATAATATTAGTAAAATGAATACCCCGTCCGCTAAAAGGGAGAATTAAATTGAAACAATTTTTTGTATTTGCCAAAAATTTTGTTTTACAATAACATTGATTACAATACTTTCATGTTTCCAAATTGCCCTCAAGAAGTTTCACCTCTTCTTACGGAGGGACTGCACGCACCCTGTGATTGTCTGTCTATCCGTCCGTCCGTCCTTGCAAGTGATAACATTTGTAAAAATGTATGTATCTTGATGACTTGGTTTATGGTACATGTTCCTTGGTACCGTAAGATGGTTGGTATTGCAGATGGCCGCAATCGGATCACTGCCACGCCCAAAAAACGCCATTAATCAAAACAAATAAATTGCCATAACAAAGCTCCGCAATAAGATACAAGACTGTTATTTGATACACAGGATCACATTAGGGAGGAGCATCTGCAGTTAAATTTTTTTTTCAAGTGGTCCCGCCCCCTAATAGGTTTAATGTGCATATCTCCTAAATTGCTTAAGCTATAATAACTAAATTCACTGGAAACAAATGCTTTTAGCACATTTATCGACAGCGTGAGAATAGGTAAAATCGAGTGCCAACCTCTCCCACTTCCCACATAACGGTACTGTTAAAAACTACTAAAAGCGTGATAAACACGCCAGAGACATTAAATTTTATCTCTGGGATGGTATAAGATGACTTTATAGGAACCAAGTTCAAAATTAGATAGTGGATGTGGCACCACCCACTTTTAGGTGAAAACCCATATCTTCATTTCAACCAACTTCAGTACATAACATTCTTCTCATATTTCTATGGTATAGTGCAAAAATAGGCAAAATCGGATTTTCCATATAATACCATTTTAAATTCCATCTGATTCTTTCACTTTCCCTAAGCAAATCAAGCAACAATTATTGTATCGGGGTAAAACTTTGCGTAAATAATGCGTTTAAAGTGTGCCACCTTGTGACTAAAAATTGTCTAAATCGAACTAAAACTGTTCAAGCCCCTAGGTACTGAATATGTTGACCCCAGGGCCTATAGTTGACTGATTACCGAAAAAATCGGTCAATGTGTAAGATATATAATTTAAATTCATATAATAAAATAAATAATGAAACTCTCGATAATAGTATGTTTTTGTGTCAAAAATGGGTTGAATCGGATCAATAGTTCCTTTAATAAAATTTGTCCAACACCTGAAGAAATTTTCCGCGCTGCGATCCATGCAAGTTGCGAGAGTATAAAATGTTCGGTTACACCCGAATTTAGAACTTCCTTACTTGTTTTATTTACATATAAGCGCAGTAAGTAATGTCTTGTTTTCTTCGAGCAATTTTATACCTTTTTCATAATTTTTCAAGGATTTATCCAAATGTTTTTGCATCATCTTTTGTTCATCTTTCATTCATTCAAAAAACGATCATCGGGTCGTATTCGTTTCTGTGCACTTTTAGAAGCAGAACTAACGGTTCATTTGTTGATAGTTCATCAGGCGGTATTTGAACTAAGGATAGCTCATTCCGGGTGTGTGGCTAAGCGAGTAAATGTTCACTTAAAGAAACCTCCATTGCGCCATGACTCCATTATAGCTTCTTGACAATTCGGCTCTAAAAAATATGTATGGGAAAATTTCACTACTCTTGTAATAAATATTTTTAAATAATGAATTATGTAGCATAAATTAAGTTTTCGTCCATTATTTCTACCAATTGTTGCATTTTTATACCCTGAACAGGGTATATTAAGTTTGCCACGAAGTTTGTAACACCCAGAAGGAAACGTCGAAGACTCTATAAAATATATACATAAATGATCAGCATGATGAGCTGAGTTGATTTAGCCATGTCCGTCTGTCTGTCTGTCCATCTGTCCGTCTGTCCGTCTGTCTGTATATATACATACTACTCCCTCAGTTTATATGCTACCGATCTGAAATTTTGCACCTGTCCTTTTCTAACAAAGAAGCTGCTCATTTGTCGGAACGGCCGATATCGGACCACTATAGCATATAGCTACCATACAAACTGAACAATCGGAATCAAGTGCTTGTATGGGAAACTCTTTCATTTGACGAGGTATCTTTATGAAATTTGGCGTGTATTATTATTTAAGGCATTAATTCAATCCACGAAGAAATTGTATAGATCGGATGACTATAGCATATAGCTGCCATATTAACTGAACGATCGGAGTAAAGTGCTTGCATGGACAATTTTTTTATTTGACGAGATATCTTCACGAAATTAGGCACGAGTTATTGCTTAAGGCAACAAATTATTCTCCACAGAAATTCTTCAGATCAGATCACTATATCATATAGCTGCCACACAAATTGAACGTTTGGAATCAAGTTCTTCTAAGTGGACTTTGTATTTGTGAAGGTATTATAGCTTTGGTATAACCGAAGTTAACGTTTTTTCTTATGTTATAAATAAGATGGTGTTTACATACCTATACTTCTTTGTTATATTGCTTATGCGTGTGGGCAATTCAACATCTGTTCGTTTTCGACTTCCGCGCATGTATTCTTAAATACTTTGCTATTTTTATAGATCCTTCGCAGTTATTAGCGTATTGGCTCCAGACTTTAGTTAAAGACTTTGATTCGGCAGTGCCAAAATAATTTGTCATTTTTTTCTTACTTTCCATTTTATTGATTAATTATTTAAATGTCATTTTGAAGAGCTTTTGTGCAAAAGCTTTTATCTACAATTCGCACAAAACGTCACTTATGTCGTATGTTTTTCTTGTTAAAAAATATCTTTTATATACTATATTTTAGAATAAAATCACATTAAGTGCTTTTTTATTAGTCTGTTGCATAAACCTATAAAATTTAAAGCAGTGCACATCTGATACCATAGTTTTAGCGATAAATTTACACAAAATTTTCAATTTGCAGCGCAGAAAAAGTCTACGTACAAATACAATAGTTAAATGGGAATTCTTCATTTAAGAGCCAAACGTAACAGTGTCGGAAAGTTATAGTTTTACTTGTTTTCGTAAAAGTAGCATTTTAAAAGATTTTTATTTTATTCAGTTTGTTATTAAATTTAGAATATCGAATCTCGCCTAAAAGAAAACAACGGGATTCTCTGAAATCGAAATAATGCCAAATATACTAGCATAGCGTGAAACACGTAACCATGTGACAGAAAATTTGAAGCAAAACTTCCGAGTTACTGCAACCAAAATCTCTCAATTTTTTCGCAAAATTACAAAAAAAAGCAAGTTTTAATGGTCAAGTCGCTCACAGGAAGTCATTCCTATCGCCAGTCAATGCAATGTAAGTGCATAATGCTTTCACCAAAGAGCACTTAAACAAGCGCCGGAGTTTTGGCAAAAAGTTATTTTGTCCGAAAAAAACAAGTTTTAGGCCTTTGCATATTTTAGGCATATCTCAAGCGGAACAAATCAATCAATCAAGAGCAGGTTGATGCAAAAACAATATACAATTAAAATTTTTTGAATAGCAAATAAAATATGGAATTTAATAAAAATCTAATTAATAACAAATAAATTACTCAATATATGAAGTCATAATATTAGTAACATTGTTATTTTTTTAGTAAATAGCTACCCCACATTTTAGAAAAGTATCGCGTTTGAACTGAACAATACAATTGAAATTAGGTATTTCAATCGGATTATCAGTGGGAATAAATTTCCACTTATGTTGGCTGACAATTTCAACATCAACTTCGCTGATATAAAATCAGAGCTGTTTACAACTATTTTTTCGGAAAAATTTAATTTGAAAATGAATAATGATCCACACGAATCCGGAACAAAATATGGGACCAACATTGACGCGGTATTTTCCAAAAATTTAAAGGATATAAAATCTCAAACTTATGTTTCTTATTTCAGTTACCATAAATTTATAGTTTCAATCAGCGATAAAGACTCATCTCTCACTGGAAATGAGAGCGCAATTGCTAAACATCAAAACCTCCTCAACTCAGGCAAATGTCAAAGTTTAGGAGGTCTGACGTTTAGCAATTGGAAAAAGTGGTCCCTCTTGGACAAATTGAAATCCTACAGAAAAGTGTTGAAGATCACTAACAAAAATTGGTAAACAATGAAAACTAAAGAAAACACGAAATTGAAATATATGTGATAAAATCTTTTGTGATGCCAGAAGTATTAATTTTCAATTATCTTTTTGAATAAGTATTAAAAGTTCAAAAATCGATTGTTTTAATATATTACAAGATTATTAAAGAAAAAACTTGAATTAATATCAAAGAAAAAGAATACTGCATAAAAATAAATAAATAATTATAATTGCGTAAGTTGATAAAAAATGATATCCAATAGTTTTACCGTAGCAGTCCCCGAGTGCAGCACGTATCTTTTTTTTATTCGTCCGCATGTTTTGCTTTATTTATTGTTATTACTTTCAAAAAACTACATATTTGATATCCTTTAACGAACATCAAATAAATTGGTTTTTATAAAAAGTGTGCGTTACTTTTTAGTTGTGTTTCATAAAATACAACGATGAAATATGATAGTATTGTTACTAGCATTAGACGTGTGGTATGTGGTAATTCCGTAGTTGGTCTTTTTGACAGCTGCTACTTGATTTATACTCAGTTAGATTTGCTATTTGATTTTCATTATAATGAACACACTTACTCCGGGAATTGGCAAATCGTAAAAATTGATTACCAAATTATTGGTTCTGTTCGCGCATCGCACACTGCGCACAACATTCGGTCGACATAATCGCCCAGCATAGTGAGATTCGAAAAATGCCGGACTACTCAATAGTTAAAAAAAAATACTGTACACTTCGTTTTTATGAAATAATCATGGATTTATTTATAAAACAAAGCATGAACAATGACGGAAAACATAAAAAAATTAATAAGGTTACAAATAAAATTTTTAATGTAATTGTATAAACTGATCACCGTGTATATGAGTATGTTTTGTATATATATAATTATATGAAATTCGATCACAACGAAATGTTCACATAATAAGTAGGATTAAATTTCATAATTTATTCTCCAAAATCAGAAGTACAAAATAAACTGGATGTTTCTTTACATATTATATTTTTCTATTTTTTAATCGTTATTAAAATACTGGAAAACCGTGGCGCCAAAAATTCTGGATTGCTGCTACATGTAGAAGTTAAAAATAGTTAGCTAAGCTAGTCTCTTGAGCTGCCAAAACTGTTTGCAGTTTGATCGCACATGATTCAAATGAACTGTATAACCGACAGCCGCAATTTAACACCTTGCAGTAGCCATCGACTGTGTGACCGGCGGATGTAACGCAATACCTTACACAAGCTTAGGCGTCAGTACAAATTTACAATAGAAAAGCAGCGTCAATGGCAGTAGCGGCAATAGTAATACGAGTAGTAGGATATAAATAAGGGAAATGTAATTTTAATAAATCAGTTTTAGAACGGAACTCAAATGGTGTTTATTTAGAATAACATAATTCCGTGGTAGCCGACAATGACGTGAGAGTTTTATTTATTTATTTCATTATATGAATTTAAATTATATATCTTATACATTTACCGATATTTTCGGTTAAAAGTAAACTATAGGCACTGTTAAGTTCGATTTAGACAATTTTTAGTCACAAGGTGGCACACTTTAAACGCATTATTTACGCAAAGTTGTACCCCGATATAATCATTGTTGCTTAGTTTGCATAGTGGAAAGTGAAAGAATCAGATGGAATTTTAAATGGTGTTATATGGGAAATAGGCGTGGTTGTATTCCGTTGCCACCTGATTTCACCCATTTTCATGCCATCTATAGAGGTGCTAAAAACATTTGTTCTCAGTGAAGAGAGAGAGAGAGCTGCTGCGATCACTTGCCGGAATCATTTTTAAAATGGCAAGATCTTATTTTGATAATAAAGCTAAATCCTATCATTAAATTATATGGGTTTTATTTCTTCTTAAAAACTACATGCCTGTCAAATTTGCAGCCGAATTGGAGTTGTGTTATTCTCTTTTTTTGGAAGCGGTCGGTGATTCGAGATTCCTCAGAGAGTAGGCATCTATTTGTGAGTCATATCCTGCATGATATATTTTATATTAGAAAGCTTTCGGAGCAATGGGTGCCGCGTTTGATCCCCGCGGACCACAAGTGCAACGGTGCACCCACTTTAAAACAATGTTTATGCACACACCAGCTGTCACCACTGGTTTAATGCTTTTCTTGAGGATATCCACGGTTTATTGATTGTTTATTTTTTCATTTCACGTGCAGATTCATACCTTCGACTATAGTTGATGACTACTTGAAGTAGGTTATTGGCACAATTTCACCATCAGAGTAGTAGCGACTTACGCCAATGGAAAAATGTATAAATATAAAATTCTCGTTCAAATAACGGCTTTTACCACACCAAAAAATTCAAAATCTACGAATGTATGTCAACTTCAGATTTCACATTCTTCATGAAATTTCAGCTTTTCTTTTGGTTTAAGTGAAAAATGTTCATTAATGTAAAGGAAAATTCGCAAGACACTGACAATTTTCTGATCCACTGGGCGCTAATGCCAAGGTAAATATAATATTTATTCCGCATCGAGAAGAAATATACATGTAATTCTATTTTCCCTTCGGTTTATTTGTAATTTTCGTCGTCGGCGCCATTTTCCTACTGTTCATAAGTCGTGTTCGACTTTCAATCTGACTTTGAACTGTTGGAGTTAGTCAAAATGAGTGATATTTTAATGAAATAACGTGGACATGTTTTCTTAAAAATAATTTGGCTTAGCGGTAAATATGACCGAAATTGGTCTAGACCTTGGTCAATGAGATAAATTAATAAAATAAAAAATAAATATTTTATTGTAGTACATACGGATTCTTCCAATAATGAATATTGAATTCTTACGCAACAATTTTGAATTGCAACACCTGAAAGTATTAAATGTTCTGTTACGAACTTAGCCTCTCCTTACTTGTTATACTCTTGCAACTTGTTGGTACAGAGCTTAATAGAGCTAAACCTAATCGAGATAGATAGGGTTATATATGTATATATAAATGATCATGATGACAAGAGGAGTTTAAATCCGGGTGACTCTCTGTCCGTGCAAGCAGTATATTGATAATAAAGAGATATCGTGGTGAAACTTGGTCACATGCAGGCAAATAATGCATTAAAAAAATAATTGAATTAACATTTTGATATGAACGTAAAATTGTACAACACTGAATTTCAGTGTTCATAGGCGGCAGCCCTGAGCATAAAATCATCACCAGACGTATCTAATTGAAAATCAAAGTGCCACAGTGTAAAAACGTCAAAATGACATAAGACAGCCTTATACCAGAGTTAGTGCAGCAGCAGCAAAGATTCGCAGCATCGATGCTCGAACAGCAGAAACAGTGGATGCAGTCATATTCAACGTCCATATTCAACGCTAACAGACTAACGGCTGAGGAGAAGCAACAGGGGTTCCACCGATCCACGGATTTATTAAAGACCATCGTAATAGGGAATCATACCTGGAACAACTTTCTCAACTTTTTATGACCCATTCGGTAAGCAGTTCAGACAAGCAAAAATCGTTTTTCCTATCATGGGTCGGAATGGAATTGTTTGAACCTTAAAAAATGTATTCAATGCAATCGTAAACATACATCCAGTTGACAGACAAATTAACGGAACATCTCCAGTCAAAACGTCATAAAGTCGCAGCTCGTTATGAATTTTTTAATCGAGAAATGAAGCATACGCAAACGCACCGCAAATGGGTTGCAGAACTTCGCGGAATCGCAAGCATAGATAAAATGATCCGAAACTCCTCTCTTTGCCTTCTGAGAGAGCTCATGAACTTTCAGTGCTGCCAAAAAAAATCACGAGTTCATTAGCTACTGAACAGATGACAAGCAAAACAATGAACTACCACTAAGAATCCCGCAGAAATAAATCGCAAAATCAGTGGGTAATTTGTGAGATCAGATTTTTTGGTGACTTTTACGTTTATTTTTAATCTTTATTTAAAGAGATGTAATATAGTTTTGTTTTTAAGAAAGAGTGGTTATTTGGTCGCTGAGTATTGTTTTGTTTAGCAGTACCAATTATAAAGGTATATACATATTTTGGTTAGAATTCCCAGCAAATGTAATGTAAACTTTGACTTGCGAATAAATTATCAAAAGATATTTGTTTATTGAGTATATAAAAAAAAATAAGGTTCATGTTTAGGTTATTTAAAACTTGTAAGTGTTTTGAAACATTAAAATATTTTGTTAAACTTACTTTTAAACGTTAATTTTGAAAATCTTTTGTGATTAAAATATACATGTACATATAATTAGACGTCATATAGGATATCTGGCTACTTAAACTAATTTTAATTATGTATATTTTTCTGTAAAATGGAAACCAAAATATATCCAAGAAATACATTAAAAAATCTCAAAACTAATTTCTTTCCTTAGTGGCACCACTGTCAAATGTTATAAAAAATGTGGACTTTGACAGCGCTCTCTCAAATGAAAGAGTTTGGGATCATTTTATCCATGATCGCAAGGGAGTGTAAATTTAATTGTGCAGCAAACTTTGTGGATGTGATGCAGAGCTAAGGAGATGCCCAACTAATCTCTCATTAGAAATGAGAGAGCAATTGCCAAACGTCAAAACCTCCTGACTCAGGCAACTGGCAAAGTTCAGGAGGTCTGACGTTTAGCAATTGGAAAAATAGGTACGGCCATATTGATATCCTACAAAATATGTGAACAGAGAGATTTTTTGCTGTTGAAGAAACAATGAAAATTAAAGAAAACGCGAAATTGAAATAAATGTGATGAAATATTTTGTGAGGCTATGCTTAGTTGTATTAATTTTCAATTGAAAGTTATTTAAATGAGAGCTAATACATTTATCTTTTTGAATAAGTATTAAAAGTTCAAAAGTTCAATGGTGTTAATATGTTACAAAATCAAAAAAAAAGGGTTTAAATAGTTTCTGCATATGTTTAACGGATACATGTATAATAATATTTAATCTTAATAAATGGTGGGTGGGTATTTTAATTTAAATTCCCAAATATTATTATTTTGCCCGATCTGGCTACAATAGAAAATGTCATAAAAAATGCAAATTTTGAGGCGCTTTCACACCGGAAAGAGTTGGGCATCCTATTATCCCTGCTTAACACCTCGTACGATCAAGTCCGCACAGCCGCTCTTCAAAAATTGCAACCGTCACTAGAAGATGTGCTCTTATTAGCTGAAACATACGAGACAATAACAAAAACAGCAGCAACTATCAAAGAGAATACGAGTTCATCCACGGTGCTGGTGAACACAATGCGGACACGAAAAGACTGGAAGAAAACAAGTGTAAACCAAATTAAATGAAAACAGAACGTTAATGCAAACGTAATGAAACAAGTGAAACTGAAGTCGTGTTCAAGTTGTGGCTTTTCGCACAATAGAGAACAGTGTAAATTTCGTAAAGCGGTATGTTATAAATGTGCCAATAAAGGACACATTGCTGCAGATTGCATTAATCAAAGCAGAAGTATTAGTAAAAGCACAACGATTCCAAAGCGAAAATGGAATCAAAACAAAGAAGAAAATGAACAAAATATTGGTACATTGGATGCGGTGATCATTGTAAGAATGTTGGCAGAAGTTGAAGCAAATCTCTAACAAAGTAATACAGTTTCAGTTAGATTCGAGCGCAACCGTTTTAATAATCAATTTACAAACGTATAATATGCTGAATTGTCCGAAATTAGTAAAGTGTACAAAAGCATTATATGCATTTTGACAAACTGTCTATTCCAATATTGGGTGAATTGCACCTAAGGTAAACTGTAGAAACAGCCAAAAACGCGTTGTTGTAATAGTAGCAAATATAGAAAATGCTAATAATCTATGTTGGCTCAACTTATTCAAAGAGTTCGGGTTTGAAACTACGCAAGTGACAACGTAGTTGATAAAGGTGATTATACCACACAAATTTAAAATGTATGCATATTTCCGTGAGGAAGCAGGTAGGCTTATTAATACCGAAATTTGGAAAGCAGTAAACTTTAGTAACCATCAATTGTCTTAGCATCAAATTTAAATTGCTTATTTACAGTTGGAGTTGGATAAAGATTTCAAGCAAGTAATGGTAGTCAATACACCTTTAGGATTGTTCCAGTATCAACGAATTCCCTATGCTATTGCTAGCGCAGCTGCAATTTTTCAAAGCTATCTTGAACAACTCCTCATTGGCATAGAACAATGTGTCAATTATCAATTTGTTGGTCTCTCGCACATTTATTCTGATGGAAATGAACATCCGATAACATTTTTAAAAAATTACACCAATACTTATATTGGAGAAAGTTTTTGCTAATCACAGACCATAAACCTCTCATAAATATTTTTAATCCAAGCAAGCATCTATTCAATCGGGACTAAAATTTATTTATTTTTTAATTAAAAAATTCGCAACCCTGGTCACGTGTTCACTGACATCCAAGGCATCCAATATGTTGATATTGCAAATAAACAGATGAGGATAATTGCCACGCCCACAAAATGCTACTAAACGAAAACTTATAGAGTACCATAACTAAGTTCCACAATAAGGTACAAGGCTGTTATTTGGTACAATGGATCGAAGTATATCGGTCGGGGACATCAGTGGTTTGAGAAATTTTGAAAAAGTGGGCGTAGCCATGCCCTCTAATAGGTTTAATGCATATACATATCTCCTTAACCACTAAAGCTAAATCAGCCTCAGTTCAGAATATTTTTTTGTTATCGTCTTCGACATTTTGATAATGGACGAAATCGAATGACAACTCTGTCCATTCCTCATATAACGGTTTTGTTAAAAACTACTAAAATAGCGGTAAATCAAGAGATAAATACTCCAGAGACATTAAATTTTACACACTAGATAATACAAGAGGGCTTAATAGGAACCGGTGTAAAGATTTGACAATGGGCTTGGCCCCGCCCACATATCTCAAGAACTACTCCACTAATTTCAACAAAGCTCATTACATAACACTATCCGGACATTTTTATGTTACAGTGCAAAAACGGGCGAAATTGGACTTTAACCAAACCTACTTTATATAATCTGATTCTTTCACTTTCCAGTATGTAAATCAAGCACGTGATATACTATGATCAAAAATTGCCAAAATGCGACCAAAACTGTTCAAGCGGATACCAGCATCCCAGTTCCTATCGCGAACTTTTTATCGAACATATTAGTCAATATATTAGACATATTATTGAAGTTCGGAAAAAATCATAATCTGATAATAGTATATCCCTATAAAATAAAGATTTTCGAACTTCCAGTTGCCTTCATACCGCACATATCGGTCAATTTGTAGGATATCTGACTAAGCGTATATATTGAATATACTATAGTTAAATGCAGAAAATATGTGAAATTCGGCTACGAATTACTCCGACTCCCATATACTCGTACTACATACACATAATGATTTTTGTTAGTCTAACAAACCTTATGCCCAATTGGCAGCCAGTGTGTGAGTTATTTATTTACAAATTGCAATTGAAAACATGTTCGCAGGTATAGCTGAGTAATCTCAAAAGGTAGTGTAATCATCGCATACCTTTTTATACCCCTAATATACCCTATATATTTTCGACTTTCCACCTGTCTTTAATCCGTTTAAAAAATTCCGTAAAAATTCCCAAAAATTCTTTAGCGCTGCATATGAATGTACAATATTTGGGCTAGAACTTTGTCCAAAGCTCATAGCCCTGATATAATCAATTCCGTTCTTCTGGTTGACGTTTTGCACCTTAATTCAATATATTAAATTGAGCTCCTCGGTTGAGTTTATGTCACATATGTATGAAGTATATCTCATTTAAAGATTATTTTAATATAATTTTCGCTGACGGGAAGTAAAATATAATAATAAAGCTAAGTGAGTTTATGAACTATAATATAAGTTAATAAAATACCAAAAGTGATTGTAATCCATTCACGATTCTTCACACGATGAATGTTAAATTCTTTCGCAGCATTTTTAGTATAAAGTTTTGCTAACACCTGAAAGTAATTCGGAAAAGGTTATTGTCTAAGACAATAATGCAATCTCTGAAGAAATTGTTTAGATGGGAGAACTGTAGCATATAGCTGTCATACAAATTGAACGATCGGAAACAAGTTCTTGGAAGGAATCTTTTGTATTTTGAAGTGCACTATAGCTTCGGTGCAACCGAAGTTGGCGTTTTTTCTTTTTTTAATGTTAAATTTCACCAGCACTTTAAAATATTTAATTTATTTTGGACTTAATAAACATTAAATTTTATTATTATAAACTATTCAATTTAGTAAATCGTATTAATGAATAAAGACGAAAACGTTATGAGTAGTACAGTACCATTGGAATACGTGACAACAGGACCATTGTTCCATTATTTCTTCTAGTCATAATGGTTACTCCAATTATAATTTCCGTAATTTCTTTAATTATGATATTCGAGTTGGATTCAAATTACTTTAAAGAATAATAGGTGATTTTGAATGGTGAATTTTCAACCGAGGCTTATGTGATTCCATTACGGGTATAGCTAGAGAATTTACAAACGCAGTTTGACATTTTTAATTTCCTTTCCGTCAACAAAAGTAGCGATTGATTAAAATTACATCAGATCACCTGGCAACAACTGTTGTATTGTATCTTGTGGCCGCTATTGGAGTCCGGTAACTGAGCTTGTTATGATCCTAGTTATTAATTTTTATTTCCAAGAAAAAACCCTTAATTAATAAGTTTTTGTCGTTTAATACATTGAGTATTTGGTTGCAGTTTTATTATACCATTCCCAATCTCTAGCAATTGTTCGGAATATATTTATGTTGGTTAATTAATTTGCAATTGCATACGCATATTTGTGATCAATCAAATCGTCTTAACACTTCACATCAAGAACGATTGTTTAAACTTTTGTTGATCTTGAATTAAGAAAAATTACCGATCTGTCGAAAATAACCAGGCAGTAGTAATTTCATCGTTGCCCTTTAAATAATGCATTTTTCTGTGCAAGGCTTCGAGAATATTTGTGAGCCATTATATACTCATCTTAACACTGGAGCTATTCCGATAATTTTTATGTTACACAGGTTTGAAATGTACACATGTAAACCTTCAATTCTAGCATTATATTATTATTTAACATAATTTTTATACTAAAATATGATAATAAATTTACTAAACCAATTTTAAAAGAGACTACTCAATTCGGAACTTTTTTATTTTTTCTGCTACCTATACTGTTCTGATTTTACTTGGTTTCTATAATTCTAGAAAATTTCCATTGCACTACGGTCAAAAGTATACTTTCTCTAAAAGTTATTTTGTGTATTTTTGTATTCAAAATGGATAAAAGTCCTGATACAATGAAGTTTAATAGTGATAATGAAGATGTGGATGACCGTGCTCGATGTGATTGGTATGTTTTTTAATATTGTAGAACATATTTTTGTTCTATCGTCAATAGTTTTCGCAGTGCATGTAACGAAAGACGTTTTAGAGCACTTTTTATACACCTTGAGTTACGTTACTTATGTTTTAGTAACGATCTGTAATCTTGTTTAGCAATAAATATAGCCTATGTTACTCAGTCTGTATGTAGCTTTCACATGGTGCAATGATTTTTGAAATCGGCACATATAATATAAGATGATGGACGCTAATAAGAATATTTTAATGGTAGTTAGGTGAACTGGCAAGAACTGTAGACTTATTAAATTTCGTTTAAGAATGAAGTTTTAATAATAATCAATCTTGCCAGTACTGTAAAATTTAATGCTTATAATATGTTTATTAAGCGAGTTAACACAATTTTATGGTTTTTAAGATCTACATGGGGTTGGCCTTAATAATTATATATGTTCCCTATAAGTCCATTTGACGCAGTTTTAATAAATTGTGAGATATATACAATAAACCAATAACAGAGCCACGTCCACTTTTGACTTTGCTTTCCACTGTGATTTATTGTACCAAATGTTGATGTTATAATATAATCTTGGACTAGTTCGCGTATATACAGACAGGCGTACATGGTATACGGTATGTACAACATATATATTATAGGGTCTCCGACGTTACTTTCTGGACGCTACAAACTCCATGGAAAACTTAATATACCCTATTCAGTATTATAAGTATTCCTACAAGTAACTAGCTCTACTTTCCATCACAAAATGCAGGTGATGATGTTGCCAAACTTTCAGAGTGGTCAATCCGACAGTTTACCTTTAATTATAAAATTATTGCTCACAGTATAATTTAATGCTTTCCGGTTCCACATCAATTTAGAACACAAACCCTGCCATTTATGCCAAAAGTGAACTCAATTACACAAAGCCGTAACATTGTATCTGTAGTTTAATTTCTGTATGTATGTGTGTAGGTATGTACGAAAGGTTCGAATGATATTCGCAGAACATAGCCACAATCATTGGAAACTGCGCGAATATAAACAATATTGCAATCTCCCTTTTTGAATCTGAACAAAGCTATTCACATACATAAAGGGTGTTTTTTTAGAGGCATATAACTTTAAATTGCAATAAAACAACGATGGACTATTATTGACATGAATTTTATATATCCGAAAGATAATCTTGTGGCATTACATTTTAAGTATGATTTCTAAATGGCATATGACCGCCATGGCTGGCTCGGATGTAGCCCAATCTGAACGTCCAAGATTCGTTGACTTTTTACAACATTTGTGAAAAGTAGTCTAGCGGTGTTAAATCGCAAGATCTTGGAGGCCAATTCACAGGTCCAAAACGTGAAATTAGGCGAGCACCAAACGTGTCTTTCAATAAATTGATTGTGGCACGAGCTGTGTGTCATGTTGCGCCATCTTGTTCGAACCACAGCTCCTGGACATCATAGTTGTTCAATTCAGGAATGAAAAAGTTAGTAATCATGGCTCTATACCGATCACCATTGACTGTAACGTTCTGGCAATCATCGTTTTTGAAGAAGTATGGACCGATGATTCCACCAGCCCATAAAGCGCACCAAAAAGTCAGTATTTCTGGATATAACGCTTGAGGTTTAGCTTCACTCCAAATGCGGCAGTTTTGTTTGTTGACGTAGCCATTCAACCAGAAGTGCGCTTCATCGCATCATACGATAAAATGAACGTAGTGTGCGATACGTATTCCGCACAGAACCATTATTTTCGAAACAAAATTGCACTATTTGCAAGCGTTGTTCAGGCGTGAGTCAATTCATGATGAATTGCCAAACCAAACTGAGAATAAATCACTTGACAGCTTTTAAATCGGTCGTCATCTTGAACAGTAATGCCAACTTAAAGTTCTATACCTCGAAAAAAAAACACCCGATACTTATATGTACATATATATAAATAGGTGTAATATAAGTAGGATGTGTATGTGAAGATATGAATTGGTAATTGGCAATCACCAATTAGTTGGAATGACAAAGGAGAACTTTCATGGCCTATTAAACAAACAATCTCTGTACTACTACTACTGCGTAACGAAGAACAGAGTACTAAGAATAGTCTCCAAAGTGGCAAATGAATATGTCACGATGAATTAATGTATGAATCTGATGAATAAATTACACACGGCTGAATCTAAATTAACTGCATTTCTTTAAACGCCTCTTCATTTTACTGAAGGTGGCCCTAACGAATAGGACTTGCGGTAAGAGAGAATATTGTACTATAAACATCCCTTCCTGCTTCATTTCTATACTCTCGCAACATGTTGCTATCGAGTATAACAGTTTAGTGCAACCAACGGTTGTTTGTTAAAATTAATCAAGATAAGTATATATAGCGCTATATATATATATTAATGATCTGAATAATAAGGCGAGTTGAAATCCGGGTGTCTGTCTGTCTGTGCAAGATATACAAATTAAATATCGACAAAAAACTTTGTACGCGTGTTCCTTGGCCAAATCGGGAGAACGTTATTGTGGGACTATAAATTGCTAAAGTAACTAAACTCTAAACTGAGATATAATCTCATCAAACGAATCAAATCGTATAACTACCTCATATAACGGTTAAAAACTACTAAATACGCGATAACTTATTAAGTAAATACGCCAGACGCATTACATTTCACACCCAATATGTATCCATAGAAGCCCGTGACAAAATTGGATACTGGACTAACTGAACCAATTTCAACCAAATTTGTTTTATATCATTCTCCGGACATTTATATTTCACAGTGTGAAAATGAGGGAAATCGGAATACAACCACGCCTACTTCTCACATAAAAAAACTTTATATTCCATCTGATTCTTTCACTTTCCAGAATACAAATCAAACACTAATGTATATATCGGGATATACTTTGCATGAAGGTGTGCCATCTTTTTACTAATAATTGTCAAAATCGGCCTACAACTGTCCAAGCATACCCAATATGTGGGCCAAAGTGAATATGGCTAACATTTTACCGACATTATAGTTCAATCTGTGAAATATATGTAGGATATTCCTAGTTTAAATGAAACACGCTCTTCTTAGTATAGTGGCACGTCTGCCCTTTATTGCATACGACTTGAAACTGTACTGTATGTTCTCGTTTTTCAGTAATTGTCCCGTTTTCCCATCCCAAGCGTCGCGTCAGTTTCCAGTCTACAGGGTCGCATTTAGTAGGACTGTCCGGATCGTGTTGTCCGCAATTCTCCCACATTCGGCCGTCCTGACCTGCCGTTCGCCCCGAACGCTGGGTTCCACGCCTTCATGTATTCGGCCACCGTTGTAGTTCTACCCGGTCCCTCAACGTCACCTATTTTTTCGACAGTATATCTTCCATGTGGAAGTCGTTCCTTCACTGAATACGGCCCCAAAAATTTTGCCTTCAGTTTAAGCCCTGAGCCATACTGTGTCCTCTTTATCGCCACTAAATCATTAACATTGTATTCTTCTTCTGGCTTCCGTTTTGAATTAAAAGTTCGCCTATTCTCTTCCTGAATCTTGGATATATTCTCTGCAGCTTTCTTTCTAATACTTTCTCGTTCCCCATCTAGTTCCTTAAGTAGTGAATCTTCTAGCATATTCCGGAGGTCAATACTATCAGATGTGCGCATATCTAACCCAGTTAGAATTCGAAAAGGTGTGAACTTAGTACTTCTTGGAGGAGTATTGTTCAAAAGTTGTTGTATCCTCTCAACGTGTCTGTACCAATTGGCTGGATTATTGTGGCATAATTTCGTCAGCAATGGTAGTATGATACGATTGATACGCTCGACTTGCCCGTTTCCACGTGGCACGCCGGTTGCAATAAGAAAATGCTGAATGCCCTCCTTAGTGCAATATTCTTCAAAACTCTTAGCTGTGAATGCTGTTCCCCTATCTGTAATTATTCTTCTTGGATTGCCGAACACAGAAGCCTGTTTTTGTAATCTGTCTATTACCGAAGCCGAATCTGTACTCCTCGTTGGGTATAACCACACGAATTTACTAAACGCATCTATAACTACCAACAAATGATTATACTTTTTATGGGTCAATTCCATAGGCCCTAAATGATCAAGATGGTAAGTCAACAACGGTCTGTCCTCCTTGTCTATTGGACAGAGTAAGCCCTCCTTTTTCCCTGCTTTTGCTTCTCCTATAATGCATTCTACACAATTTCTAATAACGTTTGTCACTTTTGGTCCTATTTGGGATATATAAAACGATTTTTCCAAGTAATCTTGGGTCTTCTTTGCCGACCAGTGCCCTACACGGTGTGCCATCCGAATTATTTCCTCTTCCAGTTTTTGCGGTACTACCACCAGCTCTTTTACGGAATCTTTATACAGTATACCGTTTTTCAAATAAAAGTCTTCGTAAGTATTTTCCTCTAAAGCTTTGCATACCGCTTTTACCCAATCATCACTTTGTTGTGCTTCTCTTAACCGAAAATTTAACGAATCTTCAAGTAACATGGATTCCATTCGACTAAGAGCATCGACATGTTTCATTTTTGTAGCCGGTCTGTGCTCAATAACATAATCGAAATCTTGGAGAAACATAGCCCAACGAGCGACTCTAAGTGGTACATCTGTTTTCTTCATGGTTAGTGCGAACGCATTGCAATCGCTCACAATTTTGATCTTTTTCCCCATAACATAAATTCTCCACTTCTTTAAAGCCTGTATAATCGCAAGTACCTCTAATTCGTAAGAATGATACTTTTCTTCTCCAGGTCGAGTTTTGAGACTCATATAACTGACTGGGTGAAATTGTTGATCTTCTGGGTCTTTTTGAAGTAATACACCACCGTAACCGTGCATGCTAGCGTCCGTGTGTATCTCTGTTTCGGCACTAGGGTTATAAAGTTTTAAGACTGGGGCTTTAGCCAACGCCCCTTTAAGTTGCTGAAATGCTATAACTTGTTTTTCGTTGAATCTAAACTCAGTGTCTTTCCTCAGCAAATCGCTTAAAGGCCTAGCAATTAACGCATACCCTTCCACGAATCTTCTAAAATAAGAAGTAAGTCCTAAGAATCTTTGAAGAGATTTTTTATCCCGCGGGATTGGAAAATTGTGTACTGCCTTTATTTTTTCGTCCGATGGTTTTATACCTCCTTCTTCAATAATGTATCCTAAAAATTTTATTCTCCTCATCAAAAATTGGCACTTTTGCCACTTAATCTTCAGCCCAAAACTTTCGGCTCTCTTTAAAACGACTTTTAGTTTAAGTAACCCTTCATTACTGCTTGATGCTGGAATAATTATATCGTCCATATAAATGACGATTACTCCTTGCTGCACCAGATCTCGGAAAATAGCTGATATAAAACGGCAAAATACGGCAGGAGAATTACAAATTCCAAAAGGTACGAAATTAAATTCATACTGCCCACTATGGGTTACGAATGAGGTGTAACGTTTTGAGTTTGGTTCGACCGGCACATGGAAAAATCCATTGGCCAGATCGAGAGTAGAGAATATTTTGGCTCTCTGTAATCTTTCCAAAGCATCATCGATGAGTGTCATTGGAAAATTATCCCTCACTATCTTTTCATTTAACTTTCTGAAGTCGCAGCACAATCGTTTTGTGCCATCTTTCTTCGATACGAGTACTACTGTTGAAGCATACTCTGAGTTACTTGGCTGAATAATGCCATCTTTCAACCACTCAGTCACCTGCGTATCTATCACGTGCTGATCTGCATATGACATTCTTCGTGGAGTTTGGTAGATAGGTCGGTCATCACACAAAATGATTTTCATTTCAACTGGTGATTGGGATTGTTTTACCGGAGTGTATTGAGTGACCATATCAATTATAGGCGAGCGATAGTCTACAGACAAATGAGTTAAGTTCAAAAGTGGATAGTCCTCAACCCTTTCTAAATCATTCTCTAGGCAAAGAGAAGTAAATTCTGATAAGAGAGTGATGCATTTCGCCTCGGGTGTTTTGTTACTACCCTCTTTTTCACTACTTCGTTGTGTTTCTTCGGTTTCTATCCCAACTTCCCTGGTTTTGTTTTGAATCTTTTCTTTAAACTCTACAGTACCTTCTGAAAATATAACGTCTGCTAACTTTAAAATATCATTTCCGAGGATCGCTTCATATCTCAAGTCGTTACTTGTGGTAACATGGAAAGTGACTGGTGCTGTAAGCCTGTCTAATTCAATATTTTCAGTAATACTGCCTATAGTGTTCAGCTCACTTTCTTTGATGCCGATTAATCGTCGTTTCTCGAAACTTGATAGAGGGCAATTGAATTTTTTGAAAATATCGTATCTAAGTAAGCTTAGATCAGACCCGGTGTCAACCATGGCATCAACATATAGGTCTCCCATCTTGATCTTTTTAAAAATTAATCCACTACATTTACTATAAGGACAATCAAGCATCGCATTAACTGTACCCCTCTCGGTTTTTATCTGCCTACCTACGTTGCTGCCACACTCGAAACTGCGATGTCCCATTTGACCGCACTTAAAACATTTATATTGTTTGTTATTTTCCCCACAATCTTTCGCTAGATGCCAGATACTACCACACTTGTAACATTTCCTCATTGCTCCATTAGTTCCTTGCCCAGCAGAGACCTTTCGCGCATTTTGTTCATATTGAGTTCTGTTTGAGTGCTGTCGCGCCCCATGAACTTGTTCGTAAACTTTCAAACTTTCTTTTAAATCTTTAATCGTCTGTGCCTGGTACAGTATAGTTTTATTAGGCCTCGAGTCGGGAATACCTTCCACAAAATACCCTATCAAACTCATTTCATCTAGATTTATTGGCTTGGCTATATCCATCAAAACGTATAAATATTCCCTACAAGATTCGCTACTCTTTTTACGGCGATTTTGTAACATCTTATGAATCTCTAATGCAGATAATTTGGTGCCAAACTCATCAACAATAGCAGTTTTTAACGAAGACCAATTTTTTATGCCCACCTGACTACGCAAAAACAACTTAGCAGCTCCGTTAAGCAGTTGCTTCGCATACACATACTTTTGAAGCTCATTCCAACCCAAAGTAACAGCATTATCTTCGAACTCTTGTAACCACTCACTAACTTCAAGGGAATCAGTTCCACTGAATGAGGGTAAACTGCCTTCGATATCCTTTAAGGTAAAGTTGGATTTGACTACTACGGTGTCCATTGATGGATTAACTATATCTTCATAAGTACTTTCATTTTCACTCTCCTCATCGTCACTTTGTATGAGTTCGTAATGTCGCAAAAGTCTATCCCTCAGCTCACTCTTTCGTCCTGTCTGGGTTAGTCCAACTCGTCTTAATTCTTCTTTCAAAGCCGTTACCGTCATAGCTAAAATCGTCTGACTGTCCATGTCTCTTAATATTTAACAAATAATAGGTATAGTAAAATACAGTGTTTTGCAAATTATTGAAGTGATAACATATGTATGTGTACTTAAATATAAATATTTTGATCTTTACAAATATGACCAGCTGTACCTTTCTTTTGTTTTTCTAATATGATTTTGATTCGTTCCTCCGTTTTAATTTATTATTTCCTGCATGGTATTCTTCGCTTTTCTATCCGCTTTTCTATCTTACTTAAACCTAATATGTATACCTACTACTGCTGCTGTTTTTTCCTTCAATAAGTGCTGCGAATTCTGAATCGATTTCTAAATTCAAATTTATCCACTAAATCCTGCTGTGACGTTTGCGTCCTCCTTCAATAATTTATTGTGCTACAAATTCTGCTCCCAATTTCAACTGCACCGATACTCGTTAAATGTTGCTATATGTCTTGTTTTCTTATCCGTAAGTTGCTGTGCTGCGAATTCTGAATCGACTTCAATTTTACATTAACTCGTTGATTTCTGCTGTCTCTTCTTTTACTCTGTATAATGCTGTGCGGCGAATCGTCAGTTTTAAATTTCAAATTAATTCGTTGATTTCGACTGTTTCTTTTCCACTCTACTCGGTATAATGCTGTGCGGCGAATTATACTTCAATTTTACATTAACTCGTTGATTTCTGCTGTATCTTCTTTTACTCTGTATAATGCTGTGCGGCAAATCGTCAGTTTTAAATTTCAAATTAATTCGTTGATTTCGACTGTTTCTTTTCCACTCTACTCGGTATAATGCTGTGCGGCGAATTATACTTCAATTTTACATTAACTCGTTGATTTCTGCTGTCTCTTCTTTTACTCTGTATAATGCTGTGCGGCAAATCGTCAGTTTTAAATTTCAAATTAATTCGTTGCTTTCGACTGTTTCTTTTCCACTCTACTCGGTATAATGCTGTGCGGCGAATTATACTTCAATTTTACATTAACTCGTTGATTTCTGCTGTCTCTTCTTTTACTCTGTATAATGCTGTGCGGCGAATTACACTTCAATTTTAAATTTCAACTCAATTCGTTGATTTTGACTGTTTCTCCTCCACTCTACTCGGTACACTCCTGTGCGGCGAATTGCACTTCAATTTTAAATTTCAATTTAACACGTTGATTTTGACTGTTTCTGAAATCCTTTAACATACGCGCTCACCGTCCTCAATATTTTAAAACTACGTATGTATGTAACCGTCACTTTACCAAATTTTTAAGTTCTAGAAAACTCTGTTTGTACACACATTATATGTTCAAATTTTGTGGTTTACAAGTTTCATTTGGTGCGAGTAAATTCTGTTGCTTGTACTCACACGCACCCAAACACAAGTTTTTTACATTATACTTTTTCACATGACTTTCTATTAATATCATTCGTTGCACTCAAAAAGACAATTGTACGCTCCAAATTCTTCAAATTTAAAAGTTAATTCCCGGACGAGTCCCCAAATTTGTAGGATATTCCTAGTTTAAATGAAACACGCTCTTCTTAGTATAGTGGCACGTCTGCCCTTTATTGCATACGACTTGAAACTGTACTGTATGTTCTCGTTTTTCAGTAATTGTCCCGTTTTCCCATCCCAAGCGTCGCGTCAGTTTCCAGTCTACAGGGTCGCATTTAGTAGGACTGTCCGGATCGTGTTGTCCGCAATTCTCCCACATATATTATTGAAACTACGAGAGAATATTTTGATAAAAATAAAATTTAAATTGAGTAGATTTGGAACATTACTTCCCTGAGCCCTCATATACCTAATATAAAGATTTTCGAACTTCCGGTTAAACTTTTGTCGTATATATTAAGAAATTATCTCTTTTTAATAAAAGTGTACCTTTGCGCCTAAAACAGATTACATCGGGTCAATACTACCGCTATTTCCTATATATCCAATAAAAGAGTTCTAAACTTCCGGTTGGTTTTATACCGTATATATCTGTGAATACCTTACATAATATTTTAGAGAAATTAAGGGCAAATATAACACTGGATGTACTACAGTTTAATGCCCAAAATGTGTGAAATCCTCCAGTTCACGGATTATCCAAGTGCGTTTATTAAATTTTTGGTCATAAGATCGCATATTTCAAAAGCACTATTCGTGCAATGTTTTATCCCCCTACATTCATTGGTACTTTATTTGTATACATAAATGTGAAATAATCAGATGGAATTCAAAATTGTGTTATATGAAAATGGGCGATTTGTAGTCCATTTTCGTAATATAGTAATGTCATACAATGTTATGTACCGAATTTGGTTTCATCTCATTTCAGCTATTTTCCCACTATAGTAAGAAGGTTTGAAAAAAATTGTCCTGTGCAAATTTGGGTGATATAGCTTTATTGGCTTGAAAGATATATATATTAAACTTATTAGAAGGCGCGGCCCCTTTTTATAGATTTTCACACCACAGGTGCCCAATTTTAATTAAATTCCTTGTGCCAAATATGTGTTATATATCTTAATTTAAGGCTAAGTAATGGCACTTTATACGGGTTTGATTAGTGAATTAGAAATTAAGATCTCTTAATTATTACTCAAGTTACAGCCTGCACGGATAGACGGACATAACAAGCCCCTCCCGTTTCGACTCGTCGCGTTTTTTTGATCTTTTATATATGTATATATAAATACATATTTAGGTGATACAAACAACAACAAATTCTTTCAGATAAATTCTGGATGGTGAGGAATCTTTGTAGGCCCTCACATAAAAAAAATTATAGGTTGTGATATTTTCCCGAAGTTACTTTGCAATGAAAAGAAAAAAAGTCTGAACGGTTTTAAGGCAGTAGCGCATAGTTTCTTGGGAAACCATAGAACTGACAATTATTACGAGCTGATCAGTGACATGATTACATTCTATTAAGATAAAATTAAATATAATATGGGTGGTTTTTGAGAAGAACAAGGAGAACGCTTCCATAAAGATGTAATGGAATTAGAGAGACGTTATCAAAGCCAGTATATAGGATTGGACACTATATTTGGAGGTTAGTAAGAGAAACATTTACGGATCATGACAGGAAAGGTAAAACTGTTCTTTTATATCCATTTGCAGGCTATTTGAAATGTTTATTCTAAAAAAGAATCCTAAATCGATGATTTAATAAGTATTTTCCATGTTTTGTCAAAATTTATGTTTTAAATATTACTTTGCTCAACAAAACATAAAACACAGGGCTTTGGCATTTCATCTTTACTGGCCCCATGCGACCGAACTTCGCATGTTTGTTTTTTCTCTGATACTCTGAAAACTTGGTTGGTAGACACTTCTAAGAAATACTCTCCCAGTATGAGCTGTTTGTTGTAACGGGAGAGTCCTCCGCCTTACGGCTTTCTATTTTTTTCTTATTATCAAAATTCATATCTCGCCTTCAACTACTTGAAAATATATTTTGTTTTGGAAATTTAATGCACCTAAAAAACGGATCTGACATTTACCTTTACCTAAAGGTTTATAAGATGCTAACGGTTGAATTTTCCCTATTTGAGGGCAAACTTGTTTTTTTCTTCTATATTTTATAACTCAATGAAAAAACATGATTTTAACTTGCAAAGCTCAAAGTAGTCGTGTAGGTAATTTTTTTTCTACAAAAATGGTATCGTTTTTATACTCTCGCAACTTGTTGCTACAGAGTATAATAGTTTTGTTCACCTAACGGTTGTTTGTATCACCTTAAACTAATAGAGCTAGAAATAGAGTTATGTATATACAAATGATCAGGATGAAGGGACGAGTTGAAATCCGGGTGACTGTCTGTCCGTCCGTCCGTGCAAGCTGTAACTTGAGTAAAATCAAAAACAAATAAATCGCCATAACTAAGCTCCGCAATAAAATACAAGACTGTTATTTGATACACAGGATCACATTAAGGAAGGGCATCTGTAGTTAAATTGGTTTTTTTAAAGTGGGCGTGATCCCGCCCCTAATAGGTTTAATGTGCATTTCTCCTAAACTGTTAAAGCTATAATAACAAAAGCAAATGTTTTTAGCATTTTTATCGACGGTGTGAAAATGGGTGAAATCTGGTGACAACCCCGCCCACTCCCTATATAACGGTTGTGTTAAAAACTACTAAAAGCCCGATAAACCAAGCACTAAGCAAGTCAGAGACATTAAATTTTATCACTAACATCCTCCCACTTTTAGGTGAAAAACCATATCTTGGGATCTGCTTAACCTATTTCAACTAAATTCGGTACATAATATTCTTCTCATATTTCTATGTAATAGTACGAAAATGGGCGAAATCGGATTACAACTAAGCTTATTTACCATATAACACCATTTTAAATTCCATCTGATTCTTTCACTTTTATCTGATATTTTCAGTTTATTATTTGTAATAACAATTCATATTTTAAAACAAATTAATCGACCTATTTACTTACTTTTTGCACCGAATATTTCACTTTGAACAAAATATTTAAATTTCATTGACGTGAAAGGCGCAACAACAGCGAAATTGTGTACATCAGATGTTTGATATGTCGTTGCGGTCTTCAAAATGTTCAAAACGCGGGGTTCAAGACGACATTTACAGACAAGAAAAATTGTGTCGTGCAGTCGTGTTCAAAGCATACATTTTCGTAGTATTCGCTCATCATCGGCAAATTATCTTTTTGGTTTCGTCCAGTACGTTCAGACGAGCGACACGAGTTTGGCAACTCGAGTCGAGTTTTTCTGTTATTTCTTTTCATAAAATTTTCGCAAATGTTTGTGCGGTTCGGTTACTCGACACTTACTGCAGTTCCTTAAAAAAGCGTCGAGCGGCGTGTTTTTTACAGCTCAGCTTTAGAGCTGACGCGGCATCCCTAAATAAAGCCGTCAACTTAACGTCAAATTCTCATTTAAATTCTGAAATTAGTACAAAAGAAATCAAATGTAAAACGAATTCCATCCATTTATACAAGCATTAAACATCGCACGTCAAGAAATTTCTCAGAAAAGGTACAGTTTCTTCGTTTTCTGCAGCCAATTTCACTTCTTAACGCGCTCTCAAAATCGAATTTTTGAACGTTCAGCGTTGTCGCCGCGTTTATTTATGTATTCGTGATACAAAATCTATGGACATCAGAAATTTTTGACAATAATTTACCACTGGCGATTTTATTTAGGGACGTCAGTTAGAGTGCTATGCTTGACCTGCATGCATTCTTATGTTGGTATGGTGTCTCACATTTTGAGACAAGGAATTACCATGAATGTGGTAGAACAATATTAATCTAAATATTTTCATTATTAAGATCTCTTAAGCACGGTATATTTCCTTCAATATGGAAACAGTCATTTATAATCCCTTTGCATAAAAGTGGATTTAGATCCAACATTGAAAACTATAGAGGTATCGCAAAACTATCAGTTATAACTAAACTTTTTGAAGCTATCATCACTGACCATATAACCTTTTCGATTTCTCCGTTAATTTCCTCATCTCAGCATGGATTTCGTAAAGGGAATTCGACTATAACAAACTTACTTGAATTTGTAAACCATGTATCATTGGGTTTTAGGGAACATAAGCATACGGATGTTATATACACAGACTTTAGCAAAGCTTTCGATAAAGTAAATATCTCGATTCTCATACATAAACTTGATCTGCTGGGCTTTCAGCCAATATTCCTTCAATGAGTATCTTCCTATCTTTATAATAGAACACAACGAGTGATATTTGAGGATACACCTTCAGATACAATTAGTGTTTCTTCAGGTGTTCCGCAAGGTAGGCATCTTGGCCCGATTCTGTTCTTGTTGTTTATTAACGATCAGTAATAGAATTCTCAAAAATTTTATTATACGCTGACGACGTAAAGCTTTTTAAATCATACACTTCAACTGAGGAAAGGTGTCTGTTGCAAACAGACTTACACAATTTGGTTGCATGGTGTGATAGAAATGATTTGCCATTGAATCTCAATAAATGTAAGACGATGTGCTTTTCCCGTAGATCTGTGCACCCCTCTTCTTATCTAATAAAACACCATATTCTAGAGCAAGTTTTTAACTATGTTGATTTGGGAGTTAATATGGACCCCAAGCTTAATTTCAGTCTTCATATTGATACCATGGTCTCAAAAGCAAAAGCTGTCCTCAGTTTTGTTAAACGTTGGTCTAAAGAATTTAGAGATCCGTATATTACTAAAACACTTTATACAACTTTGGTTAGACCTATATTGGAATATGGCTCTGTTGTATGGAACCCTAGCTACCGAATCCATTCTGACAAGTTAGAGTCGGTTCAAAAACAATTTTTACTTTTCGCCTTAGCGTATTTCCGATGGGATGCTAGGGTAAGTCTACCTCCATACACTAGTCGTTTAAAACTTATTAATCTACCTGCACTTTCTAGTCGTAGGGAAATGCTTGGCATAATATTCATAGTGAAAATCTTGAATGGAACAGTTTGCAGTTCTTTTCTTCTGTCTGAAATTAAATTTAATATTCCTAATTAAACCTTTACGGTTAGAATCCTGTAGATCAAAGCAAAATGAACCATTCCGCCGTATATGTCATGATTTTAATTCTCATTCCAGCACATTTGACTTATCTGACTCACTTTTCAAAATTAAAAAGACTTTATTGTTTTCTCTTAATAAATGAAAATCTAATAATTTATTATTTTGTAACTTTAGATCTTAGTTGTTGAAATTTTTGTTTCTGTTGCTGAGCAGTTTTAGATCTCAACACTTAAAAAACTCTCTTGCCTTTTCTGACTCGGCTAATTCCGCACGTATGCGGATTGCGCCCCTCGCGTCGGTTGGGCGGGATTAGGGTAATCGTTAGGTTATTATTATTTTCAAGGGAAGACTTATACTTATGACGGGAATTCCCTAATCCATTAGAATGTATTACATTGCCGCTATTAATATTTTCAAGGCCAAATTTATGACGGAAGTTTTCTAATCTATCGGAAAGTATTAAATACGCGGAATTTTCTTTCTTTTTCTAAAAAAACGTTCATGAATTAATTACATTTTTTGTTTCAAATAAAATGATATTCGAACTAAACATTTTGCGGTTAAAAGAAATGCAACTCCATTTATATAAATTAAAATTCATTTATAAATATTATTACATATATTCTGTTACTGTTACGAACAAGAACACAAAAACTCGGTTTGAGGGACAAAAGAGTCCATGTGTGAACCGGCACTTTGAATGAAATTTCGAAACAGATGATAGCTCTTCAAGTAATTGAGTGAGAGAGCGAGATAAAAAGAGCAAAAGAGAGTCAACACATGTCTAATTTGGCTCAATGAAAATGTTGCTTACCAAGAAAAAGCACTCGAAAGTAACACGAAAGAGTTGTTTGAACACAGAATTGACGTCATTGTGAAAAGCACAAGTGACCAACAAAGAGGCTCTGTAAAACCTGTTTTCATTATATGAATTATATGGGTGTTCATTATATGCTCGTTTAGAGCGATTGGTGCACCCAACGCATAAATAGGGTGATTAAAACGCTTTCCTAATACTGATCATCCTTTAGAATGAGAAGAGGTAACATAGGAAAAGTGGCAAATTTAAAAAGCAATTCAAATGTGCCCAGCTTTTTGTGGCATTTTTTTAAAACGTCAAATAAATTTTATTCATAAGTGGGTGATGAATTATATTTTTGTTGGAAAAATAGAACAATACGACTTCCTTATTTTTGCCGATGATTTTGATTAAGCACCCATTAATTTTGATCAATAGTTTCGATATATTTCTAAATTTGTAGAACTATTTTATTATGTAATATTAAATAATTTCAAACTTTATTTTGTTAGCTTTCGTTCCCTTCATTACGCCATTTTTGTCAAACAAAAAATGGAGTTAAATTCTGATAACATCCTTGAGTACAAAGTTGCCCGAAATTAAGTAGAAAAGTTCAGTTCGTAGGCTTCGAGGACTGCCCTTTAGGCCGCAGAATTTTGCAATAAAAATTACAACTATAAATCATTTTACCAGTATTAATATATTTGGATTCATAAACATAAATCTTTTATTCGAAAGCAAGATGACTGTCCGAAAACCTCTCACATTCGCTCGTATATATGTTATCTAGCATTAAAAGCCCATTCACATACAACTGTCCACGCTTTGCGCGACAGTTCATCCTGAAACAACGAAGCGCAGAAAACAAAGGGTATGCCACAACGAAACGTTTTGTTTTCAGTGTTTCTCTCTAATAAAAATGGCGACTTTTGCTTGGCAAAGCGTAAAGAGATGAGGGTTGCTCAACATTGTGCTTGGCTTTTTTACCGAAAACTTTGTGTACGTACTCATACAAAGGCCATCGAGCTTTTCTTTCAAAACGAATATGTGACGCAAAGCGAAGTAAAAGTTCTAAGTGAATTGGCCATAAGCCCCCATGGTGACTGCGCTGTGCTCCAATAAAGAGAGATCAGCTAGGTGCACATATACACACAATTGCAGATAACTGCCGGCTGTTAAGGCAGTTTGTTTCCAAACTTCGGAGGCGGCGGTCCGTCTGCAAACAGCTGGGAAAAAAATTTTAAACGAAATGTTTTAGTCGAAAATCTAAAATGAAAACGCGCAAAATACAAAAACAAAAACACTAAATACTAAAAAATGTGTCTAGAATGCAGAGTGCCAAACAGTGAAACTTGAAAGAATTATGCTAAAAATCCACATAAGCTGTATATGTGAATTATATAGTGAACCGGTATTAAAAGCATTAAAAAAACGTTGGTACCGCAATATACTTGCATATACCTACAGTTCGAAAACTGCGATAAAAGCAGCGAATAAATTGAAAATAGAAAGCAAATACAAAAATTCATACAAGTGACGAATGGCAGCTAAGTGCCAAACACTTCCCTTGAGGCATTCTTCCACATCCCGCTTACTTTCGTGCTGTACGTTGTCACACCGCCATAATGTTTGAAAGGCTCAAACTGATTGCGAGGTAAGTATAATACCTTCACAAACCCAGCATAATTTCCCGCTTTATTTAATGGATTTGTGTGATGTTTCTACGGACCATTTTTCGTATGACCCTACAATGTATAATAGTTTTGTTCCTCAACGGCTGTTTGTAAAACTTAGAACTAATCGAGATAGATATAGAGACGAATTGGACTTCTAGTGACTGTCTGTCCGCCTGTCCTTCCGTGCAAGCGATGAGTAATAAAGTGTCAAAGCAGGGCAATGGACTTGGCACCGCCCACCTTGAGGGAAATACTTCACTAATTTCAACTAACTATGATGCATACATGAAATATTACCCTGACATTCTTATAGGACATTGTGAAAAGGGCGAACAAAATATTAAATTTCAATTGATTTTTCACTTTACAGTACATAAATGAAGCACCAATGTATCCATTGGAACAAACCTTTCCGAAATAGTACCTTTAAGGCAGTCCACCTCTCCATCGAAAAATGACCGAAATCGGTCAATAAATTTTCAAGTCAACAGATACCCAATATAAAAATACCCAATATAAAAATTTTTGTGAATACGTGAGTTATTTTAATGAATGAGTTATTTTTATTTAATAGTTCGAGAGAATCTTCTGATAATAATGTATCCTTGTGTTAAAAACACAATAGTTCCACTAGCCCCCACAAAACTGATACACAAATTTTAGAACTTCCAGTTGATTTTATACCGTATATATGAGTACCGGTCAATGAGATATCTTGAAGAATAGAATCAGTCCAGACGTTCTTCACGTACCAATATACCCAATATAGTGATTTCTGACTTGCCAGCTGACCTAAATTTGTTGTGCATATGTATGTACGTTGATTTTAATTTAGATATCTCGGACACGAATCAAAATGTAGTAATGAAACTAAAAGACTCTATGACTTATACAATAAGTTAATAAGATACGAAATTAATTAATTGACCTTTTTTCCGTTGTTGAGAAGTTCCAGGGACTTTTTATCTAGGAAACAGGATTCCGTGGTGCCATCCCTAGGAGGTGGCAGGAGAGTTACCTTGATTACTTTCATGAAAACCGTGGATGAGTCCGCTGAAACCCGCTTCATCCAATAATATATTTATTTCGTATTTTTTATATTTTTTGTTGAATGCATACGAGGATTGATTTTTATATTTCGGTATTAGGGAACGAAAACAAATATTAATCGTCGAAAATCGCTTTATTGTTCTTAAAAACATTCTCCATTAAGATCTATACACTTTTGCATGCGTTTGAATCAATTGTCGAAGCACTTTTGCCACTCTGATTGAGGCATCTCCAAAACATGCATTCTGAAGGCATCAATCGCCTCTTCAATTGCCGAAAAACATTCTTAGTTAATTTTTTATATGAGGGAATACAAAAAAGTCACTCGGTGCCAAGTCAGGACTTGCATGACTCCTCCAATTGATGTTTTGAGTTCTCAAAAATGCAGTTGTTTCAGTCGATGTGTGAGAGCTCGCATTATCGTGGTGAAGAGTTATCTGACTTCGGCGATTGGTTTTCCTGATTTCTTGAAAGACAACTGGCAAACATATGGTTGTGCACCACTCAGAATTTACTGTTCTGGGTTGTTCGATTGATATGGTTGCGACATATCCAGTTTTTCCAAAAAATGGAAGTGCTTCGTGTGCGCACCTATCTTGTTGGATTCGGCTCATCTGGAAACATCTATACAATCGTCACGATGTCATAGACGTGTTTCGAAGTACCGCTATATAGGATCCAACTAAAACAAATTTATTTAAAGTCAAATGTTCATGTAATATCGAATGTATGCTGGTCCCACTAAAGCCTATAGTTGTCTTTATCTCACGATAGGTGGTCCGTGATGGAGCCTCATCGCCAAAAATTTAATTGGATTCATCGATGTAGAAATTAATATTTTAAGTTTCTGTCAACAAAACAAATAGCGCTCGGATGTCAAAGCACTCTGAGAATGTAAAACATCAAAAATGTCAAACTTTACGATAAAGCTGAGAGTTGCCAGATTGCAACAACAACACCAAATCCCGAAATATAAAAGACCACATATGTACGTATTTCAAGAATATTTTGTCAAAATTTCAAGTGGATTGGATCAAAATTGACTGAAGTTACGACGAATGTAAAGTGTTCAAAACATCAAAACGTTTTCCCACAATTTCCTTTCATTTTCAAAGTCGGCGCCCTTCATAATTTCGATACAACTGCACCGATGCTTTTGAAGTTTTAAACACTACGATATGTCTGCATATAACTCACTAGGTAACATAGGAGAGATTTTTTATTATTTGCTAATAACTAAAATAACAAATAAGCCGATTTCTTCGCAATAAATCGTGTTTTTTCTATAAAGCTTTCCTAAAAAATTGAAAATATTAAGAGTAGACTGTGTCTGTGCCACAAAAGCCAGCAACAGTTCACTCGAATCAAATTAATTAATAAAATTGGCTTCGATTAAATACAGCGAATCGAACTTCAACTGAAATATGTAGCTTTGATCTCTAAATCAAATTTATAATGTTGCTGCGAATATTTCTCGCTTTGATTGTTATTTGAAAAGTTCACGGCAAGCAACAACGAAAGTTCCGTCATATCTATACAATGATAGAATTCAATTCGATTCTAATTTCGCCTAACTAAATATTTTATACTCTCGCAAGGTAAAGTAATATAATTTCGTATATATTTTAATTTAAAGTAGGAAGTAATGCATCCATTATTTTTACAATCACAGGAAAGAAGATATACTCTTATTAGAAAGAGATTCTTTCTGAATTTCAATAAAATTTCTTATACAAGTATATTGAACGATAGATGAGTATACCATACGGACAACCGGTAGTTCGAAAATATTTATATAAGGTGAGGGCTAAAGAAAGTATTGACTCGATTTTATCCATGGAACTCACAGATTCACTGATATGTCGGTAAAAGCCATACGCAGTGGTGTCTACATATTTGGTATCTGGGTCTTTGTAATATTGTTATTAATGTTCATTTACACCCCCATTTTGGAAGACTAGTGCATTATAGCTGCCATTAAGCTTTTGTTGCATAGTGAGACAAGACGGTTATTTCCAGAAGGCTACAAAAGCCAGTATATTTGAAAACGCAGGTAACAATCCTAAGTTTACGTGTTTGGGAAGCACTGTTCAAAATATTTGGCAGAATTTAGTGGCGGCATCTGCAAATAGATTTGCAAGAAATTCTTACAATATTAAGAAATATTTCCACACCAATCATTTTACTAGGTGATTTGAACTCATGGAGCCGTCTCTGGGGTTCTACCACAGACAATCAAAGAGGAAATATAATAGAAGACGTGCTCTTAACGTTAAATTTGGTAGTCCTCAATGATGGCTCACATACCTATTTCTCAACTCACCAAAGTTTCACAAATGTGAACGTAACATTTTGTTCAGCAAACATAGCACCAAAATGTTCATGGAAGATCCAAAAATATCTTCACGGAAGTGATCATTTCCCGATCATAACCATATAATCAAAAAATCCCCAAAGTTTAACACAGACAAAGCGGATTGGCCCCAATTTCAAGCTTGCTGGGATGTCATATCTTCGCAAACCCCCGTCTCTGAAAATATAAGCAAAGAAGCAGCACTTATAAAAAAAATGTTTCGTTTGGCATCTCATTTGCATATACCCCAAGCAAAAAAACCCGTAAACCATCTGTACCTTGGTGGAATAAGAACATTTCACTACTTAGGAGCAACCAGCAGCAGGCTTGGGCGGAATTCAAAAAATACTGACTCGGGGTCGGCAATTTGATGATTTACAAAAAAGTAAAAGCTTTGTTTGGGTATCATTCCAAACAATCTAAAAGAGAGTGTTTTTTTTTGCAAATAACCAAGACCATTAACCCTTCCTCGTCTCTAAGGCAAATTTGGCATAACATAAGGTTACTAACAGGCACAGCCAAGCAAAGTCAAATTTTAGCCATGAATACTGATCGAGGCACCATATGTAGTGCAAATGAAATAGCAAAGTATTTTTCCTCCACTTAGTCAGAATACTTTAAAGATTCTAATTTTGAAAAGGCATTAGTCTCTGAAAAGAAAACAATAAACAGAAAAGTACAATATAAACCCCATATAATACCTCATCTGCTGCATCATAGAGTTTAAAGAAGCCTTGTATAGCTCAATAGGAAAAACACTTGGTTTTGACAGAATTTCCTATCAAATTATAAAAAATTGTTCACATGGCACTGCCAAGAGATTACTAAACCTATATAATAATATTTTTGAGCAGGGCATATTTCCACAATCCTGGAAAATGCTGACATCGTTCCAATTTTAAAGACCGGTAAACCTCTCGCCGATATTCATAGCTATCGTCCGATCTCCTTACTTTCATGTTTGAGTAAAGTATTAGAGAAGATTATCGCCAACCGATTAGTGTGGTTTGCGCAAAGAGGAAACCATATAAGCCCTAACCAAGTAGCTTTTAAACCTTACATTTCGAACACGTTATTTCAACTGCCATCTCAAGTCGAAACCAAGTTACTACACTCGGACTGGACTTCGGAAGGGCTTTTGATCGAATAGGTATACACGTTGTTCTTCGCCAGCTAATAAAATGGAATGTCGGAAAAAATACATTTAATTTTGTAAGAAGTTTTCTGTCAAATCGAATATTCAGAGTTTAAATTATTAAAAAATTTTCTGATAAAGTCCCTTTATCAAATGGTATTGCTCAAGGTTACCCTACATCGGTAGTGTTTTTAATTATAGCTTTCCACGAAGTGAGCAAAATTGCAGAATTATAGAATAGAACATGCTATTTATGCAGATGATGTCCTTAACGATATCTCAGAATGGGCTCAAAGCACCGGCTCGAATTTATCTTATAAAAAATGTAAAACTTTACATATATGTAAAAAGAGAAATTGTTCAAATTTTACAATAGTTTATCTTATATGAATAAAAATATGGAAAATGTTTCTAATTTAAAAATTCTAGGAATAATATTTGATAAAACTCTTAGTTTTATGGAACATTGTAAACGTTTAGAAGCAAAACTCCATAAAAGGTTGAATATTGTAAAATATTTTGCTTCTAAACATAGTAATTGTAATCAAACTACTTTAGTTAATCTAACTGAGTCCTTAATTCTTTCTGTTATCAAATATGGTCTACCATTATATGGGTACGGGGCAAAAAGAACCCTCGCAAACATTTCGGCAATTTACCACGCAGCAGTGTAGAAAAGTTTTTTGCGCTTTTCCAGCAACACCAATCAAAAATCTTTTAACTGAATCTGGACTCCCTGAACTTAAATATCGCACCACCCATTGTGCCGCCCGACTTATTCCAAAGCTTTTTGTGTCCAATAACCCGATATTGAACAACGATATAAAAAGGGCCCTGAACAGGAAACGAATCCTAAGGCGGCCATCAACAGTATGTAGATCGCTCAGCTATCTAAAATCCGTTAAAACCAACTCTGGCCAGAGTACCTCGATTGCCTCCTTGGAACCTTCCAACATCATCGTTTATAAATTCGTTACTTTCTCATCCAAAACAAAACACTTCACCTTTGATATACCAAAAAACCTTTTTGCAAATCAGAAGTAAATAGTCCAGTCATTTAAGCTTAAATTAGGTAAGAATCTCGGAATTTAGATACCCAGCTGTAAGTCTGTAAATACTTGTATATTGACACCCTAAAAGTTGTCGCAAAACCTTCATATGGTAGGGTGTACGCAACTATTAAATTTCAAAGTCAAAGGTCACAAAAATCGGTTTTTTGCGCTTTTTTTGTAAATATCTCATTTCCTATGGGTTTTTTGCTATTGGTATTTATTATCAATATTGTAGAATACAAAATTCTTTACAACTTTTGTTTAAAAATTTTTTTCATACGGTGAACCGTTTTCGAGATAGAGGGCTTAGAGCGCGCGGTCACAGCATCACTTCAGGTCAACCGGTGCCTCCGATCAAAAACGCGCCATATATAGTTGATGAACTATCGATAAATCAATGATTATAAATATTTGTCAATTTTTATTAACTATTATATTATATTTTATCATTTTTTCCTAACCTATCCACTTTTTATTCAGTATTAATTTGATGAACTATCGATAAATCAATGATTATAAATATTTGTCAATTTTTATTAACTATTATATTATATTTTATCATTTTCTTAATGCCTTAAATCTTTATCTATTCAATAATACTGATCACCGTTTCCTAAAATTAAAAAATAATGAAGGGAAAAACTTAAATCTTACTATAATTATATTCCCATTAACACTAATGACATATTAATTAGAAAATAATTAAGTGCATCTTCTTTAAAATCTGTAAATTTGTAAATAATAGGACAAGATATTGATTTACTCATCATTTTAATTGGGCGTACACTGACTTACCAGCAGCCGGAAGACGACGATGAAGAGGAAGAAGATGATTAAAATTATAAATTGTAGTTTTTGTACCCTTTATTCCATTTTTTTTACTTTTAATAAAAATAAATGTATTGAATGATATTTTTTAATAAATTTTTTTTATTTTTTTTTTTATCATGTAAGAAGTTATTTATATTAATAAGGTTTAAATTCAAATATAATTCCTATATTTTCATTAACAATTCTGCAATTTCATGGGCAGGTAAGTGTTGTTAAATAAATTAATACTGAATAAAAAGTGGATAGGTTAGGAAAAAATGATAAAATATAATATAATAGTTAATAAAAATTGACAAATATTTATAATCATTGATTTATCGATAGTTCATCAACTATATATGGCGCGTTTTTGATCGGAGGCACCGGTTGACCTGAAGTGATGCTGTGACCGCGCGCTCTAAGCCCTCTATCTCGAAAACGGTTCACCGTATGAAAAAAATTTTTAAACCAAATTTGTAGAGAATTTTGTATTCTACAATATTAATAATAAATACCAATAGCAAAAAACCCATAGGAAATGAGATATTTACAAAAAAAGCTCAAAAAACCGATGTTTGTGACCTTTGACCTTGAAATTTAATAGTTGCGTACACCCTACCATATATAGGTTTTGCGACAACTTTTAGGGTGTCAATATACAAGTATTTACAGACTTACAGCTGGGTATCTAAATTCCGAGGTGAACTTACTATAAAGACTGGACTAAAATTGACAGCACTCGGATGGAAATTTATTTTTACTGACGGCTCCAAATACAGTGACACTGTTTCATTTGCCATAGTGTCCGAAGATGGTAACACAATTAGGGCTGGATTACTCTTTCCGCACTGTTCTATTTTTAATGCCGAAGTCCTAGCAGCCACATCTAAAGGCAAATATGTTATTTGCTCGGTTAGTAAATCGGCAGTAGAAGGACTACAAAATATAAAAAACCACTAACCTTTGATCCAAAGGATACGTGAGAATTTAATAGAACTAAGCTCCAAAATAAAATTATGGGGGACCCCTGGCCACTGTGGAATGTGGCAGATAAAGAAACTTGCCATTCCCCAAGCGAAACTGTCGCCACCTATGTTAGATCAGACATTCGAAAATCTGTCGAAAACTACATAAAAAGAAAGTCAGCGGAAATCTGGTCAACATATAAGAACGCTTTCACAGTTATTAACAAATACGGCATCGCACCCTTTATTCCAATTGGATCTTCTGCAGAGCAAATAAAAATATTCACTAGGTTACGCCTACGACACACAGCAATCACACATCAACATCTCCTTAGTGGCTCTGCTGCTCCATCTTGCAAAGCATGCAATAATCTGCTAACAGAATTTTCTTTAGATAATTTAAAAGATATGCATAAGTTTATATACCAAACTGAATTACTGTATCATATTTAAGTTTAATTTTTCGTACTGACAGACAACTTGTGACTCAAGGACTATCCGTTTAGATCTTTATCCTTTTTTACCTAGTTTATTATTGTACATAATTACCGAATATATATTATCGTCAGGCCGATAGCCTTAGTTGGTAGTGCCTTTAAACTGTAATATAAATATTTATAATTATCTTTCCTTTAAATAAATATATATAAATGATCAGGATGACGAGACGAGATGAAATCCGGGTGACTATCTGTCCGTTCGTCCGTCTGCCCGTACAAGCCATAACTTGAGTAAAAATTAAAAATCTTGATTAAACTTGGTGCACATATTCTTTGGCACCCAAGGGAGGTGACAGGATAGTAGAGAAATGCTTTTTAAGATCAGGTGTGAAAATTGGACAATGGGCGTGGCACTGCACACCTGTAGGAGAAATTCCTTATCTCGGGAACTTCTACCCAACATTCCTATTAGACACTACATAAATGAGCGAAATCGCATGACAACCACGCTTAATTCCCATATGAAAAACTTTTCAATTCTGTCTGATTTTTTCACTTTACAGTATACAATTAAACATCAATGAAGTCATTAAGGTAAAACATTGACAAATACCTTGATCCAACGCCCAAAAATTGTTGAAATTGCACTATAACTTGTGCCAAAACTGGGTAAAAGCAGGACAACACTTCCCTTAGCCCTATATACCTAACATAAATATTTTAAACATCCGGTTTACTTTCTACCGCATCTATCGTTCAATATATTAAATATCTTAATGAAATTCAGAAAAAATCTTTTTTAATAACAGTGTATCCTCTTTCTTTAAATGAATGAAATCATCTCGATACTTTCCTCAGTTTTGCCAAAACCTGAAGGTGTGTCTTTGCATTTGCTCCTTGGAAGTTGTGACAGCAGGAAATGATCGGTTACATCCGAACTTAGCCCTGCTTTACTCCTTAAGTTTAAATTTAAAATACAATATTTTAACAGCTTAGCTGTTATGTAGTACGAATAAATAAAAATGAAGCTGATTATGTTGAAGTTAATACTTTTATACTCTTGCAACATGTTACTACAGAGTATAATAGTTTTGTCCACATAACGGTTGCTTGTATCACTAAAACTAATCGAGATAGATATAGGGATATACATACTTGTATATCTATAAATAATCAGGATGACGATATGAAGTGAAACCGGGGTGACTGTCTCGTCCGTCCGTCTGTCTGTGCAAGCTGTATCTTGAGTAAAAATTAAAATATATTAATAAAACTTGGTAGACAAGTAAGGACGAGTTCGTGTATGCTCTTACTCGGAAAACTGCCGCGCCCACAAAATGCCATTTATCGAAAACGTATAAAGTGTTATAATTAGGGAGTCACATTAAGAAGGGGCAGCTGTGGTTTGAAAATCTTGATAAAAAGGCGCGCGGCCCTGCCCCCTAATAAGTTTAATGTATACAAGTATATCACCATTTGCACAGGAAAAATATGTTTGTTTGTTTTGTGTATCCTTGTGCCTAAAATAAGTCAAATCGGGTGAAAACTTGTCCTAGCCCCATAGAACTAATCATCGAATTTTCACCCATCCGCTTGATTTTACTCCATATATGTTGGTGACTGTATGTGAGGTACTTTAATGAAACTCAGGGAGTATTTTATTCTGTTAATAGTATGGTATTTATATTGTCAAAAATAGATAAAGTTAGATCAATACTACACCTATCTCTCATATACCTAACATAAGATTTTCAAACTTCCGGTTGGCCTTATGCCATATAGGTATATCAGTCAATATGTAATATATCTTACCAAAATTAACTTATTAATATTGGATATACTATAGCTCAAAGTATAATATTGAATATACTATTGTTTAATGCCGAAAATATATGAATTTAGTCTACGAATTACCCCATCTCCCAAAAATATATTTTCGTTATTCTAACAAACCGACCATATCGTTCAATGTGTGAGTTCTACCTCAGCAATGTCAAAATTAACTCAATCAGCCTAAGCCTTTCTCTGCCCCCAATATAGCCTGTATAATAATTTCCGACTTTCCATCTGACAAAATGTGCGATACTTTAATAAAATCAAATTAAGAAGTTTTCTTAATATTTGTGTGGGAATATGAAAGAATTTGGCCTAGACATTGGTTCAAACCCTAAAATAATGAATTACGATCCTCTGGTTGACGTTTTCACACCAAATCATTATATTAAATTTAGCTTCTTAAGTTGAGTTTATATCCTAAATATCTCATTTGAAGATGATTGTAATCCATTTTGAATTGTTTCGCAACGTTTTTTAATATACATTTTTCCTAACACTTGAAGGTATTTTCCATGCTTTGATCCTTGCAAGTTGCAAGATTATAAAATTATAAAATTTCAGGTTACACCCGAAATGAGCTCTTCCTTACTAGTTTAAGATATTTTTATCGTTTTCAAAACACTTAAATTTAAAATACAGTGATTTAGTAGCTTGTCTATAATGTATAAATAAATAAAAAATTAGGTTGTAGATGTTGAAGTTAAATTATTAAATGTAGTTAATAGAAAAATAATTACATCGAAAAGTAAATCAATGCAATAGTTTTTTTATCTGTTCTTCAATTTATATTTATAAATTTATATTTATAAATTAGCAGAAAGTGAAGTGGATGATGTGGAAATTGAAATTTTAAATTTAGTTAATAGAAGAATTTTTACATCGAAAAATACCTCAATGTAATAATTTTTTTTAAATTAATTTAATATTTCAATTTCCACTTCATCAACTTTAATTTATCCAATTTGTTCCTGAGCATACCGAAGAAAGTTTCGTATTTGGCTTTGTTGGTGGGTTGTGGTTGTTCATATGTACCTACTTACTCTTCATTGCTACTTGAACATCATTGAAGAGACCATCGCTTCCATTTTTACTTTTCGGAGAGCTGTGCGACAACCATCTGTCTTCTGAAAGCTCTCTAGTGTCCATTTCAACATTTGTTGTTGTACTAAAAATTAAAAGTTTACATTTTTCATTTATTTCACATATATAAACGACGTTTTTTCATACCTGGCCGGCTCCATTGCTTCCGTTAAAAACTCTAGATTCGCCATATACTTCCAAAGCCGGCCCCAGTTTTATTCCGGATCCGGATAGAATATCTTCGAAATTTTTATCGTTCTAAATTTTCACGCAGACTTTTTCATTACATCTTACACTATTTTCCTGAAAGAAATATTTTATTAGTTAATTCTAAGTAATACATATATTTTTGCTTAACTTACCCGGCAGATTTATTTTAGTTGATTGGCGATTTACAGCCAAACTCGCTCTTTATGTTTAATATCCTTGTATTTTTTGTCCCTTTTGTCGTAGAGACAAGGGTTGATGTGCACCAATTCTATTATTTTTTCTCAATTCTAAAATTAGTGCGAAAAAAATGAAATATAATATAAAACGAATTAATTTATTAATAATACTTACATCAATTCTTCCAATAACCCAACGGTTTTTCAGAAAAATTACAATTTATTTGTTTTCTGCAGCCAACTTTACTTCCTAACGCGCTGCCAAAATTGACATTTTCAACACTCAGCGTTGCCGTCGCTTTTATTTATGTGTGCGCCATACAAAATCTGTGGTCATCAGAAATTTTTAACAGTAATTTGTCGCTGCCGCTTTGATTTAGGGTAAGATTTCAATGTCTTTTACAACTCACTCCTAGTTAAACAGTACACGATACAAACGTAATGGAGCGCAACACTACTTAGTCACAAAAACTTTTACATTTAAAGTTAAGTTTTCAGTTTAGTTTAAGTTATAAGAAAGTTTAGTAACAAAAATGAATTGAATAAAGCTTCCGCTAGCGCCGTAACCCGATTACTCCGCACTCGTGATATCCATTTGGATAGACACTCTTTACTTACCGAACGATCATGTCATATGTTTTGCGTTATAACCCATCTACGACTACGCAATAACATATTGTAGTTAAGTAGTAAAATATATCGATTTTCCAATTAGCAAATTGCGTAAATCTACTTATTCGTAGATAGGTCCTTTTCATATTGTCAAGTAACCATCGGTATATTATTTTTTTTTTAATTCAGGAAATCAAAATAAAAAATTTTGGAGCAAAATTTGCCGCCTCTTGAAACTTGCTGCCCTAGGCAACATCCGACTCAGCCTTCTGATAAATCCGTCGCTTTATAAATATGGTATATCCATACATGTGCTTTCAAGAACACTGCATACCCGTAAATAATAAAATAACTGAAGTATTTGTCAAGGATTGAATTGGTATTAAATTTCTGTTAAGCGCGAGTTAACAAGCTAGACTTTGTTTTGATCAAAAAAGGAAATCTTTAAAATGAAATATTCAATGCAGTGACGTGCACTTCTTTATTTATTCACTTACTAATTTTTAATGATACAGCATTTAGTTATCTTAGGAGTATTTATACCAAAATGTGCATTCATAATGTTAGTTTGTTTTCATGCTGATTATGTGGTGTGTGTGAAGTAAATAAGCAATGAGTTTCCTAATCCGTGGCTTGATGCAGCAGCTTTACTGAGTAGTCTCCGTTTGGATTTGTAGAATGAATGAAGTAAAAAAGATAATATTGTTTAAACTTTTCTGATAAAAAGTTTTGCACCTGTGCAGAAAACTCCGCTCAAAGCTGGATAATCACTTCAAAAAGTATGAAAACTTATTAAATTACGCCAGGTAATTCTGTAAAATAGTTGATTTAGTGTTACAATAAAGCGGTTAAAGTTTGTTAACAATTGTAGCAAAGTTTTCCAGCAATCAAGGGGTATCAAATATCGCAGTCTTATTTAAATCAATGAAAATTTAAAATGCCCTCGATTGCATACAAGTGTTTTAATTGACTGTTTTTAGTTGTGTAGGATGTGTCAATTAATTTAGTTGTTTTGAATTTAAAACTTAAAGGATTTTATAGAAATTTTGTTTTTTAAAGGGATGTGATGGATATGTGTTGTCAAAATTAGAATTCGTTTAATTTTATACGAAACCGAGAAACATCGTGTGTTCAGATAGGGAAACAATGGAAAAATCTCACCCGGTTTCTATTGTGTGCTTAAAATTAAAGTAAAACTTTTTTTATTTTGAGTATGAAATCGCAAGTAATAAAATATAGCCCCGCTGAACCTTAATAACATAAAACTAAAGTAATTGTATCGCCGGATTTTGTATGCATTACAAAATGCAATACTACATACGTAGTTATCTTTCGTAGCTTTGGGCCGCAAAATGGCCTGACATAGCTTACAGGGTGCCCACGAGAAAAATTGGCATTTACATGAGCAGTTTGTGGATATATATGGACAAGACAAAATGTATGCCTATGAGTAATATTTAATTAGTAATAAGTAAAGTAATCCATACCGTGTACTGGAGACACTGTTGTCATGAATGAAATTAACTCCGAGACACACACACAACAGTCAAGGTAGTACAAATCCACATATACCTATTATATATTTATGAGAATATGCTAATATGAACGCTGTAGGAAAAAAAGGGGCCTGGAGCTAATTAACCTTGATATTTCTGATACAGTCAACAATGTGTATTCATTGATAATATCCAATATACATAAGACAAAGCAAAACACAGCAATGCGCTTAGCGAAGAAAGCAGCTCTCGAAAGTTTTGCTATCAAAATTAGAAACCGCACAGGAACATACTCGTATGTATGTACATATTACATACAATAGAGTCATGGTGAAGACAATATGTTGATATAGCGTTTTTTCTGAATTTTAGAAGATCTAAGCGAATAAAGGGATGCCATGATATGAGGTTTGTAAAAATCTGTGAATATAACAAGAAAAAACGTTAACTTCCGTTGCACCGAAGCTATAATACCCTTCTCAATTACAAAGGTTCCTTACAAGAACTTGATTTCGATCGTTCAATATGTATGGCAGCTATATGCTATAGTGATCTGATCGAAGCAATTTCTTCGTAGATTTTATTGTTGCTTTAGAAAATAACTCATGCCCAATTGTAGAAACAAACCCGTAAAACTAAGAAACAATGATTTTTCAAATATCCTAAATAATTATTTAATTAATATTTAGTAGTAAAGTCTATATTTTATAAGCCTGCAGGGTCCAGGTATCCTAAATAATTATTTAATTAATATTTAGTAGTAAAGTCTATATTTTATAAGCCTGCAGGGTCCCGACGACGTATCGAATTCAGATTGGCGCAAGTTGGCGGGTCAATTGTATACCACTCGGATTTTATTTATTACCGAATTCCTACCCACAATTTTTTTTTTAATATTACCCACAAGTGTTTTATCAGATTTAAGTCAGGGGGATTGAGAAGGCCACTCTATCACATTATTTTTTTGATCCTAGGACCATTTCTTAACAAGTTTTAAGGCATGCTGGGTTTCATTATCCTGCATGAACTCCCATTTTAAGGGCATATGTCAGTTTTATGCTGTGTTTAGGGCCAAAGACAGTAGACTTTAGGCATCTCTGTATTTCTCCAACAGATCTGAACAAACCAATTTTATTTTGATCAGATCACAGTTCGTTACTCCAATTTTGACGGGTTATATACCTCTCAGCGTGTTTTCAAATCTTTTCAATTAATCTCTTCATTAATGTCCAATCCAGAGCGTAAACGAACTATTGCCAAGCCCACAAAACGGCATCAATTAGTTTTAAACCGTAACTAAGTTCCACAATAAGATACAAGACTGTTATTTGGTGCAACGAATCGCATTAGGGGGAGGCCTCTGCAACTTAAATAATTTTGAAAAATTAGGCATGGCTCCTCCCTCTAATAGGTATAATGTGAATATCTTCTAAATCACTAAAGTTATAATAACCAAATGCACTCAGAGCAAATTTTTTTAGCACCTTTATCGACAGTGCGAAAACGGGCGAAATCAAGTGATAACCCGCCATCTCCCCATATAACGGTTTTAATCAAAACTACTAAACTCATTAAAAACAAGTCAGAGGCTTTGAATTTTACACATAGTATGGTGTAGTTAAGCTTTATAGAAGCCATTACTAAAATTTGACAATAGGCGTGGTATCCTGACATGCCTATATTACAGCGCAAAATTCGGATAAAAACCACGCCTACTTCCCATACAACACAATTTTAAAATCCATCTGATTTTTTGACTTTCCAGTATACAAATCGAAATAATGAATATATTGAAATAAAACTTTGAAAAAAGAGTGCTTTCAAGATATATCATATCAAGTCTAAAAATTGTAAAAAACGGGCCATAACTCTTCGAGCCTCCATTAGTATTGTCGTCCAATGTATGAGATATATTATGGGAATTCGGAGATCTGTATGTCAAAAGTGGGTTCAATCGGGTCTCTTAGCCATCATATACCTAATAGAAAGATTTTCGAACCGGATATATTGGCCAATATTTAGGTTATCTTAACAAAGTTAAGAGGGAATGTTTTTCTAATAACGATGCATCTGTGTGACTAAACTGAATTAAATCCGGGGAAAACTTGCCCCAGCCCCCATATAACTAATATCCAAATTTTCAAATATCCGGTTGACTTTACTCCATATATTATATGTTGATGATGGTACGTGAGGTACCTTAATGTAACACAGAAAACGTATTTTTCGGTAAATAATATGTAGTAATGCCAAAAATATATAAAATCGGGTCAATACTACCCCTATATCCCATCGCTTTATAGCGATGCCATATATTGGTCCATGGTCCAAGGGATATACTATAGTTTAATGCTGAAAATATGTGAAATTGGTCTACGTATTACCCCAAACTCCCATATACTACGTATATTATTTTCGTTATTTGCCCGTCTTTGATCCTTGCCAGTTGCAATAGTATAACATTTTCAGTGACACTCGAACTTAGTTCTTCCTTACTTGGTTTTCCTTTATTTTAAAATTTTTGATAATATTCTTGACCTGTGCAGTGCACTCCGAGAGCCATTTTGAATATAAAAGCTGAATTAATTAACAAACTTTTAAAAAAATCAATAACTTTTGTCGAAGGTAAAGAAGTGTTTGATAAAATTTAATCTAGACCTCTTTTCATGGAATAAATGAAAAAGAGTATGGAATGCTTGGGTCGGGTGTAACCGAACATTTTATACTTTCGCAAATTACGCAACCCAAAATTGAGGAAATATTTCCATTATGAACTCATACTATGGGCTTGCCTTGTTCCAGAGAATGGAATGATACTATCTACATATACATACACATATACATATTGGGTCTATGAAAAAAAGTCAACCAAGACCAATTTCATTCATAGTTAGCTTTTAATAAAATTTTGTTTATGGAATATTTCTTAATCTAAACAACATTTCTCTATTTCTGATATCGTATTGGCTACTTTTGCGCTCTCGTATAAACTTCTAGTATTCCATGTACTAATGATTAGTATTTGTTTTGATTAAGTAACTAAAAGATATTCCATGCAATCAAACTCTAAGGCTATCAAAATAGTAGAGCAATGATCTTGAGCAGTATTCGATAGTCATTCGGAAAGTATATTTTCTAAAACGGTTGCCCAGCGGCTACTGTGCCCACCATCGATAACATTTGTATACTCTACTTATAAACGGTTTGATTTATATGTTTCTTTAAGCTTAGATTTAGCTCACTATTATTGACATATAAATACGTTCTGAAAAATATTGACAAGTCTTGAGATATATGGTTATCTAAAATTGTATATTCCAGCATAGCAACAATATTCTCAATAACAGTAACACAGCGAACGATGAATAGATAAGCCCGTTGCTTGTTTTTGTTTTATTTATTTTCTATTTGTTAATATAAAGAGATGTAGAGAGACTGAAATGGGTCGGCTACAAACAAAACTTGGGAGCTTTAATCAAAGCACTACAACAATGTGAAGCAGTAAAACTTTTATCTCCTAAGATTAAGCGGATTTTTACGACGTTAACTAAGAACGCAACGGCGACTATAAATCTAAACGCCTCCTACTATGCTTGCTTCTGGGCACTATGATACTCGCTTTGCCGTTGCAGTTTGTGTTGGTGTGTGCGAATGCTGCGGTTAAAAGGCAGACATTTAATGGCCAGTCAGTAGCTCCCTCACTCGAATCCACATCAAATCGTTTTGAATGTGGCGCCGAAATAATGGCAATATAACTTGAATAAGCTGAGGCGGGTGTACCCAGAATACGCGGCTCCAATACTTGTGCATAAGCTGCCATATAGAGTTGGGGAATTTAGCGTTAGTGATGCTACATACCGTACCCTGGTGATATTCCCATGTAAAAGTATAAGTATGTTTGTCTGTGTCGATTTATTTGTACACAGAATGAGCTTTAGTTACATACCAAATTTTTTCCACCGCATTCAATTGAAGATTATGTCAGAGGTCGCTTTGTGGCATAACAATGGGTACTTGAACTAAATTATTAAATAAAACAGTAAACTTGTTTGAATTGTTTGTGTAACTTAACCTACGTGAGGGCACCAATTTTATATATCATAACCCTGGTAATTTTAAAGGAAGCTTAAAACGAGTGTTGACCGCTTTTAAGATTTTTTTTATACTCTTGAAACATGTTGCTACAAAGTATAATAATTTTGTTCACCTAACGGTTGTTTGTATCAGCTAGTATCGAGTTAGATACAGGTTTATATATATATTAATGATCACTATATATATAATATATCTTAATGAAATCTTCCTTAACTTCAACACACTTATTTTAATGATCCTCTAATAATTTTATGCCAACCCTATAATGACTATAATAAATTGTTTCAGGTTTCTGAAGAGGTAGTAGTCGCTGGGAGCCAAATCTGGTGAATACGGTGGATGCTCAAGCAATTCCTACTTTAATTTGTTGAATTTTGTCATAGGTAAAAAACCTTTGCGAGCAGGTGCAATGTCTTGATGAAAAATTATTGTTTTGTGCTGCAAACCAGGTTTTTTCTCACGAATTTTTTCATCCAGCTGATCCAAAAGGCAGCAATAATATTCAGAGTTGATTGTTTTATCTTTATGCGGATAATCAGTTAACAAATTTCTTTTGCATCTGATGTCATAACATTTTTTGCTGATCGGTGTGACTTCACCTACTTTGGAGCTGAACAACCAGTTTCAGTTCACTTTAAACGTTCTTGTTTCAATTTAGTATCATTTTGGTCGTCCTTCGCGTCGATCGTCTTAAAGCCTAATACGAGTACGTTTAAATTCACCAGCCCAAAATTCAACGATGCGTTTTGAAGGTGAAGACTCTTTATACACTTCTAACAATTGTTCATAAATTGTTCCTTTGCTTTCAATCCTTCCGAAACAAAAAATCTAATCATTGCGCCATATTTAATTTTTTCTATTTAAAAAAAAAAACTCTGACACATCAACTTCAAATGGCTTGCAAACAAAGAATTAATAGACGGAATGACTTATAACTTTGCATGTGATCTCACGACAGATGTACCAGCTTGAGAAAAAAAATTTGAAGGTAGTAGTGCTACTTTTTGGTGCGACCAACCAACTTTTCAACCAACCTGTACAACTACACCTACTTCCCATATAACAAAATTTTAAATTCCATCTGATTCTTTCACTTTTCAGTATGCAAATCAAGTACCAATAAATGTACCGAGTTAAACTTTGCACGAATAATGCCTGTGATATTTGCCACCTTATGACCAAAAATTGTCGAAATCAAACCAAAACTGTTCAAGGCCCTAGGTACTGAATATGTTTACCCCAGTGACTTTTTACCGAAAATATCGGTCATTGTGTGAGATATATAAATTAAATTAGGAGATAATCCTTTCTTCATAATGGTATATCTGTATGTTATAATGGTTTGAGTCGGGTCAATACTAATATTAGCCGCCATATACTTAGCGGGAATATTTTTGAACTTCTGGTTGACTTTATTCCGCAAAAATCGTGAGTTATTTTAACGAAAATGAGAGAGTTGATATCACATACATATATTTCATTTGAGGGAATTTTTAATAAAATTTTAGCTGACGCGGACTTGAACTGTAGCAATAAAATTAAGTCTAAATTAATGATCTTCAATATAAGTCAAGAGATACCAAATTTGAATTAATTTTTTCCACGATTTCTTCGAATATTGAATGATTAAATCTTTCGCAACATTTTTAATATGAAGTTGTAGCAGTACCTGAGCATTTGATTCTTGCAAGTTGCAAGAGTATAAAATGTTCGGTTACTCAAGAACTTGGCCCTCCCTTACTTGTTTTGTATACAATTTCTTTTTTATTTTTATGCTGATAAGGAGGACAAACATTGAGAAAAGAGTAAGAGGGGTATTGGCTGCCTTATACTGCCTTAGAGGAGTTATAGGAAGAGGCGGCCTCTCATCAAAGATTTTGTTGGACACAGCTTGTTAAAGTTTTATGATAAAGGTAAGGTTGAAACATCGAGAGATTTTCTATTCCATTGTTCAGCTTTTGAAATAATGTCAATTAATTTTATGGTCGGCAATCAGCGAACATAAGTTAAAGACTAGGGTTTATTTGCTTATTCCACTAATATTAAGAAAGCATGCTTTTTTTCTACGTTTTATGTGGGGATCCTTTGTTTTTCGTTAACTCAATTAGGAAGTGAGCGGAAAAAATAATAAGCCCGTTATAAGCTAGCAGGTTGAAAGATATTGGCAGTCATATCTTCGACTTAAAGGGCTCTGCCGATTTATGATGGTCATTCTGATTAATTTATTGGAGTTTTAGGTACCGCAACGGACCGGCGTTCTAAACTGTTTAAATGAGATCCCTGCTAGAATTGACATGTGGACCTAACCGATCCTAACCTCGTTAATTAAATAAATGAAAAAATAATATATTTTTTAAACTTGCATATTTTGAGATTAAACAAATTTAAAAAAGACCTACATCGTTTGAAATAAGACAACTGTTTAGATACACAATTAACTGAAGCTAAAGAAATTTGAGAAAACATAGATATCTTCAAGATTTTCAAATAAAGTGGCACGCTCTTAAGTATGTAATTTAATCAAAAAAAAAGTAATGATACAAAAAATATTTCCACAAGAGCATGATATTTATAAGCGTTTTAAGAAATGATTGCCATCCATTAGACAATTAAACTGTATAAATTTGATAGAATATTCCTCAGCAGTTGATAAATATTTGCATAGGTTCAATAAATATTTAGAGTTCCTGGAATAATAAAGTATATTTCATTTTCTAAAGAATTTAATTGTGAAATATATTTCAACTGCTTAGCTTATAAGGGGCTTATTATTTTTTCCGCTCACTTCCTAATTGAGTTAACGAAAAACAAAGGATGCCCAACATAAAACGTAGAACAAAAGCATGCTTTCTTAATATTAGTGGAATAAGCAAATAAAACCTAGTCTTTAACTTATGGTCGCTGATTGCCGACCATAAAATTAATTGACATTAATGATGTTAATTTAGTTTAACTATGCAGGGGTGTAACACGAAGCGCATATATAAAAACATTAAGATATGCTTACATATATATTGTATTTATTCTCAGCCGAAGGGATAGAGATATTTGTACATATTTCGTACATGAGGGCTAGAGAAGATATGAACCGATTCCGACAATTTTGTTTGGATATCTTATTAATTTAAAATAAATGAAGTTGGTTTGAATGCGTTGTTTTTAATGGTAGTAATGCAATATTATTAAGTATAAAAAACTGATATGTCGTTCCATATACTTACTTACATTATATCGTTGTTATTACTGTTCAAGCTGTTATTGTTCTTTCATTAGTTTCAGATAATCTAGAAAACTCAAATAGTTTATGTCAATTTTGACGTTTTAGACGTCATTTTCATAAAGTCTCGCCACCAATAATAATGCGTTTATTAAGCATTTTTTTCCAATTTCTACTCTAACATGAGCAATGTTTGATATGACATCTGCATAACTTTTGATTCCTGCCAACGAACGCTATTTTGGAATGAGGAGGAATTTAAGAAATAAAGTTCTCTACCCACGAACAACACTTTCACTTTATAACTATATGTCCTTCAAGTTATAGATGCCCTCAAGGCATAAGAGAGTTTGAAATGAAGTTTCCACAAAAGATTTTGAAACTTTGACATTGGTGGCGGCGAATGCCAAAAACTGGGTAATGAAGAACAACAAATTCAGCGAACTAACTCACGGTCTATGGTCTTTAGAGCATGTCGTTCAAATACATGTAAATGTAGATTAGCCTGCTCTAAAAGTATACTATGCGCTTTCCGAGTTAAAGTCAAAAGAAAAAGAGCCTTGGCATCTCTTGACATTAATAATGTCATACGAAAACCAAACAAGAAGTTTCCATACAAAAACTGATATGAAAGCTACATGTTATAGTTGTCCGATCTGAACAATTCGTTCGAAGATTGTAGCGTTATTTTGGGAAATAATTCATCCCAAATTACGTGAAGATACCTTGTGAAATCACAAAGTTTTCAATACAGAGTTGATCGGTCAGTTTGTATGGCAGCTATATGCTAACTTCTTTGGTAGAAAAGAACGTGTGCAAAATCGATATCTCAAAAGCTTAGGGATGTGTACGCGGATATAAAGACAGACGGATTAATAAACTCAGCTCGTCACGATGACCGTTTATATATGGTATACACTTTAAAGGTTTTCCGATGTTTCAAAGTGGAAACAGGGTATACATATGATACGAAGAAAGAAGAAGAAGGAGGAGAAGTCTTTGCTTACAGTTTATCTTAGCGTATTATTTTTTATAATTAAATTGAATTCTGTGTTGAAAAAATCTGAAATGTTATTATGATTTCTGCATTTTATGTGTAAAATTGCAAATAATTTAAGTTTGTACTTTTTTATATTTCTTATTGCAGGTTACGTCCACACAAGTCCTCATATACCAATAAGCAACACAAGTATCTTTTAGTGGTTGACAGTTGCAAGCATTTTATACAGCAAATTATTTGAGTTGAGTGCACCATTACGATATCGACTAAAAATGTGACGACAAACTTTGCGGAAAAAGTTTTAAGTAGCAGTAAGAAGCCAGACCAGCAAACTGACGCAATTGGCAATTGAAAACTCTACAGACTCACAGACATGTGTGAGATACGAACCCATCATCGACAGCGCAACTGAACCCCACGGAAGTGTTGACTGGTGTCACATCTTTACAGTAACCAGAACAACAGAATTAACGAAAGCAAAATTAATAAAATAAATAATATAATAATTTTGTATATAAATACATAACTATATACTCTTACAATCATTGATGGAGAGCGGTGAAGGAACTTTGGCAAAAATACGGGATTTCCATAAGAAGTCCACTTTAAGGGCACATTTACTGTTATGAATTAAGAATCGCCAATGGAGTGCGATTTGTAGGTAGAATAAAAACTGCGGCTGTACGAACTCAACCACCTCGTTGATACAGAATTCCATGAGGATTGCTTGATATTGAAAATGAATATATACTTAAATAATAAATGAAATAGCAAATCTTACAAAAACATAAATGAGTAATTTATTATTTAGTTTTTTGTTAAAAAAATTAAATAAATACTTTGTAAAAATGTTTAAGCCGTCTGTTTGTGAGAAAAGGTCATTGGGGCGCTTTATGATTTTCAAACTCTCCGATTCCACGATGTGAAGATTGATGAACCCGAACCGTACATACAATCCAAGCAAAAAATTTGCTAAATCGACTGAAACTTGTTTTGAAGCGATATGAGCAATTGTTTGTTTTGGTTTAATAACGTTTAGTACGTGGATTAATAAAAAGGTCTCTGAGGATTTGTGTTATTATTAAACGAAACCGCTAATAAGTTTTGTTGAATGGGTTTTTTTTTCAACTAAATGTTTACAGTAGGGATTTCTGCTTATAAAAATAAACGAAAGCAAAGTTGCATCGACGAAATACTGGAAACTAATCTAAAAGCCAGAAAATTAACCACTTTAGGGAACTCCCAACCTATGTTCCAATATACATGATAATTCATTTTATCTTTCGATTAAGGCTCATCAAAAAAATCACGACAGCCTACACCCCACACGATTTCCTGACCGTAGATAAGGAATTATTCCCATATAAAGGGCACACAATATATTCCGTCTAAGTAAACCAACTATGACAATTTTTCTACAATCTTGATACCGGCACCTAGGAAGCCCTATCATACCTTGTTGCGTATAAGACTTTAAGTCTCTGACGAAATTAGGTATTGATTAATCGCACTTTTAGTATGTCAAAGTAGGAGCCCAAAATATTTATCCTGATTTATTAAATATCGTTTTAGTGGTTTGTGATATATGTACTTATGTACATTAAATTTATTAGAGAATAAATCCGTGCCAGTGGCCTAGTGGGCGTGGCAGTGGTTCTTCTCATATACAATACCAACTCCTCTTCGGTGCCAAGTAACATATGTACCCAGTTTTATCTCGATATGTCATATTTATCGCTTGCACTCGAACTGACGGATCAACAGACAGTCACTCGGAATTCAACTCATCTTGCTATCTGATCACTTATATATGTAGAACTTAATATCTATATCGATTAGTTGTATTTGTTCTTTTATGGAGTAAATCAAATCCAGGAATAATCCTCGAGACGAAACTTCACCCAGAACGAGTCACTGTGCGGTGTTACAATATTTTAATTTTTGACATCGTTCAGGTTTACTTGAAAAGTTATTTGCAAGAAATTTTATAATTATAAAGATAGGTATATATGAAGAAAAGTTAGCGGGATGTTTCAAAATCGTAGATATCAGTTATATGACGGTTAAGGCAAGTTTTCGACCGAGTTTATTCAATTTAGACACTAAAATACACTGTTATTAGAAAATACGTTCTCTCAATTTCATTAAAATAACTTCCACATTGGCCGATATACATATGTTTGTAGTATAAAATCAACTGGAGCTAAGGGAAATATTGACCCATTTTTGATGATCTCTTGAAGAGTTATGGTCGGATTTTGAGGCACAATTTGTTTCATCTGAATATATTCAATGGTGTTTGATTTGTGTACGGGAAAGTAAAAGAATCAAATGGAATTTAAAATTGTGCTACATTGGAAATAGGCGGAAAAAAGGGAAGAATAATGAAAAATTAATCAGAAAAGAAAACCGTCAAGCATTAGTTTCAGGAGAAATAACACTAACCTATCCGAACTATTAGACAGAATTTCACTTGACTACAGATGCTTCGAAACACGCCATCGGAGCAGTACTTGAACAGAACGTAAAGCCAATCACTTTTATTTCAAGAACTTTAACCAAAACAGAAGAAAGTTATGCAATAAACGATAAAAAAATAAATTTTAATTGAACATAAGAGAGCCCATTGAAATGTAAAATAAAAAACATAACATCGAAAAATTCCCCTCTTCTCCCTAATTCTCATGCTAGAAGGCCAATTAAGGATTAAAAATTACAGGACACCACCTTGAATTGAACTTTTTCACTCAACTCTTTGAGAGATTTTGAGATGCCTAAAGACCGACAGATCACGCGTGAGTCACGTCTAGCTGCCATATTATTTTTGTTCAGTATTGTTTGGCATTTCATCATGAAAAGACCTGAACAATGTTTACAAATCGTTGAACTTTATTAGGAAAATTCACGTTCTGTATAGAATGTGTTTTGAGCGCTTCGCTCAATTTATGGTCAACCTAATCGGCCTACTGAGCGTACTATTCGTAACATCATCACCCATCTTGAGACCCAGCATTCATTATTGGATAATATTCGACCGAATAAATCACGTCTAGTACGCACGAAGACTGTGGAGAGTCGATTCGGCGCCGTTCACAGCAACTCGGACTGACGTATGGAACGGCTTGGCGCATTTTACGTCGAGATCTTAAATTGACAGCACACAAAAAGGATCTGTAAACATGCAAAATTTCTGCATTTGGGACGAAAAGCAACCTGAAGAGATTCAAGAGCTGCCATTTCATCCAGAAAATTCAATGGCTTGATCTGGTTTGTGAGCCGGTGCTCAATGGACTATTTGATGCCTGAAATTGAAGCCCGTGATCTCGGCGACATTTGGTTTCAATAAGACGGCGCAACTTCCCACACATTGCACCAACCAATGGATTTATTGAGAGAACATTTGAGCAGAAAATTTCCCCGTTTTGGGTCGATGGATTGGCCACCAAGACCAGGTGATATCCAACCGTTAGACTTTTCCTGTGGGGATATATAAAGTCTAAAGTTTATGCGGACGGGCCCACTTCGATTCAGGCCTTGGAGCAAAACATCACACGTGTCATTCGCCAGTTACCAGTCGAAATGCTCGAACGAGTCTTCGAAAATTGGACTCAAGAGATGGACCATCGGAGACGCGGCCAATATTTGAAAAGGATAATGTTCAAAAAAAAGGTCAAATAATGTTTTTTCGAATGATAATATACATTCCCCATTAAATTTGAATTTTCTATAATATCCTACAATATTTCTGAACGTAAACGAGGCCTTAGAGTTTGCCGAAATTAAAATCGCATCCAATAGAAAGAAACGATAGTAAAGCCTTAAAGGTAAAAGCGATAAAGAAAAAAGAACTAATAAATAAAAGTGACGAATTGAAATCCGACTGTAACATGAGTAACAATTAAGATATCGTGATGAAACTTGCTGCACGTGTTCCTTGATAAAAAAATAAGGTCGAGTGTGTAGATGGGCGTAATTGGACTACTGCCAGGTTAACAAAACGCCATTAATCAAAAACGTATATAGTGCCGTAACTAAGCCGTAAATTAAATACAGAAATTTAATTTGGCACAACGAATCACATTAGTTTAGTATATATAATATATCTTCCAAACTAATAAATCTATATCATCTAAATTTGCGCAAGACAAAATCTTTCACCTTTTCTTAAGATAGTGTGAAAATAGGTGAAACTGGATGATAACCCCGCGCACTCCTATATGAAAGATTTGTGAAAAATTACTTAAAGTGTTAAAAATCAATAACTAAATAAGTTAGAGACATTAGGTTTTACATCTAGAATGGCACATGAGTAGGTGTCAAAATTGGACGTTGGGCGTGACACCAACCACTTTTAGGTAAAATCACATATCTCTAGACCTGCCTGATCGATTTGAAACAAATTCGGCACATAACACTCCTCTGATAGACGTATTTTACAACTTTCGTTGTTGATTTACGTGAGTACCTGCCGGCGACGGCCTTACCTCACGGTGCTCCAAAGCACAACGTATCAATACAATGCGTTGATACGTGCCCCAAATAATACGAGCTATTTGCAAGTATTAATTTGGTTACCAGTGACAGTGTGTCTGAGCCCACACTACCATCTTGGTAAGATTCGAGGCCGACCTAAAACCTCTTCCGTTTTCGGGTACGGAACCCAGTTGCTTGTGCAACTTCTTTTTTCGAACTGAAAATTCAGTCCTTCCAGCAATTAGGCTTAAACCACAGCCACTACGATACTCCCCAAAGGGCCGAACCCAATGAGCAGATTGAACCGAAGTCCAAGGGCATTCTGCTTCCCTTGGTACCAGAGTTGAATATCCGGTCAGACTGTGTTGCCGAAACTACTGCCAGTTGAGTTCCGCCTTACTCAATGACTGGTGACATTTGTCGCTTGAACTTCAAATGACTTTTTATTTGGGATTTCATTTAAAGTCTATAATATCAGTTCAAGCTGAGTATTATAGCACTATTTTTTGACATCATTTACTATGCTGATAATTCTGGGCAAAATAAATTAACAGTCATAGTGCGGAATCGCACTACAACGACGCACCAATTAATATTATATATCGGCATAAACCTTTGCACGAATAGTCCCTTTAAAGTGTGCCGCCTTATAACCAAAAATTGTCTAAATCGAAGCAAAATTGTTCAAGCCCTTAGGTACCGAATATGTGGACCCCAGTGCCCATAGAAGACTTTTTATTGAAAATATCGGTCAATGTGTGACATATATTGAAATACGAAGAGAATCCTTTCCTGATAATAGTATGGCTGAATGCCAAAAATAGGATGAGTTGAGTCAATACTTCCCTGAGCCCCTATATAACTAATCTAAAGATTTTCGAACTTTCGGAGGGAACTTTGAAAATGAGAGAGCGTGTTTTTCTAATAACAATGTATCTTTGTATAATGAATAAAATTGGGTTAAAACTTGACCTAGCCCCATATAACAATCAGGATTTTCGACAATCCAGCTGACTTTACACCATATCCTTGGTGATGGTATGTGAGGTATTTTAATGAACCCTATTACCCCCAACTCCCATATACTACATTTAATGTCACTAAAAAAAATTTTTTTTATATAAAATTGCTTCAAAATATGTCCTTGAGTATACCTGAACAATGTCAAAATTAATGCAATCAGCCCATCCCTTTCTCTGTATTTTGTTGTCAGTTTTTGTTGTTGTTATCTGAACTTTTACCCACGTTATCGTTTGTACAGACAGACGGACGCCCAGACAGGCAGTCGGAATTCTGCTCGCTGCCATCATCCTGATCATTTATATGTCGTAGGTGTCGCAAACAGCCTCATGGAATAAGAAACAAGCACATATAATACATTCTAGCCATAGGTTTACAAATTATTAGTTAAAACTCTTATCTCGCTACGTGTATGCCTGAATTTCCCGGCAGCTCGTTAGTGCCTGTCAACTGTCACGCACTTCGTTTACTTTGACTGCTTAAATAAACAGGACAACAGCTGTGAGTTTATCTACTCAAACGTTATTTATAAACAAGTCGAATATATTGAATATTTATATTCAGAAACACCTTTATACCGAACTTTCGAACAGATTTTATCGAATTCATTAACTAAATCATTTTCGAACACAACAAACCCTTGTCAAAAAGGTTTCAATATACTTAATAAATAATAACGAGAAATATAAAAATTGTTTTATTTTACAAACCAATACGCCTATTGATAATACGCCCAGAGACTTACAAAATCGAACGCGCCTCCTTAAAGTGGCTACAGCTAAGGAAAAAGAAAACAATGGTTGAAAACGAAATGAGCACGTATGAAAGATTATCTCGCTTGTAGAAAAAACGGAAGCCATAAAAGAAAAAATATTATGTCAACGCCATTCAGATTGCATCAATCCTACTTTAAAAGAAAATTAAAATGTTTCAAAAGAACGTACATATGTATTCCGATATCCGCACACACATAAAAACCGTTATACTTATTCCAATGCAGTTTCATGAGTCGACTGAGGTGGCACCTTCTGACCGTGAAATACATACTTGCGGTGTAATGAATATGCCTTCAAAGGGAATTCTTGGAAGACATTTTTTAGGGGTCATCCTTATAAAATTAGAAATCGCTTTAAGCCTTTGCACAAAGCTTGTGTATTCGCAAACTTATTCTAGTGATGGAAGCTTTTATTTCAGATACTTCCTGTAAAGAAGCGTTTGAATTAGATTGAGGGTTAACGGTAACTGAACAGTAAATAGAATTACTATAAGCAGTGTTGCTACCTTAATTATTTGTAAGCCAAACTTTAATTTTTAGAAATTTTGACGAATTCTACAATATATAGACAAATTTCGTGACACAGAAGAGGATATCGCCCTACCTACGGAAGGTTTTTTTTTATATCAATAATGAGAACTTCGCTCAAGCATATTTAATATACTGCTTGACTGAACATTTAATATAGCAGCAATATGCTATAGTCATCAGATCTATACAATTTCTTGCGAGATTGTATTATTGGCTTAGACAACAATCCATGCCTAATTTCGTAAAAATATCACGTCAAATGAAAGAGTTTTCCATACAAGCACTTGATTCCGATTGTTCAGTTTGTATGGCAGCTATATGCTTTAGTGTTCCGATATCGGCCGTTCTGAAAAATAAACAGCATCTTAGTAAGGTAAGGACAGGCGCAAAATTTCAGAACGATAGCTTAAAAACTTAGGGAGTAGTATGTATATATACAGACAGACGGACAGACAAACGGACAAACGGATTCAGCTCATCATGCTGATCTTTTATGTAGTTGCAAACTTCGTCGCAAACTTAATATACCCTGTTTAGGGTATAAAAACATGTTGGACTTATTATTCATAAAAGTGTGGGTATGCAAAGCTCGATGCAAAATGGATGCAAGGCGGTTCATCGGGACATATGTATGTTAAATCAATGCAGATAATGTAAGATTTGTAAAAACTGGGTTTAAAATTGCTTTTGATGGATTTTTCCATTTCTCAGACCTTGAGGGAATGTTCACTAAAAATTTTAATTTAGCAACAATAAAATCAAATTATGCAAAATGTTTTTAAAAATTACAAAAGGCAGAATACAAGGGAAAAATTAAAATGGTTTTAGAAATGGGAATCGCGGCATAACGGAAAAATATCGTACTAATTTAAGTATTAGCTTACGTCATCCTTTGGATGCATATACAACTTTTAGAATTCCAAAACTATAATTAATCGCTTTCCAAAAACGCCTGTCTAAAACCTTATTCTTAGTAGTTTTAGAAGACTGGAAGACTCGGAGCCCTCTTTATGTAGCGCTTAACCCTTTATTTACCATAAGCGCTTTTTAAATAAATCACTTCCTTAGCATATATCAAGCCTTAGTGTAGCAGTAAAACAAAATAATAAAATATTGTAATTTTCGCAGATACTCAAAATATTTATCTAGCCAGAAGTTGATTGTGTTCCATAATTAAGATATCCAGACCTTAGACCATACTTGACAAGACTTGCTAGCAACGAACATTTTTTATAGCTCCACTTTTTTATTCAAGAGCTTTAAATTAGTAAAGCCGGTTATTCACTTGCTGGAGAATAAGCACGATAACTGACGGACTGGAAATAAATTTTTAGTCATGAACGGCTTTAACTAAGATTTGAAGTTAACCATTTAACAACAGCATGAATATAAACAATGTCAGAAAAGTAGACACACGGGTGTCATTTCGATGACGAATTGCACTAGAGAGAGGCATCTATGGTAAACTACTAAAGGTGCATCTATAACTAAATACCCCAGAGACAAAAACTTTTACATTTGAGATAGTACGAAAAGGCTTTATAGGCAGGACCCACAGTTAGGTGAAAAAACAAACTTCGGGACCTACTCAATTAATTTTACGCATACTTTCCATATATCACAATTTTAAATACCATCTGATTCTTACACTTTCCAGTACACAAATCAATAATCAATCAATGTATCCGGATAAAACTTTGCACGAATGAACTGCGACCTTATGACCAAAAATTGTCCAAGTCGGACCAATACTATTCATACCAAATATGCGGATACCAGTTCCTAATGCGAACTTTTTACAGAAAATATCAGTCAACCTGTCAGTTATATTATTAAAATTCGAAAGAATAGTCCTCGACTTTCATCTTTGCAAGTTGCGAGAGTATAAAATGTTCGGTTACACGCGGCCCAGCCAGCACGTGAAGGTATTTTCCCGACTGGCAAGTTGCAAAAGTATGAAATGTTTAGTTACATCCGAACTAAGCCCTTCTTATTTGTTAGATTCAAGTTTCTCATAATTCAATTTCGAAGGTCTACTAATGTCCTGCAACGGCTGAGTAGCGGTAACACCTTTATCATCGTTTAATTACTGGGCTATTTGTACTGAAATACAAATGCTGTAGCAATTCAACCAATGGCTCCGTTCCGTGAATGTGTAATTGATTGGGGTAATTCATCAAAATCCTCATAAATGAGCAGAAACTCTTTGTACTGTGGGCTAAAATTTCTCAGAAATTTAAAGATATTGCATAGGCAGTACAAGTTTTTATAACTTCAGGTTGAAGTAGATGTTTTTGGGGTTGAGCCTACTACTAATATTCTAGCGCTGTTACTATTTGTGTTGCAGTCTTAAATTTTCGAGTTTCAACAATCTACTAAATATTCTACAATATATCTATTTCGAACATCAGAGAATGGTCGTGATTTAATGTAATATCTTCTCCACTTCACGAGATGTATTATAACTAGAATTTTCCAAAAGGATACACTGCCGCGCGATTTGTAAGTAATCCCCTGCGATACACATAATAGACACAGTTAATTTTCGGTTGCAAGGCACGTTCGCTTGAATTTCAGATTATCACACAATTTCCTTTACGAAAGCAAGGAATCTCGAACACCAGTTCACCCAAATTTATTTAAGCCACCGAAAATCTTTATCACATAACATACACACATCTGTGATAAAGAAAGCAAAGAGAAACAAATAGCCAAAACAGAAGAAAACATTACAGGCATAAACATAAGGAATACACCCAAGCCATTATTCCATTAGCTTTTTCGGTACAAAACTTAATAAAATATATGTGTCGATGTGTTTGTGAGTAAGAAACGTTCTTGGTGCTAACATGAAATTTCGAAAAGAATATACTGCTTTAATACATACACAAGAAGCAATTTGTAAAATATTTATAGTATAAGTTGAAGTACCTATAGCCAAATATTAATTACCGTCCTATTGGACCTCATTGGACAAAATGTGTTTAGACTTTTTACTGATTGTGTAGTATTTTATTGTGCAGCTAACACGATGTAGGTATGCATACATTATTATATCACTATTCATTAATCTGGCTGTAATAAGAGTACATAGCCTGCGACTTGCAAGAGGAGTTTCAGTACTTTAAGGAACATTAACTCTCTCTAAATTCGTTTTGCGCTAGCTATCAGGTAGTAACAATATCGGTAGTGGAAAACTACTTAACCTTACCAACCTAACTGCCCCAATTTAAAAAAAAAAAGCCCTAATGACATACACATAGCATTAGCCTATAGCACTAGACAGAGACCGACTAGACACATTTCCTTATATCTCTATGCATTGGTACATACATATGTATGTAAGTATATAATACACAGATATATTTTCCTAATGCGCTTAATTGCCACATATGCGCTAAATTACTTCGAAACAAGTAAGGAAGTTCTAAGTTCGGGTGTAACCGAAATTTTTTTACCCTCGCAACTTGCAAGGATGAAAGCCCGGGAATTACTTCAAGTGTTTGCATTATTTTATATTAAAGAAAGTATTGATCCAATTTAACCCATTTTTGACACAAAGACATACTATTATCGAGAGTTTCATTTATTTATTGACCGATATTTTCGGTAAAAAGTCAACTGGGGTTCACATATTCAGTACCTAGGGGCTTGAACAGTTTTTGTTCGATTTAGTCAATTTTTGGTCACATGATGGCATATTTTAAACGCATTATTCACGCGAAGGTTTACCCCGACACATTCATTGTTGCTTGAATTACATAGTGGAAAGAGAAAGAATTAGATGGAATTTAAAATGGTGTTATATGGGAAATAGGCGTGATTGTAATCCGATTTTGCCCATTTTCGCACAATAACATAGAAATATGAGAAGAATGTTATGTACTGAAGTTCGTTGAAACCGGTTAAGCAGATCCACGGATATGGGGTTTCACCTAAAAGAGGGAGATGCCGCCCCCACTGTCTAATTTTGAACGCGATTCCTATAAAGTCATCTCATACCATCCCAGAAATAAAATTTAATGTCTCTGGTGTATGTAGTGCTTGATTTATCACGCTTTTAGGAGTTTTTAACAGTACCTTCATATAGGGAGAAGGGTGGGGGCGGACGGACGGACAGACAGTCACCCTGATTTCAACTCGTCTCTTCATCCTGATCATTTATATATATATATATAACCCTATATCTAACTCGATTAGTTTTATGCGATAAAAACAACCGTTAGATGAACAAAACTCTGTAGCAACAGGTTGCGAGAGTATAAAAATATGGAATGTTGTTTAACTCCAATTCCAATCTGAAGCGGTTGTAATCCGCTGACTGACCAATTTTAGCAAAAAGACGCATGAGCGTGTGAATGTGGCAGCAAATACTTTCCATTAACGAGGGAAAAACTAATTTATCTACAAGTATGTATGGTATTTAAGTTTGCAGCTAAGTATAAATATGAGCTTATGAGTGTATAACTTCAAGCTAATGCGAAAATAATTAAAGAATAATTAAAGGAAAGAAAAAACGCGCGTCATTGTTTAGATGTTTAATATAAAGATGTATGGCAGTTATATGCTATAGTCATCCGATCCATACAATTTCTCTAGAGATTGCATTATTGTCTTAGGAAATAACTCTTGCCAAATTTCGTGAAGATACCTCGTCAAATGAAAGAGTTTCCCATACAAGTACTTGATTCGAATTGTTCAGTTTGTATGGCAACTATATGCTATAGTGGATCCGTTCCAACATATGAGTAGCCTAATGAGAAAAGAACCGGTTTAAAATTAGATCGTTAGCTTAAAAACTGAGGGACTAGTTTGCATGTATACAGACAGACGGACAGACAGACGAACATGACTAAATGAACTCAGCTCATCATGCTGATAATTTATGTATATATTTTATAGGGTCTCCGACGTTTCCTTCTGGGTGTTACAAACTTCGTGGCATACTTAATATACCCTGTTCAGAGTATAAAAATGAAAATATTTTTCCGGGCTGTGATTAAGAAACTACAAATAAATCATTAAGGAATATTTTTTTTTGTCATCCGTGCAGTACACTTTGCCAAATTGGGGTAACTTTTTGTTAGCGAAATAAAAGTTATTTTGTAATTTTATATGTTTTATTACTTTGGATAATCATTTAGAAATAAACTTATTTTACTCCATCCTTGAAATGAAATCAAGAAAAGACGTTACCTTAGTTTGCACCGGAGCTATAATACCCTTCATAAACCTGTACAAAAGGATCTGTACAAGAACCGATATCTCACCATATGAGAGACTAGTTCGAATATATACAAACGGACGGACGGACAGACGGACAGATAGACAGATATGGCCAACTTGGCTTAACTCGTCTCGCTGATCTACTACATATTTTATAGGTTCTCCGACATTCCCTTTGGGTTTACAAACATCTTGGGCCCAGGTCAGTGTATAATAAACCGGCCATATTGCAAACTTCTCTCTCTTCATCGCCAATGTTCATTACACACTTTACCAAAATATATACAACCCATTCATTGACATACCAAAATTTAAAATTCGAACATCAACTTTGCAGTTGAAAGCTATGTATTTTGAAAACTTTATGTATGCATTTGCCTCTATTCTTTTGATTACCTTCGGTGTTGCAAACAACCTTTACGTTAAAAAAAACGAATATAGGTACTGTGCAAAATATTGCCAGTGCATAAAAACAAACAGTCAAACAGTTGAGTGATGCCGTTACACGCTGTCAATCATAAGATGTAATATCCTGCTGAGTGGAAAATTTATTCGTTTTCACTTTACACCTCATCATCAGAATGAGAGAAGTTAAGCAAAACTGTGGATGTACTAAATTTTACTGCCTTTTTTACATCGTGCAGACTCTACCGAGGTTTCCGACTGAAGCCGGTGTGTGCATTAACGACTCCCACCTGTTTAATTTCGTAAATTTTATACTCTCTCAATATGTTGCAAACAGTATTATATGTTATTAAGAGGCGGGTGCGGATAGAATTTCTTTCAAAAGGGCAGATTACAAGCCCTAAAGTTAATTTTAAGGTGTTTTTTTTAGACATGAGATTTTCAAGAAGAAATAAAATGCATATATTTTAAAATTTAGCAATTTAGTTGCACAATTTCCTAATTTGGCGTGTGAGGTTATCCTATTATTACTATTGCACACTATGGAAATGTGCGAAATCAATTGACAAGCAAGCTTACTTTCCATATAACAAATTTTTAAATTCCATCTGATTCTTTTACATCGCAGTATACAAATCGAATATCAATGAAGTTATTAGAGTAAAACGTAACACAATTAGTGTCCTTAAGGTATTTAATCTAACGCCAAAAAAGTGTCGAATACCTTTTCAAGGATCAAGACAACAAATATATGGACCCCCAGTGCATATGACTGATTTTTTACCGAACATATCGCTCTGTTTATGAGTTCTAGTATTAAAATTTGGGGAGAATAATAGTGGTAAGAGCATGCCCTTATGCAACAGTGGGTAAAATCGCATCTATCGGCCAATATGTAAGAAATCTTAATGAAATAAACTATTTCTAATAATAGTGTATCTTCTTGCCTATGATTAAAAATATGCATCCACTTCCTACTTTTAATTAAAATATATACGAAAATTCCGTATACTTTACCTTGCGAGAGTATAAAGTGTTCGGCTACCTCCTTAGGCCTACCTTACTTATTTTTATTTACGTACCCATTCAACCTTTATTGCTGAACAAGATTTTCTTGAGACACTCGATGTCCATGTCAATATTGTTTTGGGCCTATTCACCAAACAAACGACGTTATTGCCGTTCGTTCGAGCGATGGTGGATGGGGATTCGGGTCTTCTTCGAAACTCTGTTCTACAGCAGCAATAGCATCTTCGCTGAATACTGTACGGCGTCTCTGTAAATGCACCTTATCCACTAGAGTAAACTTGGTGCGAAACCGATCCATGATTGCTCGAATTATCGACTCTGTTGGGAGATTATGGACTGAGCGCGCGATTCGTCGCCCAAATCGAACCATGATTTTGGTAATATGTTTGCACGATTTACAAACGTTGTTCCAGAGTAGGTCTGTTCACTATGAAATGGCAAACCAAATCCGACTTATAAAAGAACGTAGGATACCTTTTATGTTTCAAGATTTGGCAACTCTAGTGTTGCAATATGGCAACTCGCAACTTTATCGTTAAGTTTGATTAATTTATACATACTCAGAACGTTTTGACATACGTCATTCTCGGCCAAAAAATGACATTAAATTGAGAACATTTTTGACTTTAAATAAATTTGTTCACATTATAACTAAATATTTTGTTGTGTTCTCTAATCCCGAAATATAAAAGGCAACCTTCGTACAGCCTTATTGAAAAAACACCTCTAAAAAAGCACCCCCTTTATATCGCATCGCAGCAAACTTAAGGGGTTAGGGGTAGTCAGAGACACGAAAAAATGAGAATTTTCAGCAGTTTTTTTTTGCTATTAAATCATGTTATATTACAAAAGTAGTAATATGGCATTATTATATATATTATACATATATTTCTGATCGAAGTTTTTTTGTTTTTCCAAAAATTATCAAAAAGACGGCCTCAGGAAGTTTTTTTCTAGATTTTTGGGAAATAACAATTGGTCTTAAAAAATCGAAATTTTTGAAAAAAAAAATTCCTTCGATCAGGCCCGCGTTTATTATGTATTCTAAAACCTGTATAAATTTCATTAAAATCTACTAAGCGGTTTTCGAGTTACAGTTGTCACCAGTTCAAAAAACATAGTTTTGAGAAAAGGCATTTCAAGTTTCACCTACCTGCTCCCGACCGCTTTGAAGTGCCCGAGCGCGTTTGTTATTTGTTGAATAACTCAAAAATTAATAATCGGATCAACTTGAAATTTTCAGAGAATATTTTCAAGATATTACACTTAACGAAAATGTAATTCTGACTACCCCTAACCCCTTAATATACCCTTTTCAGGGTATACAAATGTTGTCTAAGAATTTCACATCACATTATTTTAAGAAACCGATTATTAAATTCTATATATTATAGGTCGTAGACTCGCTTACTTTTATTTGCTTGTCCAAAATATTTATATTAACTACAGGAAATCAATTGACTTCATTAAAATTTAATACGGTTTATATTCAGATGGAAAGTCAAAATTAATACAAATGATTATACTGCGTATGTGCTAGGGGAGAAACTGAACTACAAGTAATTACATTAATTTTTCATGTATACTCGAAAATATGTTTCCAAGCAATTTAATGAAGATATCTCACACACTGACCGACATATTCGACAAAAAGTCTGCTGCGATATCGAAAATCCTTGTACATTGTACGTATTTTGAGAATTAAACTGTAGCATAAACGGCAACCGTTTGACTTCAGGACCAAAAAGAGGACCAAGCATAATTCGAATCGGAAGAGGGGAGGTTGGAGGGCGGTATGTTCGGTGTGTAGTGTGAGAAAAAAAAAACTAAAATATATTTTTCCACAAACAAAAGAAATATACATTCACGTTGTTAATTAAATTTAAATTTTTTTATATTACATATTGTTATTTTTCATTTCACTTGAGTTTATTCACATTTTTAATTCAGTACATCTTTCAGGTAGGCGACCTTTAATGCTATACATATTACAATTACTATAACTTTATGCACATATGAATGTATATAACAAAACATATATTAGATATTCTTCAGGTTTCTGTGATAAACCAATTTCATATATTACTCAACATATTAAAAGTGGAATATAGTAAGAATATAATGTAAATATGCATAGCAAAACAAAAACAGGATCAAGTATTTTAAATTAAGAGATCTAAGGATCATTTAAAACAAGAAAACACGTTAACTTCGGTTGCACCGAAGCTATAATATCCTTCACAAATACAAAGATTCCTTACAAGAACTTGATCCCGATCTAATTTCGTGAAGATACCTCGTCAAATAAAAAAGTTTCCATGCAATTACTTTATTCCGATCGTTTAGTTTGTAAAGCTGTTGTATGATATAGTGATCTGATCTGAACAATTTCTTCGGAGATTAAATTGTTGCTTTAGACAATAATCCATACATAATTTTGCGAGGATACCTCGTCAAATGAAAAAGTATACAATACAAGCACATGATTCCAATTAGTGGTCCGATATCGGCCGTTCCGACAAATGAGCAGCTTCTTATTAAGGTAAGGACAGATAATTTCAGATCGATAGCTCTAAAACTGAGGGACTAGTTTGTATATATGTAGACAGACGGACATGGCTAAATCAACTCAGCCCATCATGCAGATCATTTATGTATATATTTTAGGTCTCCGACGTTTCCTTGGCTATTCCGTAATGGTCTAGTTCGTATATTAGGTATAGGGTAGTGTTGACCCTATTTTATCCAGTTTAGGCACAAGGAAACATTGCTAATAGAGAGAGAAGCTGTCTGAATTTTCTTCAGATATCTCTCATGTTTACCGGTATAACATATATGGTACGTAGTCAACCGGAAATTCGAAAAACTGTCTATTAGGTATATAGTTGCAAATGTAAGTATTTACCCGATTTTACCGTTTTGACTAAAGGGCCCACTATTATCAGGTAAAAATTCTATCTGAACTTCAATAATATGCCTCAGAGTTTTACCAATATTTTCGGTAAAAGATCAGCTATACTAGGCATTAAGGTCAACATGTTCGGTATCTGGGGACTTGAAAAGTGCCTATTTCAGAGGCACTATTTACTTAACGATCTATTCCCATACTTATATTGGTGCTTAATTTATAAATCTATATAGATATGTATGTATAATTACGCTAACAAAAAAGATGGTGTCCCCTTTTTGACTGTGTTGCCGTTGACATACACATATGGATGAAATTTATACAATGGAAAGGAGAAAACGTGTAGAAGTGCCCAACGTAATTTTTTCGTTGGTTTAAATTTAGCGACTACAACAACTACAAGCGTGGGGGCGCGTTTTTATTGTTCTGTTCTGTTACAATTACATTTTTAACGCACATTAAATTCCAAGTATTGTTTGTGAAAAAAAAACACATTGAAGTGGAAATAACCCTTGATATCATTCCTGTTATTTTGGTGAAATAGAAATTTTTAGATTAGTTTCAAATGCACAACAACAGCGAAATATTAAGTGATTGAATTTTTTCCCGAATATTGTTGAATTTCTTCAGAAGAAGGTGCTGTTCTACGAAATTGCAGCTTTCTATGCAGACAACTATCCGATATTACCTGAAAAACGAATGTACGCAACACAAGACAAGATAATTTCTTTGTTGGATAGATTTTAAAATAGAGCATCAGTTCGACACTTCATCAGTATTTCATTCAAACAATTCATCAATATTTTACACGAGTTATTTTAAATTATTTTATTTCATTAAAATACCACATTCATATGTATATTAACCAACTAAACGGCCCATTGAATAATAGTGTCATAGGCTTCCAAATAATCAGCATGTATTTTGCAAAATAGAATCGTAGAACTCCTTCTAAAAAAAGTGATTCCAACTCGTCGCTTTGACTCATCGTAAGCAGCGATGGCCCGATTCGGACCAAAATTTGGTAGTTTCACTAGCCTTTAGAAGTTTGGTTGTAAGGCAAAAGGACAGTTGAAATACTGAGGGCAAAAGCTTTTGGTAGGTTGTTCGCTTAAACAAACATATTTTATTGCTTTCTATTCTTACTAACTAAAAAATAGTCATGAATAGCAAACATGTGTTCAATGTGGGAAGATCTAGCGATAATTAAAACTATGAAATCAAGGTTGATATTTGCCCGCATTTCTGCAACATCATACATCAAAATAAATAAAATAAAAAGAGGCTTCATAGACAAGCAAATACATTAATATAATTGCCCTAATAAACACGGTTTTGTCACACGAACTTTCTGATGATTTTTGTTTATGTTGGTGTACCCTCATTAAGCATATATGTAAGTATAATAATTTTGTTTAAATCAGGTCCAGTGTTTTTTGTGTCAGTTACATATTCATTTCTGTGTGGAGAATTAACTTTTAAATCTCACCGTGGTAATTTCAGGTCATTAATTGAAGGTCATATTTTCACTATTTTGGATTTTTAGTGAGGAATCAAGATAAATAATGGGTTCAACATAAATGTTGTGTAAAGTGTGTGAGGCTAAACAAAAAACCAGACATATGATTTGCACCGAACCAAAGGATCATCTGAGTGATTGTCTTTTTGTTTGACTCAAACACACTACCAAGTATCCAAACTTGTCTTCGGCCAACAGACCCATCCTACACAGTGCCAACTGCCTGTGCCAAAGCCTCCTAGATATGACAGTGAAATTGTATCGACATATATCTGAAAGAGAAATTCCCCAAACTCAGCGAGACAAAAATTAAAAAAGGAATATTTGTAAGTCCACAAATACGGCAACTGATAAAGGAAAAGAGCTTTAAGGGGGTATTATGGTTTAGAAGCCCAAATTTTAGGCTCTTTTTCGGACCGGATAAAGAAAAACAAGAAATTCTTTTACCATAATTTTTTTATATGTTTTTTATTGATATGTAAAGAGTACAAATAATTTGTAATATTTAAAAAAAAGAAGGTATTTCAAAAAATTGTAGGCCGTCAAAGTGGAAACTGATAAAAAAAATAGCGTGTCCTGGTGTGCAGGATATCAGGATTCCCAGTAACCCGAAATAGAAATTGTTGAGTGATCCATAAAGAGGAAGGATGTAGTTATAGCACTACTAGAAGATTATGAAATACAATTTTTTTAACAAAATAGCGGCTGTTTGAAAAATATGTTTTGTTATTTCCCTGTTTTTTTTTCGGAGCATCCATGATCACTCAAATCCATTGGAACTTCTTAACACCAAATAAGCCAACATTTTCTTGTCAATTAAATGGCCTTTAAAAAATGTTTGTTGCAAATTCATAAATTATTTCCGTTTAAATGAGGAAAAGTTTTGTCTTTTACTAAATGAGATGAACATTACTAAAAATACTCCGTTTTTTTGCTGGCGGTAGTTATCAAGAATGCATTTTAAATGATTTGAAAGCACATGCGATATCTATGGTTGTTACAAAACAGATTTTAAACACCATTAAAGCCACATAAAACACAACTGACTAAAGAGGAGCGAAACGTTTCAAAATTTTTATTTTACGTAAAAAGTATGTTCCTAGGAGTAATAGATTGTGTCGACCTTTAATGTTCGAAACCCCTAGATGTTTATTGATTTACAGCTAGGCAAGCTACAATCCTCGTCCAGTTCAAACGAAATTTAATTGGCCGCTAAGGTTTACACCCTGTGGAGGGGGCGGGGTTATCATCCGATTTCATCTAGTTTACACCGCCGAAGAAAGAGTCAAAATTATTTATTCAAATTTAGGTCATATAGCTTGAATGGTTTAGAAGATATGTATTGTACATACATATATATATTAACATTATTAGGTGGCAAGGCCGCGTCCACTATTTAAAAAAATGTTCAACCATAGATGCCCTCCGGGAATGCAATTCGTTGTACTGAATAAAGCATTGTATCTTATTGTGGAGCTTAGTTATGGCACTTTATGGGTTTTTGATTAATGACATTTTGTGGGCGTGGCAGTGGCCCCATTACGTTCATCTACAATATCAAACTTTTTATATTGCAAGGAACATGTGTACCAAGTTACATCAATATTTTCTAAGTTTTACTCAAGTTACAGCTTGCACGGGCGGACGGCCGGACAGACAGACAGTCACCCCGATTTCAACTCGTCTCATCATCCTTATCATATATATATATATAATTCTATATCTATCTCGGCTAGGTTTCGGTGACATATTCAACCGTAGGTGAACAAAACAAGTTTGCCCTAAAATAGTCAAACTTCATCTGTTAATATCATTTAAACAGTTGGGTTTACGAAAAAGAAAAAATCGTTATATACTGTTTTAAAAGGCATTTATTATTTCCTATAAAATCCTTAAAACGAAATATATAATATTTTCAAGCAGTTGGGAGCGAGATATGAATTGTCTTGTATGGTAATAAAAACAAAGTAGAAAACTATAAAATTATAACTTAGCAACATTTAACTTTGCGGTCCTAATTTTTCGGTTGGGAGAAAGTAATTCCTAACGGTAAATAGCACGCAAAAAGCGATTATTTCTGAGTAAAATGGAAGAGCGCAAATATGTAGTAGATTTGGTTCATTTGGTGTGTTATGTTAATCAGTGCAAGATCCACGCGGGCATTAAGTTGGTGCAAAAACGAGTTGAGAGAAATAATATTATTTATTTTATGACTTAAGTTATAAGCAACAACTGTATGCAAAGGGTTAACAAACTAATAAGCGAATTTGTACATATGTGTGAACAGCAAGTGCACGAGTAAATCAGAATATCGGATATGATCAGAGAACGTGGAATAACGAGAAGGTGCAGGTTCGACAGCGAACATTTCAAAAATTTCAACCGGGGAATTCAGCTCACGGCGAAGGACTCACCCCGTGAAATATTATCATTACTTTTATTTCAGCAGAAAGGAAACTGCAGAATTAGAGTTTTGTTAACATGATCAACCAAGGGATATTGCTGAGCATGCGGCACATACATATACAATGTCGGAAAAGAGAAAGAAAATACTATATATACATATGTATATATATCAATATGTGAGATATCTTAGCGAAATTGACCGAACGTATAATATAATATATATTTTGAAAAGATCAAAGGCGAAGAAATACATTCAGGTGTTGCAAAACTTTATATTAAACTTGGAGAAGTATTGCCCTGATCATTCATTTTAGGCAAGAGGATACACTGTTATTAAAAAGAGATTTATTCCGAATTTTATTAAGATTTCCTATATATTGACCGATAGATGCGGTATGAAGTAAACCGAATTTTTATTGGGTATGTATATAGGGACAACGGGACCCAAATTTACCCATTTTCGGCACAAGAAATGCTGTCATCACAAAAATATTGTCCCCAAATTACAATACTAGACCTAACATTTAACTCAGTAAATAAATGACTTATAGGCCTCGATGTCAAAATTTGAGAATGGGCTTTAATTAAAATCTTTTATTTCAGGACTTACTCAGCCAATTTCAGAACCTGGCCCGTACCTCAATCTACCTGATATGTTAATTTCCCGTTTTTTCGTTTTCTTTAGCACACTGGAATTTGGCATTAAATACTACTGAAATCCGTTTATCTATATGTAATGATTTAGTAAAGTTTAAGTTAAAGTCACAAAGAACAAACAAGTAGGGAGGGGAAAAGTTCATCCGAACATTTTATACTCCCGCAATTTGTGGGACTAAAAGGTGGTAGCTAATTTTCAGATGTTGGCAAAATGTTGGATATTAATTCAAAATGTATTATTCGATGAACCCGTGAATGGATTACAATTATATTTATACTCTCGCAACCTGTTGCTACAGAGTATAATAGTTTTGTTCACCTAACGGTTGTTTGTATCACCTAAAACTAATCGAGTTAGATATAGGGTTATATATATATAAATGATCAGGATGAAGAGACGAGTTGAAATCCGGGTGACTGTCTGTCCGTCCGTCCGTCTGTCCGTCCGTCTGTCCGTCCGTCCGTGCAAGCTCTAACTTGAGTAAAAATTGAGATATCTTTATGAAACTTGGTAGACATGTTTCATGGTACCGTGAGACGGTTGGTATTGCAGATGGGCGTAATCGGACCACTGCCACGCCCACAAAACGCCATTAATCAAAAACAAATAACTTGCCATAACTAAGCTCCGCAATAAGATACAAGACTGTTATTTGGTACACAGGATCACATTAGGGAGGGGCATCTGCAGTTAAAATTTTTTTTAAAAAAGTGGGCGTGGTCCCGCCTCTAATAGGTTTAATGTGCATATCTCCTAAACCGCTAATGCTATAATAACAAAATTCACTGGAAGCAAATATTTTTAGCACTTCTATTGACGGTGTGAAAATAGTTGAAATCGGGTGGCAACTCCGCCCACTCCCCATATAACGGTACTGTTAAAAACTACTAAAAGCGCGATAAATCAAGCACTAAACACGCCAGAGTCATTAAATTTTATCTCTGGGATGGTATGAGATGACTTTATAGGAACCGCGTTCAAAATTAGACAGTGGGCGTGGCACAGCCCACTTTTAGGTGAAAACCCATATCTTGAGATCTGCTTAACCGATTTCAACCAAATTCGGTGAATAACATTATTTTCATGTTTCTATATCATAGTGCGAAAATGGGCGAAATCGGACTACAACCACGCTTACTTCCCATGTAACACCATTTTCAATTCCATCTGATTCTTTCACTTTCCACTATGCAAATCAGGTAACAATGATTATATCGGGGTAAAACTTTGCGTGAATAATGCACTCAAAGTATGCCACCTTGCGGCCAAAAATTGTCTAAATCGAACTAAAACTGTTCAAACCCCTAAGTACTAAATATGTGGACCCCAGTGCCTATAGTTGACCTTCTACCGAAAATATCAGCCAATCCACAAAGAAATCTCAAACGAGTATACCATTTGACTTTGCGAGAGTATAAAATGTTCGGTTACATCCGAACTTAGCCCTTCCTTACTTGTTTTCTTTTATTGACATTCGACATGAAGAGGAAACAGATTTCTTTATTGACAGTGAACGGCTTAAAGGAAACATTAATGGCCCTGGGCTTATGAACAACTGGCCGTAAAGTCACAATTCAGACAGACGATGGCTGTGACAACGAAACTTGCTCAGTGCAAAGTAACGCGTTGCCGTCGATGGGGTCGGCCCGGTCTTTTCCTTACCCAATATTGAAGGATCTATTTTCGTCGAAGAGTGGCTCAATGAATTTAAATCCAATGCCACAGCAGTTCGGTGGGGGATTAACAAAAGTTCATATGTAGAAAACAATTATTGAAGAGTGCTGCGAAAAATTTTAATACATAGTCAACGGGACATATCTAGTTGGAGTTTACTTAAATAATGTTTACAAAAATAGTTTGGTTATCATCAATTGATGTACATCGGGTTCTTACCAATCGGCGAAACCGCCCAAATGAAGATTACCGCGAGTATCTTTATAGCCTTATGGAAATAGGTAGACCAATAAAGCTAGACGAAAACAGTCTCATCGAATATTTGTAGAGGGGACCCCAGAAACCAGAACAAACAAAGCTAATTTGTATCGGGTTAGTTCGATAAGCCTGTTTCTAAAACTCAGACAACTAATATAAAACGTTGTTATTGGTGTGGAGAAGCGGGTCATAGGTATGTCATGTAGGACATCGTATCGCAGAGTCTCCAAAGAAGAAAACGGAGGTAAATAGCGAGGGTACTAGAGTAAACACGCTTGAAATGATGCGTATAGCGTCCAATGGCTGCGTAATTTTCAAAGGATTATCTATTAATGGGTTCTCGTTGTCAGTATTGTTTCGTAATTAAAGTTTGCGTAGATGAAGGCAAATTGGATATCACCACGTATACCACGTTGTGCGCGAGCGTAACAAAGGAGAACAAGAAAGGGCAATAAAAGCCACTGTTTGTAGTTACTCGCCTAGTAAGCAGCATGATTAGTTATCAGAATAATACTTTGCAGAAATCTTACGTCTAAAAATTGTTCAAATCGAACTATAACTTCACGCCATACACCTAACATAATTTTCGAAGTTCCGGCAGTTTATACCGCATCTATCGGTCAATTCATGTGTAGCAAATCTTAATGAAATTTAGAAAGAGTCTTTTGTAAATGGATGAAATCACTGAGATACTTTTCTTAAGAGCATTAGGAAAATATATACAACTTGTACATATACATAGTTATGTATTACAAATCTACTTATATTTACAATATAAGGGAATGAAGCTAGTCGGTCTCTGCCTAGCGCTAGCGTATATTACTTGTAATAATTTTAGAGCAGATCCTGTTAATTAATTACTTAATTATTAACCTGGTGTTTGATTATACAAGTATGATGTGCAAGTTGTACAATGGCACGTTAAATGAGTATTGAAAAACTTTTAAAACAGCGGTAATATTTGAAAGGTTTAGGATAAATAGTTTCGTTTCTACCATAAAAAGTCTCCTTTCCTCTGACGAAAAGTTTTAAATGTTGCGTTGAAACCTGTTATTCATGGCTTTACCATTTCCTTAATGATTTCTTCGGCTAAAAATATACTTTTTCGCTTATTTGAAAACCGGGCGGCTTTACTATAAATATTTTGGAATTGAGTGCAGAATGGAATTAAAAATGTTTGGTAGAAACGAAATAATTATTAGATTTGACAACCGATGGATTGAATTCAGCATTCCCTCAGAATCAGCTTACTTCTCTTTTACCAAATAGTCGCGTAAAATATTTTATTACACTTATGCCATTTGCCTCCCTATGCCACTTCGTTGAAAGTGAAAGTACCGGGTTTCCACTCCAATGTATAGCCAAATGTATAAATTCCTAACTGCTAGTTAGTAAAACTCCGTAGCTGTCTGCTCGAAAAGCATATATGTAACATGCTTAAGCGTCATTGGGGAATACACTTTTACTGTATTTGCACATTGAAGTGGCTTTTTGGCGAAGAAACGAAATGTATTTCCCATAAGAACGTGACAGAAGCAGCCTGTCACTTGTCGTCGTTGAATATAATTGAAATGAGTGAAAAGGAGGCTACAGGGGACGAAGTTGAATCGATGTTATGTGAAGGTACGTTACTGTTGATTCGGGGATTGTTTGTTACGTGTTTAAATTTACAATTACGCGGTTAACATATTTTAATGCTCCACATTGATAAAAACAATTTTAAACCAATTTCATAAGGAGAGTTGAAGTAGCGATACCCAGTACTTCAATTAGTTCGAGAGGATCAAGAGCGAAAACAGCTTAATATTATCCTGATCATACAGCACGAAAGCGAGCAGAGATGGATGAAAAAAGAGTTATAAATTCGTTAACTAGTAACCTGTCTACAAGTTCGGAGCTTTCTACAAATGTTGATTCCTGTAGAGTAACGTTTCAAAAGTTAAACCATAAATGCAGAGAAAATGCGGAATATGAGAAAGAGTATCGAGCGCGGAAAAATGCGAAACTTGACGCAACATTCATTGATCCGATAGATGCTATACCATCAATTTCAATAGGGGAGGTCACTAGCGTTCTTTCTACGTCAAAGATTATACCACCAACGACTGAGGGGTCTTCTACAGACAGTCTCGGTGTCGGTTTCAAAACGCCACTCAACAGGAAATCACCAGCACAATATCAACAAGAATATAGGGCAAGAAAAAAGGTTCAGCCTTGAAGGTTCATCTTGAAGATATGCAAAATTTGCGACTTCTAACGAAGGTTCAACTGATAATGTTGATGGAAATACCCTCAATACCAGCAATGAAAACCCGATAAATGATTAACACTTCCGTAAACTCAATTTCATCACCATAAAAAAGCATATTACAGCGTAAGAACCAAATTCTCGATAGGATTTCATCGACTGTCTTAAGGACAATTTTAATTTATGTGCAGCGTGTCTCCAGTCATTGCTTCACAAAAAATACCTACATACACATTCTGTTTACAGTGACTTTGAGTATCCACCAATGCCTGAAAATTTACCACCGCTGGAAATTTTAACATAACGCTTAATTTCACCACGAATTCCGTTTATGCAACTTAAATGTTTAAGACATGTTTATTGCCCATGGTGTTTATGGACAAATTATAAATATACCAGTTAATGTTGACACAATGTTTAAACGTCTGCCACGAAAAGCTTTGACGTGAAAGGTTTGGTTAGTAAAAGAACCGTTCGGGCTTGGCTAATTTTTCTGCGGAACACGCCACTTTATCAAGGTATTGAAATTGATCAATTATATCTGAATGGATCGGTATTTGAAGTGGGAATGCCGAATAATGACACAAGTGAAGTGATCACGATGGAAGATAGCCCCGTGGCTCAGCAACAAACACTTTTATGGGATGAAGATAAATATTTGGGACTAGCACCAGGAGAAGAGTGTGCTATTTGATGATTACGCCGAAGAATTGTCATTTCCAGAAATATCTGGGTCATGAAAGAACATTCCGGGATGGAATTTCAGTAGCCCCTTTCCAAATGACAACAAGTGAGATAAGATGAAGTGATCGACGAGGAGTCACCCCGCGCCATTTGCTGTACATGACTGCGAAAAATATGAGGAATCGTGTCGCATCATTTTAAGCCTTCAAGGTCAACGGTAATGATACAAGAGTGACTAGACAACAAATTGAATCGGAAGAGTATGGTCTACTATTGGTCACAACGAAAAAGAAACCTTTTTGCTAAGATTCGTCAACTCGGCCGGCCCACTGCTGCAATTACTACAAAAAATAAAATATGGAAGAGTTCTCTCTGAAAATGAAGCAGCCGACTTGAACTGGTTACGCAAAACACGCTCGTTATCTATTTCGACCAATTAGTTAACACATTCATGACTCTTCTACAAAGCAAAAAATTATGCCCGTTTAGACAATACAGAGTTAAAGACTATTTTAAAAGAAAATATTTTCAACATCGTGGAAGTCCTCATGCGCATATTTACTTTGGTTGGAAAATGCACCGAAACGTCCACTGGCTGAAGACAGAGAAAGTTTAGTATCGTTGATCAATACTTTGATTTATGTCTCCAGCTCAGAAGCATTGGGTAATATAAAACTACAAACATATAAACACACATTTACGTGTTACAAAAAAGTGAGGAGTGACCACAACCACAGAAATCTCGATTTGAAGCACCTTTTTTGCCTTTTTGATCAACACAAATACTGATTCCAATGACCAAAAAGAGCCAAAATTCGCCTCTCACTACAACAGTATTGAACACTTCTTTGAAAGAAACAATTCAATTTCAGATGAACACTATAACAAAATTGTTTCGGCAGAAAAAACGCGACCACGAGTATTTTTAAAACGACTGCCTTCAGAGAAGTGACATAATCCATTTAACCGATTTTTGTTTAATAATTTGAAATCAAACATGGATTTATAGTTCATTTTGGACGAATATTCTTGTGCGATGTACGTAGTGAATTATGTTATTAATATGTGTAATATGCAGTTACAAATTACTGAGATAAGAGAAAATTATCCAGATTTTGGGGTTGTTGAAATCAAGAGGAAAATAAGTTTGGATTAACTTAATTTGTTGAAAATTTTCAGTCAAGAAGATCGGTAATATACATTCCGATGTCGTTGCCGGCGAATGAAAATAATGAAAACAAGTAAGGAAGGGCTAAGTTCGGATGTAACCGAACATTTTATACTCTCGCAAAGTCAAATGGTATACTAGTTTGAGATTTCTTTGTGGATTGACTGATATTTTCGGTAGAAGGTCAACTATAAGCACTGGGGTCCACATATTTAGTACTTAGGGGTTTGAACAGTTTTGGTTCGATTTAGACAATTTTTGACCGCAAGGTGGCATACTTTAATTGCATTATTCACGCAAAGTTTTACCCCGATATAATCATTGTTACCTAATTTGCATAGTGGAAAGTGAAAGAATCAGATGGAATTGAAAATGGTGTTACATGGGAAGTAAGCGTGGTTGTAGTCCGATTTCGCCCATTTTCGCACTATGATATAGAAACATGAAAAGAACGTTATGCACCGAATTTGGTTGAAATCGGTTAAGCAGATCTCAAGATATGGATTTTCACCTAAAAGTGGGCTGTGCCACGCCCACTATCTAATTTTGAACGCGATTCCTATAAAGTCATCTTATACCATCTCAGAGATAAAATTTAATGTCTCTGGCGTTATATGGGGGAGTGGGCGGAGTTGCCACCCGATTTCAACTATTTTCACACCGTCAATAGAAGTGCTAAAAACATTTGCTTCTAGTGAATTTTGTTATTATAGCATTAGCGGTTTAGGAGATATGCACATTAAACCTATTAGAGGCGGGACCACGCCCACTTTTTAAAAAAAAGTTTTAACTGCAGATGCCCCTCCCTAATGTGATCCTGTGTACCAAATAACAGTCTTGTATCTTATTGCGGAGCTTAGTTATGGCAAGTTATTTGTTTTTGATTAATGGCGTTTTGTGGGCGTGGCAGTGGTCTGATTACGCCCATCTGCAATACCAACCGTCTTACGGTACCAAGAAACATGTCTACCAAGTTTCATAAAGATATCTCAATTTTTACTCAAGTTAGAGCTTGCACGGACGGACGGACGGACAGACAGTCACCCGGATTTCAACTCGTCTCTTCATCCTGATCATTTATATATACATAACCCTATATCTAACTCGATTAGTTTTAGGTGATACAAACAACCGTTAGGTGAACAAAACTATTATACTCTGTAGCAACAGGTTGCGAGAGTATAAAAAAACACGAAAATAGTTAGCAGAATTTGATAATGAGTCCACAGCCGTTTAGAAGGATAATGTCATTGGCAAATATGAACAACAATCTCAGGAATTGATTTTTACATCAACGATGACCTTCGATTAGCGACCTTGAGTAGACGTCAAGCGATTGCGAAGCGAAGAGAAAATGTAATGTCAAATGAGGAATTTCGTCGACTTATGCGAGCAACCAAAGTGGAAAAACGATCAATTTTACTACAAACTATTCATCACTTAACATTACAGCAACTGCAAATATTTCTGATGGGCCCAGCGAGGGCGACTTATGTGCAGTAGAGTGCAAAATCAACCCCAACAATAACGATTTTTTTTTTTTTTTTTTTTTTTTTTAAAGTAGGGGGAAGCATCGAAAGCCGAAGTGCGGGACTTTAATCCGCTAAACCTAACCTACTCCCACCGCATATCCCTCCCACGGAACCACCTGATTAAGTATTACTTCGTGGGGGTGATAAGACATTTAAGTCTCCTCTATTGTACGGACTGACGGACGCCTAATCTGTTCTATATGTCTCAGTTTTGCCATGATTGAGGCTGCCGCTTCGCTGACAGCGTTCCAGTTCTCAGTGGACTGACACATGAGTGTCGTCAAATTTTCCACCGTAAAACTACCACCATGTATAGTTTTTAGTTTTTCTCTTATGCTTACAAAGCGAGGGCAGTGAAATAATACATGTTCAGAGTCTTCTAAGCACTCTGTACACGCCGGACAGTTCGGACTAGTGTCCCGATGGAATCTGTGCAGGTAGCTTCTAAAGCACCCATGTCCACTTAGTATTTGGGTAAGATGGAAATCCAGGTCCCCATGTCGTCTGTCTATCCACGAGCGGATGTCCGGTATGAGTCTGTGTGTCCACCGTCCTTTGGGTGAGGTTTCCCACCGTTGCTGCCACTTTGTCAGGCTTTTGTTCCTCTCTTCTTTTTTGGATTCTTTAGTTGTCTCTGCTGACAACTTGTATAGTCGCGCGAATTCTTCAAACTGGATGTCAATGGGCATCATACTGGCTATTACTTCAGCAGCCTCGCTGGATATTGTTCGGAAAGCACTGATTATTCTTAGTGCCGACAGCAGGTCCACTGTGTTTAATTGTAGGGTATATGCTTTAATGTTAAACGCCTGGATCCATATTGGGACCGAAGCCCTTATTTGCCATCATTCTTGATAGGGCGTTGAGGATTTTATATGCTTTACTCGAGGTGTATTCTAGGTGCTCCTTAAATTTAAGCTTTGAGTCTATTCTTACTCCCAGGTACTTTAGTTGTGGCTGTGATTGTATCTCACACTCCCCTATGGTGAGAGATATCCTTTCCTCCACTTTCCTCGTACTTATTAGGAGAACTTCTGTCTTGTGCTCAGCCAGTACTAGGCTCCTTGAGGAGAACCATTGCCGCAGACTGTTTACACATTAATTGCATTTGCTCCGGAGGTCATCAAGATGTTTAGACACTGCTACCACTATAAGATCATCAGCGTATGCGACTAATTTAACGGCTTCTGGTTGGTTTATTCTTAGCACCCCATCATACATCACGTTCCATAGAATAGGGCCTAAAACTGAGCCTTGCGGTACCCCACTCGAAATAGGGTAGCTCTTGGTGCCTTCATCGGTGTCGAATATTAGTCGTCTGTTTTCAAAATAACTTATAATAATGTTTATAAGATATTGAGGAGCGTGTATTTCATATAGAGCCTTGATTATGTTTGCCCATTTTGCCGAGTTGAAGGCATTCTTCACATCCAGGGTGATCAGCGCGCAATATTTTTTAGTTCCGCCTCTCCACCTTTTTCCACTTACTGCGCATTTCGCAGTGTCAACGACATTGTTTAATGCGTCAATAGTGGACCTCTTTTTCATAACGCCGTATTGTCTTTCTGATAATCCGCCGGCTTTCTGGATTGCTATCTCCAAGCGGTTTCTTACTATGCTTTCGTACACTTTGCCAATCGTGTCAAGCATGCACAGAGGTCGATATGACGAGGCTTCCTCCGGAGGCTGATTTGGTTTGGGAAGTAGAACCAAACGCTGTACTTTCCATGGGTCGGGGAATATACCTTCCATTAAGCACGCATTGTACATTTTTGCGAATACATGTGGTTTTAAATTCATGGCTTCTTTTAAGGCCCTGTTTGGTATACCATCTATACCAGGCGCTTTGCTGCTTTTAATTTTTCCCGCTATGGCCACTATCTCATCCTCACTAACTAGTAGCGGTGGCTCTATCACTTCTGTTCGTAGTGTAGCATAGGAAATTAGATGGTGTTTTGGGAATAATGTTTCTACAATATTCTTCATAAAAGATGCGCTTTTGGGTTGCTGTGTCTTGTTTTTGAACTTTGACATGCATATTTTGTACGCCGTACCCCAAGGGTCTACATTTGCTTCCTCACAGAGCTTTTCAAAATGGTCCCTTTTGCTGCGGGCAATGGCTGACTTTAGAAGCTTCTTTTGTGTTTTAAACTTTTCTTTGAGGCTGTTTGCATTTTCCCCACATTGATTACGTTGCAGACGGCGTCTAGCTGCATTATAGAGTTTTCTGAGCGTAGCTATTTCTTCATTCCACCAATAGGCTGGCTTTCGTTTGTTGTGGTGTACTATTCTACGCATAGTTGCATCGCATGCTGTGACCAGTTCTTTCCGCACTGCGGATACCAAGTGGGTGGCTTCCTCACCTTGTGAATCTGCTGAGCCCCAAACTATCCCAAAAAGGTCGGCATCAAACTCTTTTTGTTTCCAGCTACGTTTTTGGCAAGTGCTCTTGCTGCGGGGTTCCGTCTCTCCGGAAAACGAAACATCAGCAATAATAGCCATGTGGTAATTTGTAAATATATCCGACACCGTCCACTTTATGTACCTACTTAGGGCGTCGTTTGCAAACATAAGATCGATTATGGGGCCTTTGTTTCCTTTTTGAAAGGTATTTTGCGTTCCGCTATTGATTATGGTAAGATTCGTCTGACCTAGGAATTCTAGTAACAGACGTCCACGATGGCTTGTGCGTCTGCTACTCCAGGCAGTTGACCACGCATTAAAGTCGCCCGCGATTATGACTGGCGATTTCGAACAATAACGATAGTATCTATCGTCAAATGCTGCAATGAGGAATATCAAATTATTCATCGGAAACCCTTTGTTGCCTTTATCGAATTTGGGTTAATAAACTCTGGATGGTGGTATGAGAAAGCAACCGAAAATTCTTGCGAGTGATTTTAATGAACATTTTTCATCTCCTATCAAAGATAAATTCTCTTAAGAAATGATTAATGGTAGGAATAATCCAACGGCAAACTGGGGACAACACATGTTGATACAGAGTTTAATAGTTTTGTACACCTAACAGTTGTTTGCATCACCTGAAACTAATCGAGATAGATATGGAGCTATATATATATAAATGATTATGATGACGAGACGAGTTGAAATCCGACTGACCATCTGTTCATCCGTCTGTGCGAGCGTAACTTGAGTAAAAATTAAAATATCTTAATGAAACTTGGTACGCGTGTTCCTTGGCAAAAAGTGAGAACGAGTTCGTAGAGGGGCGTAGTCAGACCAGTGCCAAGCCCACAAAACGCCCAAACATATAAAATGATATAATTAAGCACTTAATTAAGATCTAAACTAATGTAATTTGGTACAGGTGATTGCAGTAGCAAGGGACATATGTGGTATAATTTTTTTTGAGATGGCTCTCTAATAGATTTAATGTGTATATAGCCTAAGCCCTAAAGCTAATGTAGCTAATACGCTAAGGACAATTCCTATAAGAACCCCTACCGATAGTGTGAACATGGATAAAATCGTATTATAGCCCCGTCCTCACCCGCGATAAATATATATATAAGTAAATGCGCCCGAGGCATTAAATTTTACATCCTAGATGACACAAGCGGGCTTTAGAGGACCCAATGTCAAACTAAAACAATGGGCGTAGCACCGTCCAAATTTAACTCAAAACCCATATCTGGGGAGCTACTCTACCGATTTCAACCAAATTCGAAAAGTAATTTATTCTTACCTTCTACATTACAGTGCGAAAATGGGCTAAGCAAAAAGCACGCCTGTTTCCCATATAACACCATTTTAATCCTCTTTCATCTGTTTCTTTCACTTTTCAGTATACAAATCAAAAGTCAATCAATGTATTCGGATAAAACTTTGCACAAATAGTGCGAAATTTTTATTGAAAATGTCGGTAAATCTGTGAAATACATTATTGAAATTCGAAAAAATTTACTTTGAATATATTCCGTAAATATCGGCAAATATGTGAGTTATCTAAATAAAACTCAGTGAGCGTGTTTTTTTAGTAATCGTGCATCTTTGGGCCTAAGATGAATAAAATCGGGTGAAAACTTGCCCTAACCCCTATGCAACTTATATTCAGGATTTTGAATCCGGCTAACTTTACTCCTTGTATATTGGTAGTAAGGGAGATACGTTAATGAAACTCAGAGAGCCAAAAATAGATAAAATCAGGTCAGTACTACCCCTATCACCCATATACGTAATGCGTACTTAGCCCTTCCTAACTTGTAAACTTTGAATTTGCCTCCCTCAGCTTCTTGCTGCTGGGTAACTGTACTAATCCTCCTTCATACACTCGCCACAATACACCAAGACTACATTTACTATAGATGCAAATGCTTTATACCAGACATATAATATAATGCAAGTAGTTTTGAATCCCTTATATTATTCTTGCTGCAACATACATATCTATAAGTAAATGAACCGCGTCAATAACCGTTACACAGCATTAGCAGGATTAGTCAGCTTGTATAATCTATGCTAATGGATCAATTGGGAAGTTGTGTAATTAGCACTATATTTGATAGCGTACAGAGATTCAATATAATTCCTTTAAATGACAGGTAACTTGTATTACCTGCGCGTTTGCTAGTATGTATGAATGTATATGTGTATGTGAATATGCCAATTATAACAAATTTATATTTGCATATTACATGTCACTCTACGACCGGGTACGAATTTGCTCACACATCTGCCTGAAATACATTTTTTAAACTTATTGCTTTAAAAAGTTTTTTAATTGCTCAAAATTTATGTGTATGTTTCCTGATTGGAAACACTTGCTAATCTGTGTACGTTTCGTTATATGTATATCACATGTCCATGCTCCCAAAAAATGTATATACATGTATGTAGTATGTAAGTGTATGTGTTTTTTATCAAACACAAATGAGCGTGTGCTTCAAATGGGGATAAGTGCTCAATTACGATCTCTGCTCTAGGATATTCTAAATAAAAGGTTAGTTGCGTATACGCAACAATTTCGTTAGCATGCTGTCTACACAACGATATATGCCATATGATAATAAGGTCGGTGTCACCTTTGTGTTTACAAATTGATAGCATCAATTCTGTCAAATGTTCTTTAGAGTTTCGGATTTGATATTTTGCATGCACAAACGTTTGGTATAATGAAGTGTGCCTATCGTCACCTAAGGTGCCAAATAAGGTATCATCACTTTTCACTAGTTTACAGGAGAAGCAAAAAACAAACTAACGAAACATTGTATAGGTTATGTATGTACTGAAAAGATATTTGAATTTTAGTTCAAACTCGATTATATCTGATGGAAGAAGTTTAAAATTTTGCACATACATACAAGTATGTGGAGTATGTTTGATGATACATTATTATGAATTTTAGGTGTTTAAACGTTTGGTTGTTCTTCTGTGTGTGTGTATATATACAATATATTATATATGTTTATATGAAACCATAGATGTATGCATGCTTTAGACTCCGAAACCATAAAACCAAATTTAATGAATTTATCTGGATAACAGAAGCCAATTCCGACATATTTAAAATGAAATTAATTGCTATAAAATAAGCTTACTTACTTTGAAGTGCTGAAATTATGTTAGTATTTAATAAACAAGAGCTCGACAACGCTGAAGTCGAACGGTCACCAGCGCTCGCTTCTTTAGAAACATTACAAGTTCTATTATCTATTTTAGCTCAAGATCAGTTCAGTTGTAATAACGCTTCGTAACGGGATCCAACCGAAGATGTGACAATTCTGTCTTCAAGTAGACTTTAATCGCAGGAAAGTTAAGACGGATAGTTTCAGTTTTTCTATAAGAAATAATCGGGCTTGGGCTTAATTAACCAAAACCATGTACAGATACAAATTTTAAAAACGCAGTTTAATGAATGTTCCTCAGTCTAAAAATTGATTGAAATTTCCGACATCGCACATGTTAAACGGTTAACTCCAAACCTTAGTTGATAGTTATCGCGCTAAGTCTCCAGGAAGTGAATAACCGCTATGTCAATATAATCATCTTTTGGTGGCATAGAAATTTTTAATATCTACGGAAGTTACAATATTTTCTGATTGTTTCCTTACTGCGTCTCCTGGCTAAAATTAAGCAAATTGAATTCAGTGGTCCCCGGTTAAGGGGCACACTCAAATATGTTTAACTTTTGCGACACTTAAGCGGAGATTGCGAACACTCGCTAAAATATACATACATGTATGGTACCTAGAGATTTGGCTTACTAACATTCTGAACGCAAGAAAGAACGTTTTTCTCATTTACACTTTCCAAATATATATGCTTTTTTTAATTTTTCTTTAAATAGCGTTTGCTATTCAAGTTCTTCACTTTCATATTGCAAATATTTCTTTTATAAATAAAGCGCATATAACGCCTCCGCAAATGAAGAAGTGCTTGTAGCAATATCCTCCGTAGAGTCTTTTGCAAAATTATCAGAATTATATTCAATTACTTCACCTATTTCATTATCTGTAAGAGTTCCGAAACAAATTGCGTTACTGTCGCATGTAACGTATTGTCCAAATTCCTCCGGATCGATTGCGACTTCTACTTCTTTCAAGATATCTTCAGATTCAACATCGCCTATTTGAAAACCAGCCTACAAAAACAAATGCTATTACGTATTATAAAAGTTTAAACACAAATTTTATATCTCACTTCTGAAAACAATTTTTTATTGTTTCTGTTTTCACCAGCCACCACGACCTTTTTATTGGAAATAAAAATAAAGCTTTGGTTAAAAAAAATTAAGGTAGCAACGCTACTTTCAATAACTCTAATTACAATTCAGGCCAGCTTAATCAAAATTCTTCTTCACAGGAAGTATCAGTCATAAAGTGAATAATAATAGTCGTAATATGGGAAAGCTTTTCGGAAAGTCTTATAATGGTTTTTTAGTGATGACCCTTTAAAGAAAATTTTCTAATTTTCTTCATTTTAAGTGTTTTCGTGTTTTCTACAAGCGGGATAATCTTTCATACGTGCTCATTTCGTTTTACCCCATTATTTTCTTCTTCTTATCTATTGCCAAAATAAAGAGGCCAAATTAATTGCCCTTTAAAAATTGCACAATTTTTGGTACAATTAACCAGGGAATTAATTAACCGGCACTCGTTTAAGTGAATAATTCGTTCAAATACAGAAATTTTGCTTAATTTAACAACTTAACCAATTAAAAAAATCATATGTGCACTTTAAGTATTTATTTAAATTTTATATATGATATTAAAATAAAAATTTTAACCTTAAACGCAAAAAATATAAGGAACAAAAACAAGACAATGCACTCATATATTCAGAGATAATTGTTATAAAAAAATAAACTACAGCAAAAAAAACAGGGGGTATTATTGTATACCTATATACAACACTTATACACATATTTAGAGATCGTTTTTTTGTAAAATGTTAAATGATGAAGTCTGTAATTTTTTTGCTTATTGTTAAATCTTATCAAATAAAACGCGATTCCACATTCGCTAAGGCTTTTCTCTGTCTCCTCAACATCAGCACCATCGGAAATGTCTTTACTAATAAACAATACAAGTGATCAGAATGACGCGACTAGTTGAAATCCGAGTGACTGTCTGTCCGCCCGTCTTCCCCTTGCGGGTAGGGGTAAATTCAACTAAAAGCCAAATGCACTATGACTGTTAATTTATTTTGCCCAGAATTATCACCATAGTAAATGATATCAGAAATGGTGTTATAATACTCAGCTTGAACTGATATTATAGACTTTAAATGAGATTCCAAATAAAAAGACATTTGAAGTTCAATCGACAAATGTCACCAGTCATTGAGTAAGGCGGAACTCAACTGGCAGTAGTTTCGGCAACACAGTCTGACCGGATATTCAACTCTGGTACCAAGGGAAGCAGAATGCCCTTGGACTTCGGTTCAATCTGCTCATTGGGTTCGGCCCTTTGGGGAGTATCGTAGTGGCTGTGGTTTAAGCCTAATTGCTGGAAGGACTGAATTTTCAGTTCGAAAAAAGAAGTTGCACAAGCAACTGGGTTCCGTACCCGAAAACGGAAGAGGTTTTAGGTCGGCCTCGAATCTTACCAAGATGGTCGGTGTGCCCCTACACACTGGCCACTGGTAACCAAATTAATACTTGCAAAAAGCTCGTATTCTTTGGGGCGCTTATCAACGCATTGTTTTGATACGTTGTGCTTTGGAGCACTGTGAGGTAAGGCCGTCCACGGCAGGTACTCACGTAAAACACACCGGACGTTGTCCGTCTGTCCGTGCAAGCGAAAACTTAAGTAAAAATTGAGATATCCTGATAAAATGTGTACACATATGTACATGTTAATGCACATGTCTTCCAAACCGCTCACGATATATCAACCAAACGTGCTGAGAAGAAGTAGATTTATCACCTCTTCATACTCTGTGAAAATGGGTAAAATCGGAAAAATCCCGCCCGCTTGCATCAAAAATGGGTAAAAGCAGGTCAACACTTGCCTTAGCCCCCGTTTACCCAACATACATATTTTCGAACCTCAGGTTCATTTTATACCTCATTTATCGGTCAATGTATAAGAAATCTTAATGAAATTTAGAAATATTCTTTTTTTTTTTAATAACTCTTTAATTAAATGGATGAAATGACGGTGGAATTCTCTTAGTTTAATATAAAGTTTTGCCAAGGTGCCACCGTTTTTGTTTCTTGCAAGTGGCAAGAGTATGAAATGTTTGGTCCTTCCTTACTTGTTATAACGTAAGTTTTTTGTGAAACAACAGGGAAAAATTAACGGTATATTTTATTCAAGAACACATATTTTAAACTAATTATGCGAGGAAACCATATAACCGGGTTTATTTAAGCGACAATATTTACTCGTATTTTGTTTGTAATATAACATATTTTTGACCGAGCAGGTGATTCCAATAAGCAGGAAAATCAATTAACCAGGGCAATTAAGCGAGAGATACTGTATATTGAAACATTTGTGACAAGGGTTTGTTGTGTTCGAAAATTATTTAGTTAATGCGTTCGATAAAAGCTTTTCGAAAGTTTGGTATAAACGGATATCATAATTGTTGCCATGTTTATTTAAGGAGTCAAAATAAACGAAGTGCGTTACAATTGACAGGTACTAATGGGCTGCCGGCAAATTCGGGTGTGCACGTATTAGGTATTAGATTAGAACCTATGGCTAGAATGTACTACATCTACATATTTGCTTATGTCTTAAGCAGTAAGATACATTAAACAACGACAAATGGGAGAGAATCGAATATACACAACTAAACTTAAAGAATATTTTTCGTTAAGGCAAATATCGCCGATAAATAGTCGTCATCAAATAACGGCATGTATATTTCTTGACTCGAAAATGAAACTTATTTTATAAACATGTAATGAAGGCTAAATCCAGGTGTAACCGAACGTTTTACACTCTCAAAATGTGCAAAGCTCAAAAGCGTGGAAATACCTTTATATTTGGAAGCTGGGGGTAGTATTCAATTTAGGCACGTCCTCCATCTTACAGTTTTCCATTTTTTTCTTATTATCGTATGTTCCTTAGCATGCTTTGCAATAAAAATAGTTGGACACAAACACGAAAATTTTTTCATTTGGATTTTTTCGTTTGATCTAAAATAAAAAGTTTGAAAAAAAAGTTTTTTTTTAACGATTTTTTCAATAACAAACCTCAAAATGTGATTCTCATCAATTATGTGGTACGCCCACACGCCTTCCATCGTCGATACATTCAAATCTGTTTCTCTCCGATGAAAAAATCTGATATGATTGTGCTTCTTTGTCTTCAAATGATTTTCAATATCATTGCCTCCACTAGCATCAACCGAAAAAGTTGCATTACATTTATCGCAACGAACGTTGGAATTGTCATAAGTGACTCCCAAAAAAGGATATTTTAGTTCAAATTATCGTTGATAAGCATTGGGCCATCTACATTGTTGCATTTTTGTTCTGTTTATTGAGAAAATTTCTTTTTGTTTTTGTTCTTTTTTTTAATTTTTAAGCCCTGACGCTTAACTCGGAATGCGTCACTGTCCCGACCAAACCGGTACGAATGGTCAGCTAAATCTGACATAACCCGCCAGTTCGGGTCATGAGTGAAACACTAGTGAGTTCACTACCCACTAATCACATCTGGTTACCCACGAGATAACCGACAATGGAGTTCACTCATGAATTTATCACGGCGATGTCATTAGCGATAACCCGTTTGTACAATTCACTAGTGACCTCACCACTTGTACATTACCAGATACTCCAACATATATCACCGACTATTTTCACTTTCACTAAAAAAGGAAGAAAACAAGAAAAAACGTTAATTTCGAAGCTATAATACCCTTCTCTAATACAAAGGTTTCTTACAAAAACTTGATTCCGAACGTTCAATTTGTATGGCAGCCATATGAGTGATCTGTTTTGAACTATTTCTTCGGACAATATATTGTTGTCTTAAACAATAACTCGTGCCTAATTCCATAAAGATACCTAGTCAAATAAAAAAGTTTTCAATGCAAACACTTTATTCCGACAGTTAATATGGTAGCTATATGCTTTAATCATCCGATCTATACAATTTCTTCGGAGATTGCATAATAGCCATATATAATAATCAATGCCAAATTTCTTGAAGGTACCTTGCCAAATGAAAGAGAGCAGTTTCTTAATGAGAAAAGGACAGGTTCAAAATTTCAGATCGATAGCTTAAAAACTGAGGAACTAGTACGTATGTATATATACAGACAGACCGACAGATCATTTAAGTATATATATTTAATAGAGTCTCCGATGTTTCCTTCTGTTACTGTTCTGTTACAAATAACGTAATGTTCAGGGTATAATTACAATAATAACAAGTAAGGAAGGGCTACGTTCGGATGTAACCGAACATTTTATACTCTCGCAAAGTCAAATGGTATACTCGTTTGAGATTTCTTTGTGGATTGGCTGATATTTTCGGTAGAAGGTCAACTATAGACACTGGGGTCCACATATTTAGTGCTTAGGGGCTGGCACAGTTTTGGTTCGATTTAGACAATTTTTGACCGCAAGGTGGCATACTTTAATTGCATTATTCACGCAAAGTTTTACCCCGATATAATCATTGTTACCTAATTTGCATAGTGGAAAGTGAAAGAATCAGATGGAATTGAAAATGGTGTTATATGGGAAATAGGCGTGGTTGTAGTCCGATTTCGCCCATTTTCGCACTTTAACATAAAAATATGAAAAAAACATTATGTACCGAATTTTGTTGAAATTGGTTAAGCAGATCTCAAGATATGGATTTTCACCTAAAAGTGGGCTGTGTCACGCCTACTGTCTAATTTTGAATGCGGTTCCTATAAATCTCATACCATCCCAGAGATAAAATTTAATGTCTCTGGCGTGTTTAGTGCTTGATTTATCGCGCTTTTAGTAGTTTTTAACAGTACCGTTATATGGGGAGTGGACGGGGTTGCCACCCGATTTCAAATATTTTCACACCGTCAATTGAAATGCTAAAAAAATTTGCTTCCAGTGAATTTTGTTTTAATAGCATCAGCGGTTTAGGAGATATGCACAATAAACATATTAGAGGCGGGACCACGCCTACTTTAAAAAAAAAATTTACCGCAGATGCCCCTCCCTAATGTGATCCTGTGTACCAAATAACAGTCTTGTATCTTATTGCGGAGCTTAGTTATTGCAATTTATTTGTTTTTGATTAATGGCGTTTTGTGGTCGTGGCAGTGGTCCGATTACGCCCATCTGCAATACCAACCGTCTCACGGTACCAAGAAACATGTCTACCAAGTTTCATAAAGATATTTCAAATTTTATTTTAGTTACAGCTTGCACGGACGGACGGACAGACGGACGGACAGACAGTCACCCGGATTTCAACTCGTCCCTTAATCCTGATCATTTAGATATATATAACCCTATATCTAACTCGATTAGTTTTAGGTGATACAAACAACCATTAGGTGAACAAAACTATTATTCTCTGTAGCAGCAGGTTGCGAGAGTATAAAAAGGAATAAAGTTGATGTTAAAATTGCCTAAATACTTACATATGATGGTTGTCGTGGCTAATCTCTCCCCGCGGTTATACACTTACTAATGCGAATTTTAACGTGGCATTATGAAACGATTACACCGAACCTCGTAACCACCTTTATATCAGTATATTTGACCATAACCGTAAACAAGTATATATAACACGTTATATGTTAATTAATTCACTAATTTATATAAGTATATTCACTATTACAATAGAAATAAATACTATTTACGCGTACATACATATTTATATAAATATTTGATAGCACTTTCAACTTAATCAAGCATGGAGTTTTGTGAAAATAAATTTGCGACAATTTTCCAATTCTTACCTCTCATAAGCCTTATTCCGATTCCAATTTTTTGCCACGTTCTATATTTTTACTTTCTTTTCATGTAACTTTATCGCGGATTTCGACTTTAAATACGTACACCAAGTAGAAAAAGTATCCGCTTACTTGATACCAAATTTTATAAACTAAAATAAAAGTTTGACGAATTAAGTAATTTAAACATTTTCCACAAATTTCAAATATATATCTCACAGATTGACCGATATTTCCGGAAAAAGTCAACCATACGCACTGGGGTCCACATATTCGGTATTTGGGCGTTTGAATGATTACGGTCCGAATTTGGCAATTTTTAGACTTGAGATGGCATACCTTGAATTAAATATTCGAGCAAAATTTGATCCCGATATATTGATACGTGCTTGATTTGTACACTAGGATGTGAAAAAATTGTTGGAATTTAAAGTTGTGTTATATGGGAAGTAGAAGTGGTTACTTTCCGATTACGCCCATTTTAGCACTGGCATGAAAATGTCAAAATAGTTGTACCAAATTTGGTTGAAATTGGTGGAGTAGGTTCGGAGATATGTAATTTCGTAAATATAGGCCCATTGTCCAATTCTGACAACTGCTCCTATAAAGCCCGTGTGTGTGATCATGTACTTAAAATTGAATGTCTTTGAAGCATTGGTTAATTTATTCTAGTTTTAGTAATTTTTCACAAAGCCGTTAGTTGAGGAGTGGGCGGGGTTATCATCAGATTTCACCTATTTTTACGCTGTCGTAAGAGGTGTTCAAAAAATATATCCTGTGCAAATTTGTGTGATATGGTTTGACTAGTTTGGGAGATATATACAATAAACCTGTTAAGTGGTGGGGTCACACCAACTTTTATCAAATTTTCAGACTACAGGTGCCCCTCATTATTGCGTTTTGTTGTACCAAATTAAAGTTTTGTATCTTAATTTTCGGCTAAGCTATGGCTACTTATTGGTTTTCGATTTATGCCGTTTTGTGGGCGTGGCAGTGGTCTAATTATGCCCATCTAGCAACGTGTTGCAAGAGTATAAAAAGTTTAATAGCTGTTGGGATAGCCTTGAATTTTTAGCACTTCTGCTAGACGTTCAAGCATGGAATGACTTATTTCTTTTTACTTGTATATTCAGCTGATATTTTACTCCATTCATCCAAAACAACGGTGTTGAGCATTTCTTTGCTAGTTATCGTATGTATACGAATTCTACGTTCCAGTAGAGCTCATAAATGCTGCTCATTTGGATCGAGGTCAGGTGATTGGGGAGTTGAATATAAATACATATGTAGGTGTTTTAGAGCATTGTAAAGTAGCGTAAAACGAATAAGTTCCGCTGTATGCTTAGGGTCATGGTGCTGCTGGAAGCAAAAAACTTTTAGCAACCCCATTTTGTCCGCACTTTGCTTTTTTTTCTTTTTAAAATATTTAGATAACCAAATTTATTTATTATATTTGGGGTAAACTCAATCCTTCCAACTCCCCTTGCGGCTATACACCCCTAAAATTGAACTACACCCGACCATGCTTTACGGTTGCAGAAAGATTTCGTGCTTTAAAGGCCAGTTTTTTGCCACACCATCTGTCTTACTTTTATATCAGAAATGTGAATCCTTTTACCATCTTCCCTTATACTTAATATTATTTTCCGCTCAAAAACACTTATTTATTTACCTTTTTCACTCATTTCGATTAACACTGAATAATTACGAAAAATTTACTTGAAAATTGCAGTTTTTCAATCCGATGCTCTAAATACAGCCTTTTTTAAATGGATTTTCTATTTGCCCGTATGTTTTGTTTTGTTTATATGTTACTGTCGGCTATTTAATGACTTTTATTTTCATAAAACTACGTATCTAGTGTCCTTAATGAAAATAAATAAATAAAAATAAATTGGTTTTTATAAAAAGTATATAAATTTATTTTTTCCAACAATTTATTTCTGCTTGGATTAAAAGCGGAGAAATTACAATAAATTGATATAGGTATAAGCACTAAGCGAAAACCTTTTCTACTTATTCTGTTTTGGTAGAATTGTAAAAAATGCGGTCACTTTGCAAACGCGCATAGAAATTTGGTGGTGAAATACTCAACCGATTTCAATCGAATTCGAAATGTAATATTTACTTGACATTCACACATTACAGTGCGGAAATGGGAAAATCAAACTTAAGCCTTGTCTACTTCCTACATAACAAACATTTAAATTCCATCTGATTATTTTACTTTTCAGTATACAAACAAAAAACTAATCAATATATCCGAATAAAACTTCGTACGAATAGTGTCCTTGAGGTGTGTCACTTTATGAGTCCAAATCGGTCGTAAACTATTCAAACCATCAGATACTGAATATGTGGCAGCCAGTTTCTATTGGAAAGTTTTATTTTAATTGGTCAATCTGTGAGATATGTATATTATAGAAATCCGTAGTATAAATGTATGTCAAAAAGTGGTTGAATCGGATCAATAATTCCTTTAGCGCTAATATACCTAAAAGAAAAAACTTCTGGTTAACTTTATACCGCAAATAACGGTAGTTATATGAGTTTTCTAAACGAAACTAAGAAAGTCTATTCTTCTAAAAATAACTTGCCCTATTCCCCATATATCTAACAAACCTTATGCACTTGCAAGGGTATGAAACCTCCTAACTAAGCACTCAATTAAGATATCAACCTGTTATTTGGTACAGGGGATAACAGTAGCAAGGGGCACTTGTGGTATACACATTTTTTAATAGTTTTAATGTACATATCTCATAACCCAATAAAGCTACTATAACTAAATACGGACAAAACCTATATGAACCCCAACCGACAGTGTGAAAATGGATGGAATCGGATTATACCCCCTCTTCTCCCCATATGCGAATGAATGCTGGGTCTCAAGATGGGTCATGGTGTTGCGAATACTAGGCCGATTATATTGGCCATAAGTTGAGCGAAGCGCATGAAACACATTCTTTACATAACGTTAATTTTCATAATAAAGTTGAACGATTTGTAATCATTGTTCAGGCGTAAGTCTTTCCCTGATGAAATGCCAAACAATGCTGAACAAAAATTACATGACAGCTTGACACGACTCACACTGGATCTGTCAAAGAAGGAGAAAGTATCTCCACTTGAATCACCCGTTATTATCCGTACCTTCCTACATTACATTACGAAAATGGGCTAAATTGGACAAAAGGTACGCCTACTCCCATATGATCAGTATATAAATCAAGAACCAATCAAAGTATGTGGATAAAACTTTTCACAAATAGTGCATTTAAGGTTTTTATCAAAAATGTTGGTCAATCTGTGAAATACATTATTGAAATTCGGTAAAATTTACTTCGAATTTATTCCGTAAATATCGGCAAATATGTGAGTTGTCTTAGTAAAATTGAGTGAGTGTGTATTTCTAATAAATGGTGCATCTTTATGCTTAAGATGATTAAAATCAGATGAAAACTTGCCCTAACCCATATATAACTGATATTCATGATTTTGAAACATCCGACTGACTTTACTTCTTATACTCAGAGAGCATCTTTTTTGTGAATAATGTGTCGTAAAGCCAAAAATAGATAAAATTAGGTCAGTACTATCCTTGTCTCCCATATCTCCCACATTTGTATAACGTAACGCAAGTTGCAAGTGTATTAAAAGTCCGGTTGCACCCAAACGTAGTCCTTCATAACATTTCGCTGGATTACTTCAGTGCCGTGATTTCACTAGTTACTTATAATATATGAACTCCCTAGTGCAATTCACCAATTCATACCTGCCGTACTGGCGGGAAGCTATATGTTCTTATACGAGTATGCAAATATACATACTTACACGTATTTACGAGTATACGCATACTCGTAAAAAGTTCGAAGACACTTAAATAGTAGTGAAATGCTCAAATATGACCATAACTCATTCTAGCGGAAGTGACGCCTGCAATGCTCAATGAAAAAAACTGTAAATAGCTTGAAAACCGTTACAAAGAAAATCGTGAAATGTGCAGAAGTTTTGTATAAAACATGTCCACGAATCAAATTTAATTTTTAAGATATTCATGAAGAATCTACTATACATCATGTAATTTTAAATATTATATAATATATGTAAGGTCTTCGAATTACAGTTTTTATATATTACACCTACGTATTTTGGTTCAAAAAAGACGACCAAAAGCCCGCAATCGAAAGGTAATGAAAAATTAACGGATAGAGAGCCAAAGGACATCCCTCTATTTCTTTTACGAGCAAAATTTTCCGATAAAAGTGCTTCGTATATTTTGTACACCACATTTCCTCTATAGAGAAGTTATGTTATTCTATAATAATATGGTACTAAAAGAGATTAATTCTACTATTAAATTCTTCTCTCATAAGCTCGAGGTCAATATAAAATCAAATTATATTTCTAAACATTAAAATTTATTTCATTAAGAATAAATTCCGAATATAATGTTTCCAATGTTATTTTTACACAAATATTTTTTACTTCTGCCAATCATCTGTTGAAATATTTAAACCCTGATAATTATTCTGTCAATTTGGGGTTCATAAAAATAAAAACTTTCCTTAGTAAGAAGCTAAAATTGCATAACATACATTTAAATGCTTAATCCTTTTGAAGTTTTGTATAGACTCCGGTGCAAACATTCAACTTAAATTTAATTATAAAAACTTTTAGTGATTTGATGATAATTGTTATGAGAGGTGGGCACACATAACAGTCAAGAGCAACTAGGAAGCTGAATAACTTAACGCGCTTACAATCTCTACTCTCTACATTGCTTTACCTCTGCTTTACTCAAACTGTTTGATATTCCCAAATAAGAGGCCCTATATAAATAAGGTTAAATATTTCATCCCCTAAGATCGTTCAAATGCTTGCCGATTTGCTCTCCACTTCTCTACGCGTTCAGCATTAAAAGTCTCTTCTTAAATTATACTGTATTTTGTGCTTTTATTAAAGCCATAGACACAATCTTAATTTTTTCGCTCAAAAGAAGGGTTATATTTGCATGTCCAGGTGTAAAAAAAACTAATAAATGGTTTCAAACTTGTATCGACGGTTTCCCCCTGTTTTGTCTCAGATATATGGGGAGATTAAGTTTGAGCATGGCGAATGTGTGTTCTAAGATACCTCCACATTGGAGCTGTGAAACCAAGAAAAATCAAAACTTTCTAACATTTTTATCTCGAACATTCCAAAATCTTCTCATAAGTGAACTTTTAACAAATCGAAGCATTTTTTTCAAACATTAATTGTTCATCAATAATTATATTTTATGGCCGTACTTAATCTTCACAGTCGTACGGATACTTAATTTAATCCAATTTGAACGCGATTATAACAGCTTTATTTATCACGAGAAACGTATCATTCATTTGTCAAAATACATATAAGTGGACACAGAGTGGATGTACAGATTAATGTATGTTCTTTAATTTTTTTACATTAATCTATTTTCCACTGTTTTCTCTTGTCAACTGGACTAAATCATTGTAAACCATCAATTCGAATGATAATTTTTATACCCTGTAGAGCACCATATTTATTATGTGATAGAAATCATTGTATTCGTGTCTATAAAACACATTGCTTTAAAACCACTGATTTATTATAAAATGTTACTATATATAAAGACAAACTGCTTTCTTTGAAAATTTTTAATGCTTTTAACATCATCTAAGCGGTAGGCAACCAGGTACTGCCATATTATATCTTAACAACAACTAGTAATGTGAGCTTTCATTATCATTCCGTAGTAATGTGAGCTTTCATTGCCGGAGTGTAAGCCGCAAGCTCTAGTGAAGGAATGTACTTTAGGTACAAGGTTAGAAGCATGCATTGCCTCTGACAAGCTCTGATTTATTGCCGCATTCCGAGACGGTAAAACGAAGAACAGGCCTCAGGGAACTGGCATAAGAACATAGGCATCAAGCGTGTACATATTATATTTATCTATATTTTGTTAAAAAAAAAAAGTTAAAAAAAGCTGGAATAATAATCACTCACAAAGGTGCTCAGTGTGCCAGCACGATAGTACTTCGGGCGAAAGCGGGTGGAAATTAAATGATATGATGGAGCTCTGGTATGAACTCAAGAGACCAATATAAATTACAAAGTTATGGTATGTAGTTCAAAAGGAGCATACTAAAATGAAAGAATATAGATGGAAAATTTTGATTTATTGGAAATGTCCTAAGCCTCATCGCCCTGCAGATAAGATCACTTTTCTCTAGTAGTGAAGAAAATTGAAAAACTCTGGCTAGGCTACTTTAAAAATAACTTGAGGTACTTAAAATACAGAAACCAAATAAACTAGATGAGAAGCCATGCTCATATTGATCACTATGCATGCTGGGCCCGATGGGAAAAATATCCAAACGTGCGTTTATGTACGTCTGAAAAAGGTTTACCGATTATGTATATGCTGATATATAATAGTAGACCGCTTAGGCAGCAATATAATAAATGAGTGATGTACACTGGTCACTTTTTGCTTTCACATAAGCCCTAACACGCACAGTTTTTATTGATATTGGCGACGCTGCCCGAACCAAAGTTGTTTTGAGACTCTCCAAATTTCCCTGCGGTATTCGACAGGCTATGTTCTCCAACTCTGATCACAAACTGTAGTACAATGGATTCAAATTTGGACTTCCAGTCGGTCAACCATCTGCAGCTATGCATCTAGATTTCTCTATAGAAGAGAGTATTGCTTAACTATTTTATCTTATCTGTTGAGTCTAATTTGCTTCAAGCGAGTTGTCAGAAGATGACCGGTTGACCGACAGTAGACTTTTATGTAGAGATCATCTCGAATAAGTCTTGACAATGAACTGGTCGATATATCCATTTCCCTTGAATTAATTAGTTTTCTAAAGGGATTTCTGCGAATGCGTTCGAGAACAATTTTTATGGCTAAATTGGTTCGAACCACGCGAGGGCGTTCACTTATCTTTCTGTCATCAACTGTAGACGTTTGAAAAATACAATTTATATCGCGATAAACAAACATTCTCGAAATGTTTCGTTTGTTGAGAAGCTCATAAATTTCACTTGCGCTTTCTTCACACTTACAAGTATATACGGTACATACATACATATGTAAAGCAATCACCACAATACGATTTTCTTTAGCCTTTTATAAGTAAAAGAAAACCCTGAAATGATTGTTACATACAATGTATGAATAGACAATGCATAAAAATTTTAATAAAAAATAACGGCACCTTTTTCTTCGAATTTTTCGTCGCTGTATACATTGTAAACCTTTTAACTGAATTTATGGCCAGACTTAGGAGTTTGGTAGCGATTATGGGTGAAATCCGAGTATACTAGAGTAATGCCAAATGTTAACGCAATCAGTCAAGAACTTTTCCCAAAGGAATTAGCGTGGAAACTAACACATATGGTAGATACTGTGCCACTCATAGACCTTTTGAGTAGAAAAGGGGTGAACAATAATACGAACACAAGAGTTTTGATTAGATTTGTCAATACGGCCTTAAAAATCTCATAACAAATTTAACAGAAATCTCTAGTGATCTTGGGTAAATAATCATAATTTAACCGAAAGTTGGCTAGCAGTTTCCAGCAAATTCCTGACAAACAGATTTCTTTTAAGTCGGAATACACACATATCCAAACTAACATACACTCATACGAGTAGAGGCATCAGCAATAAATGAGACTCCAAATAGCTGATGGTAGAAAGAGCAATTCATGCAGAGCAGTTGGTAGCGTAGCAGGTAGTAGGCATCATGTCACAGTCAGATTTAAAGAAAGCAGTTACAGGAAGTACGAATGTGACAATCATACCGGGCTAAAGCCAAAGTGAGTTTGAATTATGCAGTAGAATACATTTAATTTCCTAAAGAATTTCAATTCATTTAATTGAGCTTTTCGCTTGAAAGCGCTTGAATATCAAGGGAAATTAAAAGAGTTAAGCTACTTTTAAAATACAAAAGAAATTATTTTCGCAAAGCTTGTTTTTTAGTTGCTTAGCTACACATAGAGTCAGAAGTAAAGAGATTAAATGTAGGATTTAAACATTTTTATATTTTTACTAGCTTAGTATATTTTGTTTCTAGACTAAACACTGATTATTTTCTGAATGTTAAGCTTAAAAATATGTATTATATAGCTTTCTTTCCGCCTGCGCATAAGTTAGCTTTTCTATGTGTGTTAAGTTTTTTATTATACAGTATACTTGCAGGTGTTCACACACAGGCACAATATTCGGCTGATCTTCCTGTTGTCAGTGATATTCATCTATAATTACATCTAAAGATACTGCGGTAAAAGTGTCTCAAGTTATTCAAAATGAAATAGTGAAGAAGTGGAAAATAAAGGTTAATCTGAGAAGTCGAAACGCGTCACATTTGCGCTGAGAAGAGGAGACTGTCCGGCAGTATTTTATACTCTCGAGCCCTGTTGCTATAGAGTATTATAGTTTTGTTCACCTAACGGTTGTTTGTATCACCCAAAACTAATCGAGTTAGATATGGGGTTATGTATATGTAAATGATCAGGATGAAGAAAAAAGTTGAAATCCGGGTGACTGTCTGTCCGTCTGTCCGTCCGCCCGTGCAAGCTGTAACTTGTATAAAAATTTAGATATCTTTTTTAAACTTGGTACCGTAAGACTGTTGATATTGCAGATGAGCGTAATCGGACCACTGCCACGCCCACAAAACGCCATTAATCAAACATAAATAAATTGCCATAACAAAGCTCCGAAATAAGATACAATACTGTTATTTGGTGCACAGGACCACACTAGGGAGGGGCAAATGCAGTTAAATTCTTTTTTAAAAAGTAGGCGTGGTCTCGCCCCTAATCGATTTAATGGGCATATCTTTTAAGCCGCTCAAGCTCTAATAACAAAAAGGCACTGAGAACAAATGTTTTTAGCACCTCTATGTACAGTGTGAAAATGGGTGAAATCGGGTGCCAATGTCGCCCTTCTCCCTATATAACGGTACTGTTAAAAACTATTAAAAGCGCAATAAATCAAGCACTAAACATGCCAGAGACATTATACTTTATCTTTGGGATGGTATGAGATGACTTTTCAAAATTAGGCAGTGTGTGTGGCACCGCCCAATTTTAGGTGAAACCCCATACTTTGCGTTTAAAGTATGGCACCTTGTGACTAAAAATTGTCTAAATCTAACCTTAACTGTTCAAGCCCCTATGTACTGCATATGTGGACCCCAGTGCCTATAGTTGACTTTTAAGCGAAAATATCGGTCAATGTGTAAGATATATAATTGAAATTCATATAATAAAATAAATAAATGAAACTCTCGATAATAGTATGTCTTTTTGTCAAAAATGGGTTGAATCGGATCAATACTTCCTTTAATATAACAGTTTGTCAACACCTGAAGTAATTTCCCGGGCTTTGATCCTTGCAAGTTGCGAGAGTATAAAATGTTCGGTTAGGCCTGAACTTAGAATTCCCTTACTTGTTAAATAATGTACTTGTACAACAATACAAACAAAAAAGTTTAAGCTGTTTGGGAGAAAATTGCAGTTTAGTTTGGAGAACAAAGTTCGGCTTTACAAGGCTATTTTAAAGCCTATTCAGACATATGCCATCCAATTGTAGGGTACCGCAAACACGTCAAATATTGAAATTCTTCTAAGATATCAGTCCAAAACGCTTAGACTTATCGTTAACGCACCCTGGTTTGTGGTAAATGACCAAATTCATAAAGGTTATATAAGTTAACAATAGTTAACTAAGTCAGTCTCTTGACCTGCCAAAATTGTTCAAGTTTGGATTTCTGAATGACCGACAGCCGCAATTCAACACCTTGCAGTAGCCACCGACCGTGTGACCGGCGGATGTAACGCAATACCTTACACAAGCTTAGGCGTCAGCAGAAACTTAGAAAAGCAGCGTCAATGGCAGTAGCGGCGATAGTAATAGTAGGTTATAAATAAGAGGAATGTAATTTTAATAAAACAGTTTTAGAACGGAACTCAACTTGTGTTTATTTAAAATAACATAATTCCGTGGTAGTCGACAACACCGTCGCTACCACTCACAACGCACATAAATATTCAAACTACTTAAAGTAAAAGTAGTGATAATAAAACAATAACTATTATTTAAATAGTTCGTGGGTAGTCGACAATACCGTCGCTACCGAATAAAGTAACAGTAAAATTTAATAAAAATATAACTTATACGTTAAAGATGAAATTCGCAGAATAAGCACAAAGTATGTTGAGAGACTACATGATATATAAATGTTCTGGCAATAGCCCTACTAGATAATAGCATTACAGCCCAAAGATATAAAAGAAATCACGTGTTAGATTTACTTTTTAGAGATTAAGTTATGTACATGTTGTAAATAAAATCTTTATAATAGAATTTGGAATATATTATTAAAAATTTCAACTAATTTGATTAATGTCTTACTGATAGATTGTAAATAAATAAGTTAATAAAAAAAAACAAGTATGGAAGGGCTAAGTTCGGATGTAACCGAACATTCTATACTCTCGCAAAGTCAAATAGTATACTCGTTTGAGATTTCTTTGCGGATTGACCGACATTTTCGGTAGAAGGTTAACTATAGGCACTGGGGTCCACATATTCAGTACCTAGGGGCGTGAATAGTTTTGGTTCGATTTAGACAGTTTTTGGGCACAAGGTGGCATACTTTAAACGTATTATTCACGCAAAGTTTTATGTATGGTGTTATATGGGAGAGAGGGGTAGTTGTAATCCGATTTCGGCCATTTTCGCGCGATAACATAGAAACATGAGAAGAATATTATGTAATAAATTTTGTTGAAATCGGATAAGCAGATCCTAAGATATGGGTTTTCACCTTTATTTATTATTTGCATTGCATTATGCAAAGACTTACGCCTGAACAATGTTTACAAATAGTTCAACTTTATTACGAAAATTCACATTTTGTAAAGAATGTGTTTCGCGCTTTGCTCAACTTATGGTTCTATGGTACTATTTGTAACACCATCACCCATCTTGGGACCCAGTATTCATGATGGGAAAACATTCGACCGAATAGATCACGTCCAGCACGCTTGAGAGTCGATTCGGCGACGTTTGCAGCAAATCGGATTGACGTATAGAACGTCTTGCCGCATTTTACGTCGAAATCTCAAATTGCAAGCGTACAAAATACAGCTTGTGCAAGAACTGAAGCCGCTCCAGCTTCCAAGCGACATCGCTTCGCTCTTGGGCTCTAGAAAAGCTCCAATTTGACTTACTGCTTTTGTTGATATACTTAGCTTTAGTGGTTTGTGAGATATATTGATATGTATATTAATTATGTTAGGGGTTTAGACCATGCCCACTTTTTAAACATTTTCAAACCCCAGATGCTCTTGGCTTATGCGATTTGTTCACCAATTTACAAATTTGTATCTTAATGTGGAACTTAGTTATACGGCTTGATACCTTTTCGCTAAAAGGCGTTTTGTGTCATGGCAGTATATCAATTATGCCCATCTGCAGTACCAACTTCCTCATAATGCCAAAAAAACATGGTGAAAGGTTTCACCACGGTGTTTAAATTTTTACTCAAGTTATCGCTTGCACAGACAGACGGACGGATGGAAGGGCTGTCACCCGGATTTCAGTTCTTCTCGCCGTCCTTATCACATATTATATATCATAAATATATAACTACGAATATATATATCGAGAATTTAAAAATGTAGCGAAATAATTTGATTTCCATCATGCGAAAAATTATGATTGGATTACAATCATAGTTGTAATCTAAGTTAAGTTGTAGATCATGTCACTTAGTCTGATACATTAAAATTAAAATCAATTTAACTTATACAGCTCCCTATAATCGTCATAGTGTATGTGCTAAAGGAAGGTACATTCTGATATCCTTACTTTTGTTACCGGTTAACATAATGCTAATTAATATATTATTGCTCAATTTAATTGAGATATCTTTTATTAAGATATATGAGATATAAACACAATCAAAGGGACGAAATTTCAATTTATATTAGGGTTTGGGCTCAGACCGATTTAATTTATAATAACCTAGAAAAAGCTTCCTTAAGTGGTAAAAAAAAACAAATCTTTTTATTAAAATATCGCAAAATTCAGGGGTTCCGAACGTTTTCTTGATCAGGGACCACTTTTACAATTTTTTTTTTGGCAGGGCCAACTATTTAGTGTAATAAAAATAAACTGTAATAATAAAACTAAAACTTTAATTTAAAATCTTTAATTAAATATCTAATGTGATCTTCTTCTTCACGAGTTCGGCTATCCTAGGACAGATATTGTTACTCAAAGCCACACGCAAATCATCACTTACTTTCAAACGATTTCTCGCCTTGTTTTTTATTACCAATACAGCAGAAAATCCTTGTCCACATAAATAAGTGATTGAGAAAACCATAAAATAGCGTTAGACGATTTTTCGGAGTTTAGTATAAGAAAGTGCTTTTTTACACCAAAATGACTCAAGTGAATTCGATTCAAAAGTATCTTTTCTGTTTCTGTAATTTTGTAATTCAATAAATTCTTCTTAGGCTTCTTCTGTAACCTCACCAGCGCCCGTGCTAAAAGGGTTACGAATCAGTTTTTGATCAACTTAAGTTTCTTCGGTATACTCTGGAAAGTAACGATTGAATTCGTAAATGAGTCTTAATGTTTTATTGTATATTTGCTCTAATAGCGTCATAATTTTTGTCCCACAACATTCTCAAATTGTTTTTTTCTGGAACCTTGCAGTTGCATATTTAATTTATTTGAGTGTGTGACGCTAAAACGCAGAATAAGGGCTTGTTTCCTTTTCCTTAAAAATCCTGATCCGTCCTTTAATGCCATTGGAAGTGCAGCTGTCGTGTCATCCTCGTTTTCTACTTCATTGTGGTCTTCGTTATTCTCAGATATGTTTCTGCTCGTTGTGCAAAATCTGAACCATGTTGCAAAATCTGCTAAGCATAGTTCTTCCAATTGATCGGGCCTTTGAGAGTAGTGCTCCAGCACACTCGGCACATATATGTCCGTAGAGTTCTCCTGTAAAGCATTCAATTCAAGTCGGGGCTTTATCATCCTTACTCGGTTGTTTGGATGTGATGTATTTATAAATATTTCCCCATTACTGGCTTCTGATAGATGCAGTCCAAAAATATTACAAGCTGCTTCTTGAGCCGATATTTCCGATCCATTTACAAATTTGTTTCCGATTTGCTGCAGTTTTCTTTTAATGGAGAAATTCCCTGCATTTATTTCCTCCATGGCTTGTCTCAATAATGTTGATACTCCTCTATTGGATTTATTTATATAATTAATGATATAGCTGCAGCAAGTGTATGCGTCCAGAATGAATTGAATATCCATATTTGCTCTATGCAATTTAAGGATATTTTTATTATAGGCATTTAGAAGCCTGTCTGAAAATTTTCTCTTTAGGAAAATGTGTGGCTTTTTTACAGATGAGCGAAGGCAAGCTTGTATCCTTCATAGTCAGTGTTGAATCGCTCATCCGCCAAAAAATTTTCGAAGCAGTTAAACCGTGTTATTTCTTCCTCTGGGAGATTCGTTAGAGTAAACAGGTCCTGTATTTTTTGAAATTGAATTTTTTGTTGCTCAATACCTTCCTCATTCTCCAAAGGGAAAAGTATTTCTGTCCGTGGCATTGGCAGATATGGCATGTTGAATCGGCATACTTGTTTTTCAAGTAGGTCTCTTAAGCAAGCTCGACCATGTCTGTGTCTTTGATACTGAATGAATTCCAGTACGACTAAATCATCCCTATCGGTTGTGATGTGTCGGTCGATGAATGTTTCATTTGTGTTGATGATTCCATCAATTTCCAATTGTGGTGCGTTTAGTAACGGACTACTAAATGCTCTCCAAATATTCCGTTTTGCAATAATTTTAGCATTTGGCGGAATCGACTGTCGAAATACCTGGAACATGTAGCTAGATCAGTCCTTATCAGCCTCGCCTTTTCAGAGCTTAATAGAGTAGTAGCTTCCTCTTCCGAAATGTATACTTTATCCACCAGTTTCTTCAATACGACTAACAACTCCGGCCATTTTGTCTCTGCAGCAAACATTGTGATAAAAATGTTGTAAATGGAAATAACATTTTTAATGCGCTCCAACTCGTAGAACTTATAAATATACAGGAGCATGTCCACGCGCACACAACGCCGATCATAGCGTCGAATTTCAGATTTAAGATACCCTGAACAGGGCATATCAAGTTTGCCACGAAGCTTGTAACACCCAACACCCAAAAAAAGAAAACGTTGGAGAATCTATACAATAAATACATAAATGATCAGCATGATGAGTATAGTTGATTTAGCTGTCTGCATATACGCGAACCAGTCTCTCAGTTTTTGAGATATTGATCATTAACTTGACATCTGACCGTTCCTCATCAAGAGGCTGCTGATTTGTCGGAATAGCTGCTATCTAACCACTATAACATATAGCTGCCATACAAACTGAACAATCGGAATCAAGTTCTTGTATGGAAACCTTTTTCATTTGGCGAGATATCTTCACGAAATTTGGAATGGGTCATTTGCTAAGATAATAATGGATTTTGCGAACAATATGTTCGGATCAGATCAGTATAGCATATAGCTGCCATACAAACTGAACAATCGGAATCAAGTTCTTGTATGGAAAACTAGTTCTTTTAACGAAATTTGGAACGGATCATTATTGGAGATAATAATAGAATCTCCGAAGAAATTGTTTAGATCGAATCACTATAGCCCATTACTATCATACTAGCTGAGTGATCGGAATCAAGTCCTTTTGTATTAGTGAAGGGTAAAATAGCTTTGGTGCAACCGAAATTAAAGTGTTTTCTTGTTTTTTCTTATTATTGATATTAAAAATTGTAAAAATTAAACGAATAAAATTCGACAATAGGCGTTGCACCGCTCACTTGTATGTCAAATTCTATATCGCAGGAACTACTGGACCATTTTCAACCAAATTTGGGTTTACCGAAGAATTTCTATCATACACTATGAAAATGGGCAACATTGACAACCACGGCTACTTACCACATAACAAACTTTTAAATTCCTTATGATTCTTGTATAAGGTTGTCAAATATCTCCCTTCCGCTTTTTTGCTCTTCATTCAATGCTTTATAAAAAGTGTTACAGTGATCGGATTTAGTTAAAATATGCGCCGTTTTGTTCGATGATCAGTTTCCATCTAGGCGGCAACTTCATAATACCTTCCTCGTGGAAGCCCCCCTCCTTATTTGCGAAGAATTCGGACAGCCACTTTTCACAAGCCTCTTTTGAGTTCAACTTCACACCACCAAGGGCATTCGCCATGGACAGGAACAGCTGGTAATCACTTGGCGCTACGTCCGGGCTATATGGTGGATGCGATAAAGTCTCCCATCCGAGCTCCCGTAGCTTCTGACGAGTCATCAACGAAGTGTGTGGTCTGGCGTTGTCCTGGTGGAACACTACACCCTTCCTGTTGGCCAATTATGGACGCTTCTGGTCGATCGCCTGCTTCAAGCGGTCCAGTCGTTCGCAGTAGATGGTAGAATTAAGCGTCTGGCCATATGGGAGCAGCTCATAGTGGATGATTCCCTTCCAATCCCACCAAACACACAGCAAAACCTTCCTGGCCATCAATTCCGGCTTGGCCACTGTTTGGGACGATTCACCGGCCTTCGACCACGACCGTTTTCGCTTGATATTGTCGTATGTGATCCATTTTTCGTCGCCAGTCACCATCCGCTTCAAGAATGGGACGAGTTCGTTCCGTTTCAGCAGCATATCGCAGGCGTTGATTCGGTCCAGAAGGTTTTTTTGCGTCAAATTATGCGGCACCCAAACATCAAACTTTTTTTGTATCCAGCCTTTTGCAAATGGTTCAAAATGGTTTGGTGACTAACTCCCATCTCCTGGGCGATGTCACGAGATGCCATATGCCGGTCTAACTCGATGTATTCCATGATTTGATCGGTATTTGTCGTCACAGGTCTTCCGCCGGCTGGCTTATCCATGGTGTCGTTTTCACCGGCTCTGAATCGTCGAAACCATTCCTCCGCGGTTCGAAGTGATAGAGTACCATCCCCCAAAACACCATTAATCTCACGGAACGTTTCTCTAGCGGATTTGCCTTTAACGAAGGAAAACTTTAAAATAGCGCGAATTTCGGCATTAGTGAACTCCATGTTTACACGTCTATAACTGTTGAACGCAATATCCAAACTAATCATGCATAGCGTTGTTTTGTAGGTTATATCAAGACCTTTCAAATTATGTTTAGTGTTGCCAGATACGAGCTCTGTAGCGCTTTGTACATAGCCGCGAAATTCAAAAAACAAAAAAATTTATTAGGGTAAAACTTTGCACAAATAATGTCCTCAAAGTATTTTATCTCACCGCTCAAAAATTGTCGAAATCGGACTGTTACTTTTCCAGGCACCAGACACCAAATATGTGGACAAAAAACATATATGACTGACTTTTTACCAAACATATCGGGAAGTTTATGAGTTCTAGTATTTAAATTCAGAGGAAAGGTTTTTGTGATAACAGCATGCGTTTGAGTCAAACATGGTTAGCCCCCAAATATTTAATGAAAATCCCGTATTTAACTTTACCTTGCGAGAGTATAAAATGTTCGGTGGCAGACGAACTTATCTCTTTTTTACTTGTTTTAACATAAATTTTGCTGATGGTGTCGCCTATTCGAGTACATTTGATTTTAACATTATGATGGCTTATTGAATAATCATTCTTATAGGGTCTGTATATCCATGAAAATATACATATATATGAAATATATTTAAGTAAACATTTACTTTTTGTGGAAGTCACGTTTGCATTTACGAAAGGAGAGCTGAAAGTGATGGCAAGTAGAAGTTTATCGGTTACAGTTCAATAAGTTTCAGGACACCAAATATAATAGAAGCACGTACATTCTTGCACTTCGGATATTTAGTATCAGTCACGTCGCACAAATTTTGCACGCCATCACTGAGCGAAACCATTATTGCGACTTAAGAGTTGTAATAAATTCTGCACTAATTAATTTGACCGCTGAGATATTTAAAAAGCAATGTATTTGTATGAATTATAAAGTGTAGGTATAATATTAGGTCAAGTCAAGTCAAAATTGCGATAAAATCATGGAAATAGTGGAAACAGACCGTCACGTGAGCACTTATTTAATTGCTAAGGAACTAAAGATAAGCCAAAAAACAGTTTGGAACCATTTGCATAACCTTGGATTCAAAAAGAAGCTCGATGTTTGGGTGCCACACGAACTAACGCAAAAAAACATTATGGACCGAATTTCCATCTGCAAATCGCTGCTGAATCGCAACAAAATCGACCCGTTTCTGAAGCGGATTGTGACTGGCGATAAAAAATTGGTCACTTACCACAACATCGAGCGCAAACGGTCGTGGTCAAAGCTCGGGGAAGCGGCCCAGACGGTGGCCGAATTGACAGCCAGGAAGATTTTGCTGTGTGTTTGGTGGGATTGGCAAGGAATCATCTACTACAAGCTGCTCCCCTATGGCCAAACGCTCAATTCGGCCCTCTACTGCCAACAACTGGACCGCTGAAGGCAGCACTCATCCAGAAGAGGCCATCTGTCATCAACAGAGGACGATTGTGTTCCTTCAGGATAACGCCACGCCACACACGTCTTTGGTGACGCGTCAGAAGCTCCGGGAGCTCGGATGGGAGGTCCTAATGCACCCACCTTATAGTCCGGACTTGGCACCAAGTGATTACCATATTTTCCTGTCCATGGCACAGTAAATAGAAAAGTGCACATACTAGAACTTGATTTTGATGAGTTGGTTTTATGGCAGCTATATGCTATAATGGTTTGATCTGAACAATTTGTTCGGATATTGTAGCATTGCCTTGGTAATAATTCATGCGAAATTTCGTGAAGATATCTTGTCAAATAAAGAAAAGTTTTCCCTAGAAAAACTTAATTCTGATCGTTTAGTGAGTATGACAGCTATATGCTATAGTGATCCGATATCGGATCCAACAAATATACATCTTCTTGGAAAGGAAAGGATGTGTGCAAAATTTCATATTGATATCTCCAAAATTTAAGCACTTATACAGATCGACTCAGAACGTCACGCTGATCGTTTATAAATATGTACATTGCTTTTTATATTCAGGGATTTGGCAACCCTAATGTTGCAATCTGCCAACTCACCAATATTATCATAAAGTTTAAAATTTTGTATGGTAAACATACTCAGAACGTTTTGACATACGAGCGCTATTTGTATTTATTACAGTAACTTAAAATATTCATATCAGCCAAAAAATGGAATTAAATCGCGAATATTTTTGCGCGATTATTTTTCAAAACTTTCGACGTGTATTAAATTAGCAACGGTGCATCGATCAACTTAAGTAAAACTTTGACGACGAAGAAACTTAGAATATAAAGTTGGTATAGTGAATTCAATTTGGAAAATGCAAGACAAGTTTCGTGATGGTCGTCCAAAGTAAGTTGTTTTTTCGGAAACTATTGATGCTGCGCGCAAACTGATATAAAGATCGTCATATAAGCTATCATGAAATTGAGAAGCTCATTTTCGCACCGATGACAAAAACATACTGACACTTAAAACGCAATAGCTTCACTTCCAATAGATGAAATATCATGAAATTTTTACTGGAAGTTGATAAAAGATAGCAAATTCTAACGCACTAGTCGACATATAGATGGCGCCACTAGAGTTTACTTTGTTACTGTTTACTTTGGAACGCACCATATATAAAGATCGTCATATAAGCTACCATGAGATTGAGACACTATAGCCATTAGTGTGACCAGCATACATTGAATATTGAATGAACATTTGAGTGTAAAGAAATTGATTCACGTTGGATCCTACAAAATTTGTCAATCGCTCAAAAAAAGCTCTGGTCTAGGGAAATGTTAAAAAAACACAATAGCGTCGAAACACGTCTATAAAATCGTGGCAGGTGGTGAATCGTGGATTTACGAGTATGAGCCGCAGTCGACAGCAGCAGGTGTTTCACGATGGGGCGAACTCAACAAAAGTTGTCCGCGCAGGCTAGTATCGTTTACACGACATGAGCTCTCACACATCGACTGAAACAATTACATTATTAAGCACTCAAAACATCGATTTGATGAGTCCTCCACCGTATAGTCCTGACTTGGCACCGAATGACTTCTTTTTATTCTCATACGTAAAAGATAAACTAAGAGGTCAACGTTTTTCGACCCCTGAAGAGGCGGTTGATGCGTTCAGAACGCATGTTTTGGATATACCTCAATCAGAGTGGCAAAAGTGCTCCAACAATTTGTTCCAACGCATCCAAAAGTGATTAGATCTTAATGGAGAATATTTTGGTAAATAATCAAGCAATTTTTGATGGTTAAAACTTCAAAACTTGTTTTTATTCTCTAATCTCGAAATATAAAATGAAATTCTCGTATATACAGCAGTGTTCCCAAATAACAAACACATTACTTGTCTCGCCTGTTCGTTATATCGAATTTTTCGTTAATTCGAAGACTTACTTAGAAAGGAAGGTTTTTCAATAAAAGTGAGTAAAATATCCGAAAATTGCAGTATAAAAAATGGTTTTATTGAGTTATTTGTTAACAACAATAAAAGGGAACATTTCAAAGCGCATATGCAAGATACCTTAAAGAAAGTAATCTGCTTAAAAAGCAAATTTATGGAATCAAGATATTTGAATATCAGTAATTTGGTTTCACTAATTATTTAATAAATGTTTTAATCGTCGTTTTCTTTATTGCAATACGAATATTACGTTTGATTGCTTCTTCTTGAAGTTCAGTCGATACAATAAGTTTTGTGAAATCGACATTGTTTCTTTTGAATTTATTTTTATGTTTTGTTTTTTATATTCAATCGATATTATTTTATTTTCAACTCTTTCTACATATGTAAGTATTTTTATGTTGTTTGTTAAACTGAGTACTGACAAGTCCCCGTTGTTCATAAATTAAGGCACTCAATGTAAAAAATGTCCTTGCTGGTTATAATCGGTTTTCGTTAAAACGAATATTCGTTATTTCGGAATACTACTGTATATACTCTATTGGGTCTCCGACGTTAATATTCTATCTATCGTTAATATCGCTATCGACAAATAATTATGCTTTTTAAAGATAATTCCGGTACTTTTGGAGAGCATTTTGATAACAACTTTTACTGGAGAGTGGAGTTTCAACAGAGAGGTTCTCCGCATGTACAAGGCATTGGTTTAATAGTGCTCTCAGGATCAACTTTCGAGATCCTCTGACATTCCCTGATGTCATTAGTTTCAGTGACAATTACATTGCTACAGATGTTTCGGGCAGCCACCTAAGAAATTATTTGAGTTATAAAAAGCATAACCACAGTCGGTCTTGTACTAGGGAAATAAAAGAACAACAGTTTTGTCGTTTCACGAATGCCTTCAGCGCAATTACAGCAACAATTTAAAATTTAGAAAGACATTTCCAAAATTCAAAACTTTTTAAATTCAAATCTTACTACAAAAGATATTTCTAATTTAAATGATTTTGAGCATTTCCCATTTGATAGTAGAATAAATATGGCTTTTGATGTCTATTTGTTAGCTCTGAGATCAAGCTAATAATTTGATAGTAGAATAAATATGGCTTTTGATGTCTATATGTTAACTCTGAGATCAAGCTTACCGACACATAAAATTTTTTTAAAAAGAAAATTACAGGATAATAAATAAAAGATACGTGTCCTTCAAATGACCTTTAAATATCTCTTCTCCTTGCCCTTAAGGTGTTAAGCCGTCAACTTCCAAAGAGCTTAATTCCCCAAAAGCTCTATCTAATAATAATAAGTGTCTCACAATTCCAAAGGCTCCCTCTAATAACTTAGTAGCATCAGTTAAAAATTTGGTAGTTATTCCTCCTAAAAAATCTATATATATTTCTAGACTTACCAAAGATCATTGATAGAGGACATTAAGTATTAATATTCAATTATGATAGAAGTATAACATCGTTTAAAATAGACGTATCTTTTGAAACATTCAAAAAGATCTTAGATAGCTTATTCTGTCCACCTGGGGCTTTTATACGCGAATTTAAGCCTAAACTTAGAAATCGTACTGAGGAAAACATTGTTAAATTACCAAAAGCTACCACCGATATAAAAAACTGATTGGTAGAAATTTAGCTAAGCATTTATTATCAAAATGTTAGAGGTCTTAATACAAAACTAACTGAATTGTATTTGAACTCTCACATTTTTGAACATGAGATTTTAAACAGCGAATTTCAAATATTTAGATGTGATCGACTGAACAGAATCGGTGGAGGTGTTCTATTTGCCGTGCATTCCTCTATCCCATCTAAAGATGTTATTGTTCCAAGAACCGACTCGTTTCAATTTAGATGTATTAGAGTCTATGTTAATAGTTGCTTTATTCATTTAACCCTATCTTATATACCACCCCATTCGGTCTTATCTGTATATATGCATATGCACCATGCTTATTAAATACATAACGCTACTTCGATGAGAGATTTCAATTTATGTTTGCTTCGTGGAAAGCTTTCGATGACTATATCGTTGAATAAATTTGGTAAATGCTTAGATTTAGTATACGTTGATACCTCTTCAAAGTGTTCCGTTTTTCAGAGTAATCCTCTTGTTCAACCAGAGGACAACGCGTATCATCCCGCCTTGGAAATATCTGTCGAAATCATAGGCAATACACGGGATAGTAATCATCTAACTTCTAGCTTCTGTACTCGGTTTAACTTTGCAAAAGCAAAAGTTGAAAAACTCGAGCCTTCAAACATTTTTAAAAAACCGGTTCACTTGAAGACTAGTCTAAATGTTCTATATTGCGTCGACAATATTTTGACCTAAATAAAAAATGTTATAATAATTACTTAAATAAAGTAAACAAGAACATTGTAATTATTCCAAAATCGTTTTATGATTTCGTCAACTCCAAATGCAGGATTTCCAAATTTCCGTCCGCGATGAAATACAAATCTATTATCTAAGTGACAATGATATTATATCCAATATGTTTGCAGAATTTTTTAAGTCAAACTACTGTAATAATTCTTCTAAAACTTATTTCTGAAGAAGCCGTCCTGCTTAATTTAAATAAGTTAAAACCATCTTTTAGTTACGGCCCAGCCATGATATCCTCATGCTTCCTAAAACATACTGCCCAATATATTTACTTGCCTTTGACCAAGATATTTAATTCGTTTTTTAAACGCGGTATATTGCTTCAATATAAAAACAGTAATTTATAATTCCTTTGCACAAAAGTGGATTTAGGTCCAAAATAAAAACTGTAGAGGTATCGCAAAAATATCAGTTAAACCTAAAAATTTTGAAGCTATAATCACGGACTATATAACCTTTTCGATTTCTCCGTTAATTTCCTCATCTCAGCATAGATTTCGTAAAGGGAATTCGACTATAACAAACTTGCTTGAATTTGTAAACCATGGGTCATTGGGTTTTAGGGAACATAATCATACGGATGTTATATACACAGACCTTAGTAAAGCTTTGGATAAAGTGAATCTCTCGATTCTTATACATAAACTTGATCTGCTGGGCTTTCAGCCAAGATTTTTGAAATGGGTAGCTTCTCATCTTTATAATAGAACACAACGAGTGATATTTGACGATACTCCTTCAGATACAATTTTACATTATTACAAATTAATGTTTCTTCAGGTGTTCCGCAAGGTAGTCATCTTGGCCCGATTCTGTTTGTTTATAAACGATATCCCTTCAGTAATAGAATTCTCAAAAATTTTATTTTACGCTGACGACGTAAAGATTTTTAAATCATACACTTCAACTGTGGAAAGGTGTCTGTTGCAAACAGACTTAAACAATTAGGTTGCATGGAGCGATAGAAATGATTTGCCATTGAATCTCAATAAATGTAATATGATGTGCTTTTCCCGTACATCTGTGCACCACTCTTCTTATGTAATAAAACACCATATTCTAGAGCAAGTTTTTAACTATGTTGATTTGGGAGTTAATATGGACCCAAAGCTTAATTTCAGTCTTCATATTGATACCATGGTCTTGGAAGCAAAAGCTGTCCTCAGTTTTGTTAAACGTTGGTCTAAAGAATTTAGAGATCCGTATATTACTAAAACACTTTATATAACTTTAGTTAGACCTATATTGGAATATGGCTCTGTGGTATGGAACCCTAGCTACCGAATCCATTCTGACAAGTTAGAGTCGGTTCAAAAACAATTTTTACTTTTCGCCTTAGCGTATTTCCGATGGGATGCTAGGGTAAGTCTACCTCCATACACTAGTCGTTTAAAACTTATTAATCTACCTGCACTTTCTAGTCGTAGGGAAATGCTTGGCATAATATTCATAGTGAAAATCTTGAATGGAACAGTTTGCAGTTCTTTTCTTCTGTCTGAAATTAAATTTAATATTCCTAATTAAACCTTTACGGTTAGAATCCTGTAGATCAAAGCAAAATGAACCATTCCGCCGTATATGTCATGATTTTAATTCTCATTTCAGCACATTTGACTTATCTAACTCACTTTTCAAAATTAAAAAGACTTTATTGTTTTCTCTTAATGTAGCAATTTATTATATTGTAACTATAAATCTCAGCTGTTGAAAATTTTTGTTTCTGTAGCTGAGCAGTTTCAGATCTCAACACTTAAAAAACTCTCTTGCCTTTTCTGACTCTGCTAATTCCGCACGTATGCGGATTGCGCTCCTCGCGTCGGTTGGGCGGGAGGATGGTAGTCGTTGGGTTATTATTATTATAATCTTCTGATTTTGGAACCCCATAGAGCAAATATGGATATCCAATATACTATACTGGATCCATACGCTTGCTAGTCTTATTTAAATAATTATAGACGAATTTCTTGGTTCTTAAATGTAGTAAATGCTGCAAGTTATATTGTTAGGCAAAAACTTAAACATATATATAGGTCAGAAATATATATCAGGCACAGAAATATCTGTACAAGAATCAGTTGCATTAGGCTCCATCTTTCAAAAGCAAGTAATGCAGTAATATTTATGAATACATCTCGACCTGAGGAACGTGTTCGAATGGTAAAACCTAGAGCGGAACTTCAGAAGTTTCCTACAGGTTCGACCGAAATATTCATAGCTGATATTTTAGATCATTATGTGCAGCGATCCCATCATAGAAACTCTTTGCTTAGCTGAGTTTGCACAATGTATAAGTTCGATAAATCTATTAGAAAAGCTCAAGATAGTGATTATGAAGAAGAAGACGACCGTGTATTATCTGGTATAGGTGATTTAGCCCAGATGTGTCCAGAGTATTTCCGCGAAATGGTAAAGCTTTACTATCCATGGCGGAATGAACAGCAAGATCTTATTGAAAACGATAACGAGCAGACTAGCATAACACATAACCACCGTAACAATTATACGCCTGCATCTAATCCAAGTTTCTTGAAAGTGTAATAGGTGGACTGACACTTCACGCAATATTATCTTTACCTGTTAATCAGCTAAAAAGAGAGTTGAGTCCACTAAGCAATGACATAGTTAATTCAGGCTTATTGATTCAAAATGAATCATAACTGATGAAATATCGATTGTAGGTGCTCGTATGTTTAGCTCTGTTGATGCGAGATTAAAACAAATTTTCAAAACAGACAGCCCCTCCGTTCGTATACCGATCATTGTGTTTGATGATTTGAAGCAACTCTCAACTGTTGGAGATAGGTGGATATTCGCTTCTTATCATACTGATTGTGGGAGTTATTCAAATACTTCGGATTAACAGAAATAATAAGGCAACGGGAGGATTAGGCCTCTGCTATTGCATATGACATCTGGTACTATGGCAAATTATGACATATCACTCATTGAAACTCGAATAGTTAATTTCGAGAAAGTTCCCGATGATGGCATACATTTATTTTGGTCCAATGAAGAGACAAATAATTTCAATGCCCTTAAACTCAGTCGAATCCCAACTAAAGCTATCCTTTCAACTGCAAAAGACTCAGTTAAAGGAATTGGTATAAGTGAAAATGAGAATATTTTGGAAAGAATTAAAATTTTCAAAACTTTTGAAACACAAGGGCTAACCCATGAATTGACACTAAAAACCATCGCAAAATATATGGTTACAGTTAATATATAAACACGTGTGTTGTGCATAATTATTTCCATACCTCTTTTGCAACAACTCTGTGGATTAAATTTTTGGATGCTTCTGTTGGTTTGACATCACGATTACAAAAGCCTTATCCTCAAGATCCTGGACACCAATTGTAAAACTTCTGAAATCGTTTCAATAAAAAAGAAATAAACAAATTTCAATTGAAAGAAATAAATATCCAGTTGTTCCATCTGAAGGAATATGCTAACTACCATATTTGTAAAAGTCAGGGTACCACACATTATAAAGTTGGCGTTGATACTCGACCCAGAGGGCCTAGGGCTTCGATATATTATATGTCGCTTGTATTCGAGCTACTTCAGCAGAAGGTCTATTCATCACAAGAAATTTTATTCCTCCTTGTCTTGAATCCAATCGCATATGACGATTTCGAACTTTTCAAGTGACCTTAATCTTTTATGGTAGTCAATATGAGTGGAATTTTAATGAAATTAAGTGATCAAGTTTTCTTAAAAATAATGTGTCTTAGTGCTGAATATGAAAGAAATTTCAGTAAACTGCATATCCCAAATATACTAGTTTCCGATTCTCTGGTTGATATTTTCCCCATTATATAAAATTTAGCGCCGGTGGTTGAATTTAAAATATCACGTCTTAAATGTAAACTTTTTGAAATTAGCTGTAACCAGTAGACTGTTTTGATAAAAACTCTTATTAAAAACTTATTACAATATCTAACGTAATTCATATATATAATATTTATCACAATCCGACCAATCGATTGCGTGTCAATATCTATATTGGAATGCTTTCAGAGATGTTAATTGTAGAAGCTGTATTGAATGAAAACTTGAAGTCGTTTTAATTGATTGTGAAAAGGTTGAATCTATTCTATAACGGGTATTTATTCCTTAAGTTAATTATCTACAAAAACTGAAGTTATCGTAATACCATAGAGTGTACAATATTTTTGGTTAATCCTTGAGAGGTATAAACAAATAAATTCAATGATTCTCCTACTCTCGAACACGCAACGTAAAATTAGCCGCGAGAAAAGTCTGTCTACCGGAATTCTATGTAAAACGTCCTAACATCTGCGATGATAGCGCAGTCTACCGGATCCAATGTAAAACATTCCAAAATTAAGAACTACTTATAAATGAAAAATTAGTTAAATAAACATTTTCCAGTGGACCAAATTGTGAATCTCAACCATCTCAAATCCCCTTGAACTCACACAAAAAATTTCATCAAAATCGGTCTATCCGTCTAGGAGGAGTTCAGTGACATACACATGTACACAAGAAATATAATATATACTTGTATAATATGTAAAGATATTATATATCTCATTTGAAGTTGATTTTAGTATAAATATCATGGACATGAAGCAAAATGTAGTAATGAAGTTTAGTGAGTCTATGACAAATAGTATAATTAAATAAAATACCAAATATGATTGTTTTTTAAAATTTTTTTAAATATAAAATTTTGTCAATACCTTAAAATATGCATCTGTCTTTTATTTTTAAAATTACGAGAGTATAAAATGTTCAGTTAAGGCCGAACTTAGCTCTTATTTACTTGTTATATAGTATTTCCGGGCAGTTAGTTAATTCCTTCGAAACCATTTAAGGAAGAAAAACAACTTTCCCAAAGTGGCCAAGTACTATACATACCTACATACTACTCTCCTCCTATGTGCGTAAGGTACGCCCTTGGCGAAGCACATATGGTACTAATGCTTGTACAAAATGTTAATGAATATGTATGTATGTGAACGTTTAGTTTGCTTGGAAATCTGTGCAGGCACCATCGAAGTGGACTAGCATGTTTATATAATGTGTAATATGTGTGATTTTATATGTAGGTAAATATTTTAAAACCAAAATGCTGGTAACCTGATAATTTTATGAGTGGGAAAGTCGTGTTTTGCGCACCTGCTTCTGTGTAAAGCCAATATTTATATTATGTATTTATTGTGGGTCAAGCACAGATTAAAGGTGGCAGCTTCGGTTATGCTTTATTTTACTTTCAACATTACAATTTGATCAAAAAATTGTTGGGTTTGCAAGAACATTTTTTATCACTTGGTAGAAAAAACAGAACAATAAAATATATCAATGTAACATATATCGCAACGTTTCACATCAATTACTACTTAAATTCGCCTCTGAGAATAGCAGAAATTTACTCAAACCGTCTAATATATATAGATATTCAATTTATTGGGGATCACCCACCACTGACTTAGAATTGATACTCGCTTTATTTTACAGAAAAATCCGTGGCTCGATATATAATATAATAAGTTTTGATTTATTCAATATGCGAACAATGTCTTTCGATTTTAACGAAATTAACACATAACGCCGAGGATCGATGTTGTCGACAAAACGAATAAAAGTGGTTGTGGAGTGATGTTGATCGCAGTAATCATATGTCCGAATCGGGGACGTGTTGAATGTTAAGTGATCGAGTGTGGTTTTGCGAAAGTTCCCGGCTGTCCTGTTGTCCATCCTTTTGGTTGAGTTGGGTAATGTAGGAAGCAATTTGGATTTTAAATGGTTATTATGTATTTTGATTTTGGAGTTAGTGCGTTAGACAAGCAACGTTGTTTTGCGCTTATTCGATTGTTGGTTGTGACGACTCATTATTAGATTATATTTTTTTTGTTTATTCATTTTAATGATGGTTATTTACTATTTCTCTATTATCGGCTTATAGGATAGCGACTCCACGCCTGGCTCAGATATGGCCAGAATGGGTGCTCCCTTGAAACCTTTGAAGAGGCCCTTTTCTGTATGTTAGAAATATTTTTGTATATTGTTTTTAATAATTGGAATTCAGTGAATTCGTTTTCCAAAAATTATTTTAAATTTTAGTTTAATTATTTCCAGTGGAGAATAAAAAGAGATAGGCAAATTCTATGCCGTATGATTTTATGTACGTTCGAACGTATGTTCGCGATACGAAGAGAGCGCGAAAAGAATTTGGAAATGTGCAGGTATTTCCCAAATGCAATTGTGTATGTGTTTATATATGTAAATTTGAAATTTTTTGTTGATAATACATCAATGTATGTAATAATCGTATTATATTATATAATGAATTTTGTAAATATTATATATTTCGAAACATATATTGTACCAAACTGTTTTCGGTTTTTCACGTAAATTAAATCCGAAACTTATACTAGTTTGGTAATCGTTTTATTTTATATTAGTATATACAACTTTTCTTTTTTATACTCTCGCAACCTGTTGCTACAGTATATAATAGTTTTGTTCACCTAACGGTTGTTTGTATCACCTAAAACTAATCGAGTTAGATATAAGGTTATGTATATATAAATGATCAGAATGAAGAGACGAGTTGAACTCCGGGTGACTGTCTGTCCGTCCGTCCGTCCGTCCAAGCTCTAACTTGAATAAAAATTGAGATATCTTTATGAAACTTGGTAGACAAATTTTTTTTTTAAAGTAGGCGTGGTCCCGCTATAATAAGTTTAATGTCCATATTTCCTAAACCGCTAAAGTTATAATAATTCTCTGGGAGCAAATTTTTTCAGCACTTCTATTGACGGTGTGAAAATCGGGTGACAAGCCCGCCCACTCCCCGTATAATGGTACTGTTAAAAAATACTAAAAGCGCGATAAACCAAGCACTAAACACCCCAGAGACATTAAATTTTATCTCTGGGATGATATGAGATGACTTTATAGGAACCGTGTTCAAAATTAGACAGTGGGCGTGGCACCGCCCACTTTTAGGTGAAAACCCATATCTTGGGATCTGCTTAACCGATTTCAACCAAATTCGGTGCATAATGTTCTTTTCGTATTTCTATGTTATAGTGCGAAAATAGGCGAAATCGGACTACAACCACGCCTATTTCCCATCTGGACGTCCTATGGAGTCCAATCTGGACGTCCCATTTTTGATGACTTTTTCCAACATTTGTGGCCGTATATCGGCAATAACACGGCGAATGTTGTCTAACGGTGTTAAATCGCATGATCTTGGAGGCCAATTCACGGTGTTGGTATTTTGTGCGAGTGTGGTGTCATCGACTATAGTAGGTTCCAATATGTGGTGTATTGGTGATTATGTGAAGGGCAGTATTAGGGTGCGCCAGTTTTTAACGAGAATAATGGTGTGTTTAGTTACTGAGTCTTAGCTCATTCAAACACCGTCCAACGCTTAAGAAGTGCGCGTAAATCCTGGTTCTAAAATTTATTCTGATCATTCCCTAATTACAAATAAGATATGTTCCCATCTCAGTGCAACTAGAAGTTTAACATGGAACAAAAAATTGATGTAAATGAAAATTTAAAGGTCAGCGAATTTAATATTCGTTTTTATTTGCGGAAATCAAATATTGACTGTATACATTAAATTTAATATATGTATATACTTATGTATATGCCAGTGTAGTCCGAAAAGTAGTCTTACCGCCTATGGCGTCTTTTTTGTAAGGAAAATCGCGCAGTAAAATTTAACAACTCCGGAAAGAGTGAATTTACATATTCCTTCGATGGCGATCCTCAAAAATTAGTGTAACGAGCTTCAACGGAATGTAGAAATATATGCAGGAAATGAACTTTTGTCTCATTCATCGTATTCTCCAGATTTGGCCCGTGTGACTTGGGGCCGTCCATATATTACGTCATTCTAAATTAGGGGGGGGGGGGGGGGGGGTTGGTCTGCGGATGACGGTAAAGTCAAAGTCGGTAAAGACGGTGGCTTTAAGAAATGACGATAGGATGATTATTGGGCGGGGGGTTTAAAATCTGAAAAAATCGATGACGTAATTTATGGACGGCCCCCTTCTATTTGTTTGTGCACTGAAAAACGTCACCCTCCGAAATTTCAGTGCCAGAGAGATCTACTTTGCACACCTGCATATAACATAATTTTCAGATGGATTGAAAAAGTTGGAGCATTACTAGGTCAAGTTTATTGAGCAAGACTAAGACTATATTGAGAAATTTTAAAAATTTTCTTATTGGACCATCTTTTTATGTACACATCTAAGTATCATTAAGTAATAGCAGTCGCTGTCGTAAGTAGCATCAAATGCTTTTATTATACTTTATCTCAAAACTGGATGTGTAATGCGACTGAAATTGTAAAGCTCTTAAAAATTACGAGTCTTACGTTTCACAAACCTTAATTACAGGAACTCATGTAATGCCAAATATGTAAATTTCTAGGAAAAGTAGCCAAAGTAGACTATAATAACTAGATGAGCTTTAGGTGATACTACTTTATTAGTTGATCTTATTTATAATGATTAGACATATGAAGGTTTCCTTTTATATATCATTCGCTTTGAACGCATCAACTGCCTCTTCAGGTGTCGAAAAACGTCATACCCAGTATAATCCGTTTTCAGCGATTGGTTTTCCTGATTTCTGAAAGACAACTGGCAAAAAATGGTTAGGTACCACTGAAAGTTTACTGTTCCGTGTTGTTTTAGTGTTTTGGTTTTCCCAAAAAAAAAACACGTTATCATTTACTTAAAAAAGCTTTACGCGAGTTAAGGAATATGTCCCGGACCTACTTCACACACATCCTAGAATCAATATAAACGACAAACATCTCTACCAGTAAAACCTAAAAAACAACATTATCACATAAAACTCAAAAACAATACAATCATATAAAATACGAAAGCAACTTTTTCAGGTAGCACACATAAACTATCAAAACAATTATGAATGTATACTTTAGTTTACCTAAATAGTCGTAAGCTATCCATACACATTAGCATTATGGTTTAGAAATAGACAGAATAAAGAAGTGCACGTCACTATTTGGATATTTCATTTTTAATGCCAAACAAGTCTAACTTAGTAACTCGCGCAAACAAGTTTTGTTGGATTCGGCTCATTTAGAAATACCCATACAATCTTGAAAAATTGTGTGGGATCCAACTTGAACCAATGTTTTTACAGTCAAATGTTCATTCAATATTGGATGTATGCTGGTCCCACTAATGCCTATAGTTATCACTATCTCACGATAGGTTACATGACGATATTTATATCAGTTTGCACACAGCATCAATAGTTTCCGGTATAACACTTTATTTTGGACAACTTTCACAAAATTCGTCTTGAATTTTCCTGATTGAATTCACCATACCATCGATAAACATTGGTCCTGGATGGAGCTTTTTCGTCAAAAATTTAATTAAGTTCATCGATGTACCGTTTGCTGAGTTAATCCACATCGAAAGTTGTAAAATATAATCACGCGAAAATATTCGCGAATAAAGTCCACTTTTGGACGAGATGAATATATTAAGTTACTGTGAACAACACAAAATAGCGCTCGTATGTCAAAACGTATGTGTAAGATCAAAATACCAAACTTTACGATAAAGTTGTGAATATTCAAGATTGGCACACAAGGGTTACCAAATACCGAAATATACATATGGTACATATATTATATATTTACATATATAAGAAGTACGGAAGGACTGTAACAGCGTACACACGTCCGGCACTAGATTCAGCAGTAAGTTGATCCTCTAATCGACTCAATCCATAACATTTCGGTCGCTAACACAGTCTCCTGTGGTCCAGGACTTTGCATGGCTATACCGCAGTCACGCCGCAGTACACCGCGAGATAAAAGACAGATCGTCGACGAAGCCTACACGAGCGCCGGCAGAAACATCCGAGCGTCAATATCATATAGAACAAGTAAGGAAGAGTTAAGTTTGGGTGTAACAGAACATTTCATACTCTTGCAACTTCCAATGATCAAAGCCAGGAAAATACCTTAAGGTGTTGGCAAAATTTTATTATAAAAGTGTGGCGAAAGAATTCAACATTCATTCGACGGAATCGTCAATGGATTGCAATCAAATTTGTATCATATTAACTTATATTATAGGTCATAGACAATTTGTTTTATAACTACATTTTACTTTCCATCAGCGAAAATTTTATTAAAATCATCCTCAAATAAGACATAACTGGCATAAACTCAATCGAAGAGGCGAAATTTAATAAAAAAAAACGTCAACCAGAGGTTTGGAATTCATTATAATACCGATATGAGGTTTAGACGAAAGTCTACACCAACTCCTTATTTATTCACCGCTAAATATACAAGGTGCGTTCCAAAGTAAACAGGACTTAAAAAAAAAAAGACAGAACAAATGGTTTAATCGGCAAAATCAATTAATTTTATTCAAAATAGTATCCTACTTTAATACAGCTCCTTGCACGGTCCAAAAGCATGTCGAAAGAGTGTTTTAGCTCATTACCGTTATGGCCGCCAGTATGCCGGCGCAAGCCCTTTGAATGGCCTCCACGTCTGCATAACGCTTTCCTTTCATCGCCAAATGCATTTTTCCGAGAAGGTAGAAGCCGCACGGTGCCATATCAGGTGAATACGGGGAGTGGTTGATTGTTAAAATGTGATTTTTGATCAAATAATCGGCCACAAGCGTCGATCGATGAGATGGCGCTATCGTGCAACAAACGCCAACTTCCATCTTCGCGATATTTGGGCCGAACACGTCGAATACGGCGCACCAAACGCTTCAAACCTCCAAATACCGCATTAACGTTGTGGCCGGGTGGAACAAATTCTTTGTGGACAATACCCTTACTTATTTCATCAATTGAAATGTTTCGGTAAAAGTTTTATCAATTTTAAAACAAAATTTAATGTTGGCTCTTTGTGCGAAGCTCATTTTCGCACCGATGACAAAAACATACTGACACTTAAAACGCAATAGCTTCACTTCCAATAGATGAAATATCATGAAATTTTTACTGGAAGTTGATAAAGGATAGCAGATTTTAACGCACTAGTCGACATATAGATGCCGCCACAAGAGTTTACTTTGCTACTTTTTTACTGTTTACTTTGGAACCCACCTTGTAGTTTGTGAGAAAACTTGTCTACTTAATTCCACTAAAATAACACACATTTTAACTAACTTTAACGGTATAAAGGCAGGTGGGAAGTCAGAAATCACTATAAGGGTATACTGGGGGCAGAGAAAGGTCGGCGCTAATTCCAATAACTTTTGATATTGCTGAGTTGTACTTAAGAATATATTTTCCAGATATTTATAAATACGATTAAACACCATAACTCATACGCTTACTGACGTATTAGGCAAAAGGTCTGTTAGAATAATGAAAAACATTATACTCGTGTGTAGTTATAGGTAGTTCGTGGATAAGTTTCATATATTTTCGTCTTTAAACTATAGTATATCCAATATTATACCATAAGTTCAGTTAATTTTACTACGATATTTTAGATATTGACCAATATATACGGTCTAAAGCAACCCGAAGTTTGAAAATTGTATATTAGGTATTAAGTAGGGGGGTATAATATATTGTGGGAGATAGGGGTAGTATTGACCGCATTTTATCTAGTTTTGGCTTTACTACAATACATATAATATTGTAGAAATCATTAGGGTATCTCACATACAATCACCATTATTATATATAGGGTTTACTAAACGTTTGAAAATCTCTTGGTATTAGTTATATGGCGTCTACACAATTATTGGAAAACATGCTCTTTCATTTTCATTTAGATAACTCACGTATTGGCCGATATATGCGGTATCAATGCAACTGGAAGTTCGAAAATCTGACAATTAAGGCTAATGGAAGTATTCGTTCGGTTCGACATATTTTTGAATTATAGGCCAACCGTTATTAGGAAAAATTGATTTGCTCTGAATTTCAATTATTCAATATTCGGTACCAAGGAGCAGGTATAGCCCGATTTTCGTCTTATTATCCTGGTCATTTATATATATATTTATCTATATACAAACGTTTATCGCGATTGGTTTCGTTTTTATCGATTATTAGATGAGCAAATCTCAAATGTTTTTTTTGGTTTTAATATGAAAATTATGGAACAAGAAAAATGTGTATTTTATGCTTTCTTGTTAATTTTAATTGTAGGTTATTGAAATATTTAAGCTTTTTATACTTTCGCAACTTGTTGCTACAGAGTATAACAGTTTTGTTCACCTAACGGTTGTTTGTATCACCTAAAACTAATCGATTTAGATAAAGGGTTATGCATATGATAAATGATCAGGATGAAAAGACGAGCGTTAGCGAATACGGATATTTGGGAAGTTCCTTGATACTGCGAGTAACTTTACTTGCAACCTGGGGGGTGCAAATTTTTTGGGCGTTCCACTACCATAAAGACTTCGAATTTCACCAATGTTTTTAAATTTAGCAGTAAAGTATTGAACGATAATATGTGTTGTTTTGAAAATATTGCCTATTTCGTGAGTACTTTTTTTATTGCTAATATTTGATTACCAGAGCCTGTAAAAGAGCCTATAAATCTTGAGACAAGTTCGTTTATTCATCATATTTGCTTCAAACACTACAACCGCACAAAGGAAATTCAGTCATCAAATAATTCATTTTGACCACCAACAAATGATCCCAGACAAAAATAACGGTACCTACTTAATGACTGCATTGAAAGTATTGCCAACAGAAGTGTATACGTTTTTTTTTTGGTTGCTCATAAATGAGATTTTTATTTTTTTGCATTGATTAACATCAGATTGATTTATTGTTAAAATTTTTATAAAAATAAAGTTAGTCTTAGTTAAGAGAAAAGTTCCTTTAAAGTCACAACACCTTTCGGTCCAAGTTTTTTTTTTTTTGCTTCACTGTACCTAATAGAAAGATTTGCGAACTTCCGTCTGACTTTATATTGCATAAAGCGGCCAATATAGAAGCTATCTTAATAAAATTGAGAGAACTTGTATATTTAATAACGGTGTATCTTTGTGTCTAAAATAGGTAAAATCGGGTTATAAGTTGCCCTAGACCCAATATACTAATATCAGGAATTTCAAACATCTAGTTGAATTTACTCTTTAACTTCTAATATATTGGAGTTGGTAAATGTAATGTTTTTCGTTATTTTAACAAACCTTATGCTGAATACGTCGGTCAGTGTATGAGTTATATATTAATAAAATTGCTTGAAAATGTGTTCACGAATATACCTGAGTTATTTCAAAAGTTTGTGTAATCAGCCCAGACTTTCCATGCCACAATATACCCTATATAGGGATTTCCGACTTCACACCTGTCTTCAAGCCGTTTAGGTTGGTCAAAATGTGTGATATTTTGGTGGAATCAAGTGGACAAACTTATTTAAAAATTACGTTAATATTCATATTAATTGGTTTATAGCTTGATCCAAGCCTCATATCCGTAATGTAATAAATTCCGATCCTCTGGTTGACGTTTTGCACATCACCTCAGTATACTTGTATTAAATTAACCCCTTCGATTGAATTTATGTCAGATACGTCTTATTTGAAGATGATTTTTATACAATTTTCCTTGAAGGGAAGAAAACTATAGTTATAAAACTAATTTAGTCTGTGATCTATAAAAAATGTGTAACAAAATGTATGTTAACAAGTAAGAAAGAGCTAACTTCAGGCGTAACCGAACATTTTATTCCCCCAGCAACTTGCAAGGATCAAAGCAGGGAAAATACTTTCAGGGGTTAGGAAAACTTTATATTAAAAAATGTTGCGAAACAATTCAACATGTATTATTTGATGAAATTGTAAATGCATTACAGTTAAATTTGGTATTTTATTAAGTTATATTATAGGATATAGACTCACTTAGTTTTATTACTATATTTTACTTCTCGTCAGGTAAAATTGTATATGTATTGTTATTAAAATCATCTTCAAATGATATACATGGGATATAAACTCAACTAAAACTATAAAGAAGCTTAATTTAATACATTGAATTGATGTGAAAATGTCAAGCAGAGGATTGCATATCATTATTTTAGGGATATAAGGTTTGGACCAATGTCTAGACCAATATTATTCATATTCCCATACAATTTTAAAGAACACTTCTTCATTTAGTTTTATTAAAGTTTCACACTTTTTGTCAGGTGGAAAGTCGAAAATTTGTATAGGCTATATTGTCGACAGAGAAAGGGATGATTGAGTTAATTTTGACATTGCCGAGGAAAACTTGAGATCATATTTTCAAGCTATTTTATAAATATAATACTAGGGTCGCCAGTGGTCGAATTTGACCAATGGAAAATTCAATTTATTAACAATGTTACAAGTATTTAAATTTTATCGAAGAATTTGAACAATATGTGAACCAAATCTAGCAAAAGTTTCAGAAACCACTTCTAAAAAAAAAAAATTGTTTTTTAATTTAAATTTATAGTTTATTATCGTGGAAAATAAAATCGTCCAATATGAATTTGACGTCGTTTGTGCCTACGTATGCATCTGCGAAAGGATGAAAAATTTAATTTTTGAAAAAATTTAAACTCAACTAAATCTAAAATGATAATAATGTATAATAATAATTCGTTATTCTATTTTACAAAGTTCTCAAAACTTCAGTGTAAGCAATATTTTTCGTAAACACCTTTTCATCATTAGCCAAATGCATAATACGCATAATTTGGCGTACCAACTTATGCTGTGACCATGGGTCCTGCTCTGTCGTGAGTTTTGAAATAATAAATTCCTCTTAAAACTGTATTAAAAATATTAGTTTCCGAAGTGACCATAGCATAGACTGAATTGTAGCTTCGAATATTGTCAAAATAATTTTGACTTTTTCTTTATATTTCTATCATTTGATGTGATATCGTCATATAATCCATTAAAAAAATCATTTTATGTTAATACTAGAAGATAGACTTTTACACACAGTGTAGACTCTGAAGCAAAATACTTAGCTAAACAATGTCTATAAACCAAGTTCATAGAACCAATATGAAAAGGATCAAAATTAGGCGGTTTTTCAACCAATGCACATTTGAACGAACTTTTAAATTAAATTAAAATTTTTAGTATTAATTACATTTCGTGTTTTACTCAATTCCATATTTTCTATATTTCTTTGTCTCTGTACTCCCCCTGTAAGCGATTTACGGTACGTCATGGTGAAATAGATGTATGTGTGCGCATCTACGACACCACACTTCCAAAAAATATTGAATTAATAGAATAAATCACTGAAAAATTTTCAAAAAATTATCTATTACAATATGCACTTGAAATTAATCTAAAAATTTCATATTTTTTTTTTACTTGTGTTCCCGAAAAAATAAAAGTGTGCACTTCTGCACGTCTTCTCCTTTCCAACGGTATAGATTTTATATATACATAAGTATATTAAAAAGGGAACACAAACTTTTTTGTTAGCGTAATTATACTTATATAGAAGATATCTCAATTTTTACTCAAGTAACCGCTTGCACGGGCGGACAGATGGACAGACAGACAGTCACTCAGAATTTAACTCAAACAACCTTTATGTGAACAAAACTAGTAAACACGTAACAACATGTTGCAAGAATAAAAAAGGGATTACATTTTCGCGTAAGAGCAAAAATTTCGGCAATTCAAGCCAATAAAAAGTCATCAGTTACCTTCTTGAGTATTTCGGTCAAATTTTGCTGTCGTTATTAGGAAAACATGTGTAGTTTATTAGTCAAATAGCAGTAACCTGAAAAATAATACATACCATATAAAAAATTTATTTTTGAAAGGAGAGTTATGAGTAAATGACTTAAATAATAGAAAAAATTTTACAGGTATATATTATTCATCTATCTAACCAGACCATGGCTAATATTTTCTAAGTTTGTCCAGTGCTGGACGGTACGTGATTAATTCTTAGATTCCCATCCGTAAGAAGACAAAACGAACAAATTTTGGAAATAAATGTTTGCGAACTTATATCTGATTCTCATCCCCAGAACATTACTGCTTCCATGTAAAGATGTGCTTTTTAATATGGGCGATCAAGTATTAGATACGACAAAGTACAGAATCAACAGCATAATAATTTTTAATTAATGTAAACTCGGTAAGCTCGCAATAACAAAAAGTTTTCTAGATAAATACTTGTACTATTGTTACGAAGCTGGGTACCATGGTTCCTAGCAATGCTTTAAAAGACTTAGATCTTTATTTTGTCGAGATTAGGTAGTGAAATTCAAAGTGTCTAGCCTTAAAAATGTGCACGTGGAGAACTAACTCATAAAGTTTACCTAACATTCAAGAATTTTAGCTGATACATGTAATGTACTGATACCTCTTTATCTTCATCACTTGTATTCAATCCGTAATCTTACAATGTATGTACAAGGTTTTAGTTATTAACTTCTACTCACCTGTTAATTATACTACGGCATTGTAAATATAGTTCCACCATAAAGAACACATGAATATATGTATTTCCCCTTAATTTTGGAATTGTATGGTGTACAGTACATTCAGTATTATATAGTTTTTGGAACTGCTCTAGCGGTTTCCATGGGCCTCGCTGAAATACCCCTGCTCGGTTATTACATTTCGTTTCTTCGCCAAAAAGCCACTTCAATATGCAAATACAGTAAAAATGTATTTCTCAATGACGCTTGAACATGTTACATATTTGCTTTTCGAGCAGACATCTACGGAATTTTGCTAGCTAGCAGTTAGGAATTTATGCATATATCGCTATGCATTGGAGTGGAAAATCGGTATTTTCACTTTCAACGAAGTTCCGTAGGTATGCATAGGGAATAAGTGTAATAAAACATTTTCCGCGGTTTGTAAATGAGAAGTGAGCTGATACTGCAGGAATGCAGAATTCAAGCCATCGGTTGTCAAATCTGAAAATTATTTATTGTTTACTACAGTTGTTTGAAAATTCCTGTTTCTTAAAATTCAATTCCAAGGTATCCTGAAATACAAATGCTGTAGGAATTCAACAAACGGCTCTGCTCCGTAAATGTGGAATTGATAGGGGTAAGTCATCAAAATCCTCATAAATGAGCAGAAATTATCTGCACTGTTGAGCTAAAATTTCTCAAAAAGTTTATGATATTGCATACGCGGCACAAGTTTTTATAAAATTGCAAGTAAAGTAGATGTTTTTCTGGTCAAGCCTAATACTAAAATTGGTATTCCAGCGCTGTTACTGTTTGTGTTCCAGTCTTAAATATCCGAGTTTTAACATTCTACTGAATTTCTTGAAACAAGGCTATTTCGAAAATCAGAGAATTTTTGAATGGAGTTCTCAAAAGGACACACTGCCACTAAAAATGCCTAAATAAAAATGAAAATTAACTAAAAATACAATTTTATTTCGTACATAATAACTTACGTATATTTGTTAACACAATAAGAGTTATTGCACATTAGCACGCAACACTTTTGGTTTATCGCACAGAATAACAGCTATATAGGTATGTCACAACTTCTAGAAACTTCTATGGAAAGGTATACTGTCTCTTTTCGACGTATACAGAATTTGCTTTTGGAAAAATCGTAAACATTGACAGTCATTTTACTGTCAGTACTGACATAATAAATGTGGGTGTATTGGTGAAACCATCAGCAGTTTCTTGTAGGGTATACATATGTGTCGATGTGTCAGTGAGTTTGAAACATTCTTCCTGCAAACATAAAATATCGAAAAGAATATACAGCTTTAATACATAACAAATAAGCAACCCTACAAGAACAGTGACTGGTCATATGACAGTCATAGCTGAAAAAATTTTTACAGCGCGCAAAACAAAGTTTCTATAGTTTTCTAAAGCGCCTTATGCAAAAACTGATATAAACAAACGCATGTGTGTGAGTTTGAATCTCTCTTTAACACATGGGTCTTCGGAATTGATTCACTATATATCTATACTACTCTCTCACCATCATAGCTGAAAATTGTCAGTGATGACTGAAACTCTTTCATAGCTACAATTTGTCATGACTGTAAATCTATCACAAGTAAAAAATTCTTTTACGCAGTACTAAATATAATTTTTTTTTCTTTAATAAATTTTAAACTTTTAATCAAAATTATTTATAATAATATACATAAATATAAAAAGGATTGCAACAAAAAATATAATAAAATAATAAAATATGAAAAAAAATTTTCACTTGACGCCATCTCCTCTTTTCAATAGCTCTGCGTCTTCTTCCTCAATCAGTAAATTTTTCTAAATTTAAAAACGCAAATGGAAATTAACTAAATATATAATTTTATTTGAAACTTTTTTAACTTACGCATGTATGTATATCATATTTGAAAACTCCTCTCTTTCATAAAAATGTATATTTTTAAAACCAAACCCAAAGGAAGCGTACAACACTTTTTGTTCGTGGCAAGAATAACACTAAAAATTGTGTTGCGCATTTGTTGAGTAAAGGATTCAGCGATTTCATTCTAACACATGTATCCAATATGATTCGAAGATGTCACCTTTTGACAATAACAGTGACGGTCAGTTGACTTATAAACTGTCTGTCAGTACTAACATAATAAATTTTGTATTGGTGAATCCATCAGCAATTTCTTGCAGGGAATTTGTGCAATATTTATATTAAAAGTTGAAGTACGTACGTACTAATATTAGTTATCGTCCTTTTGGACCCTATTGAACAAGAAACGTTAAGAATTTTTACTGATTGTGTGGTATTTTATGGTGCAGTTTATACGATGTATGTATACATACATATATAATACCATTATTTATTAATATGGCTGTAAGAACCATGAGAAAAAGCTTCAATATGAGTACATAGCCTGCGAATAGCAAGAAGAGTTTCAGTGCTATGAGGAACACTAAACCTTTCTACATCCGATTTGCACTAGCAGCACTAGGTCGTCCCAAAATTTGTAGGTGAAAACTACTTAACTTAACCTATTAAAGGAAAATAAGAGTTTAAATATATATATTTTTTCAAAAAACCCTTCTAAAAATGCTGACAATCTGCTCTAAATAATATATAAGTACATATATACAATGATTTTCAATAAGAGTGATATGATAAAACTAATTGTTAAGGGTATTTTAATGTTTTTTTTAATATGAAGTACTATCGATACGACGACTTTGTTTGCTGGAATGAATTCAATCAACCCAATTTTCGAGTACTTTTTTCAATAAATCAAGTCGTATGTCAAGCCGTATGTAACGTTCAATATTTACTGCTAAACTTGAAGAAAGTCTGGTTTATTGCTAAAGACCAATGACTTCAAATAATCCCAAAAGAAAAAGTCTAATGGTGTTAAATCAAAACTTCGTGGAGGCCATTCAATGTCACAATTTCTTGAAATTATCAAATCTCCAAACTTTTTTCGCAATAACTATTTCGAAAGCCGCGTCTTGTTGGAACCAGATGTTGTCAAAATAAATTTCTTCCAATTGCGGCCACAAAAAGTTAGTTATCATCGATCGTTACCGCTCTCCATTGCAGTAATGTTGCCACCAGCTTCATTTCGAAAAAAGTACGGACCGATGATTCCAACAGACCAAAAACCACATCAAACTGTCAATTTAGGTGAATTTAACGGTTATTCATGAATAATTTATGGGTTTTCTTCGTACCAGAAGCGACAGTTTTGTTTGATAACCGCACCACTCAGATGAAAATGAGCCTTCTCGGAGAAGATGATTTTCTTAAAAAAATCGTTATCGTTTTCAAGTTGTTCCAAAGCTTCAGTTCTGGAGTGAGAGCACTTTTATAAGGATGCATGTCCAAATCCTTTCTCAAAATCCGCTAGGTTGTAGGCAGCAATATATTCATTACTTCGAGCGGTTCTTTGTCTTGTTAGCCCTTGAACATTATGTAAAGAAAATGTACCTTCTTAATTTTTAACAATTCGACGAACAGCGAACATAGGTGGACAGTTGTTACGACCATAAAATTGCAAAAGCGCAAGAAAAGTTTTAATTGGAGAACAATTATTTTGATAATAAAATTGAATAACTTATAAATGTTGTTCTTGCGTATATCTTTCAATGATGAAATTGTAAATATTACTGAATACAATGAAAAAAAAAACTACAGATCATGACATTTTAAAAATGGCCAAAACGACAATTAGAAATCATATCATCACTATTAAAAAACCCTTTATATTTTGCTCTTATTTTCCATAAGAGCGGTACAGTACTTCGAAACAAGGAAAGTAGGGCTAAGTTCCGGTATAACCGAACATTTCATACTCTTGTTACTTGTAAGGATCAAAGCCAAGGAAATACTTTTAGGTGTTGGCAAAACTTCATATTAACCGAACATTTCATACTTTTGAAACTTACAAGAAACAAAGACGGAGGAACACCTTCAGCTTTTGACAACACTTTATATCAAACTAAGGAGAGTATCGTCGTGATTTCATCCATTTAAGGAAAGGAGATACACTATTATTAGAAAAAGATTCCTGATAAATTTTATTAAGATTTACTACATATTGACCGATAGATGTGGCATAAAGTGAACCGGACTCGAAAATATTGATGTTAGGTATATAGGAGGTGTTCACCTGCTTTTACCCTTTTTTGGCACAAGTTATAGTGCGATTTCGACAACTTATGGACGTAAGATGAAATACCTTGAGGACGCTATTTGTGCAAAGTTTTATTCTGATAACTTTATTGGTGTTTGATTTGCTTACTGTAGAATGAAAGAATCAGACGGAATTTAAAAGTTTGATATATGGGAATAAGGCATGGTAGTCATCCGGTTTAACCCATTTTGCAGTATCATATGGAATTTTTGGGTAACCTCACACACCAAATTTGATTGAAATTGGTCGAGTAATTCCCAATATATAGGATTTCACACCAGATCTTTAAATGCGCTTCTTTTAAAACCTGGTTGTGAAATTTAATGCTTTATTCAGTGAGTTATAGTATTTTTCGTACTTTATAACATAGCCGTATATGGGGAGTGGGTTTCACCCATTTTCACAAAGTTTGTAGAGGTGATAAAGTGCCTTCTTCTTAGCAAGTTAGGTTGATATATCTTAAAATTTTTGGAAGATATGTACATTAAACCATATAGGCGGCTAAGGGGGCTAAGATACGCCCATTTTAATAAAAAAATTTAGCACACAGGTGTCCCGGCAACAGTTTTGTATTTTAATTTGCGTGTTATTTATGGCACTTTAAAAGTTTCCGTTTAATGGGGCTTTGTGGGCGTGGCAATGGTCCTATTCAGTTAATTTGCAACACCAATGTGGGATATGTGTACCAAGCTTCATTAAGATATCTTAATTTTTACTCAAGTTTTCGCTTGCACGGACAGACGGACGTTATGCCAAAAATCCGCATTTTAACTCATCTCGTCATTGTATATGTATAACACTATGTCTATCTCGATAAGTTTTAGGTGATGCGTATAACCGGTAGGTGAATAAAACTATTATACAATGTAGCAACAGCAAGAGTATAAAAATGTCGCTGTATTATTAATTTCGCTTTATATTTATTTATCCGTACATACATATGTTTGCTATTAGGTTCACATACACATTTCTTTAGATTTCCCAAAAATTCTTAGGTTATCTTTTGCGACGCGGAGGTTACTGAAAACTTAAGAATTTGCCCAATAATTTTAAAAAGCATGATGTTTTATATAAGCTATTGTCCTTTACAAAAATAAGTGCTAGTTCTTAATCAAAATTTAAATAATTTAGGTATTATTCAATCAAATAAATCTCTTCGACTCCTATAAGCCGACCTTAAAATAATAATTCAATACACATATTAACTCATCGCTTTAATCAAGGCGTATTTGAACATTTTTTGGGGTGATAAGAAACCACCGTGACCAACATGAAAATTAAATATCGTCTTCGTTCGTATCTTTTGTATTACAACGAAGCGACTTTAACCGATTGCGGCAATATTGAATCCGACGATACATCCGATTTACAAGAGACACGGTAACCTTTTACTGGTGTGTATAAGCTTCAGTTAGGTAGTTATTAGAAAGTATGTATGATTTCAATTCATCTAGGTGTATTACATATTACGATAACTCCAAGTGAAAGTTCCTGAGGAACAGAATACAGACAACTATTTGTTGGATCTCAAATTCGATGGTGGCACACTTTAGAGGGACTATTCGTGCAAAGTTTTATCCCGATATATTAATTGGTGCTTTATTTGTATACTGGAATGTAAAAGAATCAGAAGGAATGTAAAAATTTGTTATATGGGAAATAGGCGTAGTTGTAGTCCGATTTCCTCCATTTTCGCACAGTGACATAGGAATATTAAAAGAATATAACACAAAGACTTGGATGAAAATCGGTCACGTAGCTCCCAATATATGTGATTTAACCTAAACGTGGGCAGTGCCATGCCCATCATTCATATTCGACCGCGGTTTGTTTGTTTTTGACAACAGAAAACATAAGTCACGTTTTTATGCGCTCTTCGATTTTTGACTTTTGAAAGAAATGGATCAAAGAAGATATAATATATTAAATTTTGCGTTAAAAATAGAGTAAGGTGCTCCAAGTTACTTGAAATTATGACTGTGGCATTCGGTGAATCCACTTTGTCTCAAAAATGTGTTTATAAGTGATACAAGCGATTTACAGAAGGCCGAAAATGATGATTGATAACGATGAGCATTCTGGAGGTGCGACCACAAGCGAAGAAAACATCGAAACAGTGAAAAAAATTGTTTTTGAAAATCGTCGAATCACTATTAGGAAAGTTGCAGAGGATGTTGGCTTATCAATTGGCCCATGCCATTAAATTTTCTCGAATGTTTTGGGCATGAAACGTGTGGCAGCGAAGTTTGTTCTGCCGAAATTGGAAAATTTTGAGCAAAAGCAATGTCGTATTAGTATCGCTATGGAGCCAAAAACAAAACTGTTATCATGTTTTTGTATTTGCCAGATTTGGCTCCTTGCGTTTTTTTGCTATTCCCAAAATTGAACAAACCAATGAAAGGAAAGCGTTTTGCCACAATTGATGACAGCATACCTTTGTACCAATAATGTGTAAAATCGGTTCAATACTTCGCTTAGCCCTCATATACCTAGTAAAAACATTTTCGAACTTTCGGTTGGCTTTATTCATTAAATACACAGTACAACAAATTACGACTTAATTTTTTCCGCAGCGATGAGATAGTAATTTTCGGAAAGAGGAGATTGTCCTGATCATTTTATCCCAAGAAAGTAATAGACTACTACATCTCAGTTTTTTGTTACACGCAGTTGAAGTTTGAAGGTCTACGGAGTGGAATTTTGGCTGTAGTGCGCTGCATATTGTCTTCGAGCTCCTCGGGCGTTGTTGGTTGATTGGCGTAAACGTTTGATTAGTGTACCCCCAGAGAAAATAATTTAGAGGCGTTAAGTCGCATGATCTTGGCGGCGATTCGACTCAGCCATTTCTCGAAATTAACGAGTTGTCAAACTTTGCATGCACTCTGTCCATATATAGACTTAAGTTATGAAGCGGCGTACTGTCTTGTTGATTTCATCAAAATCCGGGAAAAAAGTTGGTCAAAATCGGATTATAAAGTTCGCTCATTTCATAAGAAATTAGGCCCCATTATGCCGCCATGCCACAATCCGCACCAAACGGTAGATTTTTGGGGATGCAATGTCGATTTCTGAATCACAAGAGAATTTGGCTCATCCCAACAGCGCAATTTTGATTCTTGACGAAGCCATTAAGGCAGAAATGGGCCTAATCGGAGAACATGATTTTTCGATGAACGTGAATTTGCGTAATAGTCTTGGACAATTTTCAAGCATTGAACGAAAGTGAAACGTGACATGTTTCACTTTACAGAACACACTGAAAAAGTTTTACACAAATCCGTAAACAAATATGGCCGTTACGTGTTGTCAAAATCACGTCAGCTCTATTGGTAGACGCTGTGTGTATGTCAATATGTAAAATGTCTAGGCAAAATTTAATAAAAGTATAATATTCGATATACAAGTACTGTAGTTTAATGCTGCAACTGTGCAATATCAGTAAATCACTTACTCCATTTCCCAATACTACATAAGTGATGATTTGTAATAGTCCTGAATGAAATTCGGATTTCCCATCTTTTGGTTGATGTTTTTCTCATATGTCCCATATATTAATATTAGCGCCTTTGATATATAACATAAAGTATGTGCACGAAAAAAGTTGGTCGCACCAATCGAAACTTATATTTATTATCCAATTTCAAAAATATTTATACTAGTTATAGTTTATATATAGGTTTATACGAATTTAAAAAAATAAGTAAGGAAGGTCTAAATTTGGGTGTAACCAAACGTTTTATACTCTCGTAAGGTAAATTAATATACTAGATTTTCGTATACATTTATATTAAAAGTAAGAAGTATTGCATAAATTAATAAATTATATTTATATATTCAACCGATTTGCTGTGTATGATAGAAATTATTGGGTAACCTCACACCCACATTTGGTTAAAAATGGTCAAGTAGTTCCTAAGGTATGTAGTTTCACATAAAAGTGGGCGGTACCATGCACGTTGTCCAATATTTACGCCGGCTCCCTTAAAAACGTTCCCAGCCATCCTGGCTGTGAAATATAACGTTTCTGGCTTTTTTATACTCTCGCAACTTGTTGCTACAGAGTATAATAGTTTTGTTCACCTAACGGTTGTGTGTATCAGCTAAAACTAATCGAGTTAGATATAGAGTTAAGTATATATAAATGATCAGGATGAAGAGACGAGTTGAAATCCGGGTGACTGACTGTCCGTCCGTCCGTGCAAGCTGTAACTTGTGTACAAATTGAGATATCTTTATGAAACTTGGTAAACATGTTTACTGGTACCATAAGACGGTTGGTATTGCAGATGGGCGTGATCAGACTACTGCCACGCCCACCAAACGCCATTAATCAAAAACAAATAAATTTCCATAACTAAGCTCTGCAATAAGATAGAAGACTGTTATTTGGTATGCAGGATCACATTAAGGAGGGGCATCTGTAGTTAAAATCTTTTTTTTAAAGTGGGCGTGGTCCCGCCCCTAATAGGTTTAATGTGCATATCTCCTAAACTGCTTCAGCTATAATAACAAAATTTACTGGAAGCAAATGTTTTTAGCACCTCTACCTACAGTGTGAAAATAGGTGAAATGGGGTGACACCCCGCCCACTCCCTATATAACGGTACTGTTAAAAAATACTAAAAGCGCGATAAACCAAGTACTAAACAAGTCATCTCAAGGATGGTATGAGATCACTTTATAGGAACCGCGTTCAAAATTAGTCAGTGGACGTGGCACCGCCCACTTTTAGGTGAAAACCCATATATTAGGATCTGCTTAACCGATTTCAACCAAATTCGGTACATAACATTATTTTCATATTTCTATGTTATAGTGCGAAAATGGGCGAAATCGGATTACCTATTTCTCTTATAACACCATTTTCAAATCCATTTGAATCTTTCACATTCCAGTATGCAAATAAAGCAACAATGATTGTATCAGGGTAAGACTTTGCGTGAATAATGCGTTTAAAGTATGCCACCTTGTGACCAAAAATTCTCTAAATTGAACCGAAAGTGTTCAAGCCCCTAGGTACTGAATATGTGGACCCCAGTGCCTATAGTTGACTTTTTACCGAAAATATCGGTCAGCAAAGAACAAGGCGGCAAGATCCACAAAGAAATTTAAAACGATTTGACCTTGCAAGAGTATAAATGTTCGGTTACATCCAAACTGAGCCCTTCCTTACTTGTTATTCAGTGAGTTTTCGCACTTTTAGTAATTTTTAACCTAACTGTTATGAGGGAGTGGGCATGGTATTATTTGATTTTTCCATTTTCACAGAGTATAAATAAGTGCTTAAAATACTTCTTCTTAGCAAGCTTGGTTGAGTTAGCTTCAGTGGTTTGGAAAATATGTTGAACTTTTGAAAAATGTTAAGCCCACAAGTGCACTTTCCAACCACGATCGCTTGCACCAAATTACAGTTTTGTATCTTAATTTAGTGCTTGGTTATGAATCTTTCAAGGTTTTCATTTCTTGGCGCTTTGTGAGCGTGGCAGTGGTCTGATTAACGATTTTGTCTTAACCTTCTTCATAAGTGCTTGCACAGAATCTTTACTAAGGTTTTTGTTAAGTTTCGCCGTTTATTATACTCTTGGAACATGTTGCTACAGAGTATAGAAGTTTTATTTACCTAACGGTTGTTTTTATTACTTAAAACTAATCGAGATAGATATATTATATGTTTATATATGAGAAAATTCGCTATATTTTACAATTTTTCTTCGATCAAGGCGTAAAAGCAGCCAAAGCGGCTGAAAAAATTAGTTTAGTTTATGGGCCCGATACTGTAAACGAACGTGTACCCCAAAACTGGTTTGCTAGGTTCCGTTCCGGTAATTTCAATGTCAAAGATGCACCACGCGTCGGGATTCCTGTCGTCGAAAATTGCGATAAAATCATGGAAATAGTGGAAACAAACCGTCACGTGAGCACTTATTAAATTGTTGAGGAACTAAAGATAAGCCATTGATCGCAAACGGTCATGGTCAAAGCTCGGGGAAGCGGCCCAGACGGTGGCCACGGATTGACAGCCAGGAAGGTTTTGCTGTGTGTTTGGTGGTATTGGCAAGGAATCATCTGCTACGAGCTGCTCCCCTATGGCCAAACGCTCAATTCGGCCCTCTACTGCCAACAACTGGACCACTTGAAGGCAGCACTCATCCAGAAGAGGCCATCTTTGATCAACAGAGGCCGAATTGTGTTCCATCAGGACAACGCCAGGCCACACACGTTTTTGGTGACTCGCCAGAAGCTCCTGGAGCTCGGATGGGAGGTCCTAGTGCACCCACCTTATACTCTGGACCTGGCACCAAGTGATTACCATCTCTTCCTGTCCAGGGCAACGCGCTTAATGGTGAGAAGTTGGCGTCAAAAAAGGCCTGTGAAAATTGGCTCTCCGAGTCTTTTGGCAATAGGGACGCAGTCTTCTACGAGAGGGGTATAATGAAGTTAGCATCTCATTAAAATCTCGTTGGCAATAAGTTTACGAACAAAACGGCGCATATTTGACTTAAATCGGACAAATGTACACAAAGTTATCATCTTTTGAAAAATCAATAAAAAAAACCGAATGAACTTTTTCCTTGACTAATATTTGGCAGAGTCACCCAGGCCGCCCTGCTACTCTGATAAAACCTTAAAATTGCAATTATAATATAAAAACTTTATTCGTCGTGGCAACCCTTATTCTCCTGTTTCCATTTTTGAAAGCAAATAAAAACGTCTTTTTAACACTAACCACCAAACTGGTGACCCCGACGAGCTTCAAAATTTTTCAATATAAGTCTGAACGACAGCACGCTTGTAACCCATGGTGGAAGTGGTGCGGATGCCGTCTCCACATTTTCTTGCCACGGATCCCGCTCCCAACGATGTTGGAAGATAATTTCGAGGTCTACTTGTACTTCCTCGATTTTTGGTTCGAGGCATAGCAAGTTGTCATCGATTCCGCTAAATTCAAAATTCTATGAATTTTCGACAAATAAACGTAGTAGGTAATCAACAACCGGCAATAAGCGGCCCCAATCAGGCCAGTGATGAGCCAATTACATTACCAGAATCGCTCAGATGACGAAACAGATGGTAGTTATAAAATCGCGGCGACCGAGGAGCCGAAGCCAAAGCCGACACAGACACCAACGATATGTGTATCACCATAAGTTCGGCGCCAACGCTCGATTATGTAGAAACCCCTGCTCATACAAGAACCGGGAGAAAAGCAAATAACTATCCGCATCGAAGACTGCAACGTGCATTTGTAACTTACGTCCTGCAGTTACACACCGCCTGAAACTTTTTGACAGGCTCTTCAAATATAATGTTTTGCTAAACACCGGCCTGAATTATTCCTAAAATCGTCCAAAACAATGTGAGGTTATCGCCGGTAAAGTTATACGCAGCGAACGGAATACCGATCACCGCATATGGCGAATTCCTTTTTTTCTCATCGCTGACGTTACGTGCGGAATTATAGAAGCCGAATTTATAGGCCATTATGAACTACTGGTCGACTTAAAAAGGAAAGGATTAGACGACAACTTAACATCAGTAGCGTCGATAGGAAAATTTGTGAGTACCGAAGCCTTATCAATAAAAACATTTGACACGTCCTGCGCATATACGAGCTTATTTAAAAAGCTTGGTACCATAACACGGTTAGTGCAACTCTGAAGCCCAGCTATGTCCAAAGTGGTCTATCATATCCAAACTCGCAATCCGTCTTTCTCAGAATTCGACAGTCTAATAAAACTGGATATTTGCCACCTATCGACCAGCAGTTGGGCTAGCCCTATTCACATAGTAAAGAAAGTGGACGGTACTTGGCGGCCATGTAGAGATTTCAGAGCACAACACCGTTACAATCCTTGACAGGTATCCCTTACCATATCTTCAGGACTTCACTAGCAATTTAAGAGGTAAGGTGATCTTTTCCAAGATCGATCTACAACAAACCTTCCATCAAGTTCCGTAAATCCAGAAGACGTACCGAAAACGACTATCATCACACCTTTCGGCCAATTCGAATTTGGTCTTCGAAATGCAGCGCAGACATTACATAGGCTTATACACGAAGTTCTAAGAGGCCTAGATTTTGTGTTTCCGTACATGGACGATATCTGTGTAGCATCATCATTTTTGGATGAACATCTATTCCACCTTCGCCGACTTTTTGGACGTCTACGGAAGTACAATTTAAGGATCAACGTAAACAAGTCTTTCTTCGGAGAAACGCAAATCATCTTTTAGGTCAAACTGTCTCAGCAGAGGGAATCAGACAACTAAAGCAACACGTACAAGCTATTATAATTCTCGAAAAACCAACTACCCTCAATGGCTTACAGCGATTCTTAGCCACAATAATTCTACAGATGATTTATTCCACACGCCATCGATTCGCAAATACCACTGTTAGCAATGTGCCCTGGAAATAAAAAGAACAATCGCTCTCAGCTCCATTGAAGATGTTACTATGGGTCGACGCTTCGGATACAGCCGCAAGAGCTGTTTTGCAACACGTAATAGGAAGAAACTTTGAAGCGTTAGCATACTTCTCGAAAAAATCGATAAAACTCAGGTACGTTACGGCCCTTATGACAGAGAACTCACAGCGATGTTTATGGCCGTCCGCCATTTTAAATACATGCTGGAAGGGCGAACCTGACACGTATATAGCGATCATAAACCACTAATCTATGGATTTTAGAGGAATCCTGAAAAATGCTTGAGTCGTCAAGCTCGCCAGCTTGACTACATTTCGCAAATAACTACAAATATTCGCCACGTAGAGGGGAAAGCCAATGTAACAGCTGACATGCTTTCAAGAATAGCACAAATTCACGCAACCAGCATAGACGACAGCAAACCTTCCGAAGACTCGCAAGTTGATCAAAAGCTCAAATTCCTTCACCAGAACAACACTAATTCATCACTTAAGCTAAAACTATTCACAGTACCCGGATGCGGATGCGACAAACAAATAGTCTGCGATTCGTCAACTGACAACATTAGACCATTAGTTCTGAGGTGTTACGAACAACTTATGGGCTATCCCATCCAGGTATACGTTCTACAGCCAAACTCCTAACCAGAAGATTCGTTTGTCCTGGAATCTAAAAGGACAGTATCGCTCTCGCAAGAGCATGCGAGCAATGCCAAAAAGCTAAAGTAACTCGACACAGATTTACGTTTCTTAAAAGCTACGACTCGGGAGACACGCGATTAGATGATATTAACGTCGACATCGTAGGAACCTTAACTTTACACGCTGGTAATATCCACTTTTCTTCTCTTTCTCAAGATGACCAGAGGCGATTCCCATACCCGACATGATAGCGCCAATTATCGCAAAAGCTTTAATTGTTAAGTGGATTGCACCCAATTTACAAAGCTGACGAGCTCGCTCGGCATAACGCATCTGAAAATAACACCGTATCATCCGCAGGCAAACGGAATAGTAGAAATATGGCATCGAACGTTAAAATCATAAATTTTATGCATCAACTCAAAACGTTGGACCGACTTCCTGCCGACTATACTCCTAAGCTTACGAACCGTCTTTACGGTAAAATATTGCGAATTCCTTCAGAATTTTTCCTACTTTACAGACTTAAAACGCAAACAAGGTTTGTGTCCTTGCGACTTGCCAAAATGTCTTCAAGATTCTGTTCATCAATCATTTTCGAAAACTTACAAAGAACAGTACAAAGTTTTATTCTGCGCGGAAAAATATTACACAATCGCAATAAAACATTTCCGTATACCGATTAAAACCAGCATACCTCCCGTACAAGGACTTATCGATACCGACCCGTGAAACCATATAAACTGGTAAAGTAACCTTCGTTACACAGGACTTACGATCATACACGAAGGGGGATACTGCATTTTTATATTTAAAGTTATAAGCAACCCCATTCTCCTTCATCCTTTAATTCTTTCCTTTTTCTCACGGACTCCCTACGGACTAGACGTGTCAGAGGCAGCAAGTTTATTTGTGGAGTGTGGAAGTATAGTTTTGTTGTAAAATAAATTAATAAAACCTTTTTTAATAACGCAACCATTAAATATATATCACCTAAACCACTCAAGCTATATTACCCAAATGTGCACAAAGCAAATATTTTTGACCCTTCCTTTGACAGTGTGAAAATGGATGAAATCGGATGATAACCCCGCGCACTCCATATATTATATAAAGGTTTCGTTAAAAAATACTAAAAGTGCGATAAATCAATGACATTCAAATTTTTATCCTGGTTGGTACAAAGGGGTTTCACAGGAGCCAATGTAAAAAGTGGACGACGGGAGTGCCACCGCCCATATTTAGGTAAAATCACATATCTCCGGAACTATTTTTTTATATTTTAACATTCCAGTGATACAGCGTAAAAATACTCCTACCTACTCCCATATAGCACAATTTTAAATTCCATATTCTTAAACTTTCCAGTATACAAGTCATGCATAAATTAATATATCGGGAGCCCAAAGCTTTTTACCGAAAATATCGGCCAATATGTGAGATATTCAACTTAAATAGGAGAGAAGTCTTTAGTGATAATGGTAAATCTGTATGTCAAAAACGGGTTTGATCGGGTCAATATTTCCCTTAGCCCCGTTCTATCTAACGAAAACACTTTAGAACTTTCGGCTGACTTTATACCCCATATATTGGCCAATTTGTGAGTTATCTTATTTAAATTGATTAATCGTGTTTTTCTCCTAACCGTGCATCTCTGTGCCCAAAATGGATGAAATCGGGTGAAAACTTCTTGCCCTTGCTAATATTAGAATTTTCATTCATGCGGTTTACTTTACTCGTTATATGATATATGGTTGATGGCGTGTTATGTATCTTAATGAAACTGAGATTATAAGAATCCGTGAAAAAACATATTAAATAATTACAAATTAAGTGAAGAAGGGCTAAGTTCGGATGTATCGAACATTTTATACACTCGCAAAGTCAAATGATACACCCGTTTCAGAGATTTATATATCTTAATAATTAGAACTGTTGCCTCAGTTATTTATTGACATCACCATTTATTATACGAATTTCAATTATACTTGTATATCTTTCACATTGACAGATATTTTCGGTAAAAAGTGAACTATAGGCACTGGGGTCCACATATTCAGTACCTAGGGGCTTGAACAGTTTTATGAGAAGAATGTTATGGAATTAGGTTGAAGTACTTTAAGCAGATCCCAAGATATGGGTTGTCTAATTTGTTATCTCATACCATCCCAGAGATAAAATTACATGTCTCTGGCGTGTTCAGTACTTGATTTATCGCGCTTTTAGTAGTTTTTAACAGTACCGTTATATGGGGAGTGGGCGAGGTTGTCACCCGATTTCACCTATCTTCACACTGTCGATAGAGGTTAAAAGATTTGCTCTCAGTGAATTTTTTTATTATAAGTTTAGCGGCTTAGGAGATATGCCATTAAACATATTAGCGGGCGGGACAACGCCTACTTTTTAAACAAATTTTAACTGCAGATGCCTTTCCCTAGTGTGATCCTGTTTACCAAATAATAGTCTTGTATCTTGTTGTAGAGCTTAGTTATGGCAATTTATTTATTTTTAATTAATGGCGTTTTGTGGTACTCTAACTTGAGTAAAAATTGAGATATCTTTATGAAGCTTGGTAGACATGTTTTTTGGTACCGTGAGACGGTTGGTATTGCAGATGGGCGTAATCGGACCACTGGCACGCCCACAAAACGCCATTACTCAAAAACAAATAAATTGCCATAACTAAGCTCCGCAATAAGATACAAGACTGTTATTTGGTACACAGGATCACATTAGGGAGGGGCATCTGCAGTTAAAATTTTTTTTTAAAAAGTATAGGTAATAGGTTTAATGTGCATATCTCCTAAACCGCTAATGCTGTAATAACAAAATTCACTGGAGGCAAATGTCTTTAGCACTTCTATTTCTTCTTCGGTGTGAAAATAGTTGAAATCGGGTGGCAACTCCGCCCACTCCCCATATAACGGTACTGTTAAAAATTACTAAAAGCGCGATAAACCAAGCACCAAAGGCACCAGAGACATTAAATTTTATCTCTGGGATGGTATGAGATGATTTTATAGGAACCGCGTTCAAAATTAGACGGTGGGGATGGCACAGCCCACTTTTAGGTGAAAACCCATATCTTGAGATCTGCTTAACCAATTTCAACAAAATTCGGTACATAACGTTATTTTCGCATTTCTATGTTATAGTGCGAAAATGGAATCGGACTACAACCACGCCTATTTCTCATGTAACACCATTTTCAATTCCATCTGATTCTTTCACTTTCCACTATGCAAATCAGGTAACAATGATTATATCGGGGTAAAACTTTGCGTGAATAATGCAATTAAAGTATGCCACCTTGCGGCCGAAAATTGTCTAAATCGAATTAAAACTGTTCAAACCCCTAAGTACTAAATATGTGGACCCCAGTGCCTATAGTTGACCTTCTACCGAAAATATCAGCCAATCCACAAAGAAATCTCAAACGAATATAACATTTGACTTTGCGAGAGTATAAAATGTTCGGTTACATCCGAACTTAGCTCTTCCTTACTTGTTTTTATAGTAAAGCAGGCTACATTTACCTTTTGAAAGGTTTACAAGGACTAGATGCATTATCGGATTAGCTACAAAACAACAATAGGACGATGTTCGCTGGACCCCAAAAACGGCCTACTTGCACATAAAATATTTTTGAAATATGAACAGCATAATAAATACAAGTAGGATATGACATTGAATTATGGGCGTGCTACCGACACTCGTTAAGTGAAACTTCAAATACAATCATCATTCCTCATTCGTATTAGCACAATTCACTTACCATTTGTGTAACTGCTCTGACAAAAAAAAAACACATATACATATGACCATTTAGTACGCCCCTCGCCGCCTAGATATAACGGGTACAATAACTCAAGACAAACAAAAAAAGGACCAATGTAAATATATGCCAATGCTGTCTACTTGTTCCCTACTATCTTTTAATTACTTCATTATTCACCTTGAATGTAGGTAAATATGATAAATAAAATGTCGAACTCAGTTAAACAAATGTTTTTATTTCACATAACGTCCTCTTGGTAATAATATTCTCTTGTATCTTATTATTTTTCAACGATTTTAATACCGTTCTCTATGTTTTCAATGCCAATCTCTTCTAGTTGTCGTAGTAAAATACATCTTAAGTACCCTACAAACTGAGCACGTGGTAGGTGACAGCGATCCTAGTAGCGTGTTAAAAAATTTACGAGGATTCTAACCTTTACATAATAAGTGTTTGTAGCGCGCAATAAATATTTTGTTGGTTAGTCAAAACACCTTTAGTAGTATCGTTTAATTTATTGTTAACATCGTTGCAACCGCTGTTTTACATGCATATAATACTTACATACATACATATATAGTATATGCATAAACCTCTGGGAGCAGAAGCGGGCGGATTCAGGAATTTTGCGTATTTAAGAACTGAGAACCAAGTGTTGCCCACATATTGGCAGCTGGAACAAGTTATCTACGCATTTTGCCCTCATAACTTATAACTTTAGAAATATAAACGCATCGCTTACATATGAAGTGTCGACACCTGCCTTATAATTATCTTCATTGGATATTTCATAGATAAATTAAAGTTCCGAAAACGGTGTTACACATTTTGGACAAAATCAAAGGAAATATTCTATATTATTTATCTTAAACTCGGCTTAGATATCTAGGAGCTTCAGGGAACTGTATGAATTTTCAGAATTAGATATCAAGTCCATCTGGCATTTCAAATAACCGGTCTATATATGTCGTGACAGCCAGCCCGTATAACCTTGCTTAAAATAACATATCTTTAAAGAAATTTCTCTAGTAAAATATGTCTATTATTATTGCAATAATTTGAAGATTTTATTTAGCATAGATAGAATTTTCCGATTAAGGTGAAATTGTTTTATTCGATAACTTGTTGGCATTTTGAAGGTAATTTTATAATGTTTATCTCACAGGAACTCTCGTTCCTATTGGCAAAAAGCTGCTGGTGGAAATAATTGCGAAATATTTTGGCCTAAAACTATAAACAGTCAAGCTCCTTGGAGTGTAACGAGAGAGGAACCTGGACTGACGCCAATAAAGCGGAACAAATGTCTGGATAGGCCATATCTTGAGGAAAACTTCAGACAGCATGGGATGGGGACGTCGTTTGACTGGAGTCCGCAAGGATTGGTCGTAACCAACCAAAATTCACTCATATTACCAAATGTTGCATCAGCATTCAAACTTAAATGAATAATCTTGAATCATATTTTTTAACTTATTGACTTTAATTGTAAATCACAGACTCGTTTAGTTTCTTTACCATATTTTGCTTCAGGTCTTTATATTTATACTTAAACCGGATAACGGTTGGTGAAAGAGAAGCTAGTGTGCAAACAAAAGGATAACAGTTATATGTTATGAAATAAAAGAATAATTAAGACTTAGTGATAATAAGTAAGGAAGGGCTTAGTTCGGGTATGACCGAACATCTAATACTTTCGTAATTTTCAAAAATCGAAACTTAGAAACCCCTTTAGGCCATTACAAAGCTTATATTAATCAAGTAAGGAAAGAATAAGTTCGGGTACGAACGAACATATTTTACTCTCGCAACATGCATGGATCAAAGCCGGGAACATACCTACAACTGTTGACAAAACTTTATATTAAAAAAGAAGAAACGTTAACTTCAGTTGCATCGAAGTTATAATACCGTTTATAAATGCAAAGATTTCTTAAAAGAACTGTGATATGTAAGTCATATGGAGGTTAGGGAATATTTTGACTCGATTTGATCCAGTTTTGGTTGACATTTTATTACCAGAAAGAGATGCTCTCTGAAAAATTAGCCATGTGCAAAAGTTATAACTCGATTTCGATATCTTTTTGACGTAAGATGAAATGGCTTGAGGGCACTATTTGTAACTATTCATGGGTGCTTGATTTGTTTTCTGGAAAGTGAAAAATTCAGATGGAATTTAAAATTGTGTCACATGGAAAGTTGACGGTTGTAATCCGATCTCTCCCGATTCGCACTGTAACATGAGAAATCCACAGGATAAAATTAAGCATAGAATTCGATTGAAATTGGTTAAATTTGCCGTAAGTTATATGATTTCACCTAATGTTAAACGTCTCTGACACTGTTTGCGATTGAGTTATCGCACTTTTAGTAGTTTTCCACTAAACCTATGGGTGGGCGTGATTAGATAAGAAATAATATGTTATGAAATTTTTTTTTTAAAGCGTTTGAGAAGTTGACTTGTATTGACTTTGTTTAAGAAATTGTTAGTAAATTTTACAAATATTGTTTTGCAAAAATGAGTAATATCAAATAAAAGAACCCATTTTCACTCATAATATAATATTTTCCAAGTCATCCAAGAATACAATATATTAATAACAACAACTTTCGAAATTTATCGAATTTCCAGTGTATTATAGACACAAGAACTAAGTAGATGACAACAACTATATTTAATAAATGGCTTCAAATGAAAATGCAACCATGGCAGCTTATAATCGTATGATAGTCATTCACAGGTAATTGTACGGCGTGTAAAGGCTCTCCATTCCATGTAAAAATTTCAATGATTATACTACAAGAAAATGGTTAATAATCTGGTTACTAGCCTGGAAAATTTGTTTGCTCAATATTAACGACTATGCAAGTTGCATGAAAAACATTTGTACATTACCTACTCAAAACTGCTTCCGTGTATGCGGTTCATTTAAATTGGAAGAAGTATCGCCTAACGATAATGAAACTGGGATCGTTGATACAGCGATGCTGTGGAATCCTTTTGGCATATTCGATTATCAGTAAACATTCACATTGGTTAACTCACGTTAGCATTTCGGAAGGGAGATATGAAGATGATGGCAAGTTGATTTTAACGGTAACAGTTCAATGAGTTTCAGAACATCGAAGATTATATATATAATCCCGTACATTTTTCTACTTCGAATATTTAGTACCAGTCAACTGGCACAAATTTTGCATGTCATCTCTGAGCGTAGCCATTATTGCGGCTTTGGAAATATAAAAAATTAAACAACAACATCAACTGTCTATTACACATATTTTTTATACCAAAACCAATATTATCCATTACAAATTTTAAAATATATTTGGTTTTGATTGGTTGCTGGTAGATCAGCAAAAATTGATGTGGCTACTGTAGATAAGCAAAGCGCTCGTGTTGAGGGAGTCACAATAAAGCGGAATATTACAAATACTAATCACGATGATCACCTGAAATTCAATTCGTGTCATCGTACTGATCATTTATATACACACGATCCTGTATATGTATATAACAAGTCGTTCGTTAAGTAAAATGTTGCTAATTTGTTGAGCATCACTGGTAAGAAAGTAAGTAACTATTAGAATACAAGGTTACACTGTTTTATAAAATATCTAACATTTAATTTTAGTTTATAATTAAGCAGAAAACTTTTTACTAAATAATAAGAGTTTTATCAAAGTACTTCGTGTTCTGCTTTAGTCAGTGCTTAACAAAAACTTATCATCGTCTCTCCCCGTTGCTGTATTAATGATCAAATAGCTAAAACTTTCCATTTTTAAAATACTCAACACATTCTGTAAACAAGTAAGGAAGTCTTTACACGGCTGTACCGTTTTCGGTCGATCTTGCTTGCGTTGATTTTACTTTGTGACCGATCTACCAAGTCTTGAAAGGGACATATATGACCTGGCACGCTGCTAATTCCGTTTTTCACAGGAATCTGTGTCTGATCCAATCATGAGTACAGGTACATATGATACATATGACATATATATAATATATCTATGAAGCCAATATCAATTCGAATCAGGTTTGCTGTGGCATAAATGTCCTCCGCTTCTATCGCCCATTGTTAGGTATTGCTTCTCGTTTAGACTCGCAAGTAACCTGCTATCGTGGCTTTCTGGTTATCAGTGGCCTCCTCCTGATCTAGTTCCAGAAGCCTGGAAGAAACTACTACCATACAACTTTAAAATTGACTTTTTTGAAGGGTATCAAAAAAAAAAAATGAATGGAAATGAACTTACCTCCGATAAAATGGCGCAATGTCATAATTAGTCTGTATCTGGTTGTTCGCAGGTGATATGAGATAGCGAGGTAGGCAGTTCTCTTTATTTAGAGTTTCAAATTTGAATTTGGATAATTCCATAATGGTCAAGGCAGCCAAGTGTTTAATTGTTTGAGACCACGAAAAATACCCTCGCATAAGAATATACAGGTGTGAAATATTTTATATACTGCCCTTAAGTTTATAACAAACAGATTTTTCATAACTGTGGTTAAATTTACCAATGGTCTGGGATCAAAAGGGTAAATATTTCAATGGAACCAGTTAGGCTAATATGTAGTAAAAATTGGAGGATAAATCATTCGATACAAATTGTCTTACTTGTTTGATATAAAACTATACAATCAAGAAGGATAGGGTAGGAAAGTACTCGGGAAACCTAATACCCATTTGAGGCCATTCAATGTCACAATTTCTTAAATTATCGTCTATCCAAACTTTTCTCGCCCCGTCTTCTAGAAACCAGATATTGTCCAGATCAACTTCTTCCAAAGGAGGCTATAAAAAGTTGGTTATTATCGATCACCGGATCGGACCGATGATTCCATAGAACCAAAAACCACACCAAACTGTCTATTTAGGTGAATTTAATTGTTATTCATGAATAATTTGTGGATTTTCTTCGCACCAGAATCGACAGTTATTTGGCGCACCACTCAGATGAAAGGGAGTTAACACCTTCTACAGCGAAAGCAATAATCAAAAAAGTAGTTGGTGGTAAAAAATAATGGCTTCAATCTGTGAAATATGTCAACTTTACTAACTTTTCGAAGCTTATTGGACAGTAATTAACCAAATATATTGGTCTAACAAAGCTGTAGCCGGTTAAATGCGCCAAGTTTTGTCTGAATTTAAGGGACACAAACTGTTTAGTGCGAACTTTTTGTTTAAAACAACAACAACTAAATTGTTGTTATTTATTTGTTTGTATGTGTTATTTTGCGCAACAGAAAACTTTACGTGGAATTAAACAAATAACACAATTTTTGGTGTTTTTGCCTTTTCAACTTCGCTGAGATTTGTAAAAATTGCGGTTATAATTTACTTGTGTCGGAAATCAAACTTTTAACTGTGAACAACAAAAGTTCACTTCAACAAAGGCCACAGCAATTTAGGTTCACTAAAGAAAAATCATGCTTTTTTCTTTCGAAACGTTGTCCTCTTTTATTTTATATACTGTGGCTTCCTAAACTTGTGTAACACTTCGTCGTCGTCCGTATAAACAACAGAGTAGACCATGTAAAGAGTACAAAATACTTTGTTCACTCTGTGCTAAGGTACAGAGATGGAAGCATACTACCGTTTACTCAATAAGAGAATAAAGTGTAGCATTTAAGACGTTACTCTTTGCTTGGTAACAGAAGATATTTCATAGACAACCTCCCAGAGGGATATATACTTCACTGGTTGTTGTATTAGCCTGTATAAGGCGGTTCCAGTAGGGTCGAACTTTTATTTATGGATTTTCAACAGTATTTTTAGATATTAATAGTTTTTTGGACTGACAACTGCAGCCAATTTGAACAAGTTAGAAAGGGCTAAGTTCTGGTGTAACCTTCTGTACCATCTTGGGCGCGAAACTTAATGCTTGTGGCGCATTTTTTCGGTGAGTTATCGCACTTTAAGCAGTTTTCAACAAAACGTGGTTATTATATGATTTTACTCATTTTTGCAGTAAATGAAGAAATGTTAAAAATACTTTTTTTCAGCAAGCTTGGTTGAGTTGGCTGCAGCCGTTCGAACGATATGAACAATTCATCATTTAGGGGCCGGGGCCACGCCCCTGTACCAAATTACAGTTTTATATCTTAATTTGGAGCTTAGTTATGACACAATATAAGTTTTCCTTTAATAGCGTTTTGTGGGCGTGGCAGTGGTCTGATTACGCTCATCTGCAATATCATTTGGGTGCCAAGGAATATATTATATATGAATTTTCATCAAGATATCTCAGTTCATACTCAAGTTATCGCTTGCACGGACAGACGGATGGATAGACAGTCACTAGGGCTTCAATACAAGTATATAGAACTCCATATCTATCTCGAATGTAACAACATGTTGCTAGAGTATACAAATTTGACAAGAAAACGTTTAAAGATAAATTAATTCAGGTGATTGAACTGAGCGGCTGTAACTCAAAATATATTTGAAATATTTATTAATCTAAACTTTGAGTATTTTATATAAACTTCATTTTAAATTAATAGTAAGTGTGCCTTAGATAAATTCAGATATTTTTGCTTCTACAGTACTCGAACCTCGCTTTAATAACATATCTTATATCTCGCTTTAATAACATATATATATTATTCACCTAAAAAAATTAATAGGTGTAAGACTATATAATAAAAAAACAATTAAGTTCATTCCAGGATGGAAATCGGCTACTAGTTGCACTACCAACAAACTACCTTTTTTTACTTTTTAAAAAGCCTTTACCTTTTAAAATATGGTCAGATTCATATCTCTCTAAACCACTTGATCCTCACGTTGGTCATTTTCATATATAGCCAGGAAAGCTCCCATTTGTCCTTCAATGAAGTACAATAGATAGATTGCACCGCCAACAAACGTTGCAAGTGTACAGTTGTTTAGTGCTACAGGACAGCTATATAACGATAAAAGTATTTTGTTTCCATAGAACTACATTCGTGCGGTTTTTTTTTTGTTCAAAATGTTAATGTTGACTTGTTTTTGTTAAGTTAAGTTTTTGTACAATAGAATTTTTCAAACTATTAACTATCTGAAGCTTAACATTTTTTTGGTCATTTGTGGAGTTGGTTTCAAAAGAACTGTGTAGACTTCGCTGCCAGGAATTAATCAAACAAATTTTTGATACCCCGTCCGAATGTGAATCGTATTCCAGTAAAGGCATTCTGCATCGACCGGAAGAAATAGTAGTCCGAAGTGACAAAGTCTGGGCGGGTGGGGCAAAACTTCCCATTCGCTGTTTTCTAAATTTAATCGTTCTTGCAACATGAGGCCGAGCAATGGCGTCTTTCAAATTTCGGAGGTTTTCGGCAATTTCTTGCTTAAGTTTGATGAGTTGATTTCGGTAAAGTTTCCTATTCATGGTTTTCCCCCTCCTAAGCAGCATTTCTGATATGAAAAATCGTCTTTCAACGTCTCTTGGCTTCAAAGACTTTTCTATCAGGTACTTTTAAACGTTATGAAATGGCTGCTTGACTGAGATCCAAAGTTTCTGCAAGCCCTTCTTGTGTTTGGTAAAAATCTTCAGTAATGCTTCTAATTCCTCAGCCCTCCCAGGACGTTCTTCCTCTTCCAAGCTAAAGTAATCACCTTTATATCGTACAGACTAGTCTTGGCACGTTCGCTCAGCTAGAGCATATTCACCATAAACTTCCACCAAAATACTATGACTTCCGGATGGGTGTATCATATTTAGAAGAAGTGAGCAGAAACAACTACTATCTCAAGTCTAAAAATTTTATTTAAAAAATATTTTCAAAGAGTTATCTTCATAAAATTTCAAGAAGACATGTTCTTGAGTATAATTAAGTAATACTAATAGTTAATGCAATCAATCCAGAACTTCCTCCGGTTTATGTTTTCTCCCTAAACCTAATATATTTAATTTTGTCTCTTTGGTTGACATTCCATCACATATTTCTCATTTGCGGTAAATAAGTTGATCTAAATATCTCAGACACGGAGGAAAATGTGGTAATAATACTTAATATGTCTATGACCTATAATATACTAAGTGAGTCCTAACCTACAATATATGTAAGTTAACTATATATCTAATATGATTACAATCCATGCACGGTTTCGCCGAATAATGAATGCTAAATTTGTATGCAACATTTCTTAATGTAATGAACTTCAAAGTACTTCCCCGACTTTAATCTTTTCCAATTGCGAGAGTATGAAATGTTCAATTGTTTAATACAAAGTTTTGCCAACACCTGAAAGTATTTTCCCGCCTTTAAGCTTTGAAAATTGCAAGAGTAGAAAATGTTCGGTTACAATCGAACTTGGCAATACTTTAATTATTTATACACTTGCAATATGTTGCTACAAAGTATAATAGTTTTATTCACATAACGGTTGTTTGTATCACCTTAAAATAATCGAGTAAGATATAGGAGTTGAAATCCAGATGTCTGTCTGCCGTCTGTCCATGTAAGCTGTAACTTGAGCAAAAATTAAGATGTCATAATAGAACTGTGTACACGTCTTCTTAGGTAAAAAAGTAAAGGTGAGTCCATAGATGGGCGTAATCGGACCACTGCCACGCCCACAAAACTACAATAACCGAAAACTTAGATATTGTCATATCTAAGCACTTATTTAAGATATAGAACTGTAATATAGCACAGCGTATCGCATTAGCAAGAGACACCAGGTTTAATGTAGATATATATTAAACCACTATGGCTAAAATAACCAAATTCACTTAGAATAAACCGCTTAAGCACCACTACCGATACTGTAAAAATGGATGAGATCGGATGATCCCACTCATCATATAACGGAACTGTTAAAACTACTAAAAGCGCGATAAATCAATAAATTAATACGTCAGAAACATTAAATTTTACATCCTAGATTATACGAGTGAACTGTATAAGTGCCGGGGTCAAAATTATACGATGAGCATGGTACCGTCTACAATTAGGTGAAAACCCATATCTCAGTACCCGCTCAACCGATTTAAACCAAATATTATTCTGACATTCTTATGCCGCAGTGTGAAAATGGGCGGACTACAATCAGTATACAAATTAAGCACCAATGAACGTATCGATATAAAACTTTGCACAAATACTGACTTTGAAGTGTACGAGCTTAAGACCAAAAATTATCCAAATCCAATAATATTTATATGCAGGTGTTCCAAAAATGGGTTGAATTGGAACAATAATTTCCTTACATTAATGAAATTAAAAGAGCGTGTTCTCTTGTAACAATATATCTTTGTGCATAAAATGAATAAAACTGCGGGAAAACTTGCTCGAGCCGCCATATAACTAACATCATGTGTTTAAAACGTTCGGTTCATTTTATCCCGCATATATTGGTGATGGTAAGGGCCAAAATGAATAAAAGCGGTTCAATAATAGACTATCTCTCATATACCAAATACAAGTTTTTCAAACTTCTTCTCTACCGTACATATCGGTCAATATTTAAGATATCTTAGAACAAGAAAAAACGTTAACGGTTGAACCGAAGCTATAATACCCTTCACGTATACAAAAGGTTCCTTACAAGAACTTGAATCCGATCACTCAGTTTGTATGACAGCTATTTGCTATAGTAATCTGATACATAAAATTTCTTCGGATATTATATTGTTGCCTTAAATAAGAATGTCAATATACCTCGCAAGTGAAAGAGTTTTCCACTTGATTCCGATTGTTTGGTTTGTATGGCAGCTATATTGAACAAACCATAGTTTAATGCTGAAAATATGTATATGATTGGTCTATGAATTACCCAAACCCTCATGTACATAATGATTTTCGTTATACTAACAAACCCTATGCTGAATACATATGTCGGTTAGTGTATGAGTTATATATATATATAATTAATTTCCCGGATTTGATCCTTGGAAGTTGCATGGGTATGAAATGTTCGGGTGAACCCGAACTTAGCAAATCCTTACTTGTTTCGTCTGGTTTTGCGCCTTGAACCATCCGATGGAACTTAAAATTGTGTTGTCTGAAATTTTTGTAGAATTTAGTCTAGTAGTCGGTTAAATAACTTGCAACCATAGCATGAATAGTACAAGGGCCGCACATGCCGACTATTAAAATTCAAAAGGAATGTCTTAAGAACTCTATGCTAATAGGGGTGCTAACAGGTCACTGTTTTATAGCAGACATGCAAGCAGTGAGGGAATATTAGTCCCGGGGGTATCACAATGGGCATCCTAAAGACCTAGGTGCGTCGTCAGACAGCCACTCTACCTACCTACCTATTATTCAGATTTCAAATATCTTTGTATAAAAATACCACTACAGGAGCTCACTGGGGTTAGCAACAAAGTTTGTATTGTATTCCGAAATTTAGACAATCAAAGGGCACAAGTGCAAATTTGTTCAAACTCCAAATTGCTAAGCAGCAAAGGCAGATATTCGAGACTTCGGAATGAAATTTAATTAATATACATATCAAAAGGACAACGAATGGTTAAAATGTGTATAATTAAGTGAATTTTCTAAGCCATCAAGAAAAACATAACTTCAACCTATTATCAAATATTATAAAATCATATTAAAAATTATAAATATTTAGCACGCCACTTTGCTGCATGAATATAAAACAAAAGCGACGCCATTTACACTTTCCAGGCGCAAAGCTTTAATAAAAACGAGAATTTTAATTTGCATAATAAAATGCAATCTGCTACCGCCTAATAAGCTCTTCCAGTTAAGCAGCCACAACCAGAAGAAAGTTGGAATAAGGAATGCAAATGTTTACACGCTATTGCCTTTTTCCATTTACTTCATTCACAGAAATTCCCATTTGACCCTAGAATTTCGGCGCAGTCCTTTCCGGCCAAGGAGTTAAATGTGTTTTGTGGGAAGAAAAATTGATATTTAAAAAAAAAGCATAAGTTTATTGGGACGTTTTGTATGGGTAAGTGCAAATTACTTTAAAAACGATTAGCTCAATGGCTCTTATAAGAGAAGCTAAGAGAATTTACTTTTGGAATATTTTTTGTAGTTGATATTTGTTAACGTAACAAGGAAGGGGTAACCGAATATTTTATTCTTGTACACAGGGTAATAGCTTCAGGTGTAGTCAAAATTGTATACTAAGAAATGTTGCGAAATAATTCAACATAGAATATTCGATATCTTTAATTGCTGTTTCCTATATTTTATCATCGCATGGAAGTGTCTTATGGGCATAAACTCGTCAAGCTTGTATGTGGTTTTCACTTTCTTCACTGGTCCTACAGTCGATACTTTCACCTTTTAGTAACATGCCCCCTCTTCCGTATTTTCGTTTATAATATTTGCATAAAAACGTGTATTCAATGAAATTTCTTAGACTAGCTAGATTCAGATTTGAGGCATGCACTGCTACCTATGGTCAATTCGTCCCTCACAACACTATATTTAACCTTGTCAAATCGGAAAGGCTTAGTAAAACGCGAGGGTTAATGGGTTCTCTCACCGGATTTATTTGTGGGGAAATCCAAGAGTATGTGTTCTGGTGTCTCTGCTCTTGGGTCACAGAAGCGACACAGATCCGTGAAGCAGTATCTTAAACTGTGCAGATGAGACCTTTGCTGACCTTTGCTGACCTTTATAACATCACACAATCTGCCTTAATTCTTATCTTGGAAGACCGATTAGTTTCTTGAACCGTTTTGTATTGAACTCTCCCAGAGGCAACCTCGCCTGTTGAAGGCCACTCACTTGTTGCCAATGGCGGTTTCTACTGGCCCTTTCCTCTTTCCGTAGCTTCTCACGTAAAGTGTGGAGGCCCACAGTGAGAACGGTTCCGGTCCTATTGAACTGAAAGTCGCAACTTCTTTCACTTAGAGATTTGCTAGTTCATTTCCATTTATGCCTCTATGCCTAGGGAACGTTGCGGTTACATTTTATTTTCAGTGACAACCCTGCATTATGCACTCCACCACCATTGTTGATTTGATTTCAGCGGACGAGATTGCCTAAAGTACTGCTTGGCTATCACTGAGAATGACAATTCGTTTCCTGAGATAGTTTTTCTTCAAAATAATCTTTGCACATCTGCTAATGGCATAGCCCTCAACTTGAAAAATGCTTCGAAACCTGACCAGGAGCACTGCGTCTATAATCCGCCCTTTAAAAAATAGTTTTGACTCCCAAATATATCATTTAGTTTATTACTGTAGTTATAGGTTTTATTAATGTTAGTGTTGAAATCTCCAACCAATAGTTTGTTCCCACTAGTTTCGAATTTATTTGTTACAATGTCATTCAGATAATATAAGAAGTCAGCATATCTTGTGCTAGGTGAATGACATAAGACTCCAAGTTTCCATTATTGTATGAATTTATATTTCACTTATGAACATATGTATATACATACAAGTATATGTACTACTACAAATTTGGCCAACACCTGAAGTAATTTCCCGGGCTTTGATCCTTGCAAGTTGCGAGAGTATAAAATGTTCGGCTACACCCGAACTTAGAACTTCCTTACTTGTTTATTTGGACTTTCTATTGCTTTGAATTGAGGACCTATGCATTGGTGTCGCTCAGGTTTCTTCCATGCTTCTTGACGAGGGAGGCTTCTGCCTCCTCCGTCGCTTCGCACTCGATATATCCAGCCCAGTGTCATGACATAGCTGACAAGGCACTTTGTCAAGACAAAGTTATTTACTGAGATTAGTTGAAATTGGCAGCGTAGGTTCTGAGATTTGTGATTTCACCTAAACGTGGACGGTGCCACGCCCATCGTTAAATTTTGACACCGACTCCTTTAAAGCCTACCTGTGTCATTCCGGGTATAAAATTTAAAGTCTCTGGTGCATTTTCTATTGATTTATCGCACTTTTAAAATTTTTTTACATCCGTTATATAGTGAGTGGGCGGGGCTTTAATCCGATTTTAGCCATTGTCACACTGTCAGAGGTGATAATAAAATAACTTTCTATTAGGAAATTTGGTTGATTTGGCTTAAGTGGTTTTTAAGCCGGAGATATCCGTCTCCAATGATATTCCTTGTACTAAATAACAATGCTGTGTTGTGTTACTCAACCTGCAAACAGCATGGAGTTGGAACGAAAATAAGTCGGGTTATTTTATTCTAAATAACTCAAGTTAATTTCATTTTCATAGCGAATTTAACATTGTTTCTTTCTGCATCTCAAAAACGGCCAAAGCGGTTCACGAACGAAACAGCGCTTCATAGTGATATACTTAAATCCACCAAAAATTGCGATCATAAAAGTTTTTGGTGCCTTTGCACAAACACTGCTATTAAAAAGTACCCCGCTATTTTACATTGGATCAATCGAAAAAAATGGATACCCCGCAAGCAATGCACACCAGTTTATACATGTCCTGGTTTATTCACATCAAATAATTTGGTTCGTGTTTATACTGTCAGTTTAGGGCAGACTGAGTGCTTTTATCTGCGACTGTTATTGGTTAATGTCACCAGACCATTAACATTTTAAGATATATGCATGTAGGGCAGAGAAGCTTGCTAGAAGATAACAATCACTGAGACAGTATGCTTACTGAAGAAGCATTATACTGTACAGGAACACAAATTCGTCTACAATTTGTTATAGTAACGACGACATGTTTCCCGACCCCATCAAAGATGTTGTGGGATAATCATAAAGATTCGATGACTAATGATATATTGTATCGATATCGTACAAGCTGCAACGATCTAACGATATCTCTCAGTGACGCGATTTGCAATGAAACATTGATTGCTATTGAGGATCATTGCATTGCCCTTGCGAATTTATCAATCAGTCATTTCGGTATGAGTTCCTCAAATCGAAGTACATCTAATTTAATCAACACATACATATATTGTATAAATCATGAAATGAAGTATGATATTGTCAAATTCTTCCACTACTACATACATTGAACATGGGCGTTTATATGCTCTAAGATCCATCTGCCGAAACATTCTTAAAACCATAGTTAGATATTGGTAATGGAAAACTTGCTGTATATTAAAATACTGGATGCATCAAATTACCGACGGATTTCTGCACAATCATCAACTTACAAACTACTCTCATCGACAATATTATATTGTACTTCCCGATTTACACACAAAATAAAAGGTTGGTTGACAGAAAGATTGATTTTGGCAGCAACAGTTGTTGCCAGCGACCACGGCTTTACAATTAGTTATTAAACAAGTAAGGAAGAGCTAAGTTCGGATGTAACCGAACATTTTATACTCTCGCAAAGTCAAATAGTATACTCGTTTGAGATTTCTTTGTGGATTGGCTGATATTTTCGGTAGAAGGTCAACTATAGGCACTGGGGTCCACATATTTAGTACTTAGGGGCTTGAACAGTTTTGGTTCGATTTAGACAATTTTTGGTCACAAGGTGCCATACGAAAATGTATTCCTGCCACGAATCCCTGTGACTCTTACATATGCCAATTGAATTTAAACGCACTCAATTTCCAATTAGATTGACCTTCGCAATAGCGATGAATAACTCACAAGACCAGACGTTGTGGATTAGATTCGAGTACGCCATGCTTTTCCAACGGACAACTTTATGTGGCATGTTTTCGCGTGAGAAAACCATCCAGTTTCGTTGTATTCTCTAAAGACAGACTGACCAAAAATATTCTACACTCCATTGCGTTGAGAGATTACTACTTGTTTCTTTTTAATTGAAATTATAAATAATAATAAATAATTTTCGATGTGCATATAGGTAGCAATCACTAATTGGAATTTAATATAATTTTATCTTCATTCCTCTTTTAATTGTAATAACACCCCCCACACATTTATAATGTAAATTATTTTTAAAAGTATTTCCTAACAAGCAAGGAAGAGCTAAGTTCGGATGTAACCGAACATTTTATACTCTCGCAAAGTCAAATGGTATACTCGTTTTAGACTTCTTTGTGGATCTTGCCGACTTGTTCTATGTTGACCGATATTTTCGGTAAAAAGTCAACAATAGACTCTGGGGTCCACATATTCAGTACTTAGAGGTTTGAACAATTTTGGTTTAAATTAGGTCATTTTTGGTCACAAGGTAGCATACTTTAAACGTATTATTCACGTAAAGTTTTACGCCGATATAATCACTGTTGCTTGATTTTCATACAGGAAAGTGAAAAAATCAAATGGAATTTAAAATGATATTATATGGGAAATAGGCATGGTTGAAATCCGATTTCGCCCATTTTCGCACTATATAGAAATTTTTGAAAATAATGTTATGTACCGAATTTGGTTGAAATCGGTTAAGCAGATCCCAAGATATGGGTTTTCACCTAAAAGTGGGCGGTTCGACGCCCACTATATAATTTTGAACGTGGTTCCTATAAAGTCATACTATACCATCCCAGAGATAAAATTTAATGTCCCTGGCGTGTTCAGTACTTGATTTATCCCGCTTTTAGTAGTTTTTAACAGTACCGTTATATGGGGAGTGGGCGGGATTGTCACCCGATTTCACCTATCTTCACACTGTCGATAGAGGTTCAAATATTTGCTCTCAGTGAATTTTTTTAAAATAAGTTTAGCGGCTTAGGAGATATGCCACTAAACATATTAGCGGGCGGGACAACGCCTACTTTTTAAACAAATTTTAACTGCAGATGCCTTTCCCTAGTGTCATCCTGTGTACCAAATAACAGTCTTGTATCTTATTGCGGAGCTTAGTTATGGCAATTTATTTGTTTTTGATTAATGGCATTTTGTGGGCGTGGCAGTGGTCCGATTACGCCCATCTGCGATACCAACCGTCTTACGGTACCAAGAAATATGTGTACCAAGTTTCACAAAGATATCTCAATTTTTAATCAAGTTACAGCTTGCACAGGCGGACGGACGGACGGACAGACAGTCACCCGGATTTCAGCTCGTCTCTTCATCCTAATCACAGCTTGCACAGGCGGACGGACGGACGGACAGACAGTCACCCGGATTTCAGCTCGTCTCTTCATCCTAATCATTTGTATGGCAAAACAACATTTGCCGGGTCAGACAATGTATATAATATATAATATATGGTATAACTCCATTTCTTTCGATTAGTTTTAGGTGTTACAACCTACTATTTGTAAACCCACTGTTTTTAAGCAAACTTTTCCTCTTAATTCAACTAAAAAAGTCCACATATAGAACAACATAAACGATTGAAAGTAAGTTGGAAATGCGGAAACCACTATATGGGTATATGTGTATGTATCCTCCGCTTAATTGACCCCCGATTATTTTATTTGCCCGCTTATTTGAATCACTTGATTGGTCAAAAATAGATTGCATTCAAAATACGTGTAATTTTTCCCCCAATATATAATATGTTATTGAAAAAAAATATACTTTTAATATTCTCCGCTTAATTGCCCAAAAAAATTTCGTTAAAAGAATAATCTGGCATTGTCGCACGTACATACTTGACAGCATGTGTGGTAAGGAGCAGTTAGCATCTCTGCAAAGCAATTGAAAACATATGTTCATTGAACGCAAATGCTGCATACATACAATGATATGCATTTTTTTGTCACTTAAGTTTATTATACTCTCGCAACATGTTGCTACAGAGTATAATAGTTTTGTTCACCTAACGGTTGTTTGTATCACCTAAAACTAATCGAGTTGGATATAGGGTTATATATATATAAATGATCAGGATGAAGAGAGTTGAAATCCGGGTGACTGTCTGTCCGTCTGTCCGTCCGTGCAAGCTGTAACTTGAGTAAAAATTGAGAAATCTTTATGAAACTTGGTAGACATGTTTCTTGGTACCGTGAGACGGTTGGTGTTGCAGATGGGCGTAATCGGACCACTGCCGCGCCCACAAAACGCCATTAATCAAAAACAAATAAATTGCCATAACTAAGCTCCGCAATAAGATACAAGACTGTTATTTGGTACACAGGATCACATTAAGGAGGGGCATCTGCAGTTAAAATTTTTTGTTTAAAAGTCGGCGTAGTCCCGCCTCTAATAGGTTTAATGTGCATATCTCGTAAACCGTTTATGCTATAATAACAAAATTCACTGGAAGCAAATGTTTTTAGCACTTCTATTGATGGTGTGAAAATAGTTGAAATCGAGTGGCAACTCCGCCCACTCCCCATATAACGGTACTGTTAAAAGCTACTAAAAGCGCGATAAATCAAGCACTAAACACGCCAGAGACATTAAATTTTATCTCTGGGATGGTATGAGATGACTTTATAGGGACCGCTTTCAAAATTAGACAGTGGGCGTGGCACAGCCCACTTTTAGGTGAAAACCCATATCTTGAGATGGGCTTAACCAATTTCAACAGAATTCGGTGCATAACGTTATTTTTATGCTATAGTGCGAAAATGGGCGAAATCGGGCTGCAACCACGCCTGTTTCCCATATAACACCATTTTCAATTCCATCTGATTCTTAGACTTTCCACTATGCAAATCAAGCAACAATGATTGTATCGGCGTAAAACTTTGCGTGAATAATACGTTTAAAGTATGCCACCTTGTGACCAAAAATTGTCTTAATCGAACCAAAACTGTTCAAGCACCTAAGTACTAAATATGTGGACCCAAGTGCCTATAGTTGACCTTCTACCGAAAATATCAGCCAATCCACAAAGAAATCTCAAACGAGTATACCATTTGACTTTGCGAGAGTATAAAATGTTCGGTTACATCCGAACTTAGCCCTTCCTTACTTGTTTTTCTTATAACAATGATATTTAAATACATATACATATGTAAAGAGGTTTGTACAAAAAGTATCACGAATTTTGTACTTCTTTAGAAAGTGTTTATTAATAATGCATAAATATAATGCACTTACGGCAGCATTTTTTCCAAGCCTCAAAGCACTTAAAAAAGTATCTTTTTGTGATCTTGTTCAGCTTCTCCCTCGATGCAGTTTTTATCTCCTCAATCGTAGCGTAACGTCGTCTTTTTATGGGCCTCTGCGGTTTTGGAAACAAAAAATGTTACAGGTGGCCAGCTCTGGGGAATACGGTGGCAGCGGCACCGTTAATTTGTTGTTTTTGGCCAAAAATTCATTCACAAGCAACGATGCGTAAGGAGGGCCGTTATCATGGTGCAAAAGTCAATTGTTGTCAATTATTGTTCTTCCACAAATCCGGGCGTTTCTGGCGGATTGCTTCGCCCAAATTGGGCATAACTTGCAGGTAATATTCTTCATATATTCCAATGGTAATTCGACGACTGGTAAATACTATTTTCTTCACTTCATTAATGTTTTCGTCTGTTGTTGACGTGCTCAGACGGCCGGCACGATCTTCCTCGTTCACATCTTCTCGACCCTCTGAGAACAATTTGTAGTACCGATAAACGTTGATTTTGCCCAAAGTAGCTTCACCATATGCCACAGTAACCATTCGGAATGCCTCTGCGCACTTATTTTTGTTTTTTACACAATATGTTATACAAATTGTTTGATCCATTTTTTGGAATAAGCAAAATTCGAAGACGAACCAAAACGTGTTCAAGCAAAACAGCTGTCCAAAATTAACCTAACATTCTAGAAGGCCCACCTTGCCAGCATAAGTAAGGGATATGAGTAACAACATAACGCAACTAAACAATCGAAAACCGAATACGCGTAGCCCGCGAAAATTTAAAGCCGAAAGTTAAAAATCTTTTTTAAATATCATTTCAAAAAGCTAAATAAATACTTAAAGTGCATATATTATATATTAGGTCAAGTATTATTACAGCGAAGTCAATTAAATCTGGTATTATATAATTATATAATATATATATTAATATTACGATCACTGGCCAGTATGTTGGCTTACCAGGAGATATTGTATTATGTCAAGATTATTGCGCCTATCCATCATAGGGTAATACCGCTCTCTTCCTTTCGGAATAATTAGACGTGAGCCCCAATACACATGTTATTATCTGTTTTTGACAATTTTTAGACCTGAGATGGCATGCCTTAAAGGAAATATTCGTGCAAATTTTTATCCCGATGTATTAATGGTGCTTGATTTGTAAACTGGAAAGTGAAAAAATCAGATGGAATATAAAGTTGTGTTATATGGGAATGCGGCGTGGTTGCTGTTCGATTTTGCCCATTTTGGCACTGGCATGGGAATGTCAAAATAGTATTATGTTTCAAACTTGGTTGAAATTGTTGGAGTTGATTCGGTGATATGTAATTTCACTTAATGTGGGCGGTGCGATGCCCATTGTCCAATTTTTACACCTGCTATAAAGCCCCCTGGTGTCATCTCGGATGAAAATTTGCCTCTGACGCATTTCCTTATTGACATCTCGTAGTAGTTTTATAACGAACCCGTTATATGCAGAGTGAGCGTGGTTGTCATCCGCTTTTACCCATTTTCATACTGTCGTAAGACGTGTCGAAATGATATGTCTTGTGCGAATTTGCTTGATATAGCTTAAATAATTTGGGAGATACATATATACGTAAAACCTATTAAGGGGCGGACACAGGCCAATTTTTAAAAAGGTTCAAGCCTCTGGTGATGCTCATTATTGAGATTCGTTGCACCAAATTACGTTTTGTATCTTAATTTGTGGCTTAGTTATGGCAATTTAGAGGTTTTGGATCAATGGAGTTTTGTGGGTGTTGCAGTAGTCCGCTTACGCCGATCTAAGAACTCACTCCTCACTATTTCACCAATAAATACGTGTACCAAGTTTTACCAAAATATCTCACTTTTTACGGCCGGACAGACAGACAGTCACTTCGAATTCAACTCGTCTCATCATCCTGATCATTTATATATAATATATTGTATAAATACAACATATAATATCTCTATCTCTATCTATCTGTCTGCAAGTAAAAAAGTGAGCGTCCATATGTGGCCCTGCTCTTAGTAGGACTTTAAACCTATACGTATCTCACCAACCCCAAAGATCAAACTCGGCGAGAACAAATCTTTCTAGCACTCCCTATAATGATAAAACTGGCTTCAAGAGAATATTGGCAATTTAATATTTTTTTAATTTCTAGTGTCAATCGGAAGACATTATTTATTTTTATTATATCGCAATTAGATAAAAAACAATATTCAGCTTCGCAGAAATGTCAAAATTCTATAGTTATTCCCAATACTTTAATATAATATTACTAAAAAAAGTATTTTGTCTTTATTATTCGGAAGTTACTTGCAAATTCATTGAGTTTTTACGTATAACACAACCTAAGTGGTCTGAAATAGTACCACCTCCGAATATGTACCCTAATCCCACAAAATATGTCTAATTTTCCATTTAACTTAAGTTTTACACAATCGTTTTTTCTACATCAATTCAATAGCAGGTTTCTATTGATTTTTTGGTAAATTTCCATCAGCTTAACATTTGTCGGTCATTTGTTTTGTATCGGTGACTTGGTACGTGCTGAAATTTTCTAATAGAAATGTTAAGTTGAGTGTATAGTGATTGGAGGAGTGAAATTTATTTTGCTTGACTGCACAGGAAGTAAATAATACGAGCAAAATTAGAACATGGGGTATGTAAAATCTACCTACTTAACCATGCCTTAAAAAGTTGCGCGCCCAGCTTTATAGTCACTTAAAATTGCGAACGCGCTTTTCTTGAAATTGTGTTTTTTAAGTCGATTGTCATGATTTCTACTTGCCACAGAGTATAATAGTTTTGTTCACCTAATGGTTGTTTGTGTCACCTAAAACTAATCGATATAGATGAAATCCGGATGACTGTCCGCCCGTTCGTCCGTCCGTCTGTCTGTGCAAGCTGTAACCCGGGAAAAAATTAAGTAATCTGGATGAAGCATAATAGACATGTTCCTTGACAAAAAAAAGTAAGGACGAATTTGTAAATGGGCGTAATCGGACCACTGCCACGTCCATAAAACGTCATTAATTGAAAAAAAACAGCGCTATAGCTAAGCCGTAAATTAAGGTACAGAACTCAAATTTGGCACAACGAATCACATTAAACATTAAAAAGGGAAACCTGCGGTTTAAAAATCTTGAAACAGTGAGCGCGGCCCCGTCAAAAAAAGTTTAATGTATATATCTCTCAAACCAATAAAGCTATATCACCCATATTTGCACAAGATAAATACTTTCAACCCTATTTACGATAGTGTGAAAAAAAGTAAAATCGGATGATAACCCCACCCACTCTACATATTACGATTTTGTTAATAACTGCTAAAAGTGTGAAAAATCAATAACTAAATGCGTCAGAGACATTAAGTTTTACACCCAGGGTGGCACAAGCGGGCTTTATAGGAGCCGGTATCAAAATTAGACGGTGAACGTGGTACCGCCCACTTTCAGGTGAAATCACAAGTCTCGGGACTTGTTTCACCGATATAAACCAAATTCGACACATAACACTATTATGATATTCCCATGTGACAGTGCGAAAATAGAGGAAATCGGATTATAACCTCGCCTTCTTCCCAAATAACACAATTTTAAAATCCATCTTATTCTTTCACATTCTAGTATACACATAAAGCACCAATTAAAATATTTACTTTGCACGAATAGTACCTTTTGACCAAAAATTGTTCAAATCGGTCAATGTGTGGGTTATACCATATATATTATTAACTCCATATCTATCTCGATCAGTTCTAGAGATCAGTTTTAGATGCAAATAACCATTAGGCGAACAAACCTATTATACTCTGTAGCAACATGGAAGAGTATAATAACTAGCCAGCCTATTTGTTACGATTTTTGCTCAGCTTTCCAATGAGTTATACCTTGAACTTTTTCGACTATTTTTAATAAACTAAAGGTACATTTTTATAAACAAAGAATTTTTTTTTTTTAATTTGGATCTATTGTTATTCAGTTTTTTTAATGACAAATGTACATAGAATATATAATGCTCTAAAGCAGCATATTGCGAGAGTATAAAACTATGTATGTGAACCTATATATTTTACGATGAAAAGTGTAAGCTGTTCACGTGCCAGTTAATTGTTCCGGCAAAGTTTTTTTAAGCCTACAAAAAATTGTTATATAATCTCTTTTACATATACTTGTAGTATAAAACACATATTGCTTAGTGCCGTTCAGTTATTCCCCGCTGTTTTTTGATCTTTTGCATTAAATTTTTTATCTCCAAATCAAATAAACCTACAACTTTGAATAAATAATATACTTATAAAAAATTTTGCGTTCTAACAAAAAATATTTTCCGTAAAAACATTTCTTTAAAATTTATAAGAAGTTAAAGTTATACATTAAATGTATTGAGCATGCATATAAGTGACGTACTTGTATGTAAAATCTGTGTCGCTAATACGACATGGTGTACTCAAGGAATAGTAAACATCTTTAATGAATAAGAAGAATATAATAATATTAATCATTATCCGTTTTTAGCAGAGTCCCTATTGAAAGTCAAAGTGGTTAGTAGCATTTTCTAGTAAACGACCATATCCAAGACTCTGTTAATTTTTATAAATTATACACATTATATAATTACTGCTAATATTTTCGTTTACAAAGTTAGTCTTATTTTATAAGCTCTCTATTTCGCGAAAAATTGATGTTACGCTGAAAACGAACGTTGCTAGCATGTCTTATGAAGATTAAGTTGCCGTTTTTCATTTTGTTTCAGATAGCATGAGTTACTCGAATCACCGTCGCTGATGTCAAAGATTGCTCCAGTAACCGCCATTTTGAATCAATATGTTCATATAAAAAGCATGAATGAATTAATTCGGAACCTTTTTTCTTGCTCCCAGATTAAATTATTAAAACTAGAGAGTTAGAGTAAAGGGTACTAGATTTACCTAACCCCTAAGTTTCTCATAACCGACTATGTTTTGCATAGGAGTAGACATCCCAAAATGTGCTCTTTTACATCAAATAACCTCAGTTTTAACTGGTTCTTAACACTAGAACTACGAACCGGTCAAAATGACCGGTTGCATTATTTATTTCTACCATTTCGTCTTTATTCCTATGCTATATTTTAGGATAATGTCATGATTTTTATTAAATTTCTGTATGGAATTACTTTGTTCTTACGCTTCTAATTTTCAGAGAGAGAGAGAAAGTCCTATTTGAAATAGATGTATGGTAAATCTTCGTAGTTCTAGTGTTAACCGCTCAAGTAAATTATTTACACGTTCTGAATACCTTTTGAACTCAAATGCTGACGTTAATGCCTCTTGCTCTTTGAAAATTTAAAATTTAGTTGAACCATATGCATGATACTAAGATACGATATTGCTTACGATACTTTACATTTATTACTGTCTTAACGCTTTAATATCGTCAACCTTTTCAAAAAAATTCTGGTTCTAGAATAATTTTGATATGAAGTTATTTTAGTGTACCAAAAAATTGTATTTTTTCAAAAGAAAGAACTTTAACTTTTATCACACTGTCTTAAGGCTACGCAAAGTGCGAATAGGGCAGTCGGATGGTCTCGTAAAGCAGGCTAGAACTTTTAAAATTCATTTATTCGCATTTTTATACAAAAAAATTTAATATCCTTATCGACCAGACCATTTCAATTCAAAGCTTTCAATTTTTAATTGCAATTTACTCTGAATATTCATAAGTGCCACGGCTAAACATGTCCATATTTAATATCGTATTTTCCAAATAATTTTCTCTATTTAAATATATAATAGACAATGTTTATTATCATTCGAAAGAACTTTCTTTGGCATTTATTTTTTGATGGTTATCGGCTGTGGCAATCGACCGACGTGAAATTATCTGCTCTGCATTTCTGAAGAAATATCGATCGCTGATTGCACCGGCCCACAAACCGTTTATTTTTCTGGACGAAATGGCAGCTTTTGAATCTTTTCAGGTTGCTTAATTCCAAATGCGGCAATTTTGCTTATTTACATACCCATTGAACTGAATAGTAATAAAATCTAGCGATTTGTAAACGTTATTCAGGCGTAAGTCTTTCCATGATAAAATGCCGAACAATACTGAGCAAAAATAACATGACAGCTTGACACGATTCACGCGTTATCTGTCAAAAAAGGCTATTGAAAAAAGTACCTCTACTTGGATCACCTTTTATATAGCTAATATATGTAGAAAATAGACAGCAGTCATGTCCTCTTTTGCTGTCCTCAATTGCTGAAAACATGTATGGCTTTAAACTATTAAAAAGAAGGTCAGCCAATAATGCTATGTCACTAATGAATGCCCAGCTCCAGTGGGCTCCTGCTATCAAGTAGTTAAACGTAAATAATGCTACAAACCTTAAATTCAGTGTGTAGGCATTTCATCATGATAATGTTTTGATTTATAAATGAATTAAAAAAATTATACAAAGAACTTTGAACAAAATTTGGTGCACGTTATTGACACGTCATCCTATTGTAATAATTTAAATATTATATTAGCAGAAAGAGCTAATATGCTTCAAGGCAGTACGTAGAATTTCCTTCTAGCATGGGTGTATTTCTGACATCTCATAACGCCAAAATTTGCAATCTGACGGTAGCGTCTGTTCATGCTTGGCATTTGGTTCAACGCGTTCAGTCCACTATTTGTTTTCGCCCATAACAGACGACTGTATATGTCCTCTTTGGTTTATCGTCTTCAGTGCTCACATGGTATGCGTGAGCCACGTTTTGGTATTAGCAACATTTTCATCAAACACATGAAATTCGTTTGAATCAATTTCTTTTTTAAAATACCAAAACTTGTCTCTCAAAATTATTTATCTCACGAACTAGGTATCCAGTGGCTATGAAATTTTTACTCATACAATTTTAGTGATACTGTATCCTATAATATATACGACCTTTTGAACGCGTGATATTTATTATCTATCCTCGTCAATGTGATAACGAATTTTTACTTCTACTAGAGAACCATGATATATTATCATGCTTTCCTGTACAAAAGGTCAGATTGTCCGTAAATTGATTGAAGACAGTTTTAAAGTTCGACTCATATCCTCCTAAATGTTTCAGGTGCTGGGTCTTTTCATTAAATCAGTTGAAATAAATTCAATTACACACAGCGGTTTGCCGCACTTTACAACTGTAATTATCAAATACATATGTATTTGTATCTTTGTATGATTTTCAAAAACAAATATTAGTACTTTTATCCTATTTAAATTTTACCTGAAATGGATGCAATATGAAAAGCAAACAGGTAAGTATTTACTTCTGTACATACTATATATAAGTTTATGCAAACGACAAATCATTTCGAATATTAAAGCGAGAAACCCTTTGCTTGCTCAAGTGTCAAGTGAAAGAGTAATTAAAAAGGAAACACCACCCACACATGTCGGAGAATTATACAACTTTACAATTAGTCTTGTATAAAAGCATTTAAATTAATCGCTTTTAATGTTTAGCAAGGCACTTAAGAAAAGCATGAAATGTTTTTTTTTGGGTGGTTCAGCTCACATACATCCGTACACTATATGGAAGTGTTCAATGGGACAAGTACCATCATAAGTCTGTATGTATGTAGTATATATGTAATAGTATGCTAGTCGGGGAAATGTACAATCAAAGACCCACCTAATACTTCATTAAAATGAGTAGTAGCTTGAAGAATTCGTTTTGAGAAGTGTCTTTATGCCAAGATGTTACTTTTTCGATAGGATCACTATCTATTATGGCTTCTTTCAAAATGCATGCATATTATTTTTGCATTGCAGCAAGGTAATTGCGATTAAATTATATAAATTATTATTGATTCATTATAATTTGTAAAACTTGATTGAAAACAGAGAAAATCGTTAAACTCGGTTGCGCCGAAGCTTGAATATGCTTCACAAATAAAATTGTTTACAAGAACTTGATTTTGATCGGCTTTGGATAATAATCCATGCGAAATTTCGCGATGATATCTTATCAAATATAAAAAGTTTTCTTACAAGAACTTGATTATGATTACATGATATACGCAGTTCATGGGGAGAAAAGACGTGTGCCAATATATGTCTGATAAACTGAGAAACTAGTTCGCATATACTCGTATGATTTATAGACCGGAGATCTTTTCATGCCATACCAATCACTAAATTTGGCCTAGATATGCACCTGGGTATTATAGTTTCGGTGCAGCCGCAGTTACCGTTTTTTCTTGTTTTTTTGGTAACTCCCTTCAAATTCTCCAATATCGAGGTGGAAACGTCCTCCTTGCTCCCTGCTCCTATATTTTCGGGAAAAAATTTAAGGTGAGAAAGCAGCAACTACGTAGCCTGTAAAGTACATATTTCAACATATTTATTTAGATGACTTTTATTCAGAGAAATGTATGGCCAGTCCTACCGTTCAGAAACAGATCAACCGGTTCATATATACCGTTTTTTTGTCCTGGTGTGTATAATACTTTTGCTGGCTATGTGTTTGTTTTCTTCATTCATATAAAAAGCAATATATTGTAACATAACATTAATTCCATTGTAAGATGATGGATTTATGTAATAGAAAAGTTATAAGACTTATTTTCACCAAATCTATGAATAATCATCAACCAGTTATTGCAAAACATGTTCTCGAGCATAATTTAGTTTAATGCCAATATAAATTCAATCAGCTCAGATCTTTCCTTAGTCCCAAATGTAGTCCTTTTGGTTGAACTTATTTTACATATCGGTTCTTACTCAGCCCCCTAGATACCGAATATGTGAACCCCAGTGTTTATGACATAATATTTCTTATAAATGTGTGCCTTGGTGCCAAAAAATGTATGGAAGTGAGTGAAGAAGCTGCGAGGACCATCCTTTTTTTAGTTTAGTGTAGTGGTTCTCAGATGATGAACGGTTGGTGGTGTCATCATGTGGGGTGAAATCCTCTGAGTGTGTCCAGGTGTGGTGTGTTTTATTAGAGTGAACCAGTTTTTTTACATTGAAATCTTCAGAGTTGATGAGACGTGGTATTTTTGTTTCAAATTACGGAACAAACATGGAATGTATGGCAACAGCGCGCGAGGACCGACGTTATATGCGCCTGAAATTCAAAAATTATCAATATCTCTATTAGCTTAAAAAGAAAATATTTTAGATTTGTAATCGTCGTTTTCCATATATTTTTGCTTATATAACCAGAACATATTAATAAAACCCATTAGTTTAGGTTAGGTTAAGAGGTTGATCCTAACAGGGATCTCACTTGGACAGCTTAGAACGCCGGTCCGATATGTTAGCTGAAACTCCTTTATAATAGATCATAAGGCACTTACAAATCGACTAAGCGCTTCGAGCCTATCACAAATTTGTTCAGACGGCCAATGTCAGTTTCGGGTATGTCTTCTGGTTCCCCGAAGGTAAAACTACCAAGATGTTTCATCCTCAGTCTTGCAAATGCTGGACGATGAACAACTTTGACAACTTAGGTCCGTGTTAAAGATTTGTAACCTTACCGCATGAATGCATGAATATTGGATAATGTCCTGTAAGAACCCCTTCTGTTGCGGCAAGATGAACTTTGCTAAGGGCAAATAAGTCCGAAAATCTGCTGCGTTCAACTCATGGCCAAAACAATCAATCAGAAGCTAAGCGGATGCGAGGGCTTTTGGTCTAGATGCCAATGGGGATCCAATTCGGTCTCATTCCAATGTGAGCGGGGCAAGGGTGCCGCCTCTGGCTGGCTCGTCGGCTTTGCAGTTGCCAGTGATTCCATTATGACCAGGCACCTAAACGAGTCTGATGTTGAAATAGCTACATTTCCTAGTGAGAACAGACACTCCTTGACTAGCGCACAGATAGCGAGCTCAGCGCTCGTATTGCCGCTCTGCTTTGGGATTGAATTCTCCGTTCTCTGAAAGAGGCTGAACTTCATAGCAGTATGGCTGAGCTTCTAAGAAAAGAAAGAATCGCCACGAGTGGCCTCTGTGACGCAGTGATCCAAGTTTTAGGGAATACATGAGCCTTCGAACGAGTGGAGAGGCACGCCTGGGATCTTTAACCTCTTGGTAAATAAAACCATTTCAGTTTTACCTGGGTTGGCGGTTAACCCCTTCGGGTTGACCCTGTTAACTTTTCAGGATGTCTAAGCACTACCCTACTCCACCGTGGCCGTTCTGTCGCAGAGAAGACTACATATGTATGAGGTACTTGAGGTTCGATACAACTTAAAACTTTTCGAAGGCATAAACCCCCGCCTCCTCGAGAAAGGTGCCTCCAGCAAATTCATTCACTACATCATGCAAAGCACAGAACATGGTCCAATCTCACACAGTTCGCGTAGATGGGATCAGCCAGTTGCATGACATGTTAACCGTCCGCTAGATTTGCCGGTACGATCCAATCAGGGCCCGATAACTTGAGAGCTTTGAATGAATTCAGCGCCCAGATAAGGTGACGTTCATCCGAAATGTCCAAGAAGGCTTAACAGTTTGAACGATTCCTCTCTACTTGCCGTCCAACTACAATACTATACGCATTTTTTAGATACCCCATTGGAGTACGATTTTTCGCTAGGATGCTTCTAAAGCGTGAGGACTGATGACAGTCCTTGCACTTCCACAGAAGGCTCTTCACAGGGCTCTTTTGGCTTTCTTTGACTCGGACTTGCATATAGTCCTTGTTAATTCTTTTGACAACAGAACCCAGCCCCTTATATTTTTATATAAATGTCCAGGTGATTAACCTTACAATGGAAGATATATATTTAACTATAACACAATTTTCGTGGAAATGGCTTTCAAGGTAATAAATATACTAAATTTATTTGTGGAAACATACATATGTTCTACACATACGTGATTATATTAAGAAATAATTTTGGTATTTGTATGTATGTATAATGTACTTTCGAAGACGTGTACATTTGTTGCTACCTTAAAAGTATATATCCTTTTATTGGTATTATGATGAGCAGTTTCGCTTTAATTATGAAATAATTGCTCACAATTATCTATGTTTTTTTTAGTGTTTTATGGTTAGTTACACACCAACGCACTCAGAAAATAAACTCTGCTATAAGTGAAACAATTGGGGACAGTGTGTAACTAAAGCAAAAACCATAAGTTAACTCAATTTCACTTCGGAAAAAAGTGCAACTTTTGTATATATATTTACATGTGTTACGTATAGGTAGGTAGATAGATACACACTACATTGATGTGGCAGGAGATTCTGCTTACGTATACAAACGACATCGAAAATTTCCAAATTGCAATTGAAGAAACCTAGGCACATCCATAAATATATGTACGTGCTTAACATACGTACCTAGTACACATTGTGTAGACATGAATTCATAATTGGCAATCTGCATTTAAGCACAACTCGAAACATTGAATGAGTAAGCAGAACTTTTACGGCCTATTGAACCAATGTGCAATTATTGACGGCTTAATATGAATAATACCATAGACTAAAAGAAGAGTCTCAAAAATGGCGAATGAGTATGTAGCGGTCAATTAACGTTCATACATACAATAAATATGATGGATAAAGTACACACCGCTTAATAGAATATGTTCATAAAACTCTTGTAATTACTTAATCTACAATTTGCCACTTCTCTTTCTACGGTTCTCTATTTTACTAAATGTAAATAAAGGTGAAACATATTAGCTTACTATAAATTTAGTAGTATTATTAGCAAATATGTTAATTTCAATAATTATATGTACTATGTAGTAGACACGCGGAAAATTTCGAGTCGTTTTCAACTAGCACAATTTTTTGGCGAAATTCGATTTGAGACCAATAAGTCCAAAACGTTCCCTTTATATCCTTAGAGTGTCGAATATATCGATTAATATCATCTTACGATTATCAATTTGAAATTTTTATCTCTTGTTCATCTTCTTCGGTACTCATATATTTAATTAAGAAAACTTGTGCCACGTAAAATGTTATACTTCATGAACCATTACTTTGAGTACAAAGGCAATCGGAAGTTTAAAAATCTTGCATTGAAATTAGGGAAATTGGGGTAGTATTAATCCATTTTTAGCATTATGACATAACATTACCATGAAAAAATGCTCTCATATTTCCCACATATTGACCAATATTTAAGGCGTAAAGTCAACCGGATGTTTCAAAATTGTTATATTATTTACCATATTTATATTGGAGCTAAGACACATTTTCACCCAATATTATCAGAAAAAGATTTTCTACGAGTTTCAATTGTGTATCTGACACATTGACCGATATTTGCGGTAAAGAGGACATAGGCACTGGGTTCACATCTTCGGTATCTGGGGCTTGAACAGTTGTAATCAGATTTTAACAATTTTGAGTTTTATTCCAATATATTCATTTGTGTTTAATTTGTATACTAGAAGTAAAAGAATTAGATGAACTTAAAGTATTGTTATATGGAATGTAGGCGTGGTTGTAGGCCGAGGTCGCTGATGTTTTTACGCTGTAACATAGGAATGTTAAAAGAATGCTATCACTGAATTTGGTTGATATCGGACGATCAGGTCCCGATTATTGTTATTTCACCTAAAAGAGGGTGGTGTCACGCTCATTGTTCCATTTAGACACCGACTCCTATAGAGTCTTCGTGTACCATCATGGGTGTGAAATTTAATGTCTCTGACGATTGAGTTATTTATTTATAGCATTTTTTAGTAGTTTTTAACAAAACTGTTATATGGAGAGTGAGCGGGGCTATGATCCTGTTAAGAGCATAGCCCCCTGTTAATGCGACTTGTTGTACCAATTTATAGTTTTGTATCTTAATTTTCGGCTTAGGAAACAGCGGCTGGGAAGTTTCGCCTCACCCGCTTTATAGCCCAAATCTTGCCTACCTTTGACTACTATTTGCCAGAAAGATAGGGAAATCAATAAAACTTTCGTTTTTTTTTCAAAATGTTAAAAACGTACAAATAGTGTTATAGATTCATTAATATATTTACAAATTTTGAATGATATACCATAAACTTAATATTTGAACACAATATCTCTCCAAATTATTAGTTATTGGTTTTTCTTCTAATTGCTGTTGTTAATGTGCTTTTAATAAGAAATAAGCATGTATAATAAATTCTAGTCATAGGTTTACAAAATCAAATACTTAAACCTCTCCAATCGCGTACGTGTATACATGAACCCTGACATCAACTACCACGTACTTCGTTTACTTTGTCTGTTAAAATAAACATAGGAACAGTTGTGAATTTCTCAATCGACCGTTATTTATAGGCACGGTTAACAATCGACTATTTAAATTCTTAAACCTTTTTATACCGAACTTTCGAAAAGCTTTTATCGAATTCATTAACTAAATCATTTTCAAACGCGACAAACCCTTGTTAAAAAGTTTTTAATATTGCTCAATTAGTAAGTAATTGAAAAAGAAAAAAGTTCCTTTTTTGGTTAAGTACTAACATGGGTGCCAAAATTGAACGTGACACTGACAGGCAAAGGTAAAAACTTTGTTTTATTTTCACAGCCAATGCCAAAGCCACGCGTAGAGACTTTGAAACGGATCACAAAAACTTAAAGTGGCAGCAAAGACTGACAGCAGCTAAAGAGATAAAGACAAGAGGAGAGGGGGACTTATGTCAATCACCTGCCGCTATATTTGTGACCGTGATTTCGTTCAAGATAAAGAAGAAAATTAATCAGAATATTAGAAACAAAGTAAATGGTATCATCACTATTAGCCCATAAATCGCTGTAAACCTTTGACCGAAACGTTCGATTAGCAAACTTATTCTATCGATTCCCATCGTTGTTTAGTTCATAAGCCTTAAGCACGGCCGGCCCGTCCATAAAGCCAAGTTAGGCAATTACCTTGGACGCAGGAATTTAGGCGGCATTTTTGCTAATTTTATTTATTTATGTTTTTATCCCTTGCAACATGTACCTACAGAGTATAATAGTTTTGTTCACCTAACGGTAATTCCTAATATATGATCACCTAACGGTATTCCTAAAAGTTGAATTGGTAGTGCTTGCCAAAAAAGTAAAGACGAATTTGTAGATGGGATAGGCCCACAAAACGGAATTATAAGAAAACCTTTAAAGTGCAGTAACTAAGCACTAAATTAAGATATAAAACTGTAATTTGGCACAGGGGATCATAGTAGACAAAAAATGGTCATATCCCCAAGACAATTAAGCTTAAATAACCAATTTCGCTCAGAAAAATTCCTTAACCATCCCTACCGACACTGTAAAAATGGAATATAATAAGATGATAGCAACGCCCACTCCCAAAATAACTACTTAAAGCGCGATAAATTAATAACAAAATGTATCAGAGAAATTTTACCCTCGAGATGGTATGAGAGCACTTTATAGGAACCGCTGGACAATGTGGACAATGTGCATAGCACCGCCCACTTATAGCTGAAATCACATATCTAGCGCCCTGCTCGACCGATATCAACAAAATTATATAACAATATTCTAACATTCCTACGTAATTGGCGAAATCCGATTACAACCACGCCTATTTCCCATATAACACAATTTTAAATACCATCTAATTATTTCATTTTCCAGTATGCAAATCAAGCACCAATGATTGTATTGGGATAAAACTTTGCACGAATAGTGCCTTTTTAGTGCGCGTCCTCATTACCAAAAATTGTTTAAATCGGACTAAAATTATTGAACCCCCATATATTGAATATGTGACCCTAGTTCCTACAGCGAACATTTTATCGAAAATATCGGCCAATCTCTAAGATATATTATCAAAATTTAAAGAGAATATTATATTTTGTGTCGGGTTAATAATTCCTTTAGTCACCTTTTTTTAATAATAATAACCCAACGATTACCCTTCTCCCGCCCAACCGACGCGAGGGGCGCAATCCGCATACGTGCGGAATTAGCCGAGTCAGAAAAGGCAAGAGAGTTTTTTAAGTGTTGAGATCTAAAACTGCTCAGCTACAGAAACAAAAATTTCAACAGCTAAGATCCAAGTTACAATAAAATAAATTGTTAATAATCATTTATTAAGAGAAAACAATAAAGTCTTTTTATTTTTGAAAAGTGGGTCAGATAAGTCAAATGTGCTGGAATGAGAATCAAAATCATGACATATACGGCAGAATGGCTCGTTTAGTTCAAAATTTGATCTACAGGATTTTAGCAGTAAAAGTCTAAACTGCCTCGAAAGGCGACCCGGGATATTAAATTTAATTTCAGACAGGAGAAAACTGCAAACTGTTTCATTCAAGATTTTCACTAAGAATATTATGCCAAGCATTTCCCTACGACTAGAAAGTGTAGGTAGATTAATAAGTTTTAAACGACTATTGTATGGAGGTAGACTTACCCTTGAATCCCATCGGAAATTTCGAACTACCATCTGACTTAATATCGCATTTTCGGCAAATAAGTAAGATACCTTTGCATAATTGATTGAATGTATAATATTGGATATACTATTTGTATATGTATACGATGTTTAATGCCAAAAATATGTGAAATTGGTTACCCGAACTACCATAAACCAAAAATGTATATAGATTTTCGTTGTTCTAACAAACCTTATGCTCCTGAAGGTATTTCAATGGCTTTGACCCTGGCAATTTGCAAGACTGACCAAATGAGTTAAGACTCCCGCCCCGAAGAACTCAAACACACCACGCACAAGACAACACTGGCACACACACCACACCTGGAAACCGCAGAAGACCCACACACCACACAACTCATCATACAGCCGCACACACATACACACCGACTAGGATCCCTTCACAACACACAGTACAAAAATATCTGTCCTCGAAGCGGACAGGCCCTTCTCTCAGCGACTTTCGACCAACAAGCAACGGACTTTCTTTTGGCGCGCGAGTCACTTCGTTTTCTTCCATCGGTTTTTTTATTATACTCTCGCAACCTGTTGCTACAGAGTATAATAGTTTTGTTCACCTAACGGTTGTTTGAATCACCTAAAATTAATCGAGTTAGATATAGGGTTATATATATATAAATGATCAGGATGAAGAGACGAGTTGAAATCCGGGTGACTGTCTGTCCGTCCGTCCGTCTGTCCGTCCGTCCGTGCAAGCTCTAACTTGAGCAAAAATTGAGATATCTTTATGAAACTTGGTAGACATGTTTCATGGTACCGTGAGACGGTTGGTATTGCAGATGGGCGTAATCGGACCACTGCCACGCCCACAAAACGCCATTAATCAAAAACAAATAACTAAGCTCCGCAATAAGATACAAGACTGTTATTTGGTACACAGGATCACATTAGGGAGGGGCATCTGCAGTTAAAATTTTTTTTTAAAACGTGGGCGTGGTCCCGCCTCTAATAGGTTTAATGTGCATATCTCCTAAACCGCTAATGCTATAATAACAAAATTCACTGGAAGCAAATGTTTTTAGCACTTCTATTGACGGTGTGAAAATAGTTGAAATCGGGTGGCAACTCCGCCCACTCCCCATATAACGGTACTGTTAAAAATTACTAAAAGCGCGATAAATCAAGCACTAAACACGCCAGAGACATTAAATTTTATCTCTAAATAGTATAAGATGACTTTATAGGAACCGCGTTCAAAATTAGACAGTGGGCGTGGCACAGCCCACTTTTAGGTGAAAACCCATATCTTGAGATCTGCTTAACCGATTTCAACCAAATTCGGTGCGTAACGTTCTTTTCATGTTTCTATGTCATAGTGCGAAAATGGGCGTAATCGGACTACAATCACGCTTACTTCCCATGTAACACCATTTTCAATTCCATCTGATTCTTTCACTTTCCACTATGCAAATCAGGTAACAATGATTATATCGGGGTAAAACTTTGCGTGAATAATGCAATTAAAGTATGCCACCTTGCAGCCGAAAATTGTCTAAATCGAATTAAAACTGTTCAAACCCCTAAGTACTAAATATGTGGACCCCAGTGCCTATAGTTGACCTTCTACCGAAAATATCAGTCAATCCACAAAGAAATCTCAAACGAGTATACCATTTGACTTTGCGAGAGTATAAAATGTTCGGTTACATCCGAACTTAGCCCTTCCTTACTTGTTTTATATAAATTTACACCGTCTCCACTGGTATGCGATCAGGGAGTGAGTGCGTTAAAATAATCCTTTTGTAATTATTAAAAAAGAAATAAATTGTGTCTGAAAAAACAAAAACCATTTATTCCGGATATTAATTTAATCTCAGTGGTGAAAGTGTCAAGTAAGTGCTGGTGTTAACATATGGTCCTTCGAGCCCTAGTGGACGGCACTATGGGTAATAAAACATAAAATAAAAAATTTTATTATAACGTGAAAAAAACAAAAAAAAACCGGTGCATTTATTGAAAAAAAACAAAAAACAAATGCTGTGACAAAGTGAACGTAAAGGAAAAAAAATATATATATACATATGCTTTTGGTGCAGTGACCACAACAACAAAAAAATATATATATAATATATACATATGCTTTTGGTGCATAAAAAAGTGCAGTGACCACAACAACAAACAAAAATATATATATATACATCTGCTTTGGGCAACTCACATACAAGTACGGGACATATTATTATACCTTACTAGGGTACCACAAAAAGTTAAAGAACTTCAAAAAGCGCATTCGAAAAAAAAACATTTTAAAAGGTTCGGTAAAGAAAAAACGAATTCTTAACAAAAAAAAAAAGAAGAAAAATAATTATTTATATTTCTATAAATAAATAAATAACAATAATAAAAAATTGTGAACAATATTATAAACATTGCTTCTAGACAATTTAATTTAATATATTCCAAAGTCCAATTTGGCACATACTCGGCAATACCCCTTATTGTTTGGCAAACAAAAAACAAATAGGATTGCATATGTATAGAGTACATTGATCTCTTATACGAGCTCTCATTGACACATACTAGTTCGCTTATAGGTATACCCTATAACGCATACGAACACAAAAAAGATATAAAAAAAATAGATATTGCAATTTTTGAATAATTGTTGAAAAGAACAATACAATCGAGAAAAAGAATAAATAAATACCGTAACAACGAAACACGCTATCTTATTTAATCCGATTTAAAAAAAATAAAATTATAATAAACCGATTTACTAATTCTCTTATTTATATAAAAGAGATGCGTTACAATTACGAATTTCGATTAAGTTTAATCGGTTTACACTGAGAGAAATCATTTCATTAATTAAATTTTTTTTAAATGAACGCAGATTCTAAAGATTCTAAATCTACACAATTATTAAAGTACCAAAAATGATTTCGGATGAAAAAAGTCCATGTACACCTGCAGAAAGGAAAGACATTACATACAGTAAATTCATTGCTGAGAGTGACAGTTTAATAAGATACTGCACTATATTTTCATCTGCTCCGATTCAAGATAATTCTGAGTCAGCATTAGAAATTAAAAAAGAAAATCTCGACAATTTTTGGATACGTCTCCAAGCTTCATATCACGCCATAGTAGAATCTGACGAATCAGATCTACCAGAAAATTTTAAGTCCTCGGCTTACGCCTAATATGAAAACTGCTTAGACCAGTTCGAAGAAACTAAAGCAATGATTTTCGATCAACTTAAGCTAATAAAAGCAATTGCACCTACTCCACATCAGCGAGTAGAGCTGCCACAAGTACAAAGTCAAGAGGCAAGTTCAGGCAAGGTGCCCGCATGTGACACAGAAATATTTCATGGTGGTTATGAACAATGGCTGTCCTTCCGGGACATGTTTGCAGCCGTTTAGATGAACCACCCAAAATTATCAAATGCACAAAAATTGTATCATCTCCGATACAAAACTAAAGGTCAAGCAGGCGTAATAGTAAAACTGTTCGCACTAAATGACGATAATTTCAATTTGGCTTGGGAAGCTCTTAAATATAGATATGAAAATGAGAGAATATTGGTCGATAAGCAAGTAACGATACTAATGAACTTGCCTAAGATTCAAAAGGAAACAAGTGAAGACTTTATAAAACTGCAATCCACTGTTTCTAATTGCTTGTCGGTTCTATCGACACAAAATATTCCTACAGACAGCTGGGACCCAATACTGGTAAATATATGCACCGCCGCTTTACCAGAAAAATCGTTACTTTTGTGGGAGCAACCGCGCTCATCTCGAAAAAAATGCCCAACGTGGCAGCAAATGAAAGAATTTCTAACTACCCAATATGAAATAGCAGAAAGGGTAGACAAAAAACTAGTTAAAACTAAAAACGTTCAAAACGACCTCAATAGAAGCTTTAATAGACCCCAAACCAGTAGCAATAACATTTTAAATAGAAGTTTTTTAAAAATCAATCGTTCACATCCGAACAGTATAAACAAACGTCATGCGAAATGTGTACAGGAGGACATAAACTTAAATCTTGCGATAAATTCGAAAAATTAAATATTGTCGATAGGAACAATTTTGTGAGAACAAAAAAACTTTGCACAAACTGCTTGTCACGTTTGCATATTCTAAAAGAGTGTGAAAGCAAGTTCAATTGCGTTTTTTGTCATAAACGACATCATTCTATGCTTCATTTAAATAATTTTTCCAGTTCACCCCCAAACAGCGCAAATACGAAAAGAGCCACGGGTTTAGTTGCAACAGCAAATCCCGAAAATTGCCAAGAAGCACCATGCTGCTCAAAGGCATTAAAAACCCAAACGCTACACAGCGAAAATCAAAGTAGAGTAGCACCACCCACAGCAGTCGTCTCCATCGAACACCGAGGAGAACTGTTTAAACTTAGAGCCTTAATAGACCAAGGATCACAACGATCCTTCATAGCGTCTAGGGCTCAAAATAGGCTACAACTGCCAACAAAACTAGCCAATTTTGAAATTACGGGAATGGGCGGAAGAGTAGTCCAAAACTCAAATAAAATCTGGCCCATTACCCTAATTTCCTCCCATGCGGATAGGCACATACAAGCAGAAGCTATAGTCTTACCGCAACTAACAAATATGCTTCCAAGCTATCTTATAAATAGCAAGCACTGGCAAAAGGTTTCACACCTAAAGCTAGCAGATCCCAACTGCAACACTCCCGGTCAAATAGACCTTCTATTAGGCAGCGATCTCATACCACAGATAATACTCGAAGGTATTGAGAAAATTTCGAATACACTATTGGCACAAAATACTATTTTTGGGTGGATCCTAAGTGGACTAGTTTCGGAACCAGTTACCACCATGACCACTCAGGTTGAGGAAATCTCAAACGAATACCTCAATTCACAATTGAAAAAATTTTGGGAGTTAGAAGAACTCCCCCCCATATCAATCACAACCCCTGAAGATCAGTATTGTGAAGACTTTTACAAAGCCACAACTACTAGATCAGATAATGGTCAGTACGTCGTACGACTACCACTAAAACAACAATTTCCCAACACCATCGCCTTAGGTCACTCTCGCACCTCTGCAATACAGCAGTTTCAAAGTATGGAAAAAAACCTACTTAAAAAAGGCGAACTCAAACCAGTATATGATGGTGTGTTGGAAGAATATCTCCATTTAGACCACATGGAGGAAGTAAGTCCATGCGAAAAAATCATTAACGGCAAATACCACTCATTTTACTTGCCGCATCATGCAGTGGTAAAGCCAGGCAAAAAAACAACTAAAGTAAGAGTTGTCTTTAATGCATCAAGATCCACCAGCTCGGGGAATTCCCTAAATGATATCCTATTTACGGGACCCACGCTCCAACCAGATTTAATGCTACTCATTTTAAATTGGCGTATATTCAAATACGTATTTAACGGAGACGTCGAAAAAATGTATAGACAAATAGTCGTACATAAAGACGATCAAGATTTTCAGCGAATTATTTTCCGAAAATCTCCCAATAGTCCACTACGCGACTATAAACTTAAAACTACTGTCAACTGTGCTCCATATTTAGCCATTCGAACACTGCACGAATTGGCAGAAAACACCAAGTCAGAATTTCCTCTGGCAACCCAGGTGTTAAAAACACAAACGTATGTAGACGATATCTTGTCTGGAAGTCACAGTCTTCCACAAGCATACGAGTCATTATCACAAGTGATAAAAGCCCTCAAAACCGCAGGGTTTCCGTTGAAAAAGATAACGGCGAACCACCCTAATATTCTAAAAAATATACCACTTGAAAATTTGTTAGATACTAATTTCCTTAAATGTCATGCACAGATGCCGGCTGGTACCAGGGCCAGATTAAAATGATTGCATGCGATGACGAGAGATCGGTCGCACTATACAAATCTGCTATAGCCAAGGTAGGGGAGGTGTACCCGGGCGCAAAACTAATAGTAGTGGACAAAAAAGATATACCATCCAGACCAAGGGCAAGGGTATGGATCCCGGCTACACCATCACAGCCGGATCAGATAATGCAGCTCATTAGAGCCTGCAACCCGAGTCTGCCCACGGAGGGGTGGAAGTTCGTCAAGGCGTTTGACGAAAGCGTAGCAGAATCTAGCGTGGAGACCAAAAGGGCCACGATGCAGATTCTGCTATTACTAACAAAAGAATCCATCGAACCGCTGACGAAAAGTGGCGGGGAGATAAACTACGGATTCGCGAAAGTGAGGATTACACCGTACAAGTCGGACGCCGATGCTGCAGACCATCTAGCATCGGAAAGCGAGACATGCGAAGTAGAGGAAGATCCGGTGGAGTCCTCAAGCGATGTAGAGAGCATAGAGCAAGGTGAGTGTTCTTCCGAGTCTGAACTTGCTGCCAGACTCATAAACTTGTATGAGTAGAGTTGTTAAGCGACTCTCAGGAAGACGCAGAAACAACACTAGTTAATGCGTCTCCTACAAATTAATCTTCATCACAGCAAACTAGCTTCAGCAGCCCTAATTAACCGCATGGCAGAAGAACAGCCTGAATTTGTCCTCATTCAGGAGCCATGGGTTAATGGAGGGCGTATTTGCGGACTGAGGACACCGAGCTATAATTTATTTATGGCTAATAGTCAAGGTATAATCAGAGCCTGCATAATGGCAAAGAAAAACCTTAACGTTTTTATATTACATCATTACAGCAATAACGACACAGTAGCAGTAAACTGGGAAACGAGCATGTGCAGTTATCGGCTGATGTCGTGCTATATGCCGTACGAGAAGGAGCTGGTGCCCCCTCTGATGGTAAAAGAGGTGGTAAGGGATAGCGGGGAATCCAAGTGCATGATAATACTTGGATGCGACTCAAACGCACATCACATAGTCTGGGGCAGCTCAGATGTCAACGACAGAGGTGAGTGTCTCTTCAAATACCTACTAGGCACTAAGCTATTGCTGTGTAATAAAGGAAATACGCCAACATTCATTACAAGAAACCGACAAGAAGTCGATATCACACTTGTGTCGGAAGTACTATTTGACAGGGTAACCCAATGGAAAGTCCTCGAAGAACATTCATTTTCGGATCACCGATATATTGAATGTACATTAGAAGAAAGGGCCGATAGAGGCATGAACTTCAGGAATCATAGGAAAACGAACTGGCAGGTGCAAATGCAAGAGCTGGAAAAACGTATCCCTATGATTCCGCCGTTTCAGCCCAAAAGTAAGGAGGATCTCGACATCCTCGTTGATCAATTCACTGAATCTTGCCGGCAAGCACTAGAAGTGGCTTTTGCAATAACACGAAGTAGAGGTAGAATTAGGCCACCCTGGTGGTCTCTCGAACTTAAAAAGTTACAGAAAGAATGCAGAAAGCAGTTCAACTTAGCAAAGCAATCCCAAGGCGAGTCAGCCTGGGATCATTACTACAACCTCCTTAGGTCATACAAGAAGGAAGTTAGGAGAGCAAAAATAAATTCTTGGAAATCTTTTTGTAATGATATCGAGAACACGGCGGAAGCATCTCGACTTAGGAAAATAATGACACAATCGGGGCATAGTATCGGGTATCTTCAGAGGCCAGACTGTAGCTGGCCGGTATCCAGTGAAGAGTCACTGGAACTACTAATGAATACCCACTTCCCAGGTAGCTCTGAAAGCCATACTGTTGAATATACTCAAGACAGTGGAGCAGAAATAGACTCCATTCTTATAAACACAGTGTCAGAAAGCACCGTCCGCTGGGCAATAAATAGCTTCAAGCCTTCAAGTCGCCGGGACCAGATGGTCTATTCCCGGCTCAGTTACAGCAGTCGCAGAATTACATAATGGATTGGCTAGTTACCATTCTTAAGGGGGCGCTCAGTTAAACTATATCCCTTCGCTTTGGAGGGAAGTCAAGGTAACATACATACCTAAGGCAGGCAAAAGCTCGCAAACAAGTCCAAAGGTCTTCAGACCTATTATACAATGTTCGCACCGACACAAAATTCGTGTTTTCATAGACAAAAGAGGTTTTCACGCGAAAACTTGTGTTCTCATCCATACAAAATCTGTCAAACAAAAACACAGTTTTCGCTGAAAACCCCTTGAAAACTTACATTCCACTCATGATAATCGGTGCCTGCTCTAGTTTATTCGATATTATTAGAAGACATATTTTGTCAGCCCTAAATGTCAGTTGACAATTTGTTTACATTCCATAATTGGCCTAAACGTACCCTACAAGAAACTGCTGATGGGTTCACCAATACACTAACATTTGATATGTCAGTACTGTTAATTTACATTTGCATTTTTAAATTCAGAACTATCCACTGATTGGAGAAAGACGTACGCAGAGCTATTAAGAGGAGGAGATGGCATCAAGTGAAAATTTATTTTTATATTTTCATATTTTATTATATTTTTTGTTGCATTACTTTTTATATTTAAGTATATTAAATATTATAACTAATTTTGATTAAAAGTTTGAAATTTATTAAAGAAATAAAAATTATATTATCTACTGCGCAAACGAATTTTTCACTTCTGATAGTGTTTCAGTCATAACTGACAATTTTCAGCTATAACGGATTTATGGTCAGCAATGACTCAGAAAAAACCAAACAAACAAACAAAAAGAAAACAAGACTCTTAAGAAAATGATAGAAACTTTGTTCTGCGCGCTGACAAAATTTTTTGAGCTATGACTGTCATATTACCCATCAGATGACCGTCACTGTTCTTGTAGGGTACATAACAAATGTAAACAAATAGATGTGTGAACTGTCAATGAAAACTCATCAAAAACACACAACGTCGGTCAGAAAGACTTTGGTTCCACAATCCACAAATTGTGTTTTCAAGAGGATTTCAATTCGGTGAGAACATTACTCTCTCCTCGTTGCTTCTGAAAACGTTGGAAAGGCTAATAGAACTACATATAAGAAACAAACTAAAACCAGACAAGTTGGCTGGTTCGCAGCATGCGTATTCTAAAGGAAAATCCACAGAAACAGCGCTGAGCTCTGTGGTGGCGGAGATTGAAAAATCTCTAGAAGTTAAAGAATACACTCTAATTGCCTTCTTAGATATAGAATGAGCCTTCAATAACATCCAGCCTAGGGCCATACTGAGTGCGCTTATGGATCTGGACATCTCTGAACCTCTCAGAAAATTAATTGAACAGATGCTCACGAGCAGGTCAATAATTTCAAAGCTGGGAGCGTCAACGATGTGCAGATCCGTCCAAAGGGGTACACCCCAAGGAGGCGTGTTATCCCCACTTCTCTGGATCCTGACAATGAATAAGTTGCTGTGGGATCTAGAGAAGAAGGAGGGTTGTGTCCTACGCTGACGATGTGGCAGTATCGGCAGTATACTCTCGCAAACCTTATGCAAACGATCCTGGACGATATAAACCGTTGGGCTGTATCGTGGGGATTAAACTTAAATGCTGGTAAGGCAGAGCTAGTTTACCAGAAAGTATAACACTTCAGTAGTTACGGGACCAGTAAACAAAACTTGGATGCTTATTGGCTCTATACAGCAGTTGTCAGACCAATCATGACATATGGTATATAGGTATGGTGACCAATAATGGATAATAAATACGCAGTGAGGCGTATGGAAAGTATACAAAGAGCAGCCAGTATATGCATTAGTGGAGATTTTAGAACAACACCTAGTCAGGCACTAAACGTCATTCTACATTTATTGCCAACAGACCTGTTCTGTAATGCAAATGGTAGCAAAGTCTGCTTTCAGACTAAGGGAATCCTCCCAATTAGTCGCCTGCAACAAGGGGCTTTCTAGGATACTTAGATCGTTCTCGTTTCTACCCAAAACCACGGATTTCTGCAATCCAAAAGAATTGAAGCTAAATTCCGCCCACAATATTGCCTTCCCCACCAGAGAGGAGTGGGAAAGGGACGAGGAGGACAGGAATGCAGGAATTAGCATCTACACGGATAGATCCAAACTAGATAATCGAGTGGGAGGTGGTGTCTTCTCTGCAACTTTAGGCACCAAAATCGCCTTCCGCTTACCAGACCACTGCAGTGTTTTCCAGGCGGAGATCACAGCAATCAAAGAAAGCCTTGTTGTATTGACAAAAAGTGTGCTCACAACAAGGAGCATATATATATATACGGATAGCCAAGCGGCCTTGAAATCACGCAAGTCTCCTATGGTCTCATCAAAGATAGTTATAGAATGTCTTGATCTATTAGAGGATCTAACATCCTACTTCACGATAAACCTGCAATGGGTTCCAGGGCATGGTGATATCCCTGGAAACTGCGAAGCAGATGAACTAGCCAGAACAGGCACCGAGTTACAATTAACCCCTGAAAAAGGGGAAATTTTTATGCCCCTGGCAACTTGTAAGCACTTAATCAACGAACATGCTATAAATATAGCAGAGTCTCGGTGGAGACAATCAATAACCTGCTCCACTAGCAGACTAACATGGCAGGAATGGAGCAAGAGTCGTACAAACCGACTATTAAAATTCAAAAGGAATGATATAAGAACTCTGATTGGGGTACTAACAGGTCACTGGTTGGTAGACATGCCAGCAGGCTAGGTGTACCTTACAACGATTATTGTAGAAGCTGCCAAGAAGTAGAAGAAGAGGAGACAGTAAAACATCTTCTATGCGAATGTAAAGCTCTATGCAGGAAAAGAATCGCAACTATCGGTCGTGGATTCCTTGGCGACGTATCAGAAGTTGCTAATATAAAATTATTTATACTGATGAGCTTCATCAGAAGCACAGGTTGGTTCAGAGAGGAGACGATAGAGTGAGGGAACAGTAGTCCCGGTGGTATCACAATGGGCCTCCCATAGGCCTAGGTGCGTCGTTAGACAGCCACTCTACCTACCTACCTACCTAATTTCCTTAAATTCGAAAAGGAAAGTACAACAAAAACTCTGGGGACCCAATGGAATGCGATATCTGACCAGTTTTCATACACTACAGAGTCAATATCTGCATTATCTGCCATAACAAAGCGGCAAATTCTATCCTCTGTGGCGAAACTTTTCGACCCCGCAAGATGGCTTTCGCCAGTTATGATACAAGCCAAAATTCTAATACAAGAATTATGGTTAGATGGTACCGACTGGGACGAACAAGTAAAACCACTGCGTTTAGAAAAGTGGTCCCAGTTTGCGAGCAATCTACATGATATCTCACAGATACAAATCCCACGATGGGTAAATTACGCCCCAGAGCACAAAGTCGAACTACATGGCTTCTGTGACGCTTCTGAAAAGGCATATTGCGCAACTATATATGTTCGCACACAAAGCGACAATGCGACCACATGCCACTTACTAGTAGCAAAAGCAAAAGTGGCTCCTTTAAAAACAATAAGTCTACCACGACTTGAATTATGTGGAGCGCTACTACTAGCCAAACTCGTGTCCATCGTACAAACACATTTAAACATGGCACAATATAAATTATATCTATGGTCCGATTCCGAAATTGTACTAGCCTGGTTAGAAAAACCACCACATGCATGGAAGACGTATATTTCGAACCGAACGTCTCAAATACTTGATCTAGTAGGATCAGCCACTTGGCGACATGTAGCCAGTGCTGACAATCCTGCTGATCTAGGTACAAGAGGGTGCAAGCCCCTGCACCTTGTCACCACCACCCTCTGGTGGAATAGCCCCCGATGGTTAACAGAATCTCCTGATTCTTGGCCACAATCGCCCATGCGCAATATAATTTCCCCAGAAAGTCAAAAAATCGACTCCTTTCACGCAACATTGCAGGATAATGACGTCCTTGAGCGATTTTTTCGTATCCCCGAGCCCTCAGGGTAATCGCTTACATGCTCAAGTTCATAGAGCGACTCAAAATTAAACTTAAGGGAGTAACTTCATTACACTCCCAATGCGATACAGTGACGCACCTAGACTTACAAAAAGCAAAGGTCGCTCTTATCGCATCTACGCAAGCGCGTTACTTCAGCCGAGAAATAGCATTACTAAGAGAATCGAAGCCGATAGATAAAAGGAGCTCACTCTTGGTCTTAATTCCATTCATTGACACGAAAGGAGTACTCCGTGCGAATGGTCGGCGTGCCAATTCAAGCCAGACGTATAACGAACGTCATCCCATAGTTATCCCAGAGAAATCGCAACTTGCCACCTTATACCTTAACTATGTCCACGTGCTATTGCTACACGCAGAACATCGCCTCATGCAACAAATAGTCCGTCAGTGCACCTCGAGCTATGTACTTTTCTATGGAGACTTTTCTCGCTGCATTTGCTCGCTTCGTCGAACGACGCGGTTTTCCGTCAAAACTCATGAGCGACAATGGCAAAACATTTATAGGAGCTCAAAGAGCCACAGAAAAACAGTTCGTGAATTTTGTCAAACAAGTCTCACCTAAAATTGTACAAAAGTATGCTTCCCAAGATATTAACTGTTTATCTCTCCAAGCGCTCCTCATATGGGTGGTTTATGGGAATCAGCTGTAAAAAGCTTCAAATCCCACTTTAAAACAGTAGCTGGAAACTACAAATTTAATTATGAAGAACTTACAACATTATTAATTCGCATTGAAGACGTTCTCAATTCACGGCCACTAACGACACTCGCGCAAGATCCCTCAGATCTCACAGCCCTAACTCCAGGGCACTTTCTAAAAGGAGCACCCATTCTGGCCATACCTGAGCCAGGCGTGGAGTCGCTATCCTTACAAAATAGATGGGAAAGAACTAAAATTCTCCATCATGATTTTAGCCGCCGATGGAAGGAGAAGTATATAAAGGTACTTCATAAAAGGTACCGCTGGAAATCTCCCGAAAAAGCGCCAAAACTTAGAGATTTTGTCTTAATTCCTGACGATTGTCTTCCCCCTAAAGAATGGCGGCTTGGTTGCATAGAGAAGCTACATCATGGTTCCGACGGTCATATACGAGTAGTTGACCTCCGTACTCGAAACGGAACGCTAACCAGACCTATGCTTCCTGCCAATCTCAAATAATAGCGAAAATGCAAGTAGTAAACCATCCGCTCAATAATACCTACAAGCAAAAATCTAAATATTCGTCTAAATAACCGAAAACAGAAATAAAAAACCGCAAATATAAAATGACAAATTACAATCATATATACTAATAAAATAATGGGTAGACTAATGCGATCACCAAACCAAATAAAGTTGGTCACATGTAGAAAGATATCCATACTCTATACCACTGAATCGTAACTAAACACGCCCTTTTCTCCATACAGGTAGATAATGGATACAGAGATGCATTCCACCCCAACGCCAACAAGGCGATTGGCCATCACTGTGCCTCGCCTTGGGGTTTTCCAATAGCGGCGCCCCGTCAACCACCGCTCGTAGCGGTACACGAGCATCTGCAGCCGTTCCGTCACCTCCAGAGGCGCCCTATCGCATCTGATGCCGCTTTTGTCGACGTCCACACAAACTGCAGCACTGTGGTCTCTTCAAAGGCATGACACCGACACAACGCCAGCAAGTTGCCCAGGCGCATGGGCATTGTCACAATTGTCTGGCACATACACACACGACGCAGGAATGCGACTCCGGGGCTTTGTGCCAAATGTGTGGCAGGCAGCATCACACGGTGCTACACCGTACCCCGAGGCGAGAGGTCAGTCGGTAGCCTGCCACACGAATCCGTGGCGCAAACCGACTGCAGCAAACCAATCGTGTGGCACCCCGATCTGAGTCCCGTCCATGGCGTCAGCAAAACATCGCACCTACTAGGCGTAGGCCGAACTATCGCCGCACGTCCGGACTCAGCAACGTTGTGGCAACGTTGCAACAGTTACAGCGACTGCTAGGCTGAACAATCGCCTAGGGGGGCCGGGATGGCCAAATGCCTGCCCCTTTTTCGCGGTAAATTTGTTGAATTATAAATTAAGTTACAATTTCCCCTAATAACAGCATATCAAAACGTGCACTCAATTTTAATCTGCCGTTTTGTTTTTAACAATCAGCTGTTTCTCCGTGTTTGTTTCTCCTTCTTTGCTATTCCTTTTTCGTTTGCTTTTGGTTACGGCATTGCCAACCATCAAAAAGACAAATCAGGTTTTTTAGGACGAAGGACTGAACATACCTATTGACAGGTGTCCCCAACGATTCTCTAGCAGAGGTATGGCCTCTGAAATTAGAGCGGGGTGTACTCTAAAATTTTGAGAACGCCTCCAAAAGGAAAAAATGAGGAATCCACCGCTGCTGGACCAACAGAAATTTGTGGAAATGCCGCCCAAACGAGCGATGGTGGTAAAATCGGGCAAGAAAAGACTAGCGAAACTACCAATATTTTCAGCAAACTGGGCATGAAAATTAAGGAGCTTGAAAGCATGATGTCTGGTCAGAGACACATAAATCAAGCTATGCGCGACCTTGTAAGCGGTATATCATGCCTATATGACAAGACTGAAAAATCAGAGAATCCAGCGAAAAGAGTTATGATAGGGAAAGCGTCGCAAGTCTCCCCTATTCATAAAGATAGAAACACGCCAAAAAGACTACGCGAGATATCAGGCTATTTACCTCCAACAAAAAAGCCTAAAAACGCAGATAATAAAGCGCAGGCTTCATATAGTGAGGTTATAAAAGTGACGCAGAAAGACAGCTCAGGAGATAAGCCCGTAGGCGAGAAATGGGTGGACGTAGTTAAGAAAAGGAAGCCGATCGAAAATAGAATCAGATCGAAACCTGACGCTATAATCCTAAAAAAAAAAGAGGGAGCGTCATATGCGGATATTCTAAGAAAAATTAAATGCGATAGTGGCCTTGAAGAATTGGGCTCAAACGTAAGGTACATCAGGAAAACCCTCAAAGGAGATCTGCTCTTAGAATTAAAAAACCAAGCAGACAAAAGAGCCGACATGTTCGAGAGTGCCCTAGAAGGAGTTATTGGTGAGATGGCGGTAATACAGCCAAAAACACATCATGTTACCATTATGTGCAAGGAGGAGATAACCACTCCCGAAGAAATCTATGACGCATTACAAAAGGAGTGTGGGATTCAAAATCTAAAGAAAGAAAATGTTAAAAGAATGCGAAAAACCAGAAGCGGCACACAAATAGCGCTTATATGTCTGCGTGCCGAGGATGCCAAGACCGCACTTAAACAAGGCAAAGTAAAGATTGGGTGGTCTATTTGTCGCCTCCAGGAATATTCATCTATCGCTCGCTGCTTTAGGTGTTTCGAAGTGGGGCATATGGCGCATAAATGTCGCAACCCCACTGACAGGTCTTCCCTCTGTACACGCTGCGGAACCTCAGGACACGTGGCAAAAGTATGCACTAATGCCCCGAGCTGTATGCTTTGTATAGGGAAACACTCTGTCTTGATTACGGCCTGTCCTAAGTACCTAGATATGAAAAAGTCAATGGAAAAATGAAGATCTTACAATTAAATCTTAACCATTGCGCTGCAGCACAAGACCTGCTAAAACAGACGGTGCTAGAAGAAAATATAGATGTCGCCCTGCTAAGCGAACAATATACTCAGCGTTCGGAAAGCACTTGGATTAAAGATATAAGTGGCAAGGCAGCAATATGGTCTTGCAAAGTACAAGCCTTCACATCGTGCTCCAGAGATGCCCAAAACGGCTTCACATGGGCGAATATACATGGAATATATCTTGTAAGTTGCTATGCTCGCCCTAGTGCGTCAATAAATTAGTTCGAACACTTTCTCCTGCAGCTGTCTCTAATGACAAGAAGCAAATCCCCGATAATAATAGCGGGAGATTTTAATGCCTGGTCTACTGCTTGGGGTAGCAGAAGCACAAATCATCGTGGACGATTGGTCCTAGAATTCTTGAGTCAAACGAACCTTACAGTAATAAACAGTGGCACGCAAAATACCTTTCAAAAGGGCAATAAAGGTTCCGTAATAGACCTAATGTTCGCTAACGACGCGCTTAGCAGGCACATTAAGTGGGGGGTGTCAGACATATACACAAATAGTGACCACATGGCCATAATTGCTGAAGTTTTGTTCTCCCGAGAAACGGAACCCCTCAGTAGAAATATTTCTCGAAAACGAAGTTGGAGACAAAAGGAGTTCGATACCGACGTTTTCGATATCGTCTGGGGTACGGCAAAGGCACCAGGCGGCGACGCCGCCCACTTGGTATCCGCTGTGCAGAAGGAACTAGTTGCAGCATGCGACGCAACTATGCGCAGGACGAGATACAATAACAAGTGAAAACCAGTGTACTGGTGGAACGAAGAAATCGCCACGCTGAGAAAGCTCTGTCACTCAGCTAGACGTCGCTTCCAGCGTAATCAAGGAGGCGAGAATGGAAATCGACTCAGCTCCTGAAGGCAGCAATCACTCGTAGCAAAAGAGGTTGTTTCGAAAAGCTTTGTGAAGAAGCAAACATAGACCCCTGGGGAACCGCGTACAAAATATGTATGTCAAAATTTAAAAATATGCCGCAGCAACCTAAGAACGCATCATTTATGAGGAAAGTCGTCGACGCATTATTTCCAACACATGAGACCATGTCCTATGCTATGCGTAACGATGTTACAGAGCCCCCTCTATTAGTTACACAAGAATAACTACTGGCCATTGCGAAAAGAATTAAAAACTCCAAAGCGCCTGGAATAGATGGTATACCAAATAGAGCCCTAAAAGAAGCCATGACTCTGAGACCCAGTTTGTTCGTTAAAATGTACAATGCGTGTTTATTGGAAGGCGTCTTTCCCGACCCATAGAAGTTGCTGCGTTTGATACTACTCCCAAAACCGAAAAAGCCACCTGAAGAACCTTCATCATATCGATCTCTGTGCATGCTCAACACGATTGGTAAATTGTACGAAAGCATAGTAAGAAACCGCTTGGAGTTAGCAATCCAAAAAGCCGGCGGATTATCAGAGAGACAATACGGCTTTATAAAAAAGAGGTCCACTATTGACGCACTAAGTGAAGTCGTTGATATTGCGAAATGTGCAATAAGTGGCAAAAGATGGAAAGGTGGCACCAAAGAATATTGCGCGCTAATTACCCTGGATGTGAAGAATGCATTCAATTCTGCGAAATGGGCAAATATCATCAAGGCCCTGTACGAAATACGCGCTCCCCAATACCTTATAAATATTATTACGAGTTATTTTGAGAACAGAAGGCTGCTTTTCGACATAGATGAGGGTACCAAGAGCTACTCTATCTCGAGTGGAGTACCACAAGGTTCAGTCTTAGGCCCCTTCTTTGGAACCTGATGTACGACGGGGTGCTAAGACTATATCACCAACAATCCGTGAAACTAATTGCCTATGCGGATGACCTCATAGTGGTAGCAGTAGCGAAACATCTAGATGACCTCCGGGTCAAATGCAATGATTGCATAAATGGTATACGACGGTGGTTCGCAACCATGAGTCTAGAGTTGGCTGAGCAGAAAACAGAGGTCTTGCTCATTAGCTCCAGGAAAACTGAAGAAAAACTATCGCTCACCATAGGAGAATGTCAGATAACTTCACAGCCACAGCTAAAGTATCTTGGCGTTATATTGGACTCAAGGCTAAAATTTAAAGAGCACTTGGAAAACACGACGAGTAAAGCAAATAAAATCTATAATTCTTTATCTAGAATGATGGCAAATAGAGGCTGTGTGCGTTCCAGCCGACGATTTCTAATAGCTAAGGCAATGAGATCCGTTATACTGTATGCGGCTCCAATATGGATCCAGGCGCTAGACACAAAATCATATGCTAAACCAATAATCACAGTGCATAGGCTTTCTGCAATACGCGTGATAAGTGCTTTCCGAACCGTATCAACCGACGCTGCGGAAGTATTAGCCTGTATGGTGCCCATCGACATCCAAGGAAATGAATTCCAGCTATCGGATATCTCTACAGCAACAAAAAGAGAGGAAAGAACCAAGAGCATTACGCTGTGGCAGCAACGGTGGCAAACCTCATCCAAAGGACGGTGGACTCACAGACTGATACCAGACATCAGACCGTGGATAGATAGACAGCATGGGGACCTGGATTTCCACCTGACCCAAACGCTAAGTGGACATGGATGCTTTAGAAGCTACCTTTACAAATTTCGTCATGACTACAGTCCGTACTGTCCGACGTGTACAGAATGTATTGAAGACTCTGAACATGTTTTTTACCATTGCCCTCGGTTCTCCAGTATAAGAGAAAATCTGAAAACCACACTTGGCGGTAGTTTCTATGTGGAAAATTTGACAGCACTTATGTGTGAGTCCTCTATTAAATGGAAAGCAGTCAGCGAAGCGTCAGCTGTGATAATGACAAGATTGAGACACTTACAGATTAGGAGTCAGTTAGTCCGTACCGTAGAGGAGACTTAAATGTCTTATTCTCTCCCATGAAGTAATACTTTGTCCAGTGGTTCCGTGGGAGAGATTTGGGTTGGGAGTAGGTTAGGTTTAGCGGATTAAAGTTCCGCACTTCGGCTTTCGATGCTTCCCCCTACCATAAAAAAAAAAAAAAAAAAAAACTGGTACACACACCACACCGGGAAACCGCAGAACACCCACACACCACACACAACTCATCATACAGCCGCACACACATACACACCGACTAGGATCCCTTCACAACACACAGTACAAAAATATCTGTCCTCGAAGCGGACAGGCCCTTCTCTCAGCGACTTTCGACCAACAAGCAACGGACTTTCTTTTGGCGCGCGAGTCACTTCGTTTTCTTCCATCGGTTTTTTTGTATAAATTTGCACCGTCTCCTTTTGTAATTATTAAAAAAGAAATAAATTGTGTGAACTTTTTGAAAAAACAAAAACCATTTATTCCGGATATTAATTTAATCTCAGTGGTGAAAGTGTCAAGTAAGTGCTGGTGTTAACAAAAGTGAAATGTTCGGTTAAACTCGAACTTAACCCTCCTTAATTTATTTTATATTATTTAAATTAAATGTAAAGTAATTTACAAAATTACTTTATTCATTTAATTTGATCAAATATACAAATATTATAGTTTCATATTTTCGCATTTTAATACAAATTATAAACAACAACGGACTATTGTAAATTTCTTTAATAGTAGCAACTTGTGGTCGTTGTTGTATGGTGTATGTTGCTATGCGTTGTTTGCAAGTATTCCGTTGATTTGCACACAAAATATTACATATTTATGTATGTATGTACATATGTAGACTCGAATCAAAAACGGCACCAGTTCGCTTGATAAAACAGAAGAGACAGTTCAATTATGAGGGAAAAGAAGAACCAATTCGGGATGCTAAGCAAAATTTCGATATTAATTTCTATTTTCGATCATTGAAACTGCATTGTCTTCAATCGATGAAAGATGCGATTAGATGCAACAGATTTATGCAAAGAAGATCAAGCTATTGGCAGAAAAAATGGCTCATAACAACGCTCAATACACCACTGGACGTTTTAAATTACCACATATTTGTTCAAATATCTTCTGACTTTATTTACAACAAAAAGTGTGTTGCTAACACTTCCTGTGTCGGTAGCTAATGGAGAACACAGTTTCTCTAAATTGAAACGAGAATACTTGAGAACTTATTTAACTAACTGAATATCAATAATAAGGGCTATATGAGGTATGTGGTATAAAGTCAACTGGAAGTACGAACATTTTTTATTAGTAATATGAGACAGAAGTATTGACCCGATTCCACCCATTTTCGATATAAGGGTATATTATTATCAAAGAAACGTTTTTAAAGAATTCCAAAAAAATATCGAATAGATTGATATTTTTGACTAAAAGTCAGCCATACGCACTAGGGTCCACATATTCAATGTGTGGGAACAATTTTGACGACTTTTAGACCCGAGATGGAATACCTCAAAATTACTATTTGGGCAAAGTTTCAACCGAAAATATACATTGGTGTTTGATTTGTGCATTGGAAAGTTACAGAATCAGATGGAATTTGAAATTGTGGTATATGAGAAGGAGACGTGATTGTAATTCGATTTCGCTCAGCATTAAACGAATATTAAAGTAATTCAACCTAACTAGTTTGGTTAATATCGGTGGAGCAGGTCCCGTGATATGGGTTTTTGTCTAATGTGTGCGGTGCCACGCCCATCGTCCAATTTTGACACCTGCTCTTAAAAAGTCCTCTTGGGCCATATTGGATGTAAAATTTAATGTCTCTGGTGCATTTACTTATCGATTTATCTTTAAGCAGTTTTTAATAAAATCGTTATATAGGGAGTGGCCGGGGTTATAATACGATCTCATTCATTTTCACACTGTAAACCGCTGAAGCTACAATAACCAAAGTCGTTTAGGACAAATCGTATAAGAACCCCTACCGACAGTGTGCAAATAGATGAAATCGGATTTAAATACCGCCCGCTCCCCATATAAAGGTTTTTTAAATCAAAATCAGTAACTAAATGCGCCAGAAAAATTAAATTTTACACCCAGGATGACAGAAGAGATATAAAGCTCGCGGTCATTTAGTCGCATATCTCCGGACTTATTCGACCATTTTCATCCAAATTTGAATTCGGATACAACTTTACAAAAAATACAAGTTGGGGTGCCTTTGAGGTATGCCATCTCGAGCCCAAAAATTGTCAAAATCGGACCATAACTTTCAAGTCCCCACATACCGAATATGTGGACTCCAGTGCGTATATCTGACATTTTGCCTAAAATATGGGTCAATCTGTGAGATATGTTATTGAAATCGGAAGAAAATGTTTCCTTGATAACAATATAATCTTTTGTCAAAAATGGATTGAATCGGGTCAATACTTTCCTTAGCCCCATACATTTTATATAAAGTTTTTCGAAATTCCAGTTGACTTTAGGTATACCACATATATCACGATTTCGTCGAACAATGAAGTTGAACCACTCCGCTATAATTTGTAATATAAAGTTTTGGCAACACCTAACATGTTCGGTTACATCCGAACTTAGCCCTTACGATTCAAGCCTGTTTTTTACATCCGCTGCTACGAAATAATTGGTAAATGTAATAAAAGATATGATAAATAAAAGAGAAATAACACATTCATAGGAACACATGCTTTTATAATGTAGCATACATACATATATTATTACCAACATATGCCAATGCGAAGTGTCAATTCCGATGTTGTTGAAAGCATTTACTAAAGTTGAGGATATCAATTTGTTAATACAAAGGTAACATTTTACATACATATGTGCACATAGCATGTAAAGGAAATTGTTGCGTATACGCACTGTAGCCTTTTGATAAGCTTATTCGAGAATGATATTTACCATATTGGCTTTTCAATTTACAGGAATTGATATTTAGTATCTGTTCATTATCAAGTAGAATTCTACTTAAACAACATTCCGTTTAAGCATATTTAGCTTTCGAATGCCACGGCTACAATGTAACAATAAATAGCTTGTTTTTACATAAACATCCATTTCGATAGGTACGTTGCAGCAGGAGTAACACAAATAAGTTAAAGCGATTTGGAGTACTTAATAACGATTATATTTCAGACGTTCCCATCAATGGTGAATGTAATTTTTATGACCTACAGCAGGAAGAAGTGAAGTCAATTCCTTTTTCTTTATTTTGATAAGTTAAAATAGGCAGGAATCTATTTGTAGGTATAGAATATGCGTAATTCCATGTAAGACCCAACATTAAATAATTTTAACTGATATCTTTAGACCTTGTATTCAAGAATCGGTATAACTTTTGTTGTAACTAGCAATTCACTAGTATCAAATCACTAAAGTCATCATCGTTTCACAAACACGGTTGCTAGTAAAAGCCCACACAGCAAGTCGGTTTGCTTAATTCAGGTGGGGCTTGCAGATGTTAGAGTTTTTGAATTATATGGTATATTTTATTACTAAATTATTTTATTTACTATTTTTGGAAAGTTATGTAAAATAAACTAAGAATATTTTATAATTATGTGAACTTTGAAAACTTTTAAAGTAAAATCTTTTCTCCGGAAAACTCTGTACATGGTCGTTTACAGTTCGGATTATTACTTACTAGAAATTTGTTTCATCGCTCGAATATCTGAATGCTACTTAACAAACTTACTTACAATTAAACAGATATTTTCGGTACTCACATTCATTTATGACGTGCACAATTTCACTTATATAATATTCGCAAATTTACGCCGTTAATATAAAAGCATTCACACGCAATCGAAAGATAGATTTTATTAATATCGCAATTTGAATGGAAATTTAGTGCCATACGCAGGTGAATAGCGGAATAAAGGAAAACATTTTCGGAGGCCATTTTTTGAAAGCACGAAGAAGTGTAACAATTTGAAAATGCAAAGTAGAGTTTTGAAAAGGAAAAAATAAACATAATGATGAAGCTGCGAGAAACTTTAGAAAAGTTAGCTGAAAATGAAAAATAAATTTAAACCAAATGCAGTTGTAAACTTGATCTCCAATTTTTATTTAACTTTTTACAGCTTTTGGTATCTGTACTTGGAGTAGTTGAAATGAAATAGAACATGATACCCACATATATTTACTTACAAATATGGTTATTTAAACGTTTAAAAATTTACAACAAGATCTTTAAATTATTTGCTTTGATAATATCTTCTTTAGTGTAATTTATGTTTTCAGGCGTCAAATTTTCTAATATACAAGTATAATTGACGTCGCTTCGGAATTATCAGAATTGTACCGCAATATCAAATTTTGCAGAAAAACACAAGCTAATACTACTTTTGATACCTCTTCCATATTTTAAATATCAGTATGATTTAAAATTTTGAACTTTCTAATCTCAAAAGCTTGCTCTTTGAATACTTTAGTTGAACTTAAATAATAATTAAATTGTTTCTTTTTTCTCGGCAGATATCCATTATCTCTATAAGGCGCATTCAAATATTTTGAAAGAGGGTAAGCTAAGCTGGCTAAAATGATAGCATCTTTTGCATGTACGTTGGCGTTATGGCAGCGAAATCTGCTATCGCAGATTTCCTAAACATTTACCATCAGCATACATACTTATCTGCATAATAATTAAATAGTTCCCCTTTCAGTTCCCGCAGCTCGTTTGGAAACTCTCTGTAACTGTTTGCTGTTGGGAAATTGATGGCCAACAATATAGTTTTTTACCTTGCCATTTGTTGGGATAATTTTCAGAAAATTTTAAACATCAAATTTATCTCACTATTGCTCAACTTCCATAAGGTGATATGCAAAGCATGGTCCATTGAATATTCACCGCGGGCCGTTGGCCGAAAAGGTTCTAAGGCGTTCTTTAATCCCTAAGTAGTATTTATGTGTTTAATAAAGTGATTATTAAAATAAGAAAACTTACAGCAAATGTTTCACGAGATATCCGAAAATGTGACGAATATGAGTAGGTATCCAGAAGAACAAATCGAATTACTTTAAAGAAGTTTTCCGATTTCATTATTGTCCAAGTTCCTAGTTTTGTTCACTTAACGGTTGTTTGTATGACCTAAAACAAATCGAGGTAGATATGTATATATAAATTTTCAGGGCGACGAGCCGTATTTAAATCAGAGTGACTGTCTGTCGCTCCGTCTGTCCGACTGCCTGTGCAAGCTGTAACTTGAGTAAAAATTGAGATATCGTAATGAAATTCATTTCATGTGTTTCTAAATAACTAAGCACCAAATTATAATACAAAACTTTAATTTTATCTTTTAAACCACTTAAGATATAATAACCAAATTCGCTCAGGATAAATTCCTTAAGCCCTTCTATTGACATTGTAAAAATGGATAAAATCGAGACATTGTGAGAACTAAATATCCATACGGAATTTAGCCCACACAACCTATGATGACGCACCCTGTTAAATAAATACAACACTGAGAGTATACAAGTTCTCATATACAACAGCCACTTTTAGCAACACTCGCCATCCTAAAACAACATGTTGCGAACGGGCGAGCAAGCATCAAACGGCTTGGCGGAAAGCAAGCAGGTCGATTATCAAGGAGTCAGCACAGGACTGTAGCCGCGAACATAAGTACGGCGAACGCAAGTAGCGAGGCCTACACGGGTAGCAGCAGAACCGCCGTCGAAGCCTACACGACGCTGGTAGCACGTATCGGGCGGACATCATCACCACAGGATCTAAAACGTAAGTCATCCTAAGTCGCTTAGCACCCCCAGAGCGCGGCAGAATAGAAAACGCTATCGTATAATAGCTATTCAACGGAAGCGCGGAAAGGCGGATGACGTTACTGCGGTAAGGAGTGAATGTCTCGCTGTGATTCGATCCTCTGGTAGGCATTTCACTCCTAGCGTGCAAAGGCTGGAAGTCACGCGTGAAGTGGGTAGTGAGTCGATCCTCTGGCCTGCTCCACGCTTGGCATCGCGGCCGCTGCCACTGCCCTCCGTAATTCCGCGTGATAGTGACGTGCTAACGGGCCACGTAAACCGCTACTCTGTCATAGCGCAACCATCGGGTAACGCCACTACAACGCGGAAGACACCATTTTGTAATTGGAAATTGAATAAAGTACGATTTGTAAGAAGAGCCCCACAGTTTACAAATTTATTGTAACGAACCCTGGACACGGCGAGTATACCTCAGCAAATCACAAGAAGCAGGGGCAGTAAAAAGCTTCGTTAGAATTGGCGCCCGAGCAGGGACTCGGCAAATCGTATAACATCAGGAAGATATTTAACATGGAAAATGACAGATCTTATGTGGTTAGACAACGTATCTAAGGAGCAACTTATCTCCTTCGCGGAAAATTTTGGCGTTGACCACATAGGCACCAGGCGGGAGATTCGGAAGCGCATAACTGCACTGGCAGCCAACGCGCACGAGGACTCCGAAATACAGGAAAAAAATTTTAAAAATGGAAGCTGCATACAAAGGAAATGAGTTCGCTTCACGAGACGAAGGCGATCAGAAGACGCCACTTCCACCAGATCAAGGCAGAGCAAACGCGGACATTTTCGCGGAATCATCACGACGATAGCCGCCAACAATAATCATGCCAAATAAGGGCATGTCACTTTAACAGAACCAGATAGTTACATTCGCACCTACCAGGTGAGGAAGTGGTCCGTAAAATACGACGGCGGGAGAGACCCATTAGCGTTCATCGAACGAGTGGAAGAGCTCTCGGAAGTATACTTGATAAACACAGACCTTCTCCCAAGAACCATGCCCGAGTTACTGTGCGGTACCGCTCTCCAATGGTATCGCAACAACAATGAACATTGGAGGAGTTGGACTACCTTCAAAAGAGATTTTTTGTGTTTCTTCTTACCAGCACGTTACTTCGAACGCCTCGAAGATGACATACGGCAACGAAAACAACACGTGCGGGAAAAATACAAAGACTACGTTCTCGCTATGCAGAATCTAATGAGACACGCTGGATATAACCAGGAGTAGCGATTGGAAAGGATCTTCCGAAATAGCCACACCGATTATCTGCTCTATACTCGGCGTCGCGACTTCGAGACACTAGCCGAACTTATCACGCTTGCAGAAAAGTACGAAGACATCCATGAAGGACATCGGAGAACAGTAGAGACATCTCGCCGTGAGATGTCGAGACACATCATAGGTGACCACGAGGCAAGAAATACAACGCGGCCAGACCATCCACCCGTCCAATCCAGCATCAGCACGTTCACAACAGTGTCACACGGTTTCCCAACATAATACGACGGTAACGCGCATCAGCAACAACCACCCACGAACCAAACTTTTATGCCTGGAAACACATGCGGGAGATGTGGCCAGGAAGTACACTACACTAGGAGGTGCCGTAATCCCAGAAAGACATCTTGCTGGGAGTGTGGTCGAGTGGGTGTGCGAACCACAGAATGTTGCGGCCGACGACAGGAAAACGGCCGAAGGTGCCGCCAGGGAAAAGGCGCGGCGGACCCACAGAACTCAGCGCCGACCCACCAGTAATTATGCGTCAGGAACGCGGCCGCTTATACGCCTTAATCAAACTTGACGGAGAACCGGCGGAAGCCGTCATCGACACTGGTGCCTCAAAAAGTTTCGTATCGTCACGACTTGCAGAACGTATGGACACGACCGGAAATGGGTAGAAGGTAACCGTAGCCATGCAAATAAAAATGGCCAACGGTACCACCAGCAAGATTTACGACGCCGTAAAGACCAACATCGAACTCGGACAGTCATCGCTCCAAGCAGTATTACATGTTATGCCCGGTGCGATTGATGACGTCATTCTCGGATTAGATACACTGGAGAGCATGGGAGTTAAGATATCCTGATATCCAACTACACTAAATAGCCGACTACTAAAACCCAGTAGGACGAAGCGCAACAAAAGACGTAAACTAAAACCCAGGCGGATTAATAGAGTCGACTTCTTAGCGGCGGAGCTTCAAAAATTCGAAACCATGAGTGGAGTGACGACAGTGGCGGAGCATAAAATTAATATGACCGACAACCGCCCCATCAAGCAACGATATTTTCCACGAAATTCAGCGATGCAAGCTATTATCAACGATGAGATCGATGAGCTGATATCGAAGGGATGCATCGAACCGTTTCACAGCCCACACAGCGCGCCGATTGTATCGGCCCGGAAGAAAAACGGTAAGTGGCGTCTATGCGGGGATTATCGGCAACTCAACGCCCGATCAGTACCCGACGCATACCCCTTACCTAGGATACAACACATATTAGACAAGTTACGACGAGTAAAGTATATTAGTAGTCTGGACCTCAAGAACGGCTACTGGCAGATACCTTTAGAGCAAGGCAACCGCCCATACACAGCCTTCACCGTACCTGGGCGTGGCCTATTCCAAAGGCGCGTCATACCATTCGGCTTACATTCGGCACCTGCGATGTTCCAGAGGGTACTCGACCAGGTCATAGGCCCTGAGCTAGAACCACACGCCTTCGCCTACCTCGACGACATAATCGTGATAGGCTCCGGACGCTAGTAACATCGGCCTTGGTGCAGTGCTGACACAGAAACTGGAAAAAGGTGAACGCGTAATAGCTTACTCTAGCCGCAAATTGAATAAGGCGGAGACCAACTATTTGGCAACCGAAAAGGAGTGCCTCGCAATAGTTTGGGGAATCCGTAAAATGAGACCCTACCTAGAGGGATATAAGTTCGATGTGATAACGGATCATATGTCACTGAAGTGGCTGAATTCTATTGAAAGCCCTTCCGGTCGTATAGCACGATGGGCTTTAGAATTACAACAATATACCTTCGACATCGAGTATCGCAAAGGGAAACTCAACTTAGTAGCGGACGCACTGTCCCGACAACCACAAGAGACCATAAGACAAGCGACGACGGTGGCGCCACAATGCAACTGGTGGCGAAACGAGCAAAGGAAGTACGCGTAAGCCTCGAGAAGTACGCGGAATACATGGAAGAGGATGGCCAACTCTATCGCCACATTCCGTGTCGATCCCAGGATGAAGAGGCTGTACCCTGGAAGCTATGTGTGCCTAAACCCCTCCGCCTAAGAGTCCTGCAAGGGAACCACGATATACCCAGCGCCGGACATATGGGAATACGCCGGACAGTAGCCCGAGTGGCTAACCGATATTACTGGCCAGGGATGTTCCGCGACATTAGCCGTTACAAACGCCAGTGTGAGTCTTGCCAGAAATACAAGGAAGGACAACAGGAACCAGCAGGGAAGATGCTTTCGCAGGTGGCACAAGAACCGTTTGCCACAGTTTGCACTGACCTCATCGGACCCTTACCGCGATTTACGCATGGTAATTCTATGTTACTAGTATTTTTCGACCGCTTCAGCAAGTAGGTAGAATTAGTCCCCATGAGGCGCGCTACAGCAGAAGGACTTTGTCGCGGATTCAGAGAACGAATCCTCGCAAGATTTGTCGTCCCGGAAATTCTTATTTCGGACAACGGCGTTCAATTTACTAGTACGCTATGGCAACACTACCTAAGGGAACTAGGAGTACGCCAGCAATTCATCGAACCTTACACCCCTCAAGAGAATCCCACGGATCGAGCCATAATAAGAATAATCAAAGGAATTATAGCACAACTCAGTAAAGCCCGACACCAGCGATAGGACGATTTTCTGCCAAAGATCGAGCTCGCCGTGAATACCAGCATTTCGGCATCCACGGGGTATAGTCCGGCATTCCTCGTACAAGGACGAGAGCCGCGACTGCCTAAGGCCCTCTTCGACGAAGTTAATATCGGCACAGGTATGACACCCACGACGGCTGCGGAAAAGTCCAATAGGATGCAGGACGCCTTCAAAATTGTTCGGAAAAATATGGAGAGGGCGGATCAAGATCGTCATTATAACCTGAGACGCAGAAAATGGGCCCCCGCGATCGGAGAATTAGTCCTCGCGAAAGAGCAACACCTCTCTAAAGTCACTGAGGGTTTCGCCGCAAAGTTAGCCCCGAAGTACGATGGCCCTTATCAAATTCTCAGGTATATCTCACCAGTGATCGTCCAACTTCGAAAAATTGACGGTGGAAAGAAAAAAGCAGTGAACATCAGCGAATTGAAACCATACCCCACAGCCGTAACAGTTTAAAAAAAATAAAATAAAAAATAAAATAAAAATAAAGATACAAAATATATTTAAATGAGCAAATTTGATGACCAATCGAGACGGGCACATTCATTCAACTTGCTCTCAGCAAGACAAGACATACAGGCCATTCAAAGTAAATTGCGAATATGACCAATGACGCAGAAATAATACGGTCATTCCAAATAATTATTTGTAATTATATTTATTTGAGAAAAGAATTTTAAAAACAACATCAAAGAAAACTATGAAATTGAAAAGAAGACCAAAAAAAAAATTATTTAAGAATCTATTCTTAAATTAAGAAAGGAATACATAAGAATTCATAAGTTAATGTAATTGAAGCAAGATTTGAAAAAAAAATTGTAAATTACCAAGAAAACTTTATAATTAAGCGTGAAAAAAAACAAAGAATTCAGTTAATGTAGCTTAAATTTTAAGGAAAATTTTTCGAAAAGAAATATTGAGTGTGAGAACTAAATATCCATACGGAATTTAGCCCACACAACTGACGACACACCCTGTTAAATAAATACAACACTGCGAGTATAAAAGTTCTCATATACAACAGCCACTTCTAGCAACACACGCCATTCTAAAGCAACATGTTGCGAACGGGCGAGCAAGCAACACACGGCTTGGCGGAAAGCAAGCAGGCCGATCATCAGGGAGTCAGCACAGGACTGTAGTCGCGAACACAAGTAGCGAGGCCTACACGGGTATCAGCAGAACCGCCGTCGAAGCCTACACGAGCTGTGGGGCGGACATCATCACCACAGCGCCTAAAACGTAAGTCATCCTAAGTCGCTTCGCACCCAAAGAGCGCGACAGAGTAGAATACGCTATCGTATAATAGCTATTCAACGGAAGCGCGGAAAGGCGGATGACGTTACTGCTGTAAGGAGTGAATGTCTCGCAGTGATTCGATCCTCTGGCAGGCATTTCACTCCTTAGCGTGCAAAGGCTGGAAGTCACGCGTGAAGTGGGTAGTGAGTCGATCCTCTGACCTGCTCCATGCTTAGCATCGCGGCCGCTGCCACTGCACTCCGTAATTTATTAAGTATCTTTATCATGTCATCTCATACTGGCTGTACTCGGGTTACTGTAGCAGTTTACATTTTCGTGTTTTAACACTACACTAAAAGTCATGAATTTATCTAAATTTTACACATCAGAGAATTCTCCTTCCACTCCACCAAATGACAGTGCGCTGTGTATGTAATTTGCACCGATACGCACACTTGATATAGTTTATTTTCGGTAGTAAAGCAATTTGAGACGCATGAATTTTAAACTATTACGCAATCTTCCTAACCAAAGCAATGATTTTGCCAGCTCTACTTTATCCAACTTAATTTAAGCCGACGAAACCCATTAGCACATGCACATGTATATTAGGGTGTCCGTTAATTCCATTTTTCTTTTTTTTTTCAAATGGTCTGAGTTTTCGCCATAAAAACAATTATCAAACGGAAACAAGCTCTGTATTTTTAATTTAAACCATGACTAAATAATACCATTAGCGCTGATGTAATCACAAAAACTCTGTTGCGGATCTAGCTTTCTACCTGACAGTACCTCTTTTTTTTTGTACGGAATCGAGAACTTAAAAGTATTGTTAAATGACACGCATACGAACGAACAACATTTTTTTAGAAAGTCTATCTAAAAATTCTGACATTTGCACTATACGTGTAACTTACACTAGAATACTGTTTGGTTTATTTTACATACTTGAAGAAAATGTATAATAAGAATATGCACATCTCTATAAAAATGTATCTGCTAATTACACCTTCCTAATGCTCTTTACTCCATATGTGTGCTTAATTACTTCCGAAATATGTACAATAATACACAAATAGCCTTAAGCGATTGTAATCCGCTGGCCAATGTTTTTAGTAGTCCCATATATATAATAAAAATAAAGTAGCAAAACAATTTTCGTAAATATATAAATGAGGGTATGATTGCGGCACGAAGATACCTTTAAATTGTACACAGAAAATATATTTTAACTTAATAAAGAGAGTTGTGTTTCATGCAAAGTCGAAGAGTTTTTAAAGGAAATATTAAAACAGCAACTCTAACACTTTTTTATCTATTCTACTCTACCCTTTGCAATATTCCACTTAACACCATGCTACTCTTTAGTGTACTCTACTCCATTAAATTCGAGTCTACCGTACACTACACCAACTCTACCAAATTTTTATTTTTTTTTACTCTATTTTAAATATTTATTCAAAACCGAACGCAATAGAAAATAATTTTAAAAGAAATGACAAACTACAAAGCAGCGAAGTGTTACGAAAAAGAATACAAGTTTATTGCCCGAGCACCATCAACTCAGTGCTGTTCGCCATTCCGACTAGCCTACAAACCACTAGTTTGGGCAACACAAATCTTCGTCTGTAAAATCGTACTACCTTACTTTACTCTATTCTGTTAAAGACCAATCTGAAACTTAATTTGTATTTAGAAATAATAATTAAAATTAATATACTTGGCTAATGAGTTTCGTCTTTTAATTCTCATGTCTTTGAGTAATTTAGAGATAGCTGTCTGTTTAAACAAGTAAGGAAGGGCTAATTTGGGTGTAACCGAACATTTCATGCTCTTGCAATTAAAAAAAATATATTCACAGAAAAAAAATGTTGTGAAAGAATACAACATAAATTAATCGATGAAATCGTTAATGAATTACGATCAGCTTGTACAGACGGACGAACGAACGAACACACGGATTTCAACTCGTCTCTTCATCCTGATCATTTATATATATGTATATAACCCAATATCTCTCTTGATTAGTTTTAGCTGAACAAAACTATTAAACACTATAGCAACATGTTGAAAGAGTATAAAAACAGAACATACAAGTGTTATGCTTGGATATAATAAAGTATCTCTATGTTGGAAGTTTACATACTAATTCAAATGCTAAAACAGGGAAAGGAAAATGCTGAGAAAGCAGCAAGACATCATATTAAACACCTGCGAATGAAACTAAACATTAATTGGTATAACTCCGCAGGGTCTGGGCTCAATCGCAGTTTTTTGCGAACAACAATGCATTTTTTCTAAAAGCGGCGTTTACGAGGTACTTACAAACCTCACACAACAATCGCGATACTTTTTGAACAAACCTCGTATTTTCGCTCCGCTTTTGACAAATGAGAATAAGTAATATTTAACAATAGATTCCAGTGTATATGTACAATAAGTTGCATAAAATGTCCAACAAATGCAAAGAAAAGATGGTAGCCGCAATTCCTAGATCGATTGCGGGTGCGTTGAATGCAACCGCCTAATGTTAGCTTAAAAAACGCCTGGATAAGCAAAAGAGTTGGAGTGTTTTCTCATGACGAAGATATTCTTGTTTTTGGGTAATCTCATGCCCATGAAATTTGGCTTTTAAGCCTATTGCACAAAGTTACTTTCATAGCGATACCCGCCCAAAAATAAATTACAAAGGTCTCGCCTCCAGCGAAACAGTAAAAAAATCTGAGAACCCATTTGGAAAAACGAAAACGGCTTATATTTCATGCAATAAAACAAAAATGCGTATACGAAATGTGCCGACAAAGTAAGCGTCTACCACCACGCAAGGACCTAGCAACGCAGAAGTTGGAAAATTCGATAATTTCATCATCAAAAAAATTCGCTTGATTTGCATTACTCACTTTATTTCATTCCAAAAAATATTGAAGAAGAATACCTTCTTCAGTTTCGGTTCCCATTTCCCCTGAGAATATTTGTTAATACTTCATAAAAGTAACAATGCGAATACTTCATAAAAGTAACAATGCATGGCTTAAAGTTAAGGTTGAGCTATACATTTCATCTCCAATGCAGTGTAAAAACTACTTTGTCCTAGGTTATACACCAAACAGTGCAAATTTAATTACAAATTACAGAAATTACATCGTTTACTTTTACCCACGATCATTCTCCATGTATTAAAGTGGAATGCGTTAACCCACTCTACTTAAAAGGAAAGACATTTTCCCATTGAAAACAATAAATTGGAGTGGTTACAGAGAGATCGCCGAAGAAATAAACTCAGATAACGCTTTCCCAACCGTAAATCTAGAAGGAGCATTAAATAAAACAAAAAAACCAATATAGGAGAAAAATGGAGCCCAATTCAACTGCTAAGAGATTACTTGCTCTACTAATACAGAACTTACTGCAACATTTAATTCTTAACATTAATACAAATACCCTAGCAGTCGCTGCCAACATTAAATCTAATATTACATTTACTATAATAACCGCATGACGGCTTCTTTTAGCCATGACACAACGGTGTACAGAGCAGTGTCTTCCGACTTTCTTTTGCTTTAGGAATACTGAGCTTTCGATATGATATCTCTCGGTATGCTGGCCCTGATTTGTAGGTTCATAAGCCTCTCCAGCGTCTTTAATAAAACGTAGGAGAGACTAATAGGCCTGAAATATTTTTGGCAATAGTCCATGCCAAATATGATTATACCGGATATTCCTCGGAGGAGGGGTTGACGAGAAGGTTGGCGCAATTTAGTTTTCCGTTTCACTGGCATCTTTGCAATCAGAGCAGGGACGAACCAAAACTTTACAAATGATAAAAGAGCGTACGCAATGGTGAATTTATGCAATCGAAATGGAGTTAAATAAATAATAGGTTGAAGTAAGCCAGGACCCTTATTCTATCTTATTAACATTGTGTTTTTTGTAAGAAAAACCCCTATTGTAGAAGCCTACTTCCTTGCTAGTAGAAACAAATTTTACTTTGCGAATGACTACTGATTTCACGATACTAGAAATCGCAGATAACAGCACTGAGTTTACATTTTTGGGAAGCACCCTATAACAAATGTTGCCAGTATTGCTCACCTTTGTGGTGGAAATAGTATGAAAATAAGTTAGGAAGGGTTAAGTTCGGATTTAATCGCAATTTTCATACCATCGCAATTTTAAATAAAATCTGGGGATATATGTAACTTCAGATGTTGGCAAAATTTTATTTCAAAATATGTTGCGAAAGAATTTAATATTCATTGTTCGACGAATCTGATTGGCTTACAATCAAATTTGTATCTTATTTATTTTATTATTGGTCATAGATTTAATTAGATTTATAAATATAATATATATTTTACTTGCCGTCAGCGAAAAAGCTTTTAAAATTAGATATGTATTATATATCTGACATAAACTTAACCGAAGAGGCTTAATTTAATATATTGCCTTGATCTGCAAAACGTTATCCAGAGGATCAGAAGTGGTCATATTAATTATATGAGGTTTAAACTAAGGTCTTAACCAACTCCATTCATATTCAGCGCTAAACTACATAATTGTTTTAAAGCTTGTCCACTTAAATTTAATAAAAGGTCACATATTTTGACTAACCTGAACGATGTAAAGACAAGTGGGAGGTCGGAAAACATAATATAGGGTATATTGGGGTAGAAAAGATATGTGATAATTTCACTAACTTTGGACATTGCTCAGGTTAATTCAAGAACATATTTTTTTAATATAAGAACAATTTTATAAATATTGTATATAACTCATACACTGACCGATATATTCAGCATAGGGTTTATTAGAATAACGTAAATCATTATAGGGGTATTCAGACCAACTTTGTCAATTCGTTAGTCGTTATTCGGTAGTTTTTTTTATTAAATTAGCGGATTATCGGTCTACCGAGTAACGAAGTACCTGTCTAGCAAGCTTGATAATTTTTTCATTACTTGGTAATATCAAATCAGCTGTTTGTTCTGCATAGTTGATTAAAAAGCTCATTTGATTCATTGCGGAAAAACGCATTTTCTGCTCGCTACAAAATAATTTTAGACAAATTTTTCAAAAGTAATTATTTAATAAAATTGAATCAGCTGTTTTGAAACAAAAACCACACTACTGAGATAGAGCACAAAGTATGTTCAAAGATAAGTGTTTTAACGAAATACCAATCAACGCACTACCAGATTAACATGGTCGGTCTGAATACCCCTTATATGTAGTAATTCGTAGTCTAAGATCACTTATTTTTCAATTATGTAGGTATATAAGAGGCAGGAGTAGTATTGAACCATTTTTTATCTATTTTTGGCATTACCACATATTACATCACAAAAAAACAAGTAAGGAGGATCTAAGCTCGGGTGTGACCGCACATTTCATACTTTGCAACTTGCACGGACCACAGCCGGCTAAATACCTTCAGGTAATGGTAAAACTTTATATTACAAAATTTTCGATGAAATCGTGAATTTGGTATCTGATTGCACTAATTTCTGACATTGGTCAGCTATACTTGTGAATTTATTTGCAAAAATTATATATATATATAAATGTAATCATATACATGATACTACAAGTATAACTTGTGGTTATATGGCGGCTACGGAAAGTTTTCACCCGACTTAATAAATTTTATACACAAAGATTCATTGTTATAAGAAAAATACGCTCTTTTTCATTTCATTAAGGTAACTCAAATATTGACTGATATTTGCGGTATAAAGTTAGCCGTTTATAAGCCTGTTTATAAGGTATATGGGGACTAAGGGAACTGGAATGCATTAAACCTCTTAGAGAACGAGCCACGTTCAGTTTTTTAATTTTTAGCCCACCGGTGCCATTTTCCTTTGCGATCGCCTATGCTAAATTTCAATTTGTGGGCGTCGCAGTGATCCGATTATGCCCATCTGCAATACCAACCATCTTACTGTACCAAGAAACATGTGTACCAAGTTTTATGAAGATATCTAAAGTTTTACTCAAGTGACAGCTTGCACAAACGGACGGACGGACAGACAGTCACCCGGATTTCAACTCGTCTCTTCATCCTGATTATTTATATATGTATATATAACCCAGTATTTATCTCGATTAGTGAGTGATGTAAACAACGAGTTGGTGAAGAAAACTAGTATACCCTGTAGCAACATATTCCACGAGTATAGAAGCATACAGACGTGGAAAATACTGGATTTCATTAAAAATTAAAATCGTTTTGTTCAATATATTTTATTTAACCGGTTCGTTTATCGGTTTATTGTTTGTTTATTGATTAAAAGTGATTTACTAACTATCAATTTATAAAAATGCATCGTTTAGGCACAATGTCAATAAATTCCAAAATGTACTCCAAAACTAGCAAAATAATGCAGGCAAATGACTTGAGAAGTATCCGATAGTCATTCACAAAGTATATTTTCTAATACGGTTGCCTAGCGGGTATTAGCGCTAGATGAGAACGAAACTGTTCATTGGTGTCCTACTTACAACATTTATTCAAGTCTATTTTCAAAATTAATGCAAAACTCAACGATAAATCTAAACGCCGCCAACTTCGCTCTGGGTAATATGGTACTTACTTTGCCGATGTAAATAGTTTATCCTCGTGTACGTGCTTATGGTGAGGGCTACTTGGAGAACTTGTAATAAGGAAATTGTCAGCCTCCTCACTCTAAGCCACATCGAATGTGGCAACGCAATATTTGGATAAAACTTTAATGGAATAAGTGGGGGGGTCATTCTCCGCACACGCGGCTGCACTAGGGGATTAGGGAATTTAGTGTAAGTAATGTCCCGCACAGTCCTTAAGTGATATTTCCATGTGAATAAGTGCGTTTGTATGTATGTGCGGGTAGATTTAAATGTATATGAATTCAGCTTGAGCTACATACCGCATTCAATTGGAGATTATGCCAGCGGTCACTTTGTGGCATAACAATGGGTACTTGAACTAATGTATCAAATGAAATAGTAACCTTGTATGAAATGTTAGTTGGTGTTGAGGGATTAGAATTTGAATGGACTCTTCTGGTGTTGGAATTTATGCTTTTCAAATATATGTCTTGTAATAATTCGCACAATCAAATGCAGATAATCCAAAAAGATTAATCCAACACCATTTCGGAAATGTGAAATAAAAATATTTAACAAATTAAAAAAGCAATCTGAATGAATAAAAAAGTGTCGATCTTCCAGTAGCATGTTTAACAAGCAACAATTTAACTATATCGAAAGAAGTTCTTAATTTTAGTATAATTTATGGAGAATTTGAACTTGGTTTAGCGATTATAAACACTGAATTGAGAGATTTATCTATAAAAGTTATGCTAACACTAACAATGTCCATTTTTACTAAATATTTATTTAAATCTAATCAAATGGGGAACGTTCATCTTATTCGCTGTCCAACACCGAGTCACTCAATTACCAACCATTAGTTAAGGATTTAACGTGAACGCAGTACTGTAATTTTAGGCTTTAATAATTTTTATACTCACGCAACCTGTTGTATAATAGTACCAGAGTTTAATAGTTTTGTTCACCTAACGGTTGTTTGTATCACCTAAAACTAACGAGAGCTATATACATATATATAAATGATCAAAATGAAGAGACGAGTTGAAATCCGGACTGGCCGTCCGTCTGTCCGTGCAAGCTGTAACTTGAGTAAAAATTGAGATATCTTTATGAAACTTGGTACACATATTTCTTGGTACCGTAAGACGGTTGGTACCGCAGATGGGCGTAATCGGACCACTGCCACGCCCACGCCATTTATCAAAAACAAATAAATTGCCATAACTAAGCTCCGCAATAGGACAGTTATTTGGTGGTGTGGTCCCGCCCCCTATATTATATATCATATATCATATCTCCTAAACCACTAAAGCATGCAATTGCATTTTGAACTTAAAAATATAAAGAAGAAATACATGTAGAAAATTTTAACTGAATTACCTATTTACATTGCTTTTTTGCTTCACTTATAAAAATGGTCGGGTGAACGCAGACTTTATTGGCTATGTGTATACAGTGGGTCACAGCTTATTTGATACAGCAGTCGATATAAATTTCGAATCCTAATATTTTCTAAACTGAAAGGAATATTGAAAAAATTTAAACGCTATATTATAGAGTAAAGAATTTCATATATATAATCTACTTCATTTATTTCAAAAATATTTTATTTTCAAATATATGTATATAAAATTAAAATTACTGCTTAATTTCAGGTCACAGCTTATTTGATACAGTTCAATTCATTCTAAAATAACATAAACAAATCACTTTCCATCTTAAATTTTAATATTTTGTGTGAAAGCCTTTCGCCTTAACAAGAGCCTGGATCCCGGTTGGCATTGATTGGACAAACTTTTGTGTGGTTTCTGGGGTAATTTTCTGCCATTCCTCTAGTAACAACAATTGAGCAGCGTGAACTGGTCATAAACCATTTTAAAAATTGTAAATCGGTTCGAAAAATTGGTGAAATTGTGAACCTTAGTGCCTCCACTGTACATCACATCATTGAGCGATATTTACATGAAAATCGAGTGGAAAATAAAGTCAGAAGCGCGCCAAACAACATTTTTAGTGCTACCGACGAGCGCTATATTGTTTAAAAAATCAAGGTAAACCCTAAACTATCGGCTCCAAAATTGGTTGTAGATGTTCAGCAAGAATTAGGAAAAACATGCATGCTGAAACTATCCGCCGCGTACTCGCCGAACATGATTTTAATGGCCGAGTTGCTCGTAAGAAACCATTTATTAGTAAAAAAAGAGAAATATGTCGACTAAAGTTCGCTCGGGAATATGTTTGTAAGACCCATGATTTTTGGAACACGGTTATATTTTCAGACGGGTCAAAATTAAATTTTTTTGGGTCCGACAGCATGTCTTACGCTTGGCGAAAAAAGAATAGAGAGATAAATAAGGAGAACTTGAGAGCTACGGTGAAACGTGGCGGTGGAACTGTGATGGTTTGGGGTTGTATGTCCGCAGCCGGTGTAGGAAATGTGGAGTTTATTGAAGGGACAATGGACAAAAATATGTATCTTAATATCCTAAGAAGGAATTTGCTGCAAAGTGCCGAGAATCTTGATATAAAAGAAAAATTCCGCTTTTATCAAGATAACGACCCAAAACACAAAGCAGCAGTCGCTCAATCCTGGCTCATATGGAACTGTCCCCATTTGATGACACCCCCGGCACAGTCACCTGATATGAATGTTATTGAAAATGTGTGGGCATTATTAGACAAAAACCTTCGAAGCCACAAAATTTCGAACAAAGAGGAATTGAACAAGGCGCTACTAGAGGAATGGCAGAAAATTACGCTAGAAACCACACAAAAGTTAGTCCAATCAATGCCAACCAGGATCCAGGCTCTTGTTAAGGCGAAAGGCTTTCACACAAAATATTAAAATTTAAGATGGAAAGTGATTTGTTTATGTTATTTTAGAATGAATTGAACTGTATCAAATAAGCTGTGACCTGAAATTAAGCAGTAATTTTAATTTTATATACATATATTTGAAAATAAAATATTTTTGAAATAAATGAAGTAGATTATATATATGAAATTCTTTACTCTATAATATAGCGTTTAAATTTTTTCAATATTCCTTTCAGTTTAGAAAATATTAGGATTCGAAATTTATATCGACTGCTGTATCAAATAAGCTGTGACCCACTGTATGTATCTTTGTTAACCATAACTTGCATTTTGAAATCACATTACCTTAACTTTGTTCACTATTATTTACATTTAATAAACATTAACATTTAAGCAAGAATGTAGAGCAGGTTCGCCTCCACGCGGTGCATCCTGGGTAACGCTAAATGACCTGCGGCCTTCACGGCCTTTATAACTCCTACGGATTTGACCTTTGCTCGACACGGACTTAGCTTGGACTATTAGATGGATCGGTTTGAACCCTGGGCTGGTGGTCGTGGTATTCTGTCACCTGAGTATGTAGGGGTGACACCCTGCAGAAATGGCTAATGGGCTAATACCAAGGCCGCCTCCGTCCCGTTAAAACCATGGCAGGCCTCAGAGTACGTTCCCCTCCTGTCATCATTAAGTTGGTGTGGTAGGTGTTTGTTGAGATGACTCCTTCTTTGCGCTGGTCGGCTCTGAACGCACTGCCTCATAAGGGCGTGCGTCAACCCTCGCCTTGGCCTCGTAACCGAGACAACCTTGGGACCATTTAAAGGCGACTACCTTTCCAGGAGACGGATAGCGGCTCTGAGTGGGGACCCAATTACAATGAACACAAAACAACAACAAAACTTAAACAAGGACGAGGGAGGAAGCGGGTCGAAATCGACCTCTTCAAAAGTGGACAGTTCCCTGGGGGGGGGGGGGGGGGCATCCTCACCGATGGGGACGAAACCGTCTCCGCCGAAGGCTTACACAAACTTGTAAGGTGTGCCGACGAACGGTCGGCATTCCTTTATAAGGAGGCGGTAGCCAGGGGGGGGGAAGTATGGAAGGGAGCAAGGCTCGAGGCGGTGGCCAAATCGGATCTTCCGATGCGACCTCGTGCTCGTGTCTGGCTTCCGGCCGAACCCTCCACCCCGACCGAAATTGAAGAGATATTGCGGTACTGCAATCCATCTCTTCCCATCCAGGACTGGAAGGTGGTTAGGCTGGAGAGGACCGAGGAATCATATCGGCAAGCGCTGATACTCCTAAATAAGGAGTCCCTCGCTCCTCTCAGCAGTGCAAAGGGGGCCATAAGCTATGGCTTCGAGAGGGTCGTCCTCAGGATTCTCCCAAATGAAGCCAGGGCTGATGGCCCGTCGCCACCAGCTGAGGTGGAAGAGAGTGGGAGAGCGACCCACCCTAAAATGGATATCGACCCCATCCTCTCGGATACGGTGAGCACGGGGGCGGATCGTCAGTCGATGATGGATCCGTTTTCAGTCTCGACCGTTTGTTTGAGGCTGCTGGGGTCGATAGTACGGATGAAGGTGCGGAACTCGCACTGCTGGAGAGGAGTTTGGAGGATGAGGATCCTCCAAATTAACCTCCAGCACTCGAAGGCGGCCTCCGCCGATCTAGTGCTTCGTCTAGGACGGGACGAAGCCGACGTTGTCGTTATCCAGGAACCGTGGCTGAGCAGCAACGGTATCTCTGGTCTAAGGACAAAGAGCCACAAGCTCCTGGCCGCAAACAGTACAGGTAGAACCAGAGCCTGCTTGTTGATCAGAAACGAACTTAACGTTTTTCTTTTACATAATTTCAGCAACGAGGACGTCGTCGCTGCTAGACTGGAGGAGAGCGCTGGAGAACTCAGGCTGTTCTCAGCCTACATGCCGCACGACGACGAGGTGGAGCCACCTCCGAACCTGAGAAGAGCCCTGGCAGAGGCCAGGCGCAAAGGAGCCGGTGTCTTAATAGGCTCGGATGCAAATTCAAGGCACACCGTCTGGGGGAGCTCGGACAATAACACAAGAGGTGAGTCACTCTTTGATTTTATTTGTAGAGTAGATCTTTCTATTTGTAATAGGGGGAACAGCCCTAATTATATTACTGCTAGCAGGGCGGAAGTCCTTGACATTACGCTAGCCTCTAGGGAAATCGCTCCCTTGATTTCGGAATGGAGGGTTCTAGACGACCATTGATTTTCGGATCATAGATATATTGGTTTCAGCTTGAAAGCCTCATGCCCGGAACTCAAAACCTATAGAAATTTTTGGAATACCAACTGGGTCCGGTACTGCAGGAAGCTTCGATCAGCTCTACCACCCGCACCCGACAGGGATTCGATCCTATCGGCGGATGCGGTTGATGAGCTCGTCGAGATTTTCAGCTCTGTTAGTAGAACTACTCTTGACAGCTCCTGTCCTCTGAGAACTCAGAAAATCAAAGGGAAACCCCCTTGGTGGACTTCGGAGCTAACGGAGATCAGATCTTAGAGCAGAAGACTGTTCAACAAAGCCCGTAGAAGCGGCTCTGGCGACGACTGGGCGTTGTAAAAGGCCGGACTGGCGATCTACAAGTCCGAGTTGAAGAAAGCCAAGAGAGTTTCTTGGAGAGCCTTCTGCGGTAGTGTAGAGGGCTGTCATGAGTCCTCACGATTCAGGCGCATTCTTGCAAAAAACCCCTACTCCAGTGGGGTATCTAAAAAATACAGATAGTAGTTGGACAACGAGTAGCGAGGAGTCGTTGAAACTACTCCTGGATGCTCATTTTCCACTAAATCACTCTGCTGAAGAAGTATCACTGGGGGAGCTGCAGGAGGGCTGTACAGCCTTCTTGGACCTTCTGGACGATCGTCACCTTACTTGGGCGCTGAAATCCTTCAAGCCCTTTAAGTCCCCGGGGCCCGATGGCATTATTCCTGCGCAATTGCAGCGCACGATCAAGATGTCATTGAGCTGGCTGGCCCCTTTCTACGCGAACTGCGTCAGATTAGGCCATGTCCCAAAGGTCTGGAGACAGGTTAAGGTTGCTTTCATTCCGAAGGCCGGCAAAAGCTCTCACGTCTGTGCGAAAGATTTCAGACCCATCAGCCTATCCTCGTTTTTGTTGAAAACACTGGAGAGGCTTATGGATCTGTACATTAGGAGCAGAATACCGAGGGGTAAACTGTTACGGGCGCAGCATGCATATATCAAAGGCAAGTCAGTCGACACTGCTTTGCATGATGTAGTATCATTGCTCGAGATAGCTCTCAAGCACAAGGAATTTGCTGTGGGCACCTTCCTCGACATCGAGGGAGCCTTCAACAATGTGCGATCAGAGGCAGTGGTTAAAGCCCTCGAAAATTTTGAGGTGGAATCTAACCTCAAGCACCTTATTTTAAGTCTTCTTTGCAACAGAACGGTCGCAGCGGAGTGGGGTGGTACCAAGGCCACCAGAAAAGTGAATAGGGGAACTACGCAGGGGGGAGTACTCTCCCCACTGCTCTGGATAATGGTGGTTAACGACCTACTTATAGAACTCGAGACGCAAGGCTGTCGGGTGACAGCATACGCTGACGATGTGGTTCTTATGGTTAAGGGAAAGTTCCTGAATATCGTTTACGAGCTCACCGAAGGGTACCTGAACGTGGTATCTAGGTGGGCGAATAGAAGCGGCCTAGCCGTCAACCCAAGTAAAACCGAATTGGTTTTATTTAACAAGGTATAAGATACCAAATGTGCCTCTCCCTTTCTTCGGGGGTTCACTTCTTCAGCCTGCTGAGAAAGTGAAATACCTAGGGCTCATCCTCGATAGCAAACTTTCCTGGAGGCCAAATATAGAGGAGAGAGTTAAGAAGGCTTCGGTCGCCTTATATTGCTGCAAAGGGGCTATTGGGAAAAGGTTGGGACTCTCACCTAAGATGGTGTTCTGGCTCTACGAAACCGTAGTTAAGCCAATAATGTTCTATGGTGTGTTCGTCTGGTGGAGGGCGCTCGAGAGGACCACACTGGCTAAAAAGCTTGAAAGGGTCCAAAGAGCGGCGCTCATCGGAATCTCCGGTGCACTGCGGACCACAGCGACACTAGCTCTTAATGCTATTTTAAACATAGCACCTGTGGACATTGCCGGTAGGTGCATTGCCGCGAAGTGTGCTCTAAGGCTTAGGGAAGCTGGGCTTTTGAAGAGGTCCGAACAAGGGCACTCCGAAATTCTTTCCTCCTTCAGCGGCATCCCGGAAAATATAGATCACTGCGTCACTGTAGCCACTCGAGGCGGTTCCTTCTCCGCTCATATCCCAACGAGGGACATGTGGGTGGGAAGAAGCCGTTGGAGAAGAGGCGCAGTGAGCTTTTTCACGGATGGATCGAGGCTAGCAGGGAAGGTTGGAGGAGGGGTTTTCTGTAAGGAGCTCTCCGTCAGTCTTAGCTTCAGGCTACCGGATCACTGTAGTGTTTTTCAGGCGGAAGTGGCTGCTATTAAGGCGGCGGTAGAAGTACTGCTGCGTAGTGCAGCCCCGTTTGTAGAAGTGAGCATTCACTCTGATAGTAGGGCAGCAATACTAGCGTGCGTTCGTTTATTTTTCGGCACATCTCGGATTTTCTACCAACAACACAATGTTGTGATGCTTTGTCGTCGCTTCAGTCCTTCCACAGATTGACTCTTTGACATAAAAGCAAAAAATTTCAGATGAAGTAATGAGTGTTCATATCTACATACATATGTTGTTTGTAGACAAATTTACAAATATTTTTCTTTCATATTTCTTTACATGTACACATGATGTGAAAATGCCGACGCCAAAACACAATTCCGTACTTTCATGAATCCATAATGGTGTCAAGTACATGAATTATTTTAAGAAATATATCAAAATACTTTATTAGTACTTTAAAAATATTTTGATATAGGTATTTCTCATAATAAAGTAAAAATAAATTAACATAAAATAATTGAAACAAGCAAGGAAGGGCTAAGTTCGGATGTAACCGAACATTTAATACTCTCGCAAAGTCAAATGGTATACTCGTTTTAGATTTCTTTGTGGATCTTGCCGCCTTGTTCTATGTTGACCGATACTTTCGGTAAAAAGTCAACTATAGGCTCTGGGGTCCACATATTCAGTACCTAGGGGTTTGAACAGTTTTGGTTTAAATTAGGTAATTTTTGGTCACAAGGTGGCATACTTTAAACGTATTATTCACGCAAAGTTTTACGCCGATATAATAATTGTTGCTTGATTTGCATACTGGAAAGTGAAGAAATCAAATGGAATTTAAAATGATGTTACATGGGAAATAGGCGTGGTTGTAATCCGATTTCGCCCATTTTCGTTCTACAACATAGAAATGTGAGAGGAATATTATGTACCGAATTTGGTTGAAATCGGTTAAGCAGTTCCCAATATATGGGTTTTCACCTAAAAAACGTGGCGGTACCACGCTCACTGACTAATTTTGAACGTGGTTACATTACACATTAAACTATTAGGGCGACGGACCACGCCCACTTTAAACAAAAATTAAAATTAAAACTGCAGATGCCCCTGCCTAATGTGATCTTCTATACCAAATAAGAGTCTTGTATCTTGTTGTGGAGCTTAGTTATGGAAATTTATTTGTTTTTGATTAATGGCGTTTTGTGGGCGTGGCAGTGGTCCGATTATGCCGATCTGCAATACCAACCGTCTTACGGTACCAAGAAACATGTGTACAAAGTTAGAGAAAGCGCAACAAAGCGTATGAAAATTTTGTTGTTAAAAATAGACTGATATGCAAATAAACTAACGGTTATGATGTCTTAGCGGTACCGAATTGAATGAAGAAGGAAATTATAGAAAAAACGCATAACGTCGGTCATATGGGGGTAAAGAAAACGATGCACGAAATTCAACAAGATTATTTCATCCCGCAGTTAGAACGTAAGGTCAGGCAACACATTGCAAATTGTATAGAGTGTATACTACACAATCGAAAATGGGCTAACAAGACGATTTTCTTCATCTCATCCACAAAGGCGATGTTCCACTGTGCACCTTTCACATTGACCATCTAGGTCCACTAGACGCAACATCAAAATGCCACAAATATATTTTCACCATAGTCGACCATTTCACCAAGTTTACTTGGATCTATGCAACACGAGGGTTCCAAGAGGCAATGGCCAGATCGAAAGAGTGAACCGCGTTATCTTATCAGTTTTGTCGAAGCTATCAGCATCAGAACCAAGCAAGTGGTACATGTTTAAAGGACAGGTGCAAAAAGCAATTAATACACAGGTCCACTCTTCAAATAAGCTCACACCGCTCGAAGTACTGTCTTGAATAAAAATGCGAAATGAAACACAACCTGCAGTGGTAAGAGCTATAGAAGAAGAAATTGTAACTACAATATATGTTCAAAAAGCACAAACAGAGTATAAGAAGAATTACGATAAGAGGCGCAAATCGCATGCTGGGTATAAAAAGATTGATTTGGTTGCGATTAAACAGGTGCAATTCGTAGCAAGCAAAAACTTGAACAGCAAATATAATGCACAATATAAAATGGTAAAAGTGAAACGGAATGGCAGATATGATGTTGAAAAAACGGCAGATTTTGGGGGGCCGCGGCCAACGGAGGGATGTATATAGAAGAATATGAGAGTTTATCATCTGGGTCAGATGCTGATCAGGATGACCGGGTTTAAAAGGGTGGCAACACCATCAGCCGTCGAATCGTTAGAAGTCGTCAAATGAGTCGTTAAGATGAAAAGTAGTCAAGTTGTCTAAAGTCAAAAGGGTCAAGTCAAAAAGCAGCGGTCGATACAAGAGGTAGTCTATCATTGAGCAAGTCGTCAAATCGCCAAGTCGTTATAAGTTGTTTGAGCAGACATATTTTTGTTAATCATAAATTGAATTTTGAAATCACATTACTTTAACTCTGTTCACTATTCTTTACGTTTAATAAACATTAATATACAATATAACCCACGATTCTCATTTAGTTTTGTTCACCTACCGGTTGTTTGTATCACCTAAAACTAATATAAGGTTATTGTATATACAAGTATACTCGTATCAATGATCAGGATGACGAAACGAGTTGCAATCCGGGTGACTGTTTGTTCGACCGTCCATGTGTCCATCTGTATTTTCATCTGTGCAAGCTGTAACTTGCGTAAAAATTGAGATATCGTAATGAAATTTGACACATGTGTTCCTTGACAAGAAAGGGAGAATGAGTTCTTAGATGGGCGTAATCGGAGAACAGCCACGTTTTTGTTAAAAGCTATTAAAAGTGCGATCAACCAATAAGTCAACGCGTCAGAGACATTCAATCTTGCATCCAGGATGACACAATTGACGGTAGATTTAGATAAAATTACATATATCCGCACCTACTCCACCAATTGCTACCAAATTTGGTTTATAAGATTTTTTCAACATGTTACAGTGAGAAAATGGGCGAAATCGGACCTCAACCGCACCTTTTTTCTATATGACACAACTTTAAATTCTATCTGATTTTTTCACTTTCCAGTATACAAATCAAATACAAATTAATATCGGTATAAAAATTTGCATGAATATTGCCTTTAACTTATGCTATCTCAGGTTTAAAAATTACCAAAATAGGAATTTAAGTATTCAAGCCTTCGGTCAATGTGTGACATACTCGTATATTACTGTAATTAAAAAAAAATCCTTTCCTGATAGCGATACCAATTGGAAGATACATACCCCCGATATCGGCCACTATGTGAGTTATCTTAATTAAATTGAAAGACCATGTCTTTTTTTTAACGTAGTTTTCGAACATGTGGTTGACTTTACTTCTTTGTATATTCTTCCTGAATGTGATGTTCCTTAGTGAAACTCAAAGGCCATCTGTTTCTGTTAATAATAAGAAGTAATGCCAAAAATAGTTAAAATCGGGTCAATACTACACTCATTTTCCATATCTAGTAAAGATTTTCAAACTTCCGGTTGGCTGTATACCGTATATATCGCTTAATATGTAAGATATCTTATCAAAATTACCTGAACATATAAGGTTGGAAGGTATCTCCCTTCCGCTTTTTTGTCTTTTGAATTTCGCGGCTATGTACAAAGCGCTACATTATATATTATTTTATTATATTATATACTGAAATTGTTGCTGAAAAAGGCCGTGTTTTGTTAGGACTCAACATGTGGAATCGGTAAGACATTTTTAATGTCCCAACAGAAAATCGCAATGAAATTTTTTATTTATTATTACAAAGATAATGAATATAAATTTAAATAAAATACTTTAAGTTGATAAATAAGTAAAAGGAAAGTTTTAATATTATTCAGTTAACTCAAGAACTGATTAATTCAATCGACTTTCTTTTGCAAAGCTATTTTTTTAATCAGTTGTCAGAGGATTTGAGCAGTTCATTGTCGATTTAATTCAATCCGAGTTTTTTCGAGAACTTTGGATTTTTTAATATATAATTAAGTAAAATCAATATAACAGTATTTTCAATTTACTCGTAAACAATAGATTCAAATCTATGCTTTAGGTTGTCATTTATTTTTTCAGCTTTATTAGCAAATTAACCATTTTCTAAACACCACATATCAAATATATATTATATATACATGAAAGTTCACATTGATAGGATGTACTTATATAAATGTACATAGGCATAAATTAACAAGTAAGGAAGGGCTAAGTTCGGATGTAACCGAACATTTTATACTCTCGCAAAGTCAAATGGTATACTCGTTTGAGATTTCTTTGTGGATTGACTGATATTTTCGGTAGAAGGTCAACTATAGACACTGGGGTCCACATATTCAGTACCTAGGGGCTTGAACAGTTTTGGTTCGATTTAGAAAATTTTTGGTCACAAGGTGGCATACTTTAAACGTATTATTCATGCAAAGTTTTACGCCGATATAATCATTGTTGCTTGATTTGCATAGTGGAAAGTGAAAGAATCAAGTGGTATTTAAAATGGTGTCATATGGAAAATAGGCGTGGTTGTAATCCGATTTCGCCCATTTTCGCACTATAACATAGAAATGCGAAAATGACGCTATGTACCGAATTTGGTTGAAATCGGTTGAGCAGATCTCAAGATATGGGTTTTCACCTAAAAGTGGGCTGTGCCACGCCCACTGACTAATTTTGAACGCGGTTCCTATAAAGCCAATTTATACCATTTCAGAGATAAAATTTAATGTCTCTGGCGTGTTTAGTGCTTGATTAATCGCGCTTTTAGTAGTTTTTAACAGTACCGTTATATGGGGAGTGGGCGGAGTTGCCACCCGATTTCAACTATTTTCACACCGTCAATAGAAGTGCTAAAAACATTTGCTTCTAGTGAACTTTGTTATTATAGCATTAGCGGTTTAGGATATATGCACATTAAACCTATTAGAGGCGGGACCACGCCCACTTTTTAAAAAAAAGTTTTAACTGCAGATGCCCCTCCCTAATGTGATCCTGTGTACCAAATAACAGTCTTGTATCTTATTGCGGAGCTTAGTTATGGCAAGTTATTTGTTTTTGATTAATGGCGTTTTGTGGGCGTGGCAGTGGTCCGATTACGCCCATCTGCAATACCAACCGTCCCACGGTACCATGAAACATGTCTACCAAGTTTCATAAAGATATCTCAAGTTAGAGCTTGCACGGACGGACGGACAGACGGACGGACGGACAGACAGTCACCCGGATTTCAACTCGTCTCTTCATCCTGATCATTTATATATATATAACCCTATATCTAACTCGATTAATTTTAGGTGATACAAACAACCGTTAGGTGAACAAAACTATTATACTCTGTAGCAACAGGTTGCGAGAGTATAAAAACTGTAAAACCGAGTGGAATGTACAGTTAACGGTGCTTTAAACTTAGACTTCTTAAGGAAATAAATTTTAACTTATTTTTAATATCAATAATAATCACGTTTAATTGAGTTAAATTACAATGAATATTGAACATAAATGTATAGACTATACAGCTACGTGATCTTTATATAATAATATGTTTACCTTTTGTTTTAAAATTATTTTTATACCACTGACTTGTCGAGATGTGTATTTTTCTTTATGTGTTGATTTGAGGTAAATAAAATGTTGGTTCCCTTTCTTGCTCTCAAATGAAACACTTTTTATAAGATTAGCTAATGTTTTCTTGATTAATTTCTTAACTATATTATTAAAGTCAGCTGACACCTATTGCCCCTCTCTGTGTTATTATTGTGTTTATACCAAGCGGTTTTGTAATGTCTTGCTTATACCATTACGGGTATATTTTGTTACTTTGTACTTTTGTTATACTCTCGCAACCTGTTGCTACAGAGTATAATAGTTTTGTTCACCTAACGGTTGTTTGTATCACCTAAAATTAATCGAGTTAGATATAGGGTTATATATATATAAATGATCAGGATGAAGAGACGAGTTGAAATCCGGGTGACTGTCTGTCCGTCCGTCCGTCTGTCCGTCCGTCCGTGCAAGCTCTAACTTGAGATATCTTTATGAAACTTGGTAGACATGTTTCATGGTACCGTGGGACGGTTGGTATTGCAGATGGGCGTAATCGGACCACTGCCACGCCCACAAAACGCCATTAATCAAAAACAAATAACTTGCCATAACTAAGCTCCGCAATAAGATACAAGACTGTTATTTGGTACACAGGATCACATTAGGGAGGGGCATCTGCAGTTAAAATTTTTTTTTAAAAAGTGGGCGTGGTCCCGCCTCTAATAGGTTTAATGTGCATATCTCCTAAACCGCTAATGCTATAATAACAAAATTCACTGGAAGCAAATGTTTTTAGCACTTCTATTGACGGTGTGAAAATAGTTGAAATCGGGTGGCAACTCCGCCCACTCCCCATATAACGGTACTGTTAAAAACTACTAAAAGCGCGATAAATCAAGCACTCAACACGCCAGAGACATTAAATTTTATCTCTGAGATGGTATAAGATGACTTTATAGGAACCGCGTTCAAAATTAGACAGTGGGCGTGGCACAGCCCAATTTTAGGTGAAACCCCATATCTTGAGATCTGCTTAACCGATTTCAACCAAATTCGGTGCGTAACGTTCATTTCATGTTTCTATGTCATAGTGCGAAAATGGGCGAAATCGGATTACAACCACGCCTATTTTCATATGACACCATTTTAAATACTACTTGATTCTTTCACTTTCCACTATGCAAATCAGGCAACAATGACTGTGTCGGGATAAAACTTTGCGTGAATAATGCAATTAAAGTATGCCACCTTGCGGCCAAAAATTGTCTAAATCGAACCAAAACTGTTCAAACCCCTAAGTACTAAATATGTGGACCCCAGTGCCTATAGTCATCTACTTTATATATATCTATTCCTTCTACCGAAAATATCAGTCAATCCACAAAGAAATCTCAAACGAGTATACCATTTGACTTTGCGAGAGTATAAAATGTTCGGTTACATCCGAACTTAGCCTTTCCTTACTTGTTTTTCTCTATATTCGTAGAACGTACGACCGGGATACCCCAAAAATTTAATTTACCGTTTGTTTCATTGTTCTTTTAAGAAATAGGTCTGTACATTGCTAAATTTCGGACATTTTATTTTTTACTTTTGGCCTATGAAATCGTCTACAGTGGAATGGTAGAATAGAACTACAACCCAAAACATGGATTATACGCCAATTTCTGCACTCCTGTGCACGAAAAAAAATTATTAATTGAGAGTTTATTCCTGTTAACATATCCATATACAGTTACAACAGTTGATGCCAAGATATCAGATTTATTTTAAATCCTTCGCTACTGTTGATGATGAAAATGAAAACGCAAATTATCTCGATATACTCGGAATGACATCATTCTTCGGTTGAAGATTGTTCAACTATTATTATTCAGCGTCATTTCAATCCAACTCAATTGGGTTTGGTAATCAAAAATATTACAGGAATTATTATTGTAGCACCTATTTTTACTTGAAAATTTAATAGAGAAATGATCCTCTTGCCACGTTTTTCAATGATACTGCCAGAATGTACGATATGAATAAATCTAAATTAAATTAAATTTGAAAATGTTTATAATTAATAACTTTAAGTATTATTGTTAAAAAATAAAAATGAATAAGAATCTATCCTCTTTCACTGTCTCAAGGTTATTAACTAACAACTTTGAAAATTACTCTTTTGTTACAAATTTGAATACAAAATTAATAAAAATAAAAATCCCCATCCAATGGTTTATGCTTCTTTGTGCTTAGTAACAAAATTTGGAAGTATGTAATGTTCAAACTTTAACTCCCTGGATTCTTACACTGAAAATAATATTTTCATTTTTATATCATAAATACAATTTTACTGTATTGAATAGTTTATAATTAATGTGTGTATACTTAAACAGCAACGTGTGGATGAGGTCCTCTAGTATATCATAAATATTATTACATAGTTAGGCAATTCACAAGCTTCGTCTTATGTCTTAGGTCGTGTTTCAATAGCTTAAAAAACACGTCACTTGTGAGCACCCCTTACTTTTTGTATGTCATATTATGTAATATTTCTACACTTCACCAGCTGGTAATGAAAAATTAAGAGTGCAAAAATGCCACGGGAAAGTGACAAAAATAAAATTAAAGCTTCTTTATATTAAAACAGCGGCATTTTGGTTCACATTGCAACCACAGAAACAACAAAATATTTTTATATTTTACTTTTCTTCAACTTAATTTACCTGATTAAAGCCACGATTCCTTCCATATTATTAAAGAATAGCACACTCAAAAAAATAAGACAATACGACGATATAACACAATATGACACCTTGTGAATACCCTATGTATATATGTACGTACATAAGTAAGCCGTGAACTGTCTGCTTCAGTAAAAGCATTGTAGGAAAGTGATAGTTTATCCTTTGGTCACTCATGGATGATTTTACTAACAATTGGCTATAGCTATGTTACATATAGATACATATACATTAGGGTGATTTTATTTTGGCCTTACGGTGAAATAACTTTTTTTTTGTTTTCAATGAAAATGTGGCATCATCATTCGGCATAATATCTGTATAGAATAATACATTGAATAAGCTGGAGCGTTGATCAATGTTCGTGCCAATATCACAGTCAAAGCTCTTTAATTTGTTAAAAATTCCGTTTGGGCGCCTCACACTCTCAATTTAATTTGTGTCTCTATTGATCGATTTGATTTTTTGTTCCGGGTTTGCTCAAACGGGTCGTAACTGGTGACGAAAGGTATATGGTTATGACGTTGAAACCAAGGCCCAATCATCTCAGTGGAAACTGCCACATGAGCCAAGACCGAAGAAGGCACGCCAAGTTCGATCAAATGGCGGAAGATAAGGAATACTACAAGGAAATTATGCAACGTTTGCGTGAAGCAATACGGCTCAAACGATAATGCACCAGCTCACACATCAATGCTCATTCTTGATATTTTACCAAAAACAAAACCATATTCACATTCACCAGATTTGGCTCCATGCGTCTTTTTCCTATTCCCAAAATTAAAGAAACCTATGAAAGGAAAGCGTTTTGCCACACTTGATGAGATCAAGTCAGAATCGAAGATTGTTAATAGCTTTGGCCCATGTGTATTATATCCGAGGGGGATTACTTTGAAGAGGTCAAAATAAATATTGATGAATAAATAATTACTTTTCAAAAAATTCAAAATTCACATTTTCCTTTGAACAAACAACTTCAAAGGAAAATACGTGGACGCCGTTTTGACACGACGGAGGAGATAAAAGCCGAGTTGGAGAAGGTCTTGAAGCCTATATCGGATAGGGATTATCTTGAAAGAGATGAAATTGATTTGGAAGAATAAATAACGAGTTCACTTTTCATAAAGAGATTCATCTTACTTTTTGATCAGAGTAATGAATATCGGCAAACATAAAATTAATAATTTGAACTTACCCAAAGGTAACCTAAACTCAATGAAATATTTTAAAGGTTCTAGCAAAATGTTTAACAAAATGAAGTTTGCGCATAGTAACTTTAACTACTACTAATATCTGCATATATGGATGTAAGTAGCTTCTTTAACTGTTGTTTGTATCACTTAAATAATATCAGGGTGACGAGACGAATTGAAATCCGGAAGTCTGTCCGACCGTCCGTCTGTCCGTGACTGTGTAAGTACGATAACTTGAGTAAAAATTGAGACATCCTAATGAAACTTTGTACACGCATATTTGACAAAAAAAAGAAGGACGGATTCTAATTAAGCACTAAATTAAGATATAGAACTGTTAATTAATACAGCTGATTGCAGTAGCAAGAGGCACCTGTTACATAAACATTTTCAAAAAATGGGCGTGACCCCGCCCTCTAACATATTTAAGGTACATATCTCCTAAATCGCCAAAGCCAAAATAATTCAATTCGCTTCGAACAAATTTTTAAGAGCCCCTACCGACAGTGCGAAAATGTATGAAATTGGATTATAACCTCGTCTTCGCTCCATATAGGGGTTTGTTAAAAACTACAAAAGCTCAATAAATGAATGCTTCAGAGACATACAATTTTACACCTGAGATCGTACAAGAAGGCTTTATAGTAGCCGGCGTCAAATTTGGACAACGGGCGTCGCACCGTCCACATTGAGATGAAACTCCATATCTCGGGACCTACTCCAAATTTAGTATGTATTATTACCTTGATATTCTTACGTTGCAGTGTGAAAATGGGCGAAATCAGACAAAACACACGTCTACTTATCATATAACAAAGTTTTAAAATCCATCTTATTTTTTCCCTTGCCAGTACACAAATCAAGCATCAATGATTATATTCGGATAAAAAGGTGACTTTGAGTTATGCCATCTCAAATCTAAAAATTGTTAAAATCGGACCATAACAACAAGCCCCCACATACCGAATATGTGGACTCCAGTGTGTTTGGCTGACTTTTTGCCGAAACTATCGGTCAACGTAAAAGAAATTTGAAAAAATGTGTTTTGGGTTTAATCGGGTCAATACTTCCCGTAGCCTCCATATACCTAATATAAAGATTTTCGAATTTCCAGTTGACTTTAAGTATATCACATATCTCGGAAAATGTGGGGGTTATTTCACTGAAATTGAGAGAGCGTATTTTTCTAATAACAATGTGTCTTTGTGTCTAGAATGAATAAAATTTTACGAAAACTTGCTTAAGCCATATATTATAAATACTATTCAGGATTTAAATCAGGAAAATTATTGAAATCAGCTCTTCCATTTCTATTCCCCCAATGATTTTAGTATAATTTTCCCTGGCCGAAAGTAAAATATAGCATTAAAACTATGAGTGTATGACATTCAAAATAGGTTAATATGATACCAAATTTCATTGTTATCCATTCAGCATTTCGATGAACAATGAAGTAGAACCTTTTCACTACTTTACTTAATATAACTTGGGATTATAAAATGTTCGGTTACACTCGAACTTACCCTTCTTTACTTATTTGAGACTAAATTATTCTTTGAAAATGTATCAAAATTCCATCGTTATCGAAACATGTGTATACATTACTTATTCACCGCAATTACACAATCGTTTATTTGTTCTCATTATTTTTATCGTTTTATGGTCACAATGCGAAATGAGCCAAATGAAATGTTTAAAACACATTTGAACAAAACAAGTAGACATTTGTTAAACCTTCTTGTTATGCTGTGCGAAATGTAACCGCATGACTTTCAGAAAGGTCAACTATTTCGATTCAAAGTTTTCTTTAATGTACATATGTATGTTTGAAAATATACAGTTTTTTTAATGAAGGTGTAAGATTTAGTGCCATTTATTTACAACTAGTATGTAAGTAATTTACGATGGCACCTTATTTATTTTGTTATGTCATATATATATTTCAAATTTTAACAGAGCTTTGAGGGTTTACTATCATCAAGTCTAAGTTATTTTAGAAATTTTATTTTTAATTGCAAAGACATATATGTATTTCGGATATCTATTACATCGAATAATCAACCATTTTTACCGAATGTTAGTGAAGACAAGTAAGGGCTGAGTTCGAAACATTTGATATTCCCTGTTAATTAATATATCTCAAAGTCCGATTTCGATCATTTTTAGGTAAGAGAAGATTGCCTGATTTATTAATATCAATGAAAGAAAAAACGGAATCTAAAATATATCGCTATAGAAGTATAGGCGTGGTTGTTGTTGAATTTCTCCCATTTTCACAATATTTCTATTATTTTCTCTGACCATATACCTGCGAGGGAGGTTAGGGTAGATAGAAGCAGCTGGGGGAGAGGGAAAGTGAGCTATTTTACGGACGGGTCAAAGCTTTGAGGGAAGGTTATGGGAGGGATATATTTCAGAAACTAATTATCAACTGAAGTTGCAGGCTTTTTGACTACTGTGGCGGTTTTGTAGCTGATGTTGCTGTCTTTAAGGTAGCGGTAGACTTACTGCTCCAGAGTACAGTCTCCTTCAGAGAAATAACTATTCACTCTGATAGCAAGTCGGCGGTACTAGCCTTTCGTCGTATAAGTGCTTCATCAATTCTGTGTTGCTCAGCAACATTTTAAGGTATATAAAGGCTTTGGGTATGAGAATATCAAAAAATGCAAATGGCTGTGCGAACTCAAACACTTCGCTGTTTTAAAATTCTAGGAGAAATAATGGAAATGATAAAAATGTGGTTATTCCAAGTAAGGCATGAAAGACAAAAGTTTATGCGAACATGAATTAGTAACAGTAATAAGCAGTAAAAACGCTAAAATTATTGTATTTGATAATTTTAAGACCATTGTGTTCTTTATGGTTCAATACTTTAAGTAAAAAACTTATCACAAAGTAATAATGCGACTGCAATATAAAAATGTTTCATTTAAGTAAGCAAAACAAAATTTAAAAAAAATATGCAAACCCTTAATAATATTTAAATATCTAATAGTACTTTAAAATGCTTAAAAAAATAAGCTATAAAAGCTATAAAATCAATTGGAAGCTTTTGTTAAAGTATATATACATAAACGAAAAATTTAAAGCTACAACCATTTCCAAGAAAGTTATCGGTTGACTACTGTACTACTCTTAAATCGATATTTTGTGATATTTTCTAACCTTTTCTGGTGTTTACAAAAATTAATGAAAACCTGCAATTATACTTACAGGAATAAAACAGAATACAATAAAATATTGAAATTTACTTTAAATTGTAAGCAAAACTAAAACAAGAAAGGAAGGCACACTTTTGGGTGTAACCAAACATTTCATACTATTGCAACTTGTAAGGATCAAATCCGGAGAAATGCCTTCAGGTGTTGGCAAAAATTTATTTCAAAAAATTTTGAGAAAGAATTCGAAATTCATTTTTTGACGAATCTGAATAGCTTACAATCAAATTTGTATCTTATTAACTTATATTATTGGTCATCCATTCAACTAGTTTTGTATATGTATTTTATTTCCCGTCAGGGAAAATTATATTAAAATCATCTTCAAGTAAGATATATCTTATCCAAAAAGGTTAAACTTAATATATTGAGTTCATGTGTAAAACGTTGGGGGCAGTAAAGACCTGAGCTGATTTCACTAACTTTTGATATTGCTCAGGTATAGGTATATTTTCAAGCACTTATATACATATATAGCTCAAACACTGTTTGACATATTCATCATGTAGCAAATACAAATATAAAGAACAAGTAAGGAAGGGCAAAGTTCGGATGTAACCGAACATTTTATAATCTCGCAAAGTCAAATGGTATACTCGTTTGAGATTTCTTCGTGGATTGACTGATATTTTCGATAGAAGGTCAACTATAGGCACTGGGGTCCACATATTTAGTACTTTGGGGCTTGAACAGTTTTGGTTCGATTTATACAATTTTTGGTCACAAGGTGGCATACTTTAAACGTACCTATTATTCACGCAAAGTTTTACCCCGATATAGTCATTGTTGCTTGATATTAATAGTGGAAAGTGAAAGAATCAGATGGAATTGAAAATGGTTTTATATGGGAAATAGGCGTAGTTTTAATCCGATTTCGCCCATTTTCACTATAACATAAAAATATGAAAATAACGTTATGTACCGAATTTTGTTGAAATTGGTTAAGCAGATCTCAAGATATGGGTTTTCACCTAAAAGTGGGCGGTGGCACGCCCACGGTCTAATTTTGAACGCGGTTCGTATAAAGCCATCTCATACCATCCCAGAAATAAAATTTAATGTCTCTGGCGTGTTAGTGCTTGATTTATTGCGCTTTTAGTAGTTTTTAACAGTACCGTTATATGGGGAGTGGGCGGAGTTGCCACCCGATTTCAACTAGTTTCACACTGTGTGTAGAAGTTCTAAAAAAATTTGCTTCCAGTGAATTTTGTTGTTATAACATTAGCGGTTTAGGAGATATGCACATTAAACCTATTAGAGGCGGGACCACGCCTACTTTTTAAAAAAATTTTTAACTGCAGATGCCACTCCCTAATGTGATCGTGTGTACCAAATAACAGTCTTATATCTTATTGCGGAGCTTAGTTATGGTAATTTATTTGTTTTTGATTATTGGCGTTTTGTGGGCGTGGCAGTGGTCCGATTACGCCCATCTGCAATACCAACCGTCTCACGGTACCAAGAAACATGTCTACCAAGTTTTATAAAGATATCTCAATTTTTACTCAAGTTACAGCTTGCACGGGCGGACAGACAGACAGACGGACGGACGGACAGACAGGCACCCGGATTTCAGCTCGTCTCTTCATCCTGATCATTTATATTATATATATATAACCCTATATCTAACTCGATTAGTTATAGGTGATACAAACAACCGTTAGGTGAACAAAACTATTATACTCTGTAGCAACAGGTTGCGAGAGTATAAAAATTTTCCAATAGATAGCGTTTTTTATTTGTATCTCGCGTTGTATAAATCCAAGTTCCGCAAGATTTCGTTAAAAAGATGACATTTCGTACTAAAAAAGCTTTTCTGACAGTTTTGTAATTGGTTGATTCTGTTTTGTTTGAACGCGCGTTAAGGATGGACACTAGCAAAGAGAAAATACGCTATATTTAACAGTTTTTCTTCGGTAAGGGCGAAAACGCAAGCCAGGCGGCTGAAAATGTGAATAACGTTTACGACCCTGATACTATAACATCTAATTACGCGAAATTTGGGTTTCGCCGATTCCGTTCCGATAATTTCGATGTCAAAGATGCACCACGCACTGGAAGGCCAATTGTCGATAAAATCATGAACATTTTCGAGTCCGACCGAAAAGAAGTTCGATGTATGGGTGCCACACGAGTTAACGCAAAATCCTCATGGACCGAATTTCCATTTGCGAATCGCTGCTGGAATGCAACAAAATCGACCCATTTCTGAAGCTTTTGGGGACTGGCGATGAAAAGTGGATCACTTATGACAACGTCAAATGAAAACGGTCGTGGTCGAAACGGCGCATATTTGACCTAACTCATATTCTAGCTATGGGAATTAAAGCCGTCAATTTCATGCAAAAATAATTTAATTCTTTTTACTATACCAATATTACGTCCAATATTATCTTATACATATATAAAATTATCTTACGTTTTGACTGATATATTCGATATAAAACCAACCGGAAGTTTGAAAATTTTAGTTTAGGTATATGAGAGGAGTCGTATTGAACCACTTTTATCTATATTTGCCATTGCCACTTATTATTAACAGAAATAGATGATATATTATATGAGTTTCATTGAGATACCTCACATACCATCACCAATGCATGCGCGATAATATCAACCGGTGGCTTAAAATCCTGATAATAGTTATTTGATAGCTGGATCAAGTTTTCATCAGGTTTATCCATATTATGCACATAGCTACAATGTTGTTACAAAAATACGCTCTCTCAATCTCTATAAGATAACTCGCTTATAGACTGAGATTTGCCGGAAGTTCGCAAATTTTTCTATTAGGTATATGGGGACTAGAAGAAATTATTTATCCGATTCAACCCATTTTTATAATACATGCATAATATTAACGGGAACCGATTTTCTCCGAATTTTTATAATATATCTCACAGATTGACCGATATTTTTGGCAAAAAGTCAGCCATAGGCACTGTGATCTACATATTCGTAAGCTGGGGCTTGAATATTTGTCCGATTTGGAAAATTCTCGGTCTTAAGGTGGCACTATTTAAAGGCACTATTATGCAAAGTTTTTTCCCTTCTATTCATTGGTGCTTGACTTGTATACTTGAAAGTTAAAGAATCAAATGGATTTTAAAATTGTAATTTTTATATGAGAAGTAGGGGCGGGTATAGCTCGATTCAGTCTATTTTTGCAGTGCAACATAGGAATGTCCGAATAATGCTACCAACCGAATTTAAACAAACTCGGTCGAGCAAGTCACGAGATATGTATAATATTACCTATATATGTATGTGCATTAAGCCTCTTAGAGGATGGCGCCACGCTCGTTTTTTTTTCTCTCTTTCTTTGCTTTTACCAGGGAACACATGTATCAAGTTTCATTACGATATACAGATTTTTACTCAAGCTACAGCTTGCATAGACAGACGCATTTATAAATATGTTAACCCTATATCTACTTGTAACTCCATTTTTTAGGTGTTACAAACAACCGTTAGGTAAACAAAACTATTATACCGGAGCTATATTTAATATTTGATATGCAAAACGTCACATTGACATAATAAGGTTTGTTAGAATAACGGAAATTATTATGTGTAGTATTATATAATTTCCCTTTTTTTCGGCATTAAATTAAAGTGTATCCAATAATATACGTTCCGTTAATTTTGCTAAGATATCTTAAATATTGACGGACATAATACGACATAAGGCCAACCGGCAGTTTGAAAATCTTTTATTAAGTATATAGGAGATAGGTGTAGTATTGATTCAATTTTATATATTGTATTTTTGCCAAGACTATATACTATTAACATAAAGAGATGCACTCTGAGATTCATTAAGGTCCCTCGCGTACCCTCAGCTCGTCCGCCGGGTGCTCTAAATTAGAAATATTTAGGCTAGGGAAGATTTTCACCCGATTTTATCCATTTTAAGAACAGAAAAGCACGCTCACTCAATTTAAAAATGCTAATTTACATATTGACCGATATATGGGTTATAAAGTCAGCCGGGAGTTCGAAAATTTTTCTATTAGGTATATGGGAACTAAGGGATTTATTAATCCGATTTAAACCCATTGTGCTATGTATCAAAGGTATACCATTATCAAAAAATATTCTCTCTGCATTTCTATAATTTGTCCCACAGATTGACCGATATTTTCGATTAAACGTTCGTTATAGTACTGAGGTCCACATATTCGCTACCTAGGAGCTTGAAAAGGTTTGGGTTGATTTGGACAATTTTTGGTCATAAGGTGACATACTTCAATTACACTATTGGTGTAACATTTTATGCCATTATGTTCGTTGGTGTTTATACTGGAAGGTGAATGATTCAGATGGAACTTAAAATTGAGTTATACGGTTAGTAGGCTTGGTTCTAATTCCATTTCTCTCATTTTCATACTGTAACATACAAATAGACGAGGGGTTTTACTTACCCAATTTGGTTAAAATCGGTTATGCTTAGATATGGGTTTTCACCTAAATTTGGGCGGTGTCAGGCCCAAAGTCCAATTTTGACAACGGCTCTAATAAAGCCCTCTTGTACAATCTCGGGTGTAAGATTTTATGTCTCTGATGCCTTTATTTATAGATATATTTCACTTGTTTTTGTTGTTTTTAACAAAACCGTTATATGGGGAGTGGGCGAGGTTATCATCTGATTTCACTAAATTCACACCGCCGGTAGAGATGCCAAAAATATTTTTCCTGTGTTGAATACGGACGGAAAGACATTTTCCCGGATTTTAACTCGCCTCTTCATCCTAATCTTGCTACATAAGTTTCTTGGCACCGTAAGACGGTTGGTATTGTAGATAGGCGTAATCGGACAACTCCCACGTCCACAAAACCCCATTAATCGAAAACGCATAAACTGCCATAACTAAGCCATAAACTAAGATACAGAACTCAAACTTGGCACACGGATCACATTTAAGAAGGTCACTTTTGGTTTAAAATCTTTAAAAAGTGGGTATGACCCCGCTCCCTAATAAGTTTAATGTATATATTTTGTAAACCAATAACTCTATATCACCCAAATCTACTCAGAATAAATGTTTTGAACCCTTCTTTCAATAGTGTGAACATAGGACCCCACTCCCTATATAACGATTTTGTTAACAGCTATTAAAAGTGCGATAAATCAATAACTAAATGCGTCAGAAACATTTAATCTTACAACCAGAATGCCATAAGGGGGCTTTGAAGGGCCGGTGTAAAAATTGGAGGATGGGAGTGGCACCGCTGCCAGACCGATTTCAACAAAATCGACACATAACATTCTTTTAATATTCCTGTGCTACAGTGCGGAAATCGATTAAATCGGACTACAATCACGCCTACTTCTCATATAACACAACATCGGCTAATGTGTTGGCTATACAATTGAAATTCGGAGAAGATCCTTTCCTTTTAATAGTATGTCTGTATGTCCAAAATTCGGTTGATTCGGGTCATTACTTCCCTTAGCCTTAGTATACCTAATATAAAGATTTTTAAACTTCCGGGAGACTTTATATATACATATATCGGCCAATTTGTTAGATGTATCAATAAAAATGAGATAGTGTATTCGTCGAATAAGGTATCTTTGGGCCTAAAACAAACAAAATTGGGTGAAAACTTGATAGTCTTTATATAACTAATATTATAATGTTTCAACATCCGGCTGACTTACCATATAACTGGATTGGTTATGATATGTGAGGTACCTTAGTGAAACCCAGGAAGCATTTTATTAATACAAGTATGCATGGCATGTTAATAGTATGTGGTATTGGCAAAAATACACAGAATCGGGTTAATACTACCGCCAACTCCCATACACTACAAGTAGTGATATATACATTAAACCATCTAGGGTGCGGAGCCTAGCCCGCTTTAAAAAAAAACTCAGCCAATAGATGTCCCTTGATACCGTGATCCCCTGTATCAAGTTACGGTTCGGTATCTTAATTTTACGCTAAGTTATGACACTTTATAGATTTCTGTATAGATTTTGTGGTCGTGGCAGTGTTCTGATTACTCTCATCTGCAATACCGTCCTCTTCTGGGTGCCAGGGGACATATGTAACAATTTATACCCAAGGTATCGCTTGCACAGAAAAAGTTAGAAACGTACAGTTATACATACAAACATACAAATATACAGGTGAAGCTAATAAAAGCATTATAATGGTACAATATAATAAATCACAGCACGTCCACAAGTTTCCGGCAAATTACTGAAAAATTTTGTCAAGTAGAAAATCGCATGACACAGCTAACTTATGTAACCGGAAGGAAAATGCTATGTGGCGCACACATACACCAGTATACCATATACACCAGTGAGACAAATCAGCAATAAGTGGGGCTCTAAATTACGGAGGGTAGAAACACCAACTCTCATTCTAGAGCAGCGAGAATCAAGAATAAGTAGGCAATGTAACAGAAAAACAAGTAAAGAAGGGCTAAGTTCGGGTACAACCGAACATTTCACACTCTTGCAACTTGCAACGATCAAAGCCGGATAAATACCTTTGGGTGTTGGCAATATTAAAAAATGTAGCGCAAGGGTTCAACTTCATTGTTCAATGAAATCATGAAGGGATTACAATCAAGATTGGTATCATATAACTTATTTTGCAGTTCATAGGCTTACTGAATTTTAGTACTATATTTTACTTCCCGCCCCTTAAATCATCTTCAAATGAGATATATCTGACACAAACTTAACCGAAGAGGCTAATTTCAATATATATCTATTGAGATGATGTATAAAACGTCAACCAGAGGATTGAAATTTATTATATTAGGAATATGAGGTTAAGACCAAGTTATAGACCAATTTCATTCTAATTCACCTCTAAACCACAGAAAACTTGTCTACTTAATTACATTAAAATATCACACATTTCAACCAACCTGACCGGTTTAAATACAGGTGAAAAGACGGAAATCGTTTTATAGGGTATGTTGGGGACAGAAAAAGGGCTGATTGCATTAACTTTGACATTTTTGCCAAAACTACATACTATGGTACTAACATGCCACGGATTAATAAAATGCTCCCAGGGTTTCATTAAGGTACTTCGCATACCATCACCAATCATATGGCATAAAGTCAACCGAATACTCGAAAATTCTGATATTTAAGCCATTTTCGACATACAGACAAACTATTATCAGAAAAGGATCCTGTCTGAATTTCAATGATATATCTTGCACATTGACCGATATTTTCGGTTAAAAGGCAACTATAGGTACTGGGATCCCCATATTCGGTACCTGAGGGCTTGAACAGATTTTGTTTGATTTCGGCAATTTTTATTCATAAGGTGGCAAACTTCAGATGCACTATTCGTGCAAAGGGTTATCTGGTCATATTAATTGGTGCTTTATTTGTATACTGGAATATGAAAGAATCAGATGAAATTTAAAATTGAGTTATATGGTAAAGTCGGCTGAGCAGGTCCCGAGATATGTGATTTCACCATAAAGTGGGTGGTGTCACGCCCGTCATCCAATTTTGACTACGGCTTCTATGAAGTCCTCTCATACAATCTCGGGGATAAAATTTAATGTCTCTGGCATAATAATGCTTAAGCGATTTGTTCTGAGCGAGTTTGGTCATCTGAGCTTGAAACGTTTAAGAGATATGTGCATTAAACCTTTTAAAGGGCTGCCCAAAACCATTTTTTTTTAGTTTTTAGCCCACAATGTCCCTAGCTACTGCGATCAATTGTGCCAAATAATAATTCTATATCTCAATTTATTGCATAGTTTAGGCACTTTATAGGTTTTCATTTGATGGCGTTTTGTGGGCGTCCAATTGTCCGATTACGCCCATCTACGAACTCGTCCTCTCCCTTTGGCCTAGGAACATGTGTATCAAGTTTCATTACGATGTCGGGATTTTTACTCAAGCTACACCTTGCATAGACAGACGGACGGGAGGATAGACAGTCACTCGGAGTTAAACTCGTCTCCTCATCCTAATCATATATATTTATACAACAACCGTTTGGTGAACAAAACTATTATACTCTGTAGCAACATGTTGCAAGAGTATAATAACGGAGCTTATGCGAATGAGAAAAAATTGCAAAATTAAATAAATCCTCATCAAATAAAGAAAAAATAGGTTTAAAGCAAGCAGATGTGAGCAATACGAATGTGACAGTCATGATGGAATTAGTGACCGACGTGCCGCCCTTTCGTATTTACCACCCGTATCAAACGAAATTTGTCAAAAGTTATCAATAGTTCACAGTTGAGAAATATTGTCATTGCTCAATTTGCTTACATGATTTTGCACACATCCAGCTTTTCAGTTATAATTTTTTATAATACTAAAATCCAGCTATTAAAAATAGTTAAATTTATAAAAAATAATATTCGACTGTGATTTTGAGTTAGTTTTTATTATATTATTATATTATATATGTATTATATTTCACATACTATATATTCAAGTTCATTTTTAATTACTACATATATCGAGACTGGCAACCCTGCGGGGTAAGAGAGCAATCAGCTGATTCGTATTTATGAGGAAAATCCGCTTTCACGGATATCCCACTTTTAAGACGGCGGTGGTGATACGGTCTAAGGTTTTGTGTTGGTCACTAATTGGAGCATCAGACTGAGCTCATTACACTTAAAGTGCGATTGTGTTGTGCAGCAGGATACATTTAACTTCCGAAAGAATTTCAATTTAATTAATTAGGCTTCTCGCATGGAAGCATTGGAGTACTAAGTGAAATTAAATGAGTAAAATACCAAAGGAATTATTTTCGAAAAGCTTGGCTAGAAACACAAGTGAGAAAATTAGATACATATATTACTTATCGTATTAGATACAAAACAGTAACAGAATGATGAACGTCAGAAACTTGTTTATTTATTATACATATTTATATTTATATTTTCACGAGCCTACCGATATAATAAATCTGTTATACAAAACGCATATCTTTAGAAGCTTTAGCTTAAAGTTGTAGTTACAAATAACATGTTTCTTTCTCCAAGATGTTTCTTTCTCAACTTATTACGAGGTATATAAATAATATGGAAAATATCAAATGCCACGGTGTGGATATTTTGTATTAAAAACAGCAAAATTGTACGTAATTACGAATAAGTCAGTCACGCCAATAAGTTAAAATATATGTAACTGATATTTATATTCTCTCAGCATGTTGCTACAGAATTTAGTAGTTTTGTTCACCTAACGGTTATTTGTATCAACTGAAACTAATCGAGATAGATATGAAATTATATATATAGATATAAATGATCGGGAAATCCGGGTAACTATCTGTCCTTTCGTCCCGTCGCCCATCTATGGAAACGATACTTGAGTAAAAATTGAGATATCTTGATGAAACTTTTAGTCATGAAAATGGGCATAATCGGGCTACTTCTACGCTCACAAAGCGCCATTAAACGGAAACCTATCAAGTGCCATAACTAAGCACTAAATGAAGATACAAAGTTATAATTTGGTAGAAGGGATCGCAGTAGAGGGGAACACCTGTGAGCTATAATTTTTTACAATGAGCGTGGCCCCGCCCCTTTAATGGTTTAATGTATATTTCTCCCCAACCGCTGAAGCTAATTTAGCCAAACAAGTTCTTCTAGCATTTCTTTTGACACTGTGTAAATATGTAAAATCACGTTATAACCACGTCCAGTCCCTATATAACGGTTCTTTTGAAAACTTTTAAAAGTGCGATAACTTACTGAACGAATGTAATACTTGTACAAGCATTATACACACATATATCACAACCCAGATGGTAGGGAAAGGCATTATATTGTAAGTAAAATCCTGTATCTCAGGAGCTACTTGGCCAACTTCGGTGTGTGAGGTAATCCATTCCTATCATCCGCTGTGAAAACAGGTAGTTCGAAAATATTTCTATTAGGTTATGGGGGCTAAAGAAATTTAATGATCCGATAAAACCTATTTTTGACATACAGGATTATTATCAGAAAAGGATTCTCTTCGAATTTCTGTAATACAATGTATATCTATATTTTCCATAAAATGTTCGCTGTAGAAACTGGGGTCCACAAATTCGGTCTCTGGAGTCTTGAATAGTTTTAGTCCGATTTGGACAATTCTTGGCAATAAGGTACGCCTCAAAGCCATTATTCGTGCAATGTTATATCTCGAAACATTCATTGGTGCTTGATTTGCATACTTGTAGCAGGAAGGTCAAGATCACCCTAGGTGTAAAATTTAAAGTCTCTGGTATTTTTATACTTTCGCAACCTGTTGCTACAGAGTATAATAGTTATGTTCACCTAACGGTTGTTTGTATCACCTAAAACTAATCGAGTTAGATATAGGGTTATATATATATAATATAAATGATCAGGATGAAGATACGAGCTGAAATCCGGGTGACTGTCTGTCCGTCCGTCCGTCCGTGCAAGCTGTAACTTAAGTAAAAATTGAGATATCTTTATAAAACTTGGTAGACATGTTTCTGGGTACCGTGAGACGGTTGGTATTGCAGATGGGCGTAATCGGACCACTGCCAAGCCCACAAAACGCCATTAATCAAAAACTAAGCTCCGCAATAAGATATAATACTGTTATTTGGTACACAGGATCACATTAGGGAGAAGCATCTGCAGTTAAACTTTTTTTAAAAAGTAGGCGTGGTCCCGCCTCAAATAGGTTTAAATGTGCACATCTCCTAAACCGCTAATCTTATAATAACAAATTTAACAATTTTTTTAGAACTTCTACCCACAGTGTGAAACTAGTTGAAATCGGGTGGCAACTCCGCCCACTCCCCATATAACGGTACTGTTAAAAACTACTAAAAGCGCGATTAATCAAGCACTAACACGCCAGAGACATTAAATTTTATTTCTGGGATGGTATGAGATGGCTTTATACGAACCGCGTTCAAAATTAGACAGTGGGCGTCGCACAGTCCACTTTTAGGTGAAAACCCATATCTTGAGATCTGCTTAACCAATTTCAACAAAATTCGGTACATAACGTTATTTTCATATTTCTATGTTATAGTGAAAATGGGCGAAATCGGATTACAACCACGCCTATTTCCCATATAACACCATTTTCAATTCCATCTGATTCTTTCACTTCCCACTATGCATATCAAGCAACAATTATTATATCGGGGTAAAACTTTGCTTGAATAATACGTTTAAAGTATGCCACCTTGTGACCAAAAATTGTCTAAATCGAACCAAAACTGTTCAAGCCCCAAAGTACTAAATATGTGGACCCCAGTGCCTATAGTTGACCTTCTACCGAAAATATCAGCCAATCCACAAAGAAATCTCAAACGAGTATACCATTTGACTTTGCGAGAGTATAAAATGTTCGGTTACATCCGAACTTAGCCCTTTCTTACTTGTTATTTATTGATTTATCGTGATTTTAGTAGTTTTTAAAAGAACCGTTATATGGGGAGTGAGCGGGGGGATCAGTGGTGCTTATACGATTTATACTGAACGAATTTGATTATTATAGCTATACTGGTTTAGGGGATATCTACATTAAACTTCTTAGAGGGCAGGGCCATGTCTATTTCTTAAAAGTTTTTGCCACAGCTGTCCCTTGCTTTTCGATCCCCTGTGCAAAATTAAAGTTCTATATCTTAATTTAGTGCTTAATAATGGCACTTTATATTTTTTCGATTAATAGGATTTTGTGGGCGTGGCAATGGTCTAATTGCGTCCATCCACTCACTTTTTTGCCAAGGAACACGTGTACCAAGTTTCATTGCGATATCTCAATTTTTACTCTACATTAACATTAACATATACATATATATCTTTGTATCTATCTCAATTCGTTAAGGTGATACAACCAACCGTTAAGTGAACAAAAGTATTATTGCATTTGATAATTTAACAAAATTTACGACATATCGCTTTTAAATTGAAATATTTTGTTATTCTGTTATTTCTGTCATTAACCTCTATTTATTCATAAAAAAATTAATGCAAGCCCATCAATTTTCTGGTCGAGTTGTATAATTAAAAACTAAAGCAAAGCTTAACCGAAACATCCGCCTTTAATCTGAACTTGCTCCACAATAAATACACAATATAAATATTGAGTTCACAGCAGCAGGTGTGCAAAACACAACTTTCTTACACATAAAAATATCAAGATATAAAGTGTTTGCCTTAAAATATTTACCTACAATCGCATATGCTACACATTGCATAAACATGAAATAGAATACTACACTACTTCAATAGTACAATTTATCAGTCTTAGTTAGATTACAATGCAAGCCCGGGACCTACTCTTAACATTCACATGTGCAGTATGTATAAGTATATATTATTGTATATGTACACAATAATATATTGTATATGTACACCCATATTAATATTTTATACAAGCTTTAGTATCATATTTGCATGACCAAGGGCGTACATAATATAAAAATGTGTAAACTAATATGTATAACACAATACATATACGAGGTGTGTTCAAAGGAGAAGCTGAATCTAGATTTTTCGGGGGCTGTGTATTAGGAGGCAATTTCGATAAGTAGTTTATTTTTTACAACAGATAAGGTTATTCACGTTTTTGTGTGCTCTTCAATTTTTGACTTTTGAAAGAAATGTGTTTAAATGACTATAAACTCCCCTTCCAACTACACCGCTTCATCAGGGCAAATAATGACACACCCTAATACAACACACCACACCTTGGAACACAACTCGCACTCACAACATACACGACCACACTGCACACGATGTCACCACAGAAGTTGCCACCATACACGATGACATCCCACACAATCAACAATAAAAGAGGGATTGGATTTTCAATTCAACACATTCGAAATAATTCCGATCTCTTTTGCGCAACGTCACCGTATAATCGCTATCTCCGCTACCGCCCTTTTTAAAATCGTGGTATTAACTTTTAGTGTGAAAATAACATTTAATAAAAAAAAATAAATATTTTTAATTTAAACCTAAAAAGAGCGTTTTTAATTAAAAAGGGAAATAACATGTCTTTCGTGAGTGCTAACATTGTAGCATAATTATTCAAAATGGATCAGAGTATATGTATTTAATTTTGCGTTAAAAATGGAATAAAGTTCTCCAAGGCACTTGAAATGTTGACTGTGGCATTCTGGCCAAGGAGATGTTGATGACGATGAGTGAAAAAACAGTGAAAAACAGTGAAAAAAAATGTTCTTGAAAATCGTCGAATCAGTATCGGGGAAGTTGCAGAGGATGTTGAGATATCAATCGGCTCATGCCATTCAATTTGCTCGAATGTTTTGGGCATGAAACGTGTGGCGAAGTTTGCTCCGAAATTGCTAAATTTTGTGCAAAAGCAAAGTCGCATTAGTATCGCTCTGGAGTTGTTAAACGACGTCCCGGATTTGCTCAAACGGGTCATAACTGGTGGCGAAACCAAGGCCCAATCATCGCAATGGAAGCTGCCAGATGAGCAAATACCGTAAAGGCACGCCAAGGTCGAACAGATGCAAAGGTTTTGCTCACTGTTTTCTTTGATTACAATGGTGTGGTGCAATGAGTTCCTGCCAAACGGTCGTACAGTTAATAAGGAATACTACAAGGAAGTTATGCAACGATTGCGTGAAGCAATACGGCTCAAACGATTGGGATTGTGGAAAAACAAATCGTGGGTTCTGCATAACGATAATGGACCAGCTCACACATCAATGCTTATTCTTGATTTTTTGCCCAAAAACAAAACCGTAATCATGCCTCAACCACCGTATTAACCAGATTTGGCTCCCTGCGACTTTTTCCTGTTCCCAAAACTGAAGAAACCAATTTAAAGAAAGGGGTTTGCCACAATTGATGAGATCAAGTTAGAATCGAAGAAAGAGCTGATGGTCGTTTATTTCAGAAGTGCTTCGAGGATTGGAAAAGGCGTTGGCACAAGTGTATTATATCGGAGAAGGATTACTTTGAAGGGGACAAAATAGATATTGATGAATAAATAAATACTTTTCAAATAAATTTAAAATTTACCTTTTCCTTTGCAGCCACCTCGTAAGTACTAACTTCGGGAAGGTTACTTTTCGAAGAAATTTCATCACTGTCCGAGTCTTGAACCATCTGTTAAAAATGTGTGAGAAAAGCTCATATGACAGAAGTCAAAATGTCTTGGGTATGCCCTGGAAAATTTACATTGAGCACCGGTAAAGTGATATATCCCTCCTCCGACCATCTAAAAGATGATATAACACAGATTTTCTTTGTTGTCCGGGATACCTTAGCAAATTTTGATGCTTTCCAGTGTTAAGATTACGACCTTATTGATGAAAATATTGAATGTGCTCTTGTTTTTAAGATAATTGCATATGTCATATTTAATAATATAATTATATTAATATATAATATATTATTATCAGCTTTTTGGTAATACAAATTTAGTTTTCCAGTCATGATTAAGTTTCTGCGCGCCTTTTTCGGGCATGCAAACATCACGTGATATCCACTCTCATGCTCCTTATCAAAAATATGTGAAAAATTATGCGGAAAGTTTTAAGGTTTTACTTAAAATTATACGTGGAGATATCTGGAATTACAACCTACAAAACGATCGGTTTTACTCAATGAAAATTTCGCTTTCGTTTCAAAAGTAACTCGCATGAGTAAGAGGGCGAAATATCTACACCAAAGTTACATTCTCAAAAAGAACTCAGTGATTTAATACGTAATCAAATTAGGAATGTTAAACAATTTGTCAAGGCGTTGGACGTGTAAGGATATTGTTTTGGTGACATTTACAGTACGAACTTAGTATGGAAAAGCCGAATGGTGGAATTTTTGTTACAGCAAAGAAATGATAGATACAGATTTTTTCAAAGGTATGACGGTTCTGGAAAGTGAATCGTAAGTCGCAAGCTAGACCCTTGAGACAAAATTATGTATCAAGTTAGACTATCTCCGCAATCATCTGGATAAATTTTCGAATAATTTTGGAAATTACAATGAGAAGCATGAAAGCGGTTCAACAAGGATCTGAAAGTGACGCAAGAATAGCATCAAGGTGGGCAAGATCGTCATATGATGCCAGGTTACTGTTGGTCCTTAAAAAGACATTGCCACCAAGAAAATTATAAGAGAAAGGCTTATAAAAGGCGTTTAATCGAAAAGTAACATATGTTTTGGAAATTTGTTCTCTGCTTACTTCGACTTATCCTTATTATTCAAAACAAAACTGACAGTATAAATAAATTAATAATATTATTAGGTTAAGTAAGAAGTTCGTTCGGTTTTTATCTAAGAGATGGCGTTATTGTCCATAGTACTAGTGTTACGTGTCGCGTCATGTCATACTATACGGCGCTGACAACGTGCTTATTTGCGCTAAAAGTTTGTCTTTGACAGTTTTTCGATTGATTTAGTCAGTTCGTTGTGAGCGCTCGTCAAAGATGGACACCAGCAAAGAGAAAATTCGCTATATTTTACAATTTTTCTTCGATCAAAGCGAAAAAGCAGCCAAAGCGGCTGAAAAAGATAATTTAGGTTATGGGCCCGATACTGTAATCGAACGTCACAGTCGGGAGGCCTGTCGTCGAAAATTGCGATAAAATTATGGAAATAGTGGAAACAGACCGTCACGTGAGCACTTATTTAATTGCTGAGGAACTAATAGGCCAGAAACCGTTTGGAACCATTTGCATAACCTTGGATTCAAAAAGGAGCTCGATGTTTGGGTGTCACACGAACTAACGCAATAAACATGATGGACCGAATTTCCATCTGTGAATCGCTGCTGAATCGCAACAAAATCGACCCGTTTCTGAAGCGGATTGTGACTGGCAATGAAAAATGGGTCACTTACGACAATATCGAGCGCAAACGGAAGGTTTTGCTGCGTGTTGGTGGGATTCGCAAGAAATCATTTACTACGAGCTGCTCCCCTATGGCCAAACGCTCAATTGAGCCCTCTACTGCCAACAACTAGACCGCTTGTAGGCAGCACTCATCCAGAAGAGGCCATCTTTGATCAACAGAGGCCGAATTGCGTTCCATCAGGACAACGCCAGGCCACACACGTCTTTGGTGGCTCGCCAGAAGCTCCTGGAGCCCAGATGGGAGGTTCTAATGCACCCATCTTATAGTCCGGACCTGGCACCAAGTGATTACCATCTTTTCCTGTCCATGGCGGACGCGCTTAATGGTGAGAAGTTGGCCTCAAGAGAGGCTTGTGAAAATTGGCTCTCCGAGTTTTTTGGCAATAGGGACGCAACCTCTACGAGAGGGGTATACTGAAGTTGGCATCTCGTTGGCAACAAGCTTACGAACAAAACGGCGCATATTTGACTTAAATCGGACAAATGCACACAAAGTTATCATCTTTTGAAAAATCAATAAAAAACCGAACGAGCTATTTACTTTACCTAATATTTTGTTTCATGTTTTCTGATTTTTGTAATGTGAAATGGAAATTAGGATTTAACAAATAAGAAAGGGTTAAGTTCGGGTGTAACCGGACATTTTATACTCTTCTTAGCATCAAAGCCGGGGAACGCCGTCAGGTGTTGGCAAAACTTCATATTAAAATAGTAAGAAAGGGCTAAGTTTGGGCGTAAGTGCACATTTTATACTTTTGCAACTTACAAGAATCAAAGCCTGGGAAATTCTTTCAGGGGCCAGTAAAACTTTATATTAAACAAGTAAGGAAGGGATAAGTTCGGATGTAACCGAACATTTTATACTCTCGCAAAGTCAAATGGTATACTCGTTTGAGATTTCTGTGTGGATTGGCTGATATTTTCGGTAGAAGGTCAACTATAGGCACTGGGGTCCACATATTTCGTACTTTGGGGCTTAAACAGTTTTGGTTCGATTTAGACAATTTTTGGTCACAAGGTGGCATACTTTAAACGTATTATTCACGCAAAGTTTTACCCTGATATAAGCATTGTTGCTTGATATGCATAGTGGAAAGTGAAAGAATCAGATGGAATTTAAAATGGTGTTATATGGGAAATAGGCGTGGTTGTAGTCCGATTTCGGCCACTGTAACATAGAAATATGAAAATAACGTTATGTACCGAATTTTGTTGAAATTGGTTAAGCAGATCTCGAGATATGGGTTTTCCCCTAAAAGTGGGCTGTGCCACGCCCACTGTCTAATTTTGAACGCGGTTGCTATAAAGTCGTCTCATACCAACTCAGAGATAAAATTTAATGTCTCTGGCGTATTTAGTGCTTGATTTATCGCGCTGTAAGTAGTTTTTAACAGTACAGTCACCTATTTTACACTGTGGGTAGAGGTTCTAAAAAAATTTGCTTCCAGTGAATTTTGTTATTATAACATTAGCGGCTTAGGAGATATGCACATTAAACCTATTAGAGCCGGCATCACGCCTACTTTTTAAAAAAAAATTTTGACTGCAGATGCCCCTCCGTAATATGATCCTGTGTACCAAATAACAGTCTTGTATCTTATTGCGGAGCTTAGTTATGTGGCAGTGGTCCGATTACGCCCATCTGCAATACCAACCGTCTCACGATACCAAGAAACATGTCTACCAAGTTTCATAAAGATATCTCAATTTTACTCAAGTTAGAGCTTGCACGGACGGACAGACGGACGGACGGACAGACAGTCACTCGGATTTCAACTCGTCTCTTCATTCTGATCATTTATATATATATAACCCAATATCTAACTCGATTAGTTTTAGGTGATACAAACAACCGTTAGGTGAACAAAACTATTATACTCTGTAGCAACAGGTTGCGAGAGTATAAAAATATTGCCAAAGAATTAGGGGGGGTATGGGTTTCAAGGTAAAAAAAAAATACTTTTTTTGCGAACTTTTTTATTAAATATGGATTGAGTAATTTTATTCGGACATTTTGTACATTATTGAGCATACTTAAGCATACATAAGACGTTAACATAGCTTCCCTCAGAACGTCTTGAAAAAAAAAACAATTTGCAATGTTCACCATAACTCGGCTGGAAATTATCTGATAAAAAAAAACAAGAAAAATTAGTTAAATTATGATCAAATCTTCCCCCCAACGTTCTCTGATAATTTTTTTTTTTAATTTAAAAATATTTGGCGGCTATTTAAAGAGTAAACTGTTATTTTCCACTAAACATTTGGCCCCCCGCACCGTGTTGGGGGTGAAAAACGCCCTTAATATAATAATTAATTTTTGTTACTAAACGTTGGGGGCGGTATATTATATTATATGTCGAAAATGTGTATAAAGTTTGAAATGAAGCGGTCAAATAGTTTTGAAATGACAGTGAACACGGACTTTGAAAAAGTAGTTTTGAGAAAAACGCGTCTAAAGTTTATGAACTTTACTGATCACCAGCAGCAGTTAGAGTTGGAGCGTTAAAGGCCAGGAGAATTATAAGACAATAACTTTAAGAATATTGCTTCTATCGACCTAAAATTTTAAGGACATATTCTTAAGCAATAAGATAAGGGAGAAAAAAAATCGATTAACCATAATTCTAACCCCCCCTTAAACATCCATTATTCGATGAAATCGTAATAAATTACAATAAATTTTGTTATATTCTTGACTTATATTGAAGGTCATAAACTTAGACTAAGTTTTATTGCTATATTTAACTTACTTAATTATATTAAAAACACCTTCAAATGAGATTTATGTATGTATGTGATATTAACTCGACCAAATAATCTAAATTTAACATATATTGAGTTAATGTGGAAAATGACAACCAGAGGATCGGAATTCATTATACTAAGGATATGAGGTTTACACTAAGGTCTAGACCAATTCCATTCTAATTCAGCGCTAAACCACATAATTTTTAAGAGAACTTGTCTATTTTAGTTCTTTAAAATATTAGATTTTGCCAACCTGAACGGTTTAAAGTAAGGTGGAAAAGCGGAAAATCAATTTAAGGGGTGTATTAGGGATATAGAAAGGGTTGTATTAATTTTGACGTTGCTCAGGTGTATACCTGCTACACATTTTAAAGCAAATTTATATATAAATCATACTTATTGACGAGCATTAAACTTGTTACAGTAACAAAAATCATTATAAGTAGTATATGGGAGTTAATGCTAGTATTGCCCTGATTTTATAAATTTTTGCCAATATCATACCACTAACATGCCACAGACTAACAAAATGTTCCCAGTGTTTTACTATGGTACTTCACATCACATCAACACCAATCATAGGGATAAAGTCAGTCGGGGGGGCTAGTTAAAAGTTTTTTCCCGACACATTCATTGGTGCTTGATTTGCATACTGGAAAGTGAAAAAATCATATGGAATTTAAAATCGTGTTATATGAGCAGCAGGCGTAGTTGTCTGATTTCGCCCATTTCGTGTAATATAGGAATGTGAGGAGAATGTTATATACCGAATTTGGTTGAAATCGATTAAGCAGGTCCCGAGATATGTGATTTCATTTATAGGTGGGTGGTGCACCCCGTCGTCCAATTTTGACCGCCTATAAAGTTTTCATATACCATCTCAGTTGTAAAATTTAATGTCTGTGGCGTATTTCGTTATTAATTTATCGCACTTGAAGTATTCGATTTCATCCATTTTTACACTGCCGGTGGGGGTGCTCAAGGGATTTCTTCAGGGCGAATTTGGTTATTATAGCTTTAGCGGTTTAGGAATAAATCTGTAGCAACATGTTGCAAGAGTATACAAAAACCGAAGCTACCCTTCACAGTTACAAAGGTTACTTACAATAACTTGATTCCGATATAATTTCGTGAAGATACCTTGTCAAATTAAAAAGTTTTCCATGCAGGCACTTAACTCCAATCGTTCAGTTAATATGGGAGCTATATGTTATAGTCATCCGATCTATAGAGTTTCTTCGAAGATTACACTATTTCCTTAAATAATAATTCATTCCAAATTACGTGAAGATACCTCGTCAACTGAAAGAGTTTTCCATACAAGCACTTTATTCCGATCGTTCAATTTGTATGGCAGCTATATACTATAGTGATCCGATCTAAACAATTTCTTCGGAAATTACATTGTTGCCTTTGAAAATAACTCATGCCAAAATAAAAGTTTCCCATACAAAGACTTGTTTCCGATTGTTCAGTTTGTATGGCAGCTATATGCTATAGTGGTCCGATATCGGACGTTTCGACAAATGAGCAGCTTCTTAGTGAGAAAAGGACAGGTACACAATTTCAGATCGATAGCTTAAAAACTGAGGGACTAGTTTGCGTATATACAGACGGACGGACGGACGGACGCAGAGACAGACCGACATGGCTAAATCAACTCAGCTCATCATGCTGATCGTTTATGTATATATTTTATAGGGTTTCCGAAGTTTCTTTCTTGGTGTTACAAACTTCGTGGTAAACTTAATATACCCTGTTCAGGGTATAAAGAATAATGTGGAGTGAGGCTGCCGAAGCCGATCGAATAGAGTTGTGACGAAAAAAAAAATACCACAGCATAGATCGGCTAGTCAAAAACAGCTATTTTATAAATCTCCAACGGCAGTGAGAACAGTCTAAAGTAGTAAGTTTATTAAATGTAATATATTCACTTCAAAATTTTGGTGTGCACGTGCTAAGAGAGTGTAAGTGATCGTATAAGTATACCCACATATTGTCACTAACACGCACAAAGAAAAACGTAAAACGAGTGCTTACGATGGGACAAAGCGACGATAAACTGCCGTCCTTAAATTAAAGCGTTGAGCGGTTATTTTTTACCGCCCAGAGTTAACACCGACGTAGCATCCCATAATAAAAGCGGCAATTTTACGTCAAATTTCAAAACTGTTTACTTGAATTGTGATTTTGAAATTTATAGTGCAACGAAAACTATTGTTTGTAAACGAAAATTCAAAGATTATGGATGACATTGACGTTCTGGAGGTCTTACTAATTTGGAAGATGATTGCAAGTAGACAACATAGTGAAAACCAAGAGATTTTTAGAATTCGTAAAAACCATGGTAAATGTATTGATCAAAAAGAATCCAGAACTATTAATGAAATCCACTAGGTTTACTCTTGAGCAATTCAAAGTTTTGTTATTTTTTGTTCAGTCATGAATGCGGAAGTACTCCCGCAGAAATCCCATTTAGCAAAAGCAGAGATTGTACATAACCTTGCAGTAAGTACGATGAAGTACTTTATTGTTTATTAGATATTATTCCTAGTTCCTTGGCTAATGGCAGCGCACTTCATGTGTAATCTATGAAGTTTAATATTGGCCTAGAGATAGCCAGATCCATAGTTTTATAGAGACGTGCGTTGTATTTTGGCGTGTTTTAGCAAGTCATTACGTGAGCCCACTTATTAAAGCAGAATGGAAACAAATTTCGGAGAATTTTTTGAATGTAACCAAGTTACCACATTGTTTAGGGGCAATAGATGGTAAACATGTGGTAATAAATAACCCACCTCCTTCAGGATCACAATAATAACTTTAGTTATAAAGGATTTAATAGGATCGTAAGTAAATGATAAAATGACTAAAATGCCAACTGGATTAAAATTTTGCACACACAGATTTTACTTGCAGCTTGCGATAGCAATTATGTAGTTGACGCATATGGCAGTCAAAGCAACAGTGATATGTTTGGAAAAATTATTTTAGTTAAATCTATTGATGTCCCAGTTGCTACAAATTTGCCACACTCAGACATTGTATTTCCTTACCACCTCGTAGCTGATGCCTCATTCCCTTTAAAGGAAAGCATAATAAAGCCTTATGCAACGGTTACTGATGTCAGTAATGAAGTCCGATCTCGGACCACTATAGCATATAGCTGACATACAAACAGAACTATCGGAATCAAGTGCTTGTATGGAAAACTCTTTCAGTTGACGAGGTATCTTCACAAAATTAGATCGGAATCAAGTTATTGTAAGTGAATAAAGCGATACACAATTTGTATGGGAGCACCCACCACTGTCTTTAAAATGCTGACACTCAATACACTCGAGTTTAAAATTATAATAAAAATGCGATTTTTCTCGTTTACCATGTACAATATTTTATTACATATAAAAGCCAGTTATTATTATTGCTTTTAATACATATCTGTAAAGTAATATTTTGGGCCGATGTCGATCGACGGGTTTATAATCGGCAAGAGTAGCGCGCAGGATCGTTGTTGTCGAAAGTGTAAGCGAAAAGTTGATGTGGCGCTCAGGCCCGTAGACGATAAGCGAATGTAAAGATGGTATGTTGTGTTGTCCTGTGTGGTGTCATCTGGTGTGGTGTATTGGTGAGTACGGGGTGGGCACCAGTTTTTCTCGAGTAGAGTGGTGTACTTGGAGGAAGGAGTTTAACTCATTTAAACATCCTGGGCCCCTTATTCGAATATTTAGCCTAGTATTACACATATGTGCTGTTGAATGTATTTCGGCGTACTGTTGATGAAGTAGCCGAGGGCGCGAATATTAGCTGTAAGAAGCACTTTTGCTTTTAATCAACTTACACACAAGAACAAGTGGTTTTGCTTGCCATTTGTATTTTGGTATAGCCTTGAGATACGCAAGTATATTCTGACAATTTTTTATTTTTATAGTTGGCAATACACTAAGTCGTGATTGTATTTACGATTTTTTTTCTTTTATCGATTTTTTATGCGGATTGTTTATGATTTGCCTTTTCTGTATTATCAGCAATTATTTGCAATCTCTTTATTATCGGCTTATGAGGATAGCGACTCCACGCCTGGCTCAGAATGGGTACTCCTTTCAAACCTTTGAAGAGGGATCTTGCGAGAGTGAGATTTGTGATTTTTTTTGAAGTGAGACTTACAACTTTTACAAGTGTTTCCCATAAACTACCTGTATGATGAGCGCTTAGATAGATGCGATAAGTACGACCTTTGCTTTTTGTAAGTCTGGGTGCGTCACTGTATCACATTGCAAGTATGGTGATTCCTTAACTTTAATTTTGAATTGTATTTGATTATGAAAATTTAGGCAACTATGAGTCATAGTAAGAGAAGTGTCGATTTTTGGACTTTCTATGACAATTACTCGTATGTTGCGGACGATATTATGTATGGAAGTGGGCGATTGTGGCCAAGAATCGGTAGATTCGGACATCGTTAAGATTGTTTGAGGATTGTGACCATTTTTCTAAGTGAAGAAGAATTAGGATTTTCGCTTGTATCATAATTGGCGAAAGCTATCCTGCGGGGTCAAAAATATTATTGCGGATAATGCGGATATTGATTCACCAGGATATGAAAGCTGATCAGATATCGCATTTCATTGGATCCCCTGTATTTTTATGTTGTACTGCCCTTTTCAAATTTAAGGAAATTAGTGTACAACAAATTTTCTTTTCGAATACTTAGTAATAAATCTCGATGATTTGGTTGAATTATAAATATTTGTGTTTTTAACACTGGGGTTGTCAGAAGAAACTCTGACATGGTTTTTTGTGCCAATTTGTAGTGTTGGAAGATTGTGGCTTTGGTGGTAGTCGTACGACGTACCGGCCATTATTTGATCGAGTAGTTGTGGCTTTGTAGAAGTCTTTACAATACTAATCTTCTGGGGTTGTAATTGATATGAGGGGGCGTTTTCTTCCCGAAATTTTTTCAATTGTGAATTGAGGTATTCATTTGAGATTTCCTCAACTTGAGTTGTCATAGTGGTAACTGGTTCCGTAACTAGTCCACTTAGGATCCAACCGAAAATAGTATTTTAGGGTAGAAGGGTCGTTGAATTTTTTCAACACCTTCAGCATTATTTGCGGTATAAGGTCCCTGCCTACTATTATATCTATTTGAGCGGGGGTATTGCAGTTGGGATCTGCTAGCTTCAGGTGTGAAACCTTTTGCCAAAGTATGATAGCTTGGAAGCATATTTGTTGGCTGCGGTAAGACTATAGCTTCTGCTTTAATTCTCTTATCCGCTTGGGGGGAAATTAGGGTAATGGGGCAGATTTTATTTGAGTTTTGGACTACTCTTCCGCCCATTCCTGTAATTTCAAAGTTGGCTTGTTTTGTTGGCAGTTGTAGCCTATTTTGTGCCCTAGACGCTATGAAAGATCGTTGTGATCCTTGGTCTATTAAGGCCCTAAGTTTAAACAGTTCTCTTCGGTGTTCGATGGAGATGACTGCTGTGGGTAGTAGTACCCTACTTTTGTTTTCGCTGTGTAGCGTTTGAGTTTTTAATGCCTTTGAGCAGCATGGTGCTTCTTGGCAATTTTCAGAATTTCGGGTTTTTGGGAGTTGTTGTTACCACTAAACCTGTGGTTCTTTTTGTATAAGCGCTTCTTTGGGGTGATATGGGACATTGTCTGTAATGAAGCATTGAGTGGTGTCTTTTGTGACAATATAAGCAATTGAACTTGCTTTTGCAATTTTTATATGTATGCGCATGTGACAAGCAATTTGTACATAATTTTTTTGATCTCACGCAATAGTTTCTTTCTTTAATTTTTAATTTTGTATGATTGTTCTGTTTGGAAGTGAACGATTGCGTTTTGTACAAGCTTCTGTTTAATATGTTTATGCTACTAGCTTGGGGTCTATTGAAGCTTCTTTTTAGGTCGTTTTGAACGTTTTTAGTTCTAACTAGATTTTTGACTACCCTTTCTGGTATTTCATATTGGGTAGTTAGAAATTCTTTCATTTGCAGCCACGTTGGGCATTTTTTCCGAGAGGAAAGCGATTGCTCCCACAAAAGTAACGATTTTTCTGGTAATGCTGCGGTGCATATATTTACCAGAATAGCTGTCTGTGGGAATATTTTGAGTCGATAAAACCGACAAACAGTTTGAAACAGTGGATTGTAGTCTTATAAACTCTTCACTGGTTTCTTTTTGAATTTTTGGCAAGTTTATTAGTGTCGTTACTTGGTTATCGACCAATATTCTTTCATTTTCATATCTTGATTTTTGAGCTTCCCAAGCCAAATTGAAATTGTCGTCATTTAGTGCGAACTGTTTAACTATTGCGCCTGCTTGACCTTTAGTTTTGTATCGGAGGTGATACAATTTTTGCGCTTTTGATAATTTTGGATGGTTGATGTATACGGCAGTGAACATGTCCCGGAAGGACGGCCATTCTTCATAACCTCCATAAAATATTTCTGTGTCACATGCGGACACCTCGAGATGGATGCCTGAACTTGCCTCTTGATTTTGTACTTGTGGCAGCTCTATTCGCTAATGTGGAGTAGGTGCCATCGCTTTTATTAGCTTTAATTGATCAGAAATCATAGCTTTTGCTTCTTCGTACTGGTCTAAGCAGTTTTCGTATAGTGCGTAAGCCGATGATTTAAAATCGTGTGGTAGATCTGAATTGTCATAATCTACTATGGCGTCATGAGCCGTTTGGAGACGAGTCCAAAAATTGTCAATATTTTGTTTTTTTATTTCCAATAACGATTCAGAGATGTCTTGAATCGGTGAAGATGAAAATCGAGTGCAGTATCGTGTTAATCTGTCACCCTCAGAAATGAATTTGGCAAACTGTTTTGAGCGTGTAGCTCCTACAGGTGTAGTTTGACTTTTGTCGCCATTAACCATTTTTGTTATGTTATTTATATAATGTTTCAATGAATTATTAATATATAACCTTTTATTTATTTTTTCAGTGTAAACTGAAATTACTTTTTGAATATATTGCTTTATTTAATTTTATTGATAAAAATCGTACTTTTAATTCAATAATATTTTTTATGTCCTTATGTTGATGTATTTAGGTACACCCGGATACACGGACTTGTTAGTATATATTTATGTGCTCGTGAAATTGAGAGCTTGTTGAAGAGATCAATACACTTTGTACATAAGTATGCACGGATTGTTTGTGCGTATGTATGTATATTTTCTAATGCAATTGAGAGCTCGTTGAAGAGATCAATGTGCTTTTAGTATTTTTTTGTCTGTACGCAATCCTGCTTGTTTGTTACAAGGGGTATTGCGGGATGTATTCCAATGTGGACTTTGAAAATATGTCAATTTTTGTTTTTGATAAATTATATATTATTTTTAATTTTTTAATATCTGGTAGTGTTAATTTTACCACAACGTTTATTGTTTTATTTTTCATGTAATTTTACAACTTTTTATATTGTAAATTTTCAATGTGTAATTAACCCAATGTATATAGGGTATATAAGCATAGACATAGATTATATGCCGTATGTATAAATATGTATGTTCGCACTGCGAAGAGAGCGCGAAAGCGAAGTGAATAATGTGCAGGTATTATCTCTATGCAATTATGTTTATATGTTATTATATGTACTTATGTTAAAGTAAGTATAGATATAATAGGTATGCATATATGTACAAGTATGTTTGAATAGTTTTGTTTATGTTTGATTCTCTTTATTTGTCTTTTAATTTTTATACTCTCGCAACCTGTTGCTACAGAGTATAATAGTTTTGTTCACCTAACGGTTGTTTGCATCACCTAAAACTAATCGAATTAGATATAGGGTTATATATATATAAATGATCAGGATGAAGAGACGAGTTGAAATCCGGGTGACTGTCTGTCCGTCCGTCCGTCCGTGCAAGCTTTAACTTGAGTAAAAATTGAGATATCTTTATGAAACTTGGTAGACATGTTTCTTGGTACCGTGAGACGGTTGGTATTGCAGATGGGCGTAATCGGACCACTGCCACGCCCACAAAACGCCATTAATCAAAAACAAATAACTTGCCATAACTAAGCTCCGCAATAAGATACAAGACTGTTATTTGGTACACAGGATCACATTAGGGAGGGCCATCTGCAGTTAAAATTTATATCTCCTAAACCGCTAATGCTATAATAACAAAATTCACTAGAAGCAAATGTTTTTAGAATTTCTATTGACGGTGTGAAAATAGTTGAAATCGGGTGGCAACTCCGCCCACTCCCCATATAACGGTACTGTTAAAAACTACTAAAAGCGCGATAAATCAAGCACTAAACACGGCAGAGACATTAAATTATATCTCTGAGATGGTATAAATTGGCTCTATAGGAACCGCGTTCAAAATTAGACAGTGGGCGTGGCACAGCCCACTTTTAGGTGAAACCCCATATCTTGAGATCTGCTTAACCGATTTCAACCAAATTCGGTGCATAATGTTCTTTTCATGTTTCTATGTCATAGTGCGAAATCGGACTACAACCACGCCTACTTCCCATATAACACCATTTTAAATTCCATCTGATTCCTTCACTTTCCACTATGCAAATCAGGCAACAATGACGTATCGGGATAAAACTTTGCGTGAATAATGCGATTAAAGTATTCCACCTTGTGGCCAAAAATTGTCTAAATCGAACCAAAACTGTTTAAGCCCCTAAGTACGAAATATGTGAACCCCAGTGCCTATAGTTGACCTTCTACCGAAAATATCAGTCAATCCACAAAGAAATCTCAAACGAGTATACTATTTGACTTTGCGAGAGTATAAAATGCTCGGTTACATCCGAACTTAGCCCTTCCTTACTTGTTTTTATCATATGTTTGTGCCTTTGCTTACTTATTTTAGGCAATCCTGCTTACTGTTTTTGTTAAAAATAAAGGGTATTGCCGGAAAATATTTGCAAGTAAATACTTAAATTTTGTTTTGTTTTTGTGTTTGTGAAATATGCGTGTTTGAAAACACAAAGGTAAGCTTATAGGCATACAATAATTATTTACATATTATATATATTTGGATATATATATTGTACCAAACTGGTTTTAATGTTAGCGGTATTTCGATTTTTACCGTGATTTATACCAGTTTGATAATCGTTTTTTATATTAGTCAAATCGGATTACTGCTACAGGTTTTATGTTATAAAATCGTATTCAAACATACATACAAGTATTTACACATATAAAATAGTAAGTGAGGTGAATACGCTCACTTTGGTTTTGGAGGGGTACGCTTCTGTTTGTGTGTACGCATGTGTGTTTCTTTGTTGTCAATTCCTTTTCCTCTGCTTCCAGTCGTGCCTGGTTTTAGTGAGTTTATTATCATTTGTTTTAAATTCGCGCCCGTTTAAGTTATTTGTGTTAATTGTTTAAAAATTCGCGCCCGTTTGTTCTATTTATGTTTTGTTTAAAATGTTTATATGTTTGTTGATATACATATATATATATATATTAGCACTGTATCTTTGGTGAGTTTTGTGTCTACATTTTGAAATGTAATGTAGTTTTGTAAAAATCCGAAGATACCTTTCGGTAAGGCTCGAAGGAACATGAATAAAGCGATACACAATTTGTATGGGAGCACCCACCACTGTCTTAAAAATGCTGACACTCAATACACTCGAGTTTAAAATTATAATAAAAATGCGATTTTTCTCGTTTACCATGTACAATATTTTATTACATATAAAAGCCAGTTATTATTATTGCTTTTAATACATATCTGTAAAGTAATATTTTGGGCCGATGTCGATCGACGGGTTTATAAACGGCAAGAGTAGCGCGCAGGATCGTTGTTGTCGAAAGTGTAAGCGAAAAGTTGATGTGGCGCTCAGGCCCGTAGACGATAAGCGAATGTAAAGATGGTATGTTGTGTTGTCCTGTGTGGTGTCATCTGGTGTGGTTTATTGGTGAGTATGTGGTGGGCATTATTAGGAGGCGCCAGTTTTTCCCGAGTAGAATGGTGTGTAAACAGTAAGGAATCTTTGATACAACCAAGTTAACGTTTTTTGATGTTTTTACTAATTTTTCTTGAAGATATCCATTTATTATTAGCCGAAAAAGGTCTTAAAATATTAACACTCTAACAATTTGCTTAAATTATAGAAAAATATAATTTCGTCTCTATTTTTTCATAATTTCCTGAGGTTCGGTAAGGTGAACTCTACCACTCAGTGTGAACAGACATTATTTACTAACTGCTAATACATCGAATCAATCAGCTGATAATTTAGAAATGAGCTTAGTGAATCTTTAAATTCTTTATAAAAATAAGCATGTGTATTTAATTTAGAAAACAATTTATTTTAAAGGAAATATTTATTAAGTTTAATTCAAAATAAAATGTTTTAATAGCTTGGCTGAAATATAGTACGAATAAATAAAAATTAAATTAATTTTTATACTCTCGGAACCTGTTGCTACAGAGTATAATAGTTTTGTTCACTTAACGGTTGTTTGTAGCATCTAAAACTAATCAAGTTAGAAATAGGGTTATATATATAAATGATCAAGATGAAGAGACGAGTTAAAATCTGGCTGACTGTCTCTCCGTCCGTCTGTGCAAGCTGTAACTTGAGTAAAAATTGAGATATCTTTCAGGTTCACATGTAAGACGGTTGGTATTGCAGATGGGCGTAATCGGATCACTGCCACGCCCACAAAACTTCATTAATCAAAAACAAATAAATTGCCATAACTAAGCTCCACAATAAAATACAAGACTGTTATTTCGTATACAGGATCACATTAGGGAGGGGCGAATATTAATATATGTAGGTAGTATTTGGGAGTTGGGGTATTCGTAGACTAAATTCGCATATTTTCGGTATTAAACTATAGTAGATCCAATAATATACTTTCGGTTAATTTTGCTAAGATATCTTACATATTGGCTGATATACATGGCAAAAAACCAACCGGAAGTTTGAAAATCTTATATTAGGTATATGAGAGATTGGGGTAATATTGACCCGATTTAATCTTTTTTGGCATTATAACATACTATTTACAAAATAAAATACTCACTGAGCTACATTGAGGTTCCATATACCATCACTAACATATGTGAAGTAAAATCAGCCGGATTTTTGAAAATACTGTGATTTGTTATATGAGGGCTAGGGCAAGTTTTCACCTGATTTTACTCATTTTATGCACAAAGATGAGGCATTAAGAGAAAAATACATGTAATGAATTTTGTTGAAATAGCTCACATATTATCTGATATATGCGGCGTGAAGTAAGCCGGAAGTTCGAAAATATTTCGATAAGGTATACGGACGCTAAGAAAAATATTGAACCATGGCGGATATATCCGGTAAAAAGTTAGCACCAGGCACTGCGGTTCCCATATTCCGTAACTTGGGGTTTGAACAGTTATGTTCCGATTTTGACAGATTTTAGACTTTGACAGATACTCGAAAGTAAAAGAATCATGTTGAATTTTTAAAATTGTGCTAGATAGGAAGTAGGCGTGGTTGTAGCCCAATTTCGCTCACTTTCACATTGTGAGATAGAATTGTGAAAATAATTTTATGTACGAATTTTTGTTGAAATTGATGAAGTCGTTCCGGAGTTATATGCTTTCGCCTAAATGTGGGCGGTGTTACGCCCATTGTCCAATTTTGACAACGGTTCTTTTAAAGCCCTCATGTGCAATCCCGGATGTGAAATTTTATTTGTCTGACACATTTAATTTTGATTTCTCGCGCTTTAAGTTGTTTCTAACCAAAGTGTTATGTGGGGAGTGGACGGGGTTATCATCCGATTTCATCCATTTTCAAACTATCAAGGGATATATCTGTATTTATTCTGTGAAAATTTGGGTTATATAGCTTAAAAGGTTTAGGAAAACTATGCGTTTAACTTATTAGAAGACGGGGCCACGCCCACTTTCGAAAAAATGTTCAGCCATAGATGACCCACCTTAATACAATCTTCTGTACCAAATTAAAGACATATATCTTAATTTAGTGCTTAGTTATAGCGTTTTATAAGTTTTCGATTAATTGCGTTTTGTGGACGTGGCAGAGGTCCGATTACCAATTGAACCAACTTTTTACATACACCAATATCTACAAGGTGCATGTCTAAAGGGAATTGGAAAACCATTTTGAAATTTCTTGACTTCAAAATGCTTTCTATAGATTTAAAAGGAGTGATGTGATGTAATATGTTATTTCTACAATATTTTTGAAAGACAGGTCAATCCTTAAATTTTTTTCCTTTTGAAAAACAAACCTCCTTCTCGTAGTCTCCTACTTGATCACATTTAGAACAACTACTTTTTCCAGCGTGAGGTTGCACACCTGCTACAAAAGCTCGAGTGGGAGCATGGCAGCAAAATAAACGAATTTCCAATTTCTTTTTCACAGGATAAACACTAACCTGAAAGTAATTTTTTTTTTAACAATTTACTTCTTCGCAAAATTCTTTTGAAAAATCATTGATGTTCCAAGGTCTTTCTGTTCCAGAAAAACACGCAACTGTAAACGATAATTCGTTTTAAAAATCGACTATGGATGCTAAAATATGCCACAGGACCTTATTCCTATTTTTTTTAATAATTTAAGGCCGTGTATTTCCACATCAAGCACAATGTTATTCTTAGTATTAGATTGAGGAAATTAACAAAGATCGCTTTGGAATCGTTTGAATATTCACTATTTTCGGCTGGTACCTAGGTGTCTTTTAGCCGTTAAATGTAAATCTGTGCAACCTATTTGTCGCAATGTTTGCAACATATCAGTCACTGTTTTGTGGGATATCCTGTTTCTTTCTTCTCTAAATACAATATTTTCTATCACTTTTTAAGTTTTCACTATTACTTTTAATCCTATTACATGCCTGTCTCTGCAATTGAAATAAAAATCAAGGGAGCTTGCTGAACTGCATCTCTCCATACTGGGTTCACAATCATAAATTTCATATTTTTCACATAGTTTCACAAATTAAGATGCATTAAGATTAAAAGACTTTTTACTGGTCATATATGCACTAAATGTATTCTTTGTCATATTAATTATTTTTGTCTCTACTCACGCTTTTTCTAAATATTATTGAAGTCGCAAATTGGTCAAATTTAACACACTAATTATATTTTAATTATTATTCGCATAATAAGAATAATTTTCACGACGCGTTCGTAACCGAACGAGTTTTGTGACAGATGCAAGTCATTTGCGTTTGAAAAATGCATAAGGAATGTAAGTTCAGAAAATTATGTGTAATTTCATAAATGTATTTTTTAATTAATTATTATACTTTTTAGAATAAATAAAGTAACTGATCCATCCTACTGAAGGTTATTACTCTACATTAAAAATTTACCAGGAAGAACTCAGGTCTTCGATCCATTCCTGCGAAGTTGTTTATACTTTAAAGCCCGCTAACCGAAATTGATTGTGGTTTGTGGCTTAGCCATGATCGTGTACCAAAGTAAGCACGTACGTTTGAATATACTATATGCTTAGCAATAAAAATAGCATTTTTCTTAAACCACTTTCAGATTCGGTGAATCACTTCCTGATATTTAAAAAAAATTATCGCACTTTTGGAGAACCAGTCCCCCACTGAGGTATTTGAGCTAAGTCATGAAAGCGAACCATTGAAAGCCATCAATAATCAAATGATGGCCGTTTGCGCATACCATCGAAAAAGACTTAGGTTTCAAACAAGCATTTGGTAGTTTCTTACTTTTTTTTAATCGATAAACTAATGTATTATGTATTAAATAATGTATAAAATAGTATTATATTAATTTAGTATGTAATTTTTAATATTTGTAACTGAGTTTGTTAGAAACAATAAAATAATCTAAAATTAAAAAAATTTGGTTTAAAATTTTAAAACTTTTTTAAATTAGGAATCCGAAAATGCAACCTGACGATTATCGAAATTAAAGGAGTTTAGCAATATTTTTTTTTTGAATGGCACTGCTGACGAGCGCAACAGGGATGCATTATCACACCTATACCATAGCGCGTTCAGACGGCTTTTACACACAGCCTCTTTTGTAACCCAAACCGGTTTATTGTGGGCGAGGGGACGACGAGAAAAGACAAAGGGACCGTGCCACTCGTGTTCGGGTGGCACGCTTTGTGTTCTTGTTCGTAAGTGCCGTTTCACACAGGGATTCAAAAGAGTCTCATACCAGTTTATTGTGGGCGAGGGGACGACGAGGAAAGACGAAGGGACCGTGCCACTCGTGTTCGGGTGGCACGCTTTGTGTTCTTGTTCGTAACAGCTCGCTGCTACCCTTTTCAGCATTCCTTTTCACTTTCAAATCCTTTGAATGGTTGCAAGAGCGCTCGGTTTCAAATGAATTCGATCGCAAATTTGAGTTCTGTTATCTATTTTTGTATGTAATATGCAAATACGTATGCATAGAATAATAGAAATATTATGACAAATTGTAAATAAGGAGAAAATTAAGATATAGATTATGGAGTAAAGATATTATGAATTTTTAATACGGAGTAAAGAAATTATGAGTTTTTAATACTTAAAGATTAGGAAATTCCTATTATAAATTTGGCCTTGAAAATATTAGTAGCGGATATTCAATACATTCTTGTGGATTAGGGAATTCCCGTCTTTAGTATTTCTTTGAAACTATTTAGCGGGTAGGTACTTGTATTATGCATATTGTTCTACCATATTTATGGTAATTCATTGCAAGCAAAATGTGTGACCATCATCTCAACATACAAATGAAATACGCAGCACGCAGTGTTGCGCGGTGTTGCGCAGTCGAACCGCACAAATATTTACGAAAATTTTGTGAAAAGGAATGCAGAAAAACTAGACTCGAGTTGGTGGACTCTTTTTGACCGTGTGAATGCCCAGAGCGACACCAAAAGAAAATTTGAAAAAACTCAGACTCTTTTGAATCCCTGTCTGAAACGGAACTAACAGCTTGCTGTTACCCTTTTTCAGCATTCCTTTTCACTTTCAAATTCTTTGAACGGTTGCAAGAGCCCTCGGTTTCAAATGAATTCGTTCACAAATTTAAATTATGTTATCTATTTTTTTGTATATAATATGCAAATATGTATGCATAGTGTTTAAATGACTATAAACTCCCCTTCCAACTACACCGCTTCATCAGGGTAAATAATGTCACACCCTAATACAACACACCACACCTTGGAACACAACTCGCACTCACAACATACACGACCACACTGCACACGATGTCACCACAGAAGTTACCACCATACACGATGACATCCCACACAATCAACAAAAAGAGGGATTGGATCATCAATTCAACACATTCGAAATAATTCCGATCTCTTTGCACAACGTATGAAATCGCTATCTCCGCTAACAACCGTCAAAACTTTCTGAGTTTAAAAGCGTAGTATTAATTTTTATCACAAAAGTGTTAAACCAATAAAAAACTTGTGAAACATTCAATAAAAAAAAATTAAGAATATTTCAATTTAAACCTTAAAAAGGCGTTTGTGAAAGAAACGGGAAGTAATAATGTCAATGTTGAGTGCTACCATTATAGCATAATTATTCACATAGAAAAATATAAATATTTTAAAAAATTGTAAATAAGGAGAAAATTAAGATACTCAAAAATATTAAATTTACATTTTTAATAACATATAGCGGTATTAAATATTATAATGTACCACTATACATAAAATAATTCTAATAAAAATGGTAACTTTACTTTATTATATTATCATAAAATATAATATTAAGATGCTTTCATATTTATTTCATTTAACCGCAAAGGAGTTAGTTAATAAAAATATTAATATTATTTTATTTTAAATGAGAATTGTAATTAATTCAAGGATGTTTTATAATAAATAGACAAAAATATGGGGTAAAAAAAGTATGGATTTTTAATACTTAAAGAATAGGAAATTCCAGTTAAAAATTTGGCCTTGAAATATTAATAGCGGGTATTCAATACATTCTGGTGGATTAGGGAATTCCCGTCTTAAGTATTTCTTTGAAACTATTAAGCGGGTAGGTATTATGCATATTGTTCCACCACATTCATGCTAACTAATTGCAAGCAAAATGTGGGACCACCATCCCAACATACAAATTAACTATGCAACACATTCTAAGTGTCGCGTATCCGAACCGCACAAACATTTTCGAAAATTTTATGAAAAGGAATGACAGAAAACTTGATTTGAGTTGCTGGACTTTTTTTGCTCGTGTGAATGCACAGAGCGACACCAAAAGAGAATTTGACGAAAACGAGGGTCAAAAGAGTCTGTGTGTAAAAAACCAGTTTTTTCTCCAGTCTTGAAAGTTTGTAAACCTAGTGTTTCCATAGTTTTTAACCACTTAATCCGGATGTGGGCATGTAGGTAATCATGCGGGGCAAAATAGAACCGGAATCAAATTGGGGCGGTAGACCCATGATTTATCTCATTTACCAGCTGATTATATATAATGTAACGGTTCAACAAATACCATATTTAAACAAGAAAAAGGTTAACTTCAGTTGCACCGAAGCAAAAATACCCTTCACAAATAAAGAAGTTTCCATACAATAACTTGATTTGATCGTAAAGTTTGTATGGAAGCAATAACATATAGTAGTCGGATCTCGAAAACTTCTAGTATGAGTAAACAAAAGCTCTAATTATCGCTTCGTTTTCTAGTTAGCTTATTAGCCTTCTCAATGCTAATTAGATAGACACAGACGACTCCTCTCGCAGTTTGTGAAGAGAAAATAAATATTTATGGATAATTTAATTAAAATGATGTAAAAGGGTAAATAAAACATTTATAAACACTGGCTGTAAAAGCTTCGATCAAATTTCTGGGTATTGTAAAGCACTCATAATTAAAAGATACTCCCTCATATTTGTATTGGAATAGAATAGGAGTTACCAAAGAATGGGAGTTATAAATATCCAAAACGCAAGCCATCTCATTTCCAAATGCAAAATATTTTCAATATGTGAAGAGATTTTCAAAGAGGGTAGTTTGTTGTTGAATAGAAGTAAATGGAGCTGAGTTTGGCACTGTGAAAATAATAGAAATTTTATATCTAAGCCAGAAGCAATCTAGTCAGAGACATGTGCTGAGTTACTTTCACTGTTGCCAATAGCAAAAAACTTACTTCAAAATTACGAAAAAGTTTTGACATCCGAAGATGTGCAATCCAGTGCCTGTGACTTACTTTTTGCCAAAAACTTCAGTGCATGTGTGAGGTATATTGCTGAAATTCGGAGAGAGTCCTTTCTTGATAAATTAAAAATACGTTGAATCGTATTTACTCGATTCCCTTATCAACAGTATACCTATCAGAAAGGTTTTTGAACTTCCGGCTGACTTTATACCTCATATAGCAGCCAATATGTAAGTTATCTTAGTAAAAGTGAGTGGCTTGTTTTTTTCTAATAACGGTGCATCTTCGTGCTTAACATGGCTAAAATCTAGTGAAAACTTGCCCGAGCCCCCATATAACTAATATCAAGATTTAATGTCTTCGAATAATATAAAATATATACATAAATGATCAACATGATGAGCTGAGTGGATTTAGCCGTGTCCGCCTGTCTGTATATATACGAGCTAAGTTTAAATAAGTCACTGTATTTCTACGTGAGAAAAGTGAGGACGAGATCTTTCCGCAGTCAGAGAGAATTGACGCGCATCATAGATCAGTGCAGCAAAAGTGAAACTGAAGAAGAAAGAATAATTTTGAACGAGGACACGAGAATTATTTACACCCCTAGGTCAACTGTTTATGCATTTGGCGATGAAGAGCAAATCGATGATGAGAATATAACAGGACGACATTGATCCTACTTTCGAAGTCGCTGGTGATATCGACTAGCACGAATCGTGCGAAAAATGCAAGATGCGTGTACCCGGCAAAAGCCCAATTCGGCGAATCAACTTAAAAAAAGGATTGTGTGGTTTTATAAAACCACGGTAAAAGTTAAACTTTTTTTTCACATTATAAACATTTAACTTAAAATCGCTTCATCAATCTTAATTTTATACTTAGGCAATGGGAATGATAATGTTACTAGGTCTCCACCTAATACAATATTTTTATTGAAATATTTTGTTTTATTGAAATCTGTGTCTTAGAGTACGATATATGTACATAATACTTAACCATTATTTAGATGACATACACATATTAAAAAGTTTTACTCTAAAATCTGAAAACAATTTTTTATAATCGTTAAGTCATTTTAATCCGTTTTTCACTTATTTTCAATCATTTCATCAATAATGCTTATTTTAATGTTAAGAAATGTACGTTTACAGATTCATTTATTTGCAATGCACAAACGACTCTGCACATAATTTATAGACAATCTGTACATATTTGGTAACACAGGACTTAAATATAATATAATATTATATTATATTATATATACCTATATTCAAATTTACCTATGTATTTCATGATGAATTCCATAAAATCTCTTGAAATATGTAATAAAGTAAGGATTGTATTATTACCTAAATATTTATTTTGTATATGTATGTATTATAAATAATATATTTATTTGCTTTGCCCATTACAAGTTTTGATAACATCTGAATAGAGCAAGCGGTCGCACATTTGCTCGTACTAATTGCTTAACGCGAAATCTCCGTTGACACGGACAACCAATGGCCGAAGCTCACGTATTTTGCTTTCATGTTAATGAGTCAATGTTTTAAAGGACTGACGCGACAACAAAGCATCACAACATTGTGTTGTTGGTAGAAAATCCGAGATGTGTCGAAAAAAACAAACGAATGATCGCCGATTGTCACCGCTTTCCTTGTCGCTCTAACAGCTTTGCCAATAAACCATCGTAAGTATGTATGTTTCTTTTTGTCACTTTTTTCTGTTTTGCGGGTTTGCGGAGTTGACACTTTTCCAGAAGGAACATTTATATGTTGTTCAATTTATTATTTATAGCCTTTGCCATCGTCGAGAAAAGACGCTTGTAGGCAATCTCAACACACATATGAGTAAAAACACGTCAAGTGGACCCCCCATTTTCCACTTGATCATCGAATTTGAATGTGAGTATTTTTTCATAAAGTAGTCATCATAAGCAAGTAATCCCCTGCTCAGTTTTTTTATACTCTCGCAACCTGTTGCTACAGAGTATAATAGTTTTGTTCACCTAACGGTTGTTTGTATCACCTAAAACTAATCAAGTTAGATATAGGGTTATATATATATAAATGATCAGGATGAAGATACGAGCTGAAATCCGGGTGACTGTCTGTCCGTCTGTCCGTCCGTGCAAGCTCTAACTTGAGTAAAAATTGAGATATCTTTATAAAACTTGGTAGACATGTTTCTGGGTACCGTGAGACGGTTGGTATTGCAGATGGGCGTAATCGGACCACTGCCACGCCCACAAAACGCCATTAATCAAAAACAAATAAATTACCATAACTAAGCTCCGTAATAATATATAAGACTGTTATTTGGTACACAGGATCACATTAGGGAGGGGCATCTGCAGTTAAACTTTTTTTAAAAAGTAGGCGTGGTCCCTCCTCTAATAGGTTTAATGTGCACATCTCCTAAACCGCTAATGTTATAATAACAAAATTCACTGGAAGCAAATTTTTTTAGAACTTCTACTCACAGTGTGAAACTAGTTGAAATCGGGTGGCAACTCCGCCCACTCCCCATATAACGGTACTGTTAAAAACTACTAAAAGCTCGATAAATCAAGCACTAAACACGCCAGAGACATTAAATTTTATCTCTGAGATGGTATAAGATGACTTTATAGGAACCGCGTTCAAAATTAGACAGTGGGCGTGGCACAGCCCACTTTTAGGTGAAAACCCATATCTTGAGATCTGCTTAACCGATTTCAACCAAATTCGGTGCATAACGTTCTTTTCATGTTTCTATGTCACAGTGCAAAAATGGGCGAAATCGGACTACAACCACGCCTACTTTCCATATAACACCATTTTAAATTCCATCTGATTATTTCACTTTCCACTATGCAAATCAGGCAACAATGACTGTATCGGGATAAAACTTTGCGTGAATAATGCGATTAAAGTATGCCACCTTGTGGCCAAAAATTGTCTAAATCGAACCAAAACTGTTTAAGCCCCTAAGTACTAAATATGTGGACCCCAGTGCCTATAGTTGACCTTCTACCGAAAATATCAGCCAATCCACAAAGAAATCTCAAACGAGTATACTATATGTCTTTGCGAGAGTATAAAATGTTCGGTTACATCCGAACTTAGCCCTTCCTTACTTGTTAAATTTTAATTTTAACAACAATTTTTTTTTAATTGAAAATTTTTTCTACTTTTAGTTAAAAAATTAATAACTAGAAAACTATTTAAGCAATACGTATAAGATGACTTTATAGGAACCGCGTTCAAAATTAGACAGTGGGCGTGGCACAGCCCACTTTTAGGTGAAAACCCATATCTTGAGATCTGCTTAACCGATTTCAACCAAATTCGGTGCATAACGTTCTTTTCATGTTTCTATGTCACAGTGCAAAAATGGGCGAAATCGGACTACAACCACGCCTACTTTCCATATAACACCATTTTAAATTCCATCTGATTATTTCACTTTCCACTATGCAAATCAGGCAACAATGACTGTATCGGGATAAAACTTTGCGTGAATAATGCGATTAAAGTATGCCACCTTGTGGCCAAAAATTGTCTAAATCGAACCAAAACTGTTTAAGCCCCTAAGTACTAAATATGTGGACCCCAGTGCCTATAGTTGACCTTCTACCGAAAATATCAGCCAATCCACAAAGAAATCTCAAACGAGTATACTATATGTCTTTGCGAGAGTATAAAATGTTCGGTTACATCCGAACTTAGCCCTTCCTTACTTGTTAAATTTTAATTTTAACAACAATTATTTTTTAATTGAAAATTTTTTCTACTTTTAGTTAAAAAATTAATAACTAGAAAACTATTTAAGCAATACGTATAAGTTATAAGAATTAATTTAAAATTATTTAACTTCTTTTTTTTTATTTATGAAAAACTATTTAATTTATTATCTTTCATTTGTTGAAATAAAATTAATCATAAAATAACGATATTTTTAATTAAAAAATGAAGTATTATATTATTGGATTAGGGAATTCCCGTCTTAAGTATTTCTTTGAAACTATTAAGCGGGTAGGTATTATGCATATTGTTCTACCACATTCATGCTAATTCACTGCAAGCAAAATGTGAGACCATCATCCCAACATACAAATGAAATATGCAACACACTCTAAGTGTTGCGTTGCCGAACCGCTATACCTGCAGCGCTATACCGGCAGCGCTACCGCCCGTCATAAAAATTTTTTTTTGCTTAATCTAATCGCGATCGGTCAAATTTTTTTGCGGATTTCGTTACTTTAATGTTTATTGCAAAATCCTAAAAAAAAAATTTTTTAATTTTTGAGTAAGAAGTCATTAAAATTTTAATTTCTTAACTTAAAAGTTAATTAACAATTTGAAAAAAAAAAAAATTATTTAAATTCATACATATTTTTTCAAAGTAAAAGTTTTGAACTATAACTCCTGAAAATTTCATTAAAAAATAGTTTTCTAGTTATTAATTTTTTAACTAAAAGTAGAAAAAATTTTCAATTAAAAAAAAATTGTTGTTAAAATTAAAATTTAAAAAAACTGAGCAGGGGGTGATTACTTGCTTATGATGACTACTTTATGAAAAAATACTCACATTCAAATTCGATGATCAAGTGGAAAATGGGGGGTCCACTTGACGTGTTTTTACCCACATGAAAAAGATTGAGACGATGTAATAAAAGTTTCACTTTTAAAACTCAAACGTTATTCATGTAAATTGACGAAGAAGCTGTCACACCTCCGGAGGTTTCGGTGCGTCGGTGATTCTCTCTATGATTAATTCCATCGAATGTCCCGAGATTCATGCGTTTTACTTCGACAAATTTTTTACGTCATATTATTTACTCTGCTTGCTGAATGAGAGGAAGATTCGGCCAATCGGTACTGTGCAATAAAACCGGCTTAGAGCAGCGAACAATGTACTAGCAGCAGTGAAAAAATTTAAAAAACATTCGTACGAAACGTGTTGTTGGTCGAAAACACCAATGAGACATATGTCTGCCACTGGCAGTACAATTCCGATATAATAGTCGCTTCAACTTTATAGGAGCTGAATTAACACAAACAGCTTTCAGATATTCGCGAAAAAAAATTGTTATCTCTCAACCTTGAACAATATATGAATACAACAAGCATGTGGGAGGAGTAGATTTGCATGACAATGTTGTCTCCAACTACCGAATTGCCATACGAGAAAAAAGAAGTGTTGGTCACTGTTTACGAACTGTCTCAACAATGCCTCAGTGAATGGATGCAAGTTCCATTGTCTCATCGCTAAAAATAATAAATCCAAATATCTCAACCAAATCGAATTCAAATCAGAAGTGACGCGAACTACCTTGACGTTCATTGTAAAGCACCTAGCGAAAGCAGAAGCCGTAGAATGGGATTCAGGTGTTGAAGAGGAAGAATGACTACTAAAACTTCCACGGATCAACATCCGAGAACAATTTTTTTTTCGTTAAAACGGCGAAATTAGGTTAATGAAATTAAACAGACAAGTTTTGAAAACTTCAAGATTATATTAATGGTTGCGCTGAATCTGTAAGGAGTTGGTGTAGACCTTGGTCTAAACCTCTTATTCCTAATGTGATTCCTGTCCTCTTCGGTTGAGGTTATATCATTTCATACCGGTACACCTGGTATATCTCATTTGAAGATGTTTTTAATATTATTTGAATTCTTAAACAACCTTTTGTAATATAAAGTGGTTTTAAACACGGTTTTGATCCGTGCAAGTCGCAAAAGTATAAAATATTCGCTGCTTAAAGCCGAAATTAGTAATTCCTTTTTTGTTTATTATAGGAAGATAGGTAGAGTGGATGTCTAACGACGCATCTAGGCCTTTGGAAGGCCTATTGTGATACCACTGGAACTAAAATCCCCTAACTCTATTGGCTCCTCTCTGAACCACCCCGTGCTTCTCATGGAGTTCATCAGTACGAAAAGTTGTATCTGTGCAACTTCCGAGACGTCATCAAGAAACCGTCGATCGATAGTTCCGGTTCTTTTCCTATATAGAGTTTTACATTCGCATAGAAGATGTTTAATAGTCTCCTCCTCTTCTAACTCCTGAGAGCTTCTACAATAGTCATTATATAGTCTACTGGCATGCATATATGGTAAATACATTCCTTGTTGTGAGCCCACTATTTGTCAGAATAAGAAGGCTTTTTTTAACTGCTGTGATTTCCGCTTGAAAACACTACAGTGGCCTGGTAGACGGAAGGCAATTTTGATATCTAATTTTTAAGAAAAGACACCACCTCCCACTCGGTTATCTAGGTTGGACCCATCCGTATAGATGCTTATCCCTGCGCCCTGGTCCATCTCGCCCCTTTCCCACTCTTCTCTGGATAGGAAGGCAATATCGTGGACAAAATTTGAATTCAACTCTATAAGATTTCATCATAGAATACCCCTTGTTACTAGCGGCTAATAGGGAAGATTCCCTTAACCTAAAAGCTAGCCTGGTACCATTTAATAATGGCAGCAAAACTTTTTAGGAGGAATTAGGAAATACTAATTGTGGCCTACTGCATCGGTGTCTGACTTGTAGGTCATGACCTTCACATTTGTGAATTCATAGTTAACTTCCCCGCAATTTTCCGTCAGTGGTTCTATGAATTCTTTTGTTAACAACAACAGAATTTGCATTGTGGCTCCTTTCGTTTTTACGCCAGATTCCGCTGCAGGGTTTTCAAAGGCCTTGACGAATATCCATTCCTCAAATAGCAGTTGGGCCCTTTCCCATGGTCGGACGGGATTTCCTTCCTCCAGCACATCAATAATAATGCGGTTCCGGGCCATATCGGCAAATTATTTTGCGAGCATAACCCTTTTGTCTTCGGTCTTTTGGCAGACGGCTTAGCCTCCTCAGCTGACCTCTCTCGCTTGACTGTCCCTGCTGGTGGTTCAAGCTTACAATTTTGCAAACCTGCTTTCGTGCAATCAATGGATTCTTGGAGCTCCTTCGTTAGCTGCCTCTTGGTCGGCGGTTGCAGCTGTACCCTTTTAAGCAAGTAGGCACCTTACCTTACCTTGCCTTTGCAGGTCTCCGACGTTAAAACTAAGCCATTTCCTGGCAGAAGTACTACTAGCCCCAACAAATTGGCATCTCCCTCCCCCGTCGTGGTATCTATTACCAGCTGACAGCCTCAGGGATCATTCAGCGGGGGATTTGTTTATTATAAAACAACTGCAAATTGCGAGAGTATAAAATCTTCGGTGTCAGCTTTTTCTCATTTGTTTTAGAACCTATTTTTCCTCGTTTTTTTCTGTCAAAATTTAACATTTTAGTGCTTTAGTATAAGCGTTTCTTTCGCTCTTCTTCCAATGCGCTTCATTTCATTTATGGGTGGCGCATTTTGTTTGTTTATCCTCTGTTTGCGAATTTAAAAGCATGCAATTTCAACTTGTTTAAATTGTCCGTCATCTTTTGAGAGATGCCTATCAACGGTACCCACATTTATACAAGTAGTTGATGTAAAAATGTTGTTGTGGTAAACGTGTGGATAACGACGGATATAAAGATATTTTGTACTGTGATTACATATGTATTCATATTATGGACGCACACATAGAAAAGGGAGTTGTCAATCGCACGACTTTTCTACACCAGTATAATGGTTTTGTGGTACGCCGATATGTACTCAAGCATAAGTTAAACCGTATTATTGCTTAAGAAAGGTTGTTACTGAGTGCGCGAGGTATGGAGGGCAGCAACTATTGCAACTACCATAGATAGCACCATTGTTACACCACCCATAAGACCGAAACTAATATGAGGATCTCCACTTGACTTAGTATTCAACTTTGGGGGTATGTGTTCGTGACACACACCAGGTGATCAGTTGTATTAAATTTTATGATTTCCGGTTGATTTATTTCGTTCATAGGGTAAAAATTTCAATGAGAATAGAAAAGCACTTTTCTGAAACTCCTATATATCTAATATAATGACTCTCATTCTTAAATAACTCAATTGCATATATGTTGGTTTGTGAGATAGCCTACTGAAATAGGTGTAATTTTTCGCATAGAATAAGAATTTTGTTCAACTAACGAGTTTTTATTACTATATTTTACTTCCCGTCAGCGGAACTTACTCCCGTCAGTGAAACAAAGTCAACTAATAGTTCGCATATAGGTATTATCAATATGTGAGTTATTTCATTGAATTTGAAAAATCTTCTTTCTCTAGTAATAATGTATCTTTGTGCTTAAAATAGATAAAAATGGGAGAAAACTTGCCCTATCCCCATATAACTAATATCAAAATTTTCAAACATCTAGCTGACTTTACTTCTCGTGTATTGGAGATTGTATGAGAGGTACCTTAATCGATGTAAGTTAATAATATACAAATTTGATTGCAATCCATTAACGATTTCATCGAATAATGAATGTTGAATTCTTTAGCAACATTGAATATAAAGTTTTCCCAGCAGCTGAAGGTATTTAGTCGGCTTTATCCGTTCAAGTTGCAGGAGTATCAAATGGTTGGTTACTCCCGAACTCAGTCCTTCCTTACTTGTTTCCCATAGAAATATTCCTTTAAAAGTTATACGGAGTAAACTTGACTGTACTCATTCATACCATGCACCAAGTTGTATGAAAAAACACAGAATTTATAATTTACTTGTATGAATAATCAGGACAAAACATTAAGACCTTTTTTGTAGTGGAAATTTTGTATTAGAAACTCCCTCGTTATGTACAATACAAACTTGTACAATAGGAAAAGACACATTATTTTGGTACGGTTTAAGTTGAAAAAAATACCCTTTCTACGTAGGATAATGCTTTTTACGGCAAAACTGAAACTTCAGGAGGCGTCTGCACAAGAAATCAACTTAGAAAATAACGGAGAGTGTAGTGCATTTACTACAGAAGAATTGTTTTTACTTTTTTATTCTCGCAACATGTGGCTACAGATTATTAAAGTTTGGTTCAACTAACGATTATTTATAACCTTTTAAACTAAGCGAAATAAATATGGAGTGATATATGTCGGGTTTTCCAAAAGTGATGATATGATTTCCAATTATGTTTACAAGTTCTTTATGGAAAGATATAGTCAAGAACAACGTTTACAAATTATTTAATTTTTTATCAAAATAATTGTGTTTTTATGGTCGTAATATTCGTCCACTTGTGCTCGCTATTCGTCGAATTGTTGAAAATTTAGAACGTGCATTTTCTTTACAAAAGCCAATAAGACCAACAACCGCTCGATGTAATGAAAATATTGCTGTCAGGCAAGTGTTGCTGAAGACCGCAATTTGTCGATTCGAAGAAGTTTTCAAGAATTGGGACTGTCTCAAACCACAGCCTAGCGGATTTTGAGAAAGGATTTGGGTTTACCTCCGTATAAAATTGTTTTCCCTCAAGAACTGAAGCCATTGGACCACCGTAAATGTCGTGAGCTGCCTTGGAACAACTTGAAAACGATAACAATTTAAAAACAAGTAAGGAAGGGCTAAGTTCGGATGTAACCGAACATTTTATACTCTCGCAAAGTCAAATAGTATACTCGTTTGAGATTTCTTTGTGGATTGACTGATATTTTCGGTAGAAGGTCAACTATAGGCAATGGGGTCCACATATTTAGTACTTAGGGGCTTAAACAGTTTTGGTTCGATTTAGATAATTTTTGGCCACAAGGTGGCATACTTTAATTGTTTTATTCACGCAAAGTTTTACCCCGATATAATCATTGTTACCTGATTTGCATAGTGGAAAGTGAAAGAATCAGATGGAATTGAAAATGGTGTTACATGGGAAGTAAGCGTGGTTGTAGTCCGATTTCGCCCATTTTCGCACTATGACATGGAAACATGAAAAGAACGTTATGCACTGAATTTGGTTGAAATCGGTTGAGCAGATCTCAAGATATGGGTTTTCACCTAAAAGTGGGCTGCGCCACACCCACTGACTAATTTTAAACGCGGTTCCTATAAAGCCAATTTATACCATCTCAGAGATAAAATTTAATGTCTCTGGCGTGTTTAGTGCTTGATTTATCGCGCTTTTAGTAGTTTTTAACAGTACCGTTATATGGAGAGTGGGCGGAGTTGCCACCCGATTTCAACTATTTTCACACCGTCAATAGAAGTGCTAAAAACATTTGCTTCTAGTGAATTTTGTTAATATAGCATTAGCAGTTTAGGAGATATGCACATTAAACCTATTAGAGGCGGGACCACGCCCACTTTTTAAAAAAAAGGTGATACAAACAACCGTTAGGTGAACAAAACTATTATACTCTGTAGCAACAGGTTGCGAGAGTATAAAAAAATCATCTTCTGCGTGCGGCTTACTTTCATCTGAGTGGTGTGGTAAATAAACAAAACTGTCGATTCCGGTGCGAAGAAAATTCAAAAATTATTTATAAACATCCATTCTATTAATCTAAACTGACAGTTTTGTATGGTTTTTGGTCTGGTGGAATCATCGGTCCGTACTTCTTTCGAAATGAAGCTGGTGACACCGTTACTGTCAATGGGCGGTATAGATCGGTGATAACCAAATTTTTATGGCCACAACTGGTTGTGTTGTTGATCTTGACAACATCTGGTTCCTACTAGGCGGCGCTAGTAGTTCGAGATTTTCGTAAGATTTTCCCTTTGCAGTTTCATTTAAAAGACTTGATAAATCCTAAATATTGTAAACAAATAAATTAAAATTGTTTCGCTTTAATTACTTTGACATCCATGGACATTAGGCATATCCAGAAGAGGGGATGGCGCTGAAAATTTACTATTAAGGCTGCTTGGTTTTACCAATTTTCTTAAGTACGACTTAAAGGAATCTTCGTCATCTTTAATACCAAACTTAAAATTATTTCAAATTAAAATATGCTTGAGATAGGCTGCAAAGCACTACTCACCTCTTGCTTTATCCATACAAAGAGCTGTCCACGAAACTTTGCCCGGAGACTTATGGGCGGAATAGCCTCATTTATGTCATCCTCGTCATAACGTTGTCAAAAGGTAGCTGCCTATCTACACTTATCTATATACATATGTATGTACATATATATTAAAATTAGAATGTTTTGATAATAAATAGGCAAACTTGCTTTGATGGTACACCAACACTTTTTAAAATCCATGTTATTTTTCCTCATCATTGGCTTCATCGTTGTACACAGTATTTTGCTCACTTTCACTGAAATTTGCATTTTTTACTACAAATTCCTTAACACTTGCATCTTTCTCTTGCATTATTGCCACAAGTCCATCGTTTTCTGTGCATAAAAACCGTCCTTTTAATTTAAGACATTTTTTAAAACTACGTTGTGAAAATTTGCAACAAAGAATGAATCTCCAGATTGATTTAAAATGTTGCCATATTGATTTAAAAATGTTTCAACTTGGTTTAAGAAACAATATCAAAAAATTCTTAAAATAATGTAGTTCAACGTTAAAATAAAGTTATTTCAGTATAATTTTCGAAATAAATATGAAATACTTCAAATCAAATTGAAAACTGTTAAATTAATATGTCGCGTTATTGTTTTTAAAATGCATTCTTTGGCTCAGTGTAGTTTTTAACAAAACCGTTATATGAGCGAAGTTATAGTCCGAATTCAACCATCTTCACAGGGTGGGTAGAAATGCCAGATCGTATTTTGTTATTAAAGCTTCAACAGTTTAGAAGATATGTATATTAAACTTATTAACAGACGGGGCCACGGCCACTTAAAAAAAAATTTCAACCATACGGGGAGTGTTGAAAAGAAAAGATGAATTTTGAATTTTTTGGAAAAGTGCTTATTTATTCATCAATATCTACTTTGTCCCCTTCAAAATAAGCCCCCTCCCATGTAATACAACGCTTTTTCCACTCTTCGAAGCACTTCTGAAATCAGCACCAGCCAAATCTGGCGAATATGTTGGTTGAGGCATGATTACGATTTGGTTTTTGTCCAAAAAATCAAGAATAAGCATTGATGTAAAAAATCAAGAATAAGCATTGATGTGTGAGCTGGTGCATTATCGTTTGAGCCGTATTGCTTCACGCAAACGTTGTATAGCTTCCTTGTAGTATTCCTTATCAACTATACGACCGTTTGGCAGGAACTCATGATGCACTACATTTCTTTCAAAAGTCAAAAATTGAAGAGCACACAAAAACGTGAATCGAAATTGGCTCCTAATGAAAGCACATGATAAACATATGTATGTGTTCCTTTGAATACACCTCGTAGATGTCCCTCCTTAACCTGATTCGTTGTGCTACATAACAACCTTGTATCTTATTGTGGAGCTTAGTTATGTCACTCTATAGGTTTTCGACTTATGTTGTTTTGTGGGTGTGGTAATGGTCCCAATTCGCCCATCCGCAATAACTATCCTACTGGGATCCAAAGAATACGTGTACCAAGTTTCATCAAGATATCGCAATTTCCGCTCAAGTTATCGTTTAACGGACGGACAGACAGGCCGACATACAGTCACTCGGAATTAGGTGATAAAACAACCGTTAGGTGAACAACACTATTATACTTTGTAGCCACGTATATTAATTTCATGGTCCAACCTAAACAGTTTTTTTGGAAATTATTGCGTAGTCTCTATGCCGAATTTTGTGGAGATAATTTGGTCAAATAAAATCGATTTCCTACAAGGACTTGATTTTGACCGGTCAGTTTGTAAATAGCGATAGCCTATAGTGGTCCGATTTCGGCGGTTCCGACAAATGAGCAGCTTCTTGGTGAGAAAAGGATTTTCAAATTTTGCTTTATAGGACTCCGACGTTTCTTTCTAGGTATTACAAACCTCGTGGCAAACTTATGCTATTACTAAATATGCGTGTAACTGCTTGCGTACGGGCGTAAGCTAGTGGAGGATTCAAACAAAAAACAAACAATGGTAAAAACATATGAGCAGATATATTTTACAATACAAGTTCTAAGCTGATCATGTGACCGTTATATTGTACGTAAATATATAATATATTTGTCATTTGCACGTTGCATATTGCTCGGTTTTGAATAATTATCTTGAAGGGCTGCAAGGAGCCATTGAAGTATCGACATTCCAAAATTAAATACTTTTTTGCGAAATAAAGGGACGAACATTCTTTTTTATCATAATTCCGTAGTATGTGATCAACAAAGTGGCTTTTTGTTGTACAGCCGTTGTTGCATTGTAACAGGCAGGATAGGTTTTGAAATAAAGACCTTCTTTAGGACTCAGATAGGCATACCAGATAACCTAGGAGATGTTCTTAATTTTTTTTCAGAGATAATAAGTGACGTTCCACAATTGTTATTCCCCCTATTCCTTTTTGTGAACATGAAATTTATTGTAACATTTGACATTAAGCAAGGAAAGTGCTTGATCATGCTTTACCGCCATAACCCTTTAATCCCTCCTCCAAAAAAATACTGTGTCTACCATAATATTAAATAAAGATATGATATATACGTACGTGCCATAAAATTTTACTTCTTTCAAAAGTAAGAACATTAACTTCTAACACTCTGCCTTGAGGATTTTTATACGATTATGTTTGGGCATAATACGGTTGACTTCGGAATGTAGACACAAGTTCGCCCATTAAATAAATTGTGGGGAGGCAATTAATGTTTCGATTAAATACTGCTATAAAGCATTTATGTTCATATAGCTAAGCAATTCCTTATACACATATCTATATAGTAATAACATACAACAAGGAATATTTTTGACACCACCAGCAATTATAATAATTGTGCTATTTAAAAACTCGGTAATAATGATAAATTAGCTTTAATAAATCTCAGTACGCCCACAAGTTACCGGTATATTACTGACAACATTTTTATCAAGTGGAAAATTTCATGACACTGCTAACTTATGTACTCGTATGTATGTATCCGCGCTACGTGGCTCCCAAATACTTATCCACACTAATAGAGACTAAACGGCTGATGGAACCAGAGCTAGTGTGAGATGCACGGAGAGTGGTATATTATAAGTTCATAATAAAAACATAAGGAAACGAGAAAAAAACCCAAAATTAAATAAGACCTCAGCAAATAAGTGGAAAAGAGATTTAAGGAAAGCGGATACCGGAAGTGCGAATGACAGTCGGACTGAACTCATTACAGTTATAGAAAGTTTGTATTGAAAAGCAGGTACATTTAACTTCCGAAAGAATTTAAATTTTATTGGTTGATGTTTTTGCTCGAAAGCTTTTGAATACTACAATCAAATGATTTTCGAAAACTTAGCTAGGGGCAGAAGGGTGAAGATAAGATGTTTTACTTAGCGGATTTTCTACAAATACCTACATTACAATTTTTGGAATCTGCAAATACCTACATTATAATTTTTTGAATCGATAACTCGAATTCTTGGAAGGTTATAAACTTTACGTATGACGCAAGAAATGTATAGTTATATATTAAAGTCAAAGTATGCTATCAAAAAAAAAATATTACAAATTCGCTCTGTAAGCTACATTGTGAAAATGTTGTAATAACAGAAAAACCGTCAAGTTCGGCTGGACCGAAGCTATAATACCCTTAATACCCTTCGCAGGTGCATATGTATAATCCAATCTGAAAACGTTAACGGTTTGCATCCAACGAAAAACATTTTGCTAGTTCTTTCTAGCCAAGTCTTTTGATATAAACAATCTTCAAGCCGAATTAGGTTATTAGTTGATAAGGAAAATAGGTCATTTAGATATTTACAAATATTTAAATTTTTTAAGCTGATTGATAATTCACCTTAACTTAATTAAAAGAAAAACAAATTATAATATTTATACATATTTTATTACATATTGATGATAACGGTTCGCTTTATAAAAATACAGAGAAAATATAACTAATATTTATTTATTCTTGAATACTTATTTATATTGTGTAAATTATAGTAATTACATCTATGACTTACGCTTTATATTACATACATAAACAGGCAATTTATCAAGTCTTCTTCGGCCATTTAAATTTGGCAAAATTCCAGGCGAATAGGCAAATCTGGAGGGCTTAACCGGCTTGTTATTTGAACTTTGATGAAAACAGGTTTAAGTCATTATGAATCATTCGTTGTACTGACCGTCAGCTAAGTTGCGCCGATAAGTTGTAAGTCGAAATCTGGGATTTGCCTGAATTGACGATGCAACAGCCGCGATTGTTTCTTGAATACGAATCTCGATAGTATATACTATATATATCTTCTAAAGCTTAAAAGTACCCCTTTATGATCACTATTTGGTGTTTCATATGTGACACATGAAGTAATTGCTGGATCCGTGTCCATACCGAATCTATCGCTGTTTGCTGTTTGTTGTGGCGACGCTGGCTAGTGAACTTTAAAATTCAATCTGTTGTAAGCGTGTCTCCAAATCTACAGTTGCTGTTAAACGACATACTATATTAAATTCACCAAGCACTACTGACGGTTTTTACGCTTAACAGTTGGCAAACGTTTCTTTACAAGTGTCGTTCCTTCTGATAGACCTGGTCATCGATATTATTTGATGATCTTGTTTATCCATCAAGGCGTGCAGTAACATTATAGCCTTTTATTGAGAATACTTTATAAGGCACAGCCCAGGTCTCGGCAAAGCACAGAGTATCAGCAGATCAAATCAATCTTCAATAGGCTTGTTTAGGCTCTACATTTTGATAATAAATATCCAGGCGTTGTTCCGATTCTTCGGCTAAAATCTGTAGCATGTTGTCAACGCACCTTTTGCCCTAAATCTATTAATTTGTCTCTTAATGGGATTCCGATTATATATACATATCCATTGACACTTGTGGCTCTGCTCCATGCTACATATAAAGCTGACCTGCTTACTCTACCCTCTAAATGAACAGCAACTTGTGTGTATGTTCCACCTTGATTTATGCATCGTGATGGCTTCAGCTGGAATGACGGGGAACTGTCTACGTTCTATGGTTATTTGCTCATTTCTCTTGTATTGGAATGATCGAACCACGCTCATGATTGGTGTTCAATCTGCATTGCGACTGTGAGGCTGCTTGGAACGTGCAAAGCTTCCAACTCTTGATTCTGCGAATTTTATCCATAGTCGCACCACTGAACTTTCAGATCTATGTGATTCGGAATCAACCTGCATTAATTCCCTCGTAGCACCATTGACGAGACCATCACTTGCACTTATGTTGACTGTCACCATAAATTTGATCGAAGTCTTGAGCTGCAATGTATAAAGCATTCCTTGTGTTTCTGATGGCTTAAAAAACTTCACAGCTTCTAAAATGTTTGCCCTGCTGCGTTCTGTTAGGGAACTTGACTTGTATCCTTCGCAGTCGAAATGAACTCCTCGGTCATCGTGTTCGCCAGTTTAGTTAAATTAAAATCATTTGCTCCAGCTTTTGAATAAAATAGCTTCGTTCGGTATCTCATTAGAGGTCTTTTCCTTGCTTTTGATTAATTGGTAGTCAGCGTGTGTCATATTTCCCTCTGACATGTTATTTAAGGCGATGGCAAATGCTTGCAACTCACGCTGACGCATTATTTCGCTGAATTCAAAGTAGTGAAATTCCTCCCTGTCTTCCTGTAATTGCACTAAATGATCATTTCTATTCGGTGCAAGTATCCATAAATTTCCTACTGGTGGCCGTTGTTTTAAGTCTCCAAACATGATAATTGGTATACCTCCAAAGTAAAGACTGCTCTTAAAAATTTATTTTAGCCTACAATCCAAATATGCAAACAACAATTAAGTCTTATATATATGAAATTGGCATGAATGGTATTCAGTATGTGATTATTCAGTCACCAAAGATTGCCGAATGACTGGTTGACGAGGAGTGAATAATCGAAATGAAGGTTTAGGCCTCCAATTCCAAATGCTGCTTTGTCAGTGGGTGCGCAGAGTAACACCTTGGCTGTTTTGGGCACACTAATAGCTCGAAAGTTCAACGACTGTTATATAGTCGGTATAAACCGACTTTTGCCCAGCACCGCCTCCGACATATTCGAAGAAGATTTCCCTCTTACTGACATTGTGCATTACATGGGCAAAATATTCATTCTGTTTACTGTTAATTGACTGCACCATTGTCAGTAAATCTTCTTCTAATATTAGAGGTGGGAGTTGAGTTAATCGAACCCACTCTTTCTCTGTATTGTTGTTCTCTCGAAAATCATTAATATCTCCTGTTTGCTCTGGAACGGCTAGAGCTCTGAATTTGGGGTCTAAAAGTTGTGAGACAGCTCATTCATCTGTATTTCCGCTGTGACTTGAAGGTTTTCTAGAATTCGTTCAAGTTCTATATTTAAGAGGTTTGTTTCCTCATTCCTCCATTAGTGAAACAGCATAGTGGTTGCTCTGAAGAAATCGGCTCTTGCATTTTTAACGCTAAAACGTTTCCAGCGCAGAGTGTTTGCTTCCTTTTCCTTAAAAATCCTGATCCATCTTTCAATGCCATTGGAAGTGCAGCTGTCGTGTCATCCTCGTTTTCCACTTTATTGTAGTCTTCGCTATTATTAGAGACATTTCTGCTTGGAAAATCTAAACCATGCTGCAAAATCTGCTAAGCATAGTTCTTCCAATTGACCAGGCCTTTGAGAGTAGTGCTCCAGCACACTCGGAACATATACATATGCCCGTAAAGTCCTCCTGTAAAGCATCCAATTCATGTCTGGGCTTTATCATCCTTACTGTGTGTCCGTCCGTCCGTCCGTCTGTGCAAGCTGTAACTTGAGTAAAAATTGAGATATCTTTATGAAGATTGGTACACATCTTTCTTAGTACCGTAGGACGGTTGGTATTGCAGATGGGCGTAATCGGACCATGCCATGCTCACAAAACGCCATTAATCAAAAACAAATAAATTGACATAACTAAGCTCCGCAAAAAGATACAAGACTGTTATTTCATACACAGGATCACATTAGAGAGGGACATCGGCGTTTTCCCGCCCCCTAATAGGTTTAATGTGCAAATCTCCTTAGCCGCTAGAGCTATAATAACAAAATTCACTGGAGGCAAATGTTTTTAGCACCTCTACCCGCAGTGTGAGAATGGGTGAAATCAGGTGACAACCCCGCCCACTTACTATATAACGGTACTGTTAAAAAACACTAAAAGCGCTATAAACCAAGCACTAAACACGCCAGAGACATTAAATTTTATCTCTAGGATGGTATGAGATGACTTTAATGGAACCGCGTTCAAAATTAGTCAGTGGGCGTGGCACCGCCCACTTTTAGATGAGAACCCATATCTTGGGATCTGCCTAACCAATTTCAACCAAATTCGGTACATAATATTATTTTCGTATTTTTATATTATAGTGCGAAAATGGGCGAAATCGGATTACAATCACGCCTATTTCCCATACAACACCATTTTATATTTTTTCACTTTCCAGTATGCAAATCAAGCAACAATGATTATATCGGTGTAAAAATTTGCGTGAATAATACGTTTAAAGTTTGCCACCTTGTGACCAAAAATTTTCTAAATCGAACCAAAACTGTTCAAGTCCCTAGGTACTGCATATGTGGACCCCAGTGCCTATAGTTGAACTCTTAAATTAAACATAGTGAAATCTATCAACTTTTAAAGAAACAGACCAGTATTTTTTAAAATTCGAGTTGGTAATCACTGTGATTAACCAAATTTCTTCAAAGTACGGTTATATTGTTACAAAGGCGACTATAGCGAAATAACAAGACGTACTACAAAATATGAATTGTTGAAGAATGCGCCAATTTTTTGTCTAAATTTAAGGGACGAAACAGTTTATCGTGAATTTTTCCTTAGTTGAACCCACAACGGCACTAGCTGTTGATATATATTTCTTCGTTGGTTTTGTTTTAAACAACAAAGAACTTTACATAGACTCGAACGATGGACAAAATTGTTGGTGTTTTAATTTATTTTCCTTATCATTATGTTTCACAAATTAGTAAATTTTCAAGTTATAACTAAAATTTATAGTGTAAATTGTTCATAGCAATGTTTTGCTCTAATAATTGTGCAGTTCAGTTATGACACTTTATACGTTTTCGAATAATAGCTTCTTTTTGCGTGTGGCAATGGTTCGATTCCGTCCATCTCTAATACCAACCTTCTCAAGATATCTTACGGACGGCCAGACAGTCACTCGGATTTAAATTCGTCCTGTCATTGTACTCATTTATATATGCACTTTATATTTATCTCGATTTGCTCAAAAAATATCCGCTAGTTGAAAAGAACTATTATCCTCTGTAGTTACATGTTGTGAGAGTACACATATAATTACGTATTTTGACTTTCACAAACAGTTATAATTTGCATATTTGCGTTAAAGTAGACTCTAATAACGATATGAGATCCGACGAATACCACTTTTATTTGTAAATCCATTAAAATGAATGTCGATGAGGTGAATCGCAAGTACATTCAATTGTATATGTAGAGGTGTGGATGCGAAGAAGACAGTGATATTCGCAAATAAAGATTCGTACAAAACTCAAAATAGGATATATGCATACATCTATATACATATGTATACAATATACAAATTAAATGTCTCGTTTTCCCCGGGGAAAATTGCCTAGCTACTGGAAAGTTTTGGTAATATTTTGCATTTAGATAGCATAGTTTAATCACAGTATATAGTAAACCAGCTAAAAAAAAACCATTACACATAAATTTTGCTTATTTTACAAATTATTTGCTTGTATTAGTTGATATTTCCTTCCCTTTCCTGTTAACCCAAATAAACATATTTACATATGTTTTTTGCTGTGAAATTATTTTCCTAAAAATAAATGAAAACGAAAAAATGCCAAATAGTTCTGGTTATTTAAGTTGGTGAGTTTTATTTTAAACCGTCTAATAATTCTAAGATTCAAATTTACACTACAAGCACATAAAAAATGTTTGTGATTTTTTTTATACATGGAGCGTTCTATGGGTAATGAGAGAAAACTACTTTAATATACAAGCCTGTTCATGTATACATTGTCAAATTGGACATTGAAAAAAATATAGATGTGCCTGAGTGAAGTGAACGTGTTTCTTAGCGCTCTAGCAATATTTGCTATATACCCCTAGTTTTTAATAGTGACACCAATATATTTCTTCTTAGTGACTTACCGGGAGACTGGACTACTTTAGAGGATACTAAACCTAAAGAAATAGATAAGTACAAATCTGATTAAATTAAAAATTTATTTGCACTTACCTGCCCCTTTTTCGCGGTAAATTTATTAGAATATAAAATAAGTTACAATTTCCCCTAATAACAGAATATCAAAACGTGCACTCAATTTTAACCTGCCGTTTTGTTTTTAACAATCAGCTGTTTATCCGCGTTTGTTTCTCCTTTTTCGTTTTGCTTTTGATTAGGGCATTGCCAACCATCAAATAGACAAGTAAGGTTTTTAGGACGAAGGACTGCACATACCTATTGACAGCTATCCCCAACTATTCTCTATCAGCGCTATGGCCTCTGAAAATAGAGTGGGGTGTACACCAGGGAACCCTTTTCGGAAGAACTCTAAAATTTTGAGAACGCCTCCAAAGGGAAAAAATGAAGAATCCACCGCTGCTGAACCAACAGAAGTTTGTGGAAATGGCGCCTAAACGAGCGAAGGCGGTAAAATCCAGCAAGAGAAGAGTAGTGAAACTGCCAATATTTTCATCAAACAGATGAAAAGAGTTATGGCAATGAAAGCGTCGCAAGTATCCCCTATTTATAAAGATAGGAAACCGCCAAAAACACTACATGAGATATCAGGCCATTTGCCACCAACAAAAAAGCCTTAAAACGTAAGATAAGCCCACAGGCGAGAAATGGGTGAACGTAGTTACAAATTCAAAATATGGCGCATCTACCTAAGAACGCATCATTTATGAGGAAAGTCGTCGAGGCATTATTTCCAGGCCATGAGCCCATTTCCTATGCTAAGTGAAGCGATGTCACAGATTCCCCTCTATTAGTCACACAAGAAGACCTATTGGCTATCGCGAAAAAATTGAAAACTCCAAAGCGCCTGGAATAGATTGTATACCAAATAGAGCTCTAAAAGAAGCCATGACTTTAAGACCCAGTTTGTTCGTTAAAATGTACAATGCGTGTTTATTGGAAGGCGTCTTTCCCGACCCATAGAAGTTGCTGCGTTTGATACTACTCCCAAAACCGAAAAAGCCACCTGAAGAACCTTCATCATATCGATCTCTGTGCATGCTCAACACGATTGGTAAATTGTACGAAAGCATAGTAAGAAACCGCTTGGAGTTAGCAATTCGAAAAGCTGGCGGATCATCAGAGAGACAATACGGCTTTATACTTGTAAAAAAGAGGTAGCAAATCAAGCATTTGAATAAAAATTTTAAAAATAAACAGTTACATGAAAAACATCACAACGACCAAAAAATGTTTTATGCATTTACTTGAGGATAAACTATTAAAAAAATATTATTCATTTAATTTTTCCTTTGATGATCTATGCTTTTGATTGAACTATATTAAATAATGATAGTAACTATTTTAATTTAAAGAGGCGGTTAAACATTTGTATACAGCTTCTAATAGTTTGGCGGGGTACTCGTAACCACGTATGCATATACTCGTACATAGTTACAATAAAATAGTAGTTTTAATATTTGTGAATAATTTGTAATATAAATACAAATTTATTATAACTTTAAAAAGGAATATATTGGTTTTACTTTTTTTGATTACGTTTCTATTAATCATATACATCCTCGTATATGTATGTACAAGTGACTTCATATCAAAAGGAAAAACAAATCAAAAATAAAATAAAGAATATTTCTATATATTTAGCGGCATGTGTCAAAATTAAAACCAAAAAAAAAGCAACTGCTAACTTCGGTCGTACAGAAGATATAATACCCTACACAAATACAAAGGTTCCTGACAAGAACTTGGTTGCGATTGTTCAATTTATATGGCAGCTATATGATATAGTGATCTGTTCTAAACAATTTCTTCGAAGATAACGTCAAACAAAAATGTTTCCCTTTCAAGCAATTGATTCCGATTTTTCAGTTTGTATGGCAGCTATATGCTATAGTGAGCCGCATCTTAGTGAAGAAAAGACAGGTGTAAATTTTCCGAACGATAGCTTAAAAACTGAGGGACTAGTTCGTATATACAAAGAAAATCGGACAGACGGACGGGCAGAAATTTATTTTTGGGCATGTAAAAAATCGATGGAGCCGAAAGGTCGAAAAAGGAATAACCAAAGTCCGCCCCTTAATACGGAATGGTATAGCGGTAAGTTCAACGATGATTAATTAATACATTTGGCGATATTAAATTCAAACCAGTTTGCTTTTAATACCCTTTCATTAGATTCACCCGTATGTATATTTGTGACTTTTTTCAGTGATACTTGTTTTCGTATATCAAACAACCTACGCTTTTTATACTCTTGCAACATGTTGCTACAGAGTATAATAGTTTTGTTCACCTAACGGTTGTTTGTATCACCTAAAACAAATCGAGTCATATATAGGGTTGTATATATATAATGAAACTTGGTACACGTATTTCTTGGCCAAAAAGTGAGTACTAGTTCGTAGATGGGCATAATCGGATAGGCGGAACTGGACCACTGCCACGCCCACAAACCCCATTAAACAAAAACTTAAGCATCCCTACCGACACTGTAAAAATTTATGAAATTTTATGATAACCCCGCCCACTCTCAATATATCGGTATTGTTAAAGACAACTTAAAGCGCGATAAATCAATAACTAAATGCGTCAAAGACATTAAACTTTACATCCAGAAGGGCAAATGAAGGCCTTCTAGGAGCAGGTGTCAAAATTGAACGATGGGCGTGGCACCGCCCATTTTAAGGTGAAATCACATATTTCGAGACTTGCTGCCCCGATTTCAACTTAATTCGGTAAGTAATATTCCCCTGATATTCCTATAACACAGTGCGAAAATGGACGAAGTCAAACTACAACTGCGCCAACCCAATGAAGGTATCCGGATAAAATTCTGCAGGAATAATGCTTTAAGGTATGTCACTGTATGATCAAAATCGGACCAAAACTGTTTAAGCCCCCAGGTGCCGAATATATACAACTAATATCAGAATTTTCGAACTTTTGGTGCTGGTATGTGAGGTACCTTATTGAAACCCTGGGAGCTATTTATTAGTCTGTGGTATGTTAGTAGTACGTGGTATTGGCAAAAAATTTTAAAATCTAATAAGTTTTATTCCGAATACTTCGGTCATTGAGTATTATTTATATAGAAAATTATTACTTCAAAGTATGTTCTCCGGTATACCTGAGCAATGTCAAAATTAATGCAATTAGCCCATCACTCTAACTGCCTCCGAGTTTCCGAGTTTCCACCTGACCAATGTGGTACGAGTATACTTTAATAAAATTAAATTAGCAAGTTTTCTTAGAAGGTATGTGGTTTACTGCTGAATATGAGCGAAATTGGTGTAGACTTTGGTCTAAACCTTATATGCCTAATAACGGGTAATCCATGTAGAAGTACTTTTTTCAATATCCTTTTTTTGACAGATCACGCGTGAATCGTGCCAAGCTGTCGTGTTTTTCATTAAACAATGGGTAACTGTGGTTTGTTGGCCGGTGGAATCTTCGGTTCATATATCTTCAAAAATGATGCCGGTGATAACCGACTATTTTACACCTAAAATCAAGACGGCGCCACTTCCCTCACATCGCATCAATCAATGGATTTATTGAGAGAACACTTCAGTGAGCAGATAATTTCACGTTTTGGTCCGGTCGATCGTGTGATATCACACCACTAGATTTTTTCCTGTGGGGATATGTAAAGTCGAATGTCTATGCGGACAATTCCGCTTCGATTCAGACCATGGAGCAAAACATCACGCGTGTCATTCGCCAGTTACCAGTCGAATTGCTCGAACGAGTCATCGAAAATTGGGCTCAAAGGATGGACCATCTGAGACATAACCGCGACCAACATTTGAAGGAACTAATTTTCAATATAAAAATGCCGAAGAATGTTCTTTCGAATGATAATAAGCATTCCCCATTATATTTTAATTTTCTGTATTTATTTTTTTCAAAAATGTATAGAACCTAAAATGGATCAACCTTTGTAATGAATTGCGATTCTCTGGTTGACATTTTTACATCAACTCATTATATTAAATTGTCACATATTTCTCATTTAAGGATAATTTTAATATAATTTTCGTTGACGCGAAGTAAAATATAATAATAAAACTGAGTCTCTGATATAGTAATAAAACTGAGTCTGATACCAAATTTAATTGTAATCCATTCACGATTTCGTCGAACAAAGAAATTTAATCCTTTTCCTACATTTTTTAATATTGCCAACAATTGAATGTATTTCCCCGGCTTTGATCTTTGCACGTTGCAAGAGTAAAAAATGTTCAGTTGCATCCGAACTTAGCCTTACCTTACTTTTTCTTTCATTATTTCTGTCAGCTTTTAATAAGAATTATTTTTCCCATTGTAGATTCTTGTGCTTAAGAGCGAGTTTTTTAGTTTTCTCACACTATTATATAATTATTTATAAAGGAAACCAGCAATTTGAAACACAACTATAATATGGTACTTAGCGTACTCTACCTAGAAACAAAACGTACAAATTTTTAAATATATGTATGAGCAATATCTGCAAGACAAATTCTAACACCAGTTAAAATGAATATTCTCCGTATTTTGTAGAGGCCAGTATTTAGAAATCTTTGAAATCTTATCTACTCGATCTGAAGGTCGTATTAACTGTTTTCAGTGTTTTCATTATACACATATTAAAAACTTTTTGTTCTTTAACGCTCCAAGAAACTCCAGAAATGCTTTTTTAGCGAAGACGATGATAATAAGTTTACGTATTATTGAGGAAATCGAACAAAGATCACTTCTCAAAATACGCTTTTAGGTATTTTGTGGGGCTATTATTCAGATTTTCGGCGAACATTTTTCTCTTTACTTGTTTAAATACAAAGTTTAACATAAGGTCAAAATTTGTGAAATAGCCCATCTTTGACGGTAAGGATATCATACTTTGTCTAGTGTGGTAACATACCGTAATGTAATTTTGTAAAGTTTGTTCTTAAAAACTAGTGAGACCAGTACGCTTATCGTATAATTAAGTAATTTACCGTTATGATTCTCCATTCGTTTTCAAATTAATAAATATTTGTCGAACGTAGCAAATAATCGTTCCAAGTAGGAAAGCTAGAATTAGTGGGAAAATTATAGCATTAGAAAGATATTCATACCATTCCAAACTTTGGAACTATTCAAAGCGAAGCTAAGGGCGTATAAATTCGAATGACATCGATTTTTACAAACTTGACACAGCAAAATGTGTGTTCTTACAATTATAATATTACTAAATTCTGCAATAACCCAAGCAAATATCTTATGTTTTAAAAAGAAATAAGACATTCTTACAGTTGGGAGACAGATATGATTATCTTTCTTAGAGATATCTCTCTGTTATTCAACAAATGTATTCATAGCTAAGTAGATAGACATTAATACTTAGTGCTACAATATGTCTACCAACTGTACAATTTTTTAATAAAATATTGGATATTTCTTCACATTATGATACTATGAGCGAAGTTGACGTTGAAATTATTACAGATTGTTGTGCTCTGGTTTAGAAAAGCTCGATTGAATTGTTGAACGTTACCCACTACCAATATGTATGTATAAATATGGGAGCACACAATTTTTAATCAGTTTAAGATACGGTGTTAAACCTAAGTGAGTTCTGTACTAAAAGTTGAAGCAAAAACTCTCTCAAATTATGTACAGTATAACTGAAATAAAGACGTTGAGAGTTCGCAATCATTTGCTGATAAGGGAATTGAAGAGAATATCATTTATTATCGGTATTAACCTAAATGCTCAAACGAATCTCAAAGAATGGTGGAGGATGTGAGTTTCACATAAAGCACAATATATTCAGTTATGTATATAAGAGATTCTCGACCGTGCCTGAGTACTCCTTAGCGCGCTAGTCACAAGTGTGTAACCATTCTAATAACGAATAGAAGTTGAAAAGTTAAGACAGCGTCGCCATGAATTTCGCCTTTCGAGCTCTCTCTACGTTATATATGATTTTCGGTATTTATGTCAGTTCTAAGGTACTAGAAATTGCCTACATTAGAAGTTTTTGTTATTATTGTCAACAGCGACAGGTTCTGGTGGTTTACTTCGTTACATGCAATATTTCGATTTAACTAAATTTCTTACTTAATCAGTCAGTACAATTTTTGTTCGTTTTCTAGCTTTGCCAACGCAGTTAATATATAAGTACAAGCAAATTTACAGCAGTCACAAGAAAAACTGCCATATGTAAAGGCAGACTAAGAAAATACTTCTCCATCTGATGTTCTATCTTTTGCTTTTCTCATTTATTTCTAAAAATATAAAAGTAAAAATTCTTGAATCATGTTCTATCTTTTGCTTTTCTCATTTATTTCTAAAAATATAAAAGTAAAAATTCTTGAATCATTAAAAATTCATAGCATCAAGTAAAATATATACATAAAATGGAAACTGAAAAGCATTTTCTTATACATAATTTTTTTCTGAAAAGAGCTTTGTCACCTTCATTTTATTAGAAATACTACTTAATTTTCTATGACCAATTCGCTATTTCTAAGATTTATGTAAACATAACTAATAGGTAATGATTTTTTTTGTCAGCATCAATATTCTGTTTATAATTACAAGTTGTATCGCTCTATATCCGCACTGGTTAATGATAAAACAAGCAAAAGGCGATATTCCATTGATAGCTGAGGTGAGTAGAAATATCTTGAAATACATATGTACTTATATACTAATTACTCAATTTCTAATAAAGCTTAGAGAAGAATTCTTAACTTTTACATTTTCTAACTCGGCCAGTCATTAATTTGTACCAAATTATAACGGGTTTTCCACAGTTTTATAAACAGCATAAATAATTCGAGATATTTATAGTAGATTTGAATGTATAGCGAAATTTATTCTCTGTCTATAGAGCCCACCGAGGTAATAGATGACGAGTTAGCAAATTTTATATTAATTTGCAATAGAAAATTTATGCGTTAAAAGGTTTTTTTCAGGCACTAAAAATTTATATATTGATTAAAAAAATTTGCACGCCTCGGGCTGAAAGTAAAGTTGCTCGGAGTATCAAGGAACACCTTCAAATATCCGCTGTCGCTAATTCCAAGGATTTGGAGGAAGCGTTTATTGCAACACTCCAACCTCAAACTGTTAGGAACTTTTTTGCTTTCACCTGATTTTAATGCGTATACACCACGAAACAAGCCACAATTGTCGAATATAAATATTTCGAAACGTTTATTATATTCTGCAATTTTTACCGATGAATCCAAATTTAATTTATTTGGAACCGATGCCCGACGATTTTTATGGCGTAGGGAGGGTTAAGTCCTACAAGATAAAAAATTAAATAAAACTGTCAGCATGGAGGAGGTTGCATTATGTGGTGTGTGGTGCAATGGAAGCAAACTAGGGGTGCAGCGAGAGCAAATGGCGTCGGTAACCTTATTTTCATCGAAGGAATTATGTAAAGAATGGACTCCTAGGCAATGTTAAAAAACCATTTATTCAGTATAACGACCGGAAGCATTCTGTTTTAATGGTTAAAGAATCGTTGTTGTAAAACATGAAATAAGTGCAGCTGCATTCTCTCGAGGGCCCAGACCTCAATCCCATTGAATACCTGTGGGGCTTTTAAAAATAAATTTCAATAACATTATTAAATTACATAATAACGGCAAACCATCTCCCTGTACAAGTTTTTTTATGGTTTACTATAGTTATGTAACACTTTACGCAGTGATATAGTACACAGATTTGTTTGGCAACTTGTCATTTTGTGTAAAAACTAATAAATTACTTAACTTCGAAGACTTCTACCACAGCGCTACAAACAACGACTGGCTTAATTAAAATGGCTTACCTGTTATTTTCTCAGCATATACTTTATAAACTGCTTCAGAAAGCTGAAACACATGAACTACTGCAGAGGATCGAAATCTTTCAAACTGGTAATTATCTTAAAGTAATGAATAAGTGTCACATTAAGTGTTTTGTAGAGACCCTTTACAAACAAATATTTTTTGCTAGGGATGCCAATCAAAACCACTCTGAAAAAGGAGATTAATGCAATTATGGATACCAACTGGAAACAGACGAGGAGGCAACTACTATTCACTTTAGGAACGTGCATCTGCATTCTGTCCAACTACTTCTTCTACGCACTCTTCAAAAACTTATATAATTATTTACAGGGCACTCCAAATTATGTGTATATCCTGCGTATGTAAACATTAAGCTCTAAATAATTCAATAATATAAAATGTATTTCTTACTTTAATCAGCATTCACTGGCTATCCGATGTTTCTAGATAAGGGAATGGGTTCTCCGTATTACGCACTGGATATGTTTTTTGGCGCATGCTCGCTCCTGGTCGCCGGCATGAGTAAGTCATATCCAAAACTTGTGTACATCTAAAGAAAACGTTTGTTTTTTTAACATCTGTTACAGGTGCCATTAGCTTCCAGGGTTGCTTTATGGTGCTTTGTAAGCATTGCTGTGGATTGGTCCAGGTGTTATGTCTAATGCTGTTGAGGTCCACGTCAACTCTTGTTCCGAAATCGCAACATGTAGAATATTTGCGCTACTGCATAGTACAACATCAGCGAACTCTTGAGTAGGGCTTAAAGGCAGATATTTATTAAAGGCAGAAGGGGTAGTTCCTAATGTTTATTTGCAAGTTTAAAACTTATTTAGGGTGGATATATGTGACTATGGTTATATATTGAAAAAACTTGGTATGCTAAGAAAATTGCAGGGAGTGACTAAAGAAATACAACAAGATTATTCACAAAGCACTTTGTGTTGGCTGGACAGAAAAACTTGTTACTGAGTAGGAGTCAGTAAGTTCATTCATTCTTCAAATAAAGCACCATAACGGTACTATATAAATCGAATTTAGGGTTCCGAACGAGTCAGGAAATAGTAAAAACCTAAAGAAAGAATATTAAAGAGCACGTTCGAACAAATGATAAATCCACAAAGAGACGCTTCAGGTTCTCCTGCATTCACAAATATTTACAAAGCGGCGGGTGTTTGTTTGTCGAAAAATATATTTGGCCCTGCTTGTCTAAAACTGAAAACGAGCCAAACTCTTCGAAGACAAACTCCTCTAGGTACCCATACTATAATTAAATTGTGTTGCGCTCACCACTGTAGTGAACTAAACCAATTTTTAGTTAAAATCCGTATCCGGGGAGAGCCCTTGTTATATCCAACATAAATCTGTCTTTCAGCCATTTCTCCAAAGTGGGGTCTACGACCCCAAATGATATTTTGGCTCTTTACAGGTGTTATTTATCCCGTACTAGTACATGATGCGTTGGTATGATGAAAGGCACTAAAATGCCACATAAAACTTAAGTCTGAATTTAGTAATGACGCCTGACTTTTGATTATTGGATATACATATATACAATATATACTAGAGTGCTTTTTTTTTTGAACTATTTTTTTTTTTCGATCCCATGGTGTAATTTTGTTGGAAATACCAAAAAAAAATTCCCTAAAAATTTGAGACTTTAATTTTAATATTAAGTACTAGACCTAGGCCTATAAAGATTTCCCATATAAAATACACGTAAAACTTGATTTTTTTTTTAAATTTTATAACTCAGCGGCAGTTGATGGGTTTATCTCACCCGTCATTAGGTATTCCTCAGAATTGAACGCTCTACAAAAGTCTCCATTGCGGTAAAGTTATAACTTGCACCTGCGGGGTAGTACGGGCCCCCAAACCTAATTTTTCCATGAAATTCGCGTTTTTTTGGAATTATCTCGTAAACAACACTAGCTACAGAAAAATTGTAAATAACAAAATTGTAGGAAATTAAATTTGGATTAAAAGTTTTTGGCACCAAATCGATAATATTAATACTCTTTGAGATACAGAGATTTTAAGTTGAAGTGGTATGGAATTTTTATGGATTTCTGAGCTTAATTGTTAAATTATCAGCTTTTTATTATAAATTATGAATTTTTCATCAAAATAAATAGTTGTTAATAAAAATGACTATTTTCAAGTATAATTTTCATTAAAAAAAAAAATTCATTCAATTAAATAATGGTAAATAATTTTATTATCTTGTTCACACATTTTTTTAGCACAATTAGTTTACCTAACCTCAAATTTAATGCAAAAAACGTTTAACGACGTTAGGCCGCTCAGTAGTCGCGAAGCTTTGTTCTTACTCTCGCGGAACTCGAACGCGATAACAAAGAAAGCGCTGCAATTAAACGGCAAATTTGTAAAACTCAGGTGAGGTCGAGTAATAACATACAATGCCTTGGTATTTTACGTAAACAAAAATTTATCAGTATCATAATACAAAGAGTGAAGAAGTACAAATCATCCCATCTTTGTTTTGCTTATTTTTATCTCACTTTTTATAAAAACTTTAAATGCAGTAGATGATTAACAGATAAAATAAAAACCGGAAGAGAGTGGACATAAAATTTTTAGTAAGAGGAAAAAAAATTTGAAAATGTCCAAAAAAAAATTTTTATTTCAGCATCAAAATGTTCAATAATACAATTTTTCAATCGTTTGCAATGTAAAATATAAATATTTGGTGATTTAAATGACAATTTATAGTGAAATTAATTTATTTAACAATTTAACTTAAGAATTCCATACCACTTCAACTTAAAATCTCTGTATCTCAAAGAGTATTAACACTATCGATTTGGTGCCAAAGACTTTTAATCCAAATTTAATTTCCTACAATTTTGTTATTTACAATTTTCAAATTCTGTAGCTAGTGTTGTTTATAACTTTACCGCAAGTTATAACTTTACCGCAATGGAGACTTTTGTAGACCGTTCAATTCTGAGGAATACCTAATGACGGGTGAGATAATCCCATCACCTGCTGCTGAAATATAAAATTAAAAAGAAAAAAAATCAATTTTTACGTGTATTTTATATGGGAAATCTTTACAGGCCTAGGTCTAGTACTTAATATTAAAATTAAAGTCTCAAATTTTTAGGGAATTTTTTTTTTGGTATTTCCAACAAAATTTCACCATGGGATCGAAAAAAAAAATAGTTCAAAAAAAAAAGCAGTCTAATATTCACCATAAGCATTTACTATGTTCCTGTAATTAAATTCTTTAAGATAAAATAAATATGGGTTTTTAGGTTCATCAACGACGTCAATCGGTTTTTTCGGCACATTTGTCTTTCCCAATTTCTTCATAGTTTGGCGATTTACGGCTTTGTACTCTTTGAGATGAACTTCGGCTTGGTTAGTGTTATTGAAATTAACAATTTTTCATTTATTCCTATATCATATATACTCCAGCTACATACTTATACCTTATTGTAGGAATCAAATAAAGTTACTTTTATTCGCATGATAATGTATTTATGCGCTGCTTTGACAGGTGATTGCATGCACTACGTTAACGGACAGTTCCTGGCCAACGAGGTAATTGCCTATCACACGGTACAGATCATCATTAAATTTCAAATTTTAATGTTTTCAGCTGGAAAAGATTCCATTAGCTTGTTTCAACTGTGAGTGGTACCACGAAACAGATGACTTCAAGAAGAAATTAAAAATGATCATTATGCGCTCCAATAAAAAATTTTGTTTCCAAATATCTTGGTTCACAGTAATGTCCTTAGCTACTTTGATGGGTGTAAGTAAATGATAACTGCACTTTGCACATCCATTATTCTGTACATATTATCTTTTTTGCTAAACCCCAGGGTGGTTGCTGTTTAAAGGAGCTAAAAGTTGATTGTAAAACCTTCAGTTAGTCGAGGTAGATATAGGGTTATGAACGTACATCAATGTGGTCTGGATGACGGGACCAATTACACAAAAAACGATATTTTTGGAAACATGGTGTTCTAAGTTTTATTAAGCGGGCGCAGTCCTTTCTTCTATTGTATGTGTTCATATCTTAAAAGCTTCATACCAACTTCCCTTATATTTATGCAATGGATTTTGCGCCCCTTGTTTTTTTTATTTTGTTATTTTCAAACATTACTTTATACTGGCTTTATTTTGATTATTTTATTTTGTGAATTATATGCGACTAATTGATGTTAGAAACAAATTTATACAAATTACCACCATAGATCATAGCTATTACTTGGCGTTTAAAATCTTGCCGCAATTCCTGACGATGACAGCATTAGTTTTAATAGCATATTGAACTAATTAATGAAATGGTTATTTATACTATAATAATAATATATAACAACTACGCTCAATTGTTGAAAGAAGTATTCTACACGATGTAGACGAATTATGAGATGGACAAATGTACGTAGATAAGGATTTAAACCAACTCTTGGAGTGAATTTTATATATGGGTCTTAAATCTAAACTGTCAATTTACCACTATAGATTGAATACCATATGTGATAACAGGTTCACTCAATTCTAATGAGCTGGCAGTAAGTTCAAATAGGGGTTATTGATGAACCAAGGACTCATGAAATATATAATACTTTCTAATAGGAAGAGTAATAAATAGTTTTAGTAGTCTATATAAACCTAAATGTAAAAACATATATTAAGCATGTAAATAAACAGTTAGGCAAGGTTTTATCGAATTTATTCCGGAATATCGCATCAGTTAGAGTATCAGTATTATCGTCGCTAACAACTACTATAATAGTTTGCCGTTGTGTTACTACCTAGAAAGTCGTAAACCTCAACGCAATATACACAATAAATTGGTTATTAGCTCAAAAAGTTAATCAAAATCATACCATACTGTGAGTCACACTTTTTTTTGGACAGGGAAATTGTTAGGTCTACCAAAAGTTTTCATAGCATTGCATTGTAAAATTTCATGCAATGATAGTAGCAACGCCCAGTCCCCAAATAACGGTTCTGCTCTAAACTGCTAAAGTGCGACATGTTCCAGCGCTTTATTATATGTAATACTTATGCGAATTATATGAGAGTGTTTTCTTTAGCATATTGTGTAAAAATATTTCAGTCAGACTAGGCGTGAATGATTTTTAAATATCCCTTTCGCTTTCTTATAACTACTCGAATGTTCATATTTTTGTTTTGTATTTCAGATATTCAAAGCCAGTGGATCATATTTTGTACTACTTCGAGATATTGACGAGCCCTAAGTGGTGCATTTCATTTTATGCTTCATATTTTCAATAATTGTGTTTGTGAAAGTTACATTAAAATTCATATATCTGAAATAAAACACTCAAATTTGTTCAAACTGGGATTTCTTTTTTTGTTATGCAGATAATTTTATGGCATTTATGATTGGAACAAAACGTCGGCCAAATGGCCACCACGGCACCGTTTACGTTAATTCTCGATGACCCGGTGTAGCAATTCGGCTGGAATTTCGGCTATAGTGCGCTGAATGTTGCTCCTCGAACGTTGGCGGCCATTTGATTGGGCCATTTCTCCAAATTAATAAGGCGACAAACTTTGCAGGCAATGTGTCCATGTTAAGACGTGAAAGATTATGCGGATCACAGTCTTGTAGGAAAAGAGATCGGCCGGGTCGATTTCATTAAAGTCCGGTATAAAAGTCGGCATTTAAAGCCTCTTTTCGAAAGAAATAATCCCATCATATCACCATTCGCACACCAATAGCGACAATTTTGTTTGTTCACGAAACCATTAAGCCAAAATTGGGCATCATGATGATGAGATGAGTTTTCGATGAACGTTTTTTCAATGCTTTTCAAAAACGTAAATTTACGTAATAATCTTTCACAATTTCCAAGCGCTGTACCAAAGTGAAATGTGACATGATAAAATAGCAAACCTTACTCGATACATTGACGAAATTTGACACAAATCCGTTTAAAACATGGCCTCTACTAGTTGTCAAAATCACGTCATTCCTATTGGTTGTCACTGTAGCTTTCGTTTGAAAAACTAAAACTTTTGACTTTTTTGTATTATACTATTGTACAAATCAGAACTATGTTCGTATTTAAGTTATTAAACTAATTTCTACAAGGTGCGTTCCAGGACTTTAAAAAAAGACAGATAAAATGGTTTTATCGGCAAAATGAATTAATTTTATTCAAAATAGTCTCCTTCTGTTTTAATACAGCTTTTTGCACGGTCCAAAAGCATGTCGAACGAGTGTTTTAGCTCGTTACCCGGTATGGCCGTCAGTATGCCGGTGCAAGCCTTTTGAATGGCCTCCACGTCTGCATAACGCTTTCCTTTCATCGGCAAATGCATTTTTCCGAAAAGGTAGAAGTCGCACGGTGCCATATCAGGTGAATACGGAGAGTGGTTTATTGTGAATGTGATATTTGGTCAAATAATCGGCCACAAGCGTCGATCGATGAGACGGCGCATTATCGTGCAACAAACGCCAACTTCCATCTTCGCGATATTCGGGCCGAACACGTCGAATACGGCGCACCAAACGCTTCAAAACTCCAAGGTAGAATACCGCATTAACGTTTTAGCTGGGTGAAACAAATTCTTTGTGGACAATACCCTTGGAATCATAAAAACAAATCAGCATTGTCTTTACTTTTGACTTCTCCAGGCGCGATTTTTCGGGTTTGGGTTAATTTCTCATTTATGTCCTCACGACCACTTTGAAAACGTTGAAACTACTCGCGCACTCTGCTACGGGATAGGTGGCAATCGCCATAAATTTGTTTCATCAATTGAAACGTTTCGGTAAAAGTTTTACCAATTTTAAAACAAAATTTAATGTTATCTCTTTGTTCGAAGCTCATTTTCGCACCGATGACAAAAACATACTGACACTTAAAACGCAATAACTTCACTTCCAATAGATGAAATGTCATGAAATATTTACTGGAAGTCGATAAAGGATAGCAGATTCTAACGCACTAGTCGACATATAGACGCTACTAGGGTTTACTTTGTTACTTTTTTACTGTTTACTTTGGAACGCATCTTATATGTTCGTATTTAAGAGATTAAACTAATTTTTATGTACATACGTACATACTTTTCTGCCAAAAAAGCTGCTCATTTGTTGGAACCGCCGATACCGGACTACCATAGGATATAGCTGTCATACAAACTCATCGAACTCAAGTCCCTGTATGAAAAATTTTTATATTTGATAAAGTAACTTCTAGAAATTTGGCCTATGATATTACTCAAGGCAGTGCTAAAATCTTCGAACGAATTGTTTAGATCCGAACGCTATGCCATATAGCTGCTTTTCTACAAGAAATGCTCATGTGAAACTGACGCCGACCTTCCATTTCACGGTTATATTCACTACTAAAAGTAATTATAACGCAAATGATATCTCTCATCTTAAAATTTCGGTATCGCTCCACACCACTTCTAATCTCCAAATACCAACTACCATCGAATGGGTTTTCTATTGTATACATCGACCAACACTTAAAAAAATCTTTATGGGATTGACTGGGAGACCTTTTATATGATTACAATACCCATCATAGACGAAATCGTTTTTCAGGCCGCATCTGAGAAATATAAATAATATATAGAAATATAAAAATTAAACCCGTTTCCCGTTGTCACGCCATAACTTGAGAACGGCTAGACCGATTTGGCTGTTGTTTTTATTATGGTTTTCTAATACTCTTTCGAAGGTTCTTACGGAAAAAAATATTGAGAAAATGTCTCAGAAAGATTGAAAAAATACATCTAATTTTGCATATTTTAAAAAACGTGCGTAACGAATGTCATCGTCATTCACAGCCATAGACTATATTGAAAGAGCATCGCTTGTTCGGAAATGTGGTTAACTAATTAAATTATATCGCACTAATTTACTTATATTTGAAAATTACTCGCCACAATTAAATGTACCGACTTTGACGGTAATATTAATAATACCAGTGATGATTTTTTTTTAATAAAAGTATTTAATAATAATAAAATATGTATACTATGAGTTAGATTTCAGAACGCAGTATACAAATTTCGCATAACCTATTAAGTAATCTGTGGTAATCTGACACACATAATCTAACATAGCGCTAGCAATAATTTTATTAAGTTTTTGATAAAGTTTGTTTTGTTTTGAAGACTAAGAAGTTTGTTGTTACTAATAAGTGTTTGTTAATCACGGTAAGTTCGCAACTTAATATCGATTTTTGGTAACTTTTGATGACTACACAATATTAAAATTTGGTATACACGGTTAAACAGGAAATATAAGGGAGTAATTTTTTATTTTCAGTTGGTCTTTCGTTTTTAAAAATGTCACCAAGCAGACGTAAAAGCTTAGGCCGCAGAACTCGAAATACTGCAAGTCAAAGATATATAAATAAGAGCAAATCAAACTGATGAGCAACGTCAATCTCGAAATGAAGTGTTAGCTACAATATTTATAACTTATGAACGGCTTAACCGATTTGGCTTTAAATTGATGAGGGGATAGCATAAAATTTTTAATAATTCGCTACTGTTGTTAATGTGAAAGAAAACGTAATTATTTAGATATATTCGGAATGACATCACATAATCTTTGGTTGAAAATTATTCAGAGCTATTTCAATTCACCTCAAGTATGCAACGGTACAACTTCGAAAATCAAAAAGATTACATGAAATATTATTGTAGCAACTATTTTGACTGGAAAACTTAATGGAGAAATGGTTCTCTTACCACGTTTTCCAACTGTCAGAACGTACGATACAAATAGAGCTTAATTAATTGAATTTGAAAATGTTTATAATTAAAAACTATAAATATTATTGTTAAAAATTAAGAACGATCAACCTCTTTCATTATTTACACATTATTTACTAACAACTTTGAAAATTACTCATTTGTTTCATACATGAATATAAAATTAATAAAATAAAAAAATCGGCATATTATATTTTATGTTTATTTGTGTTTAATAACAAATCGAAGGAAATTAGTATTCATCATTTTCAACTTTGGAAGTGATCCGCTTGGTTATTCTTACATTGGAATTAACGTTTTCGTTTATTTCATAAATGCAATTTTACTGTATTGATTTCGTTTAATTTATTGAATTTTCCCCTTTAGATTCTGAAGTTCGTCTCATCGAGCTAGCAATCGTACAAACAAAATTAATACATAAAATACGCCTAGAAAAGCGAAGCTCCTACTCTCCTACCCTAGTGAAATGGTGATCAGAGCAGCATTAAAAACACACATATCATCAGATATGAATAAGAGGAGCGATGTGACCAGACCACCTCTACAGGCGGCAGTTGCTTACCCAGGTAGGCTGAGTACGATAGTATGAAGAGGTACTTGACCGATCGTTCACACGTGAAGTAATTGTAATTTTCATTTCATATCTATTTTTTCTGATTATCAAATATACAAATTAAGATCTAGCTATTAACTACTTAAAAAAACATCGTTCATATCATATCGTTTCAGAGATTTTGTAAGAAATTAAATGCTCTACTAAATGGTCTCTTACGATGTTCAGGCAAGCCAAACCTTTTAAAAGATATTAACGGTTGAAGTTTGATTATTTTAGGCCAAATTTGTTTTTTTCCCTATGAACCGTTAAAATCTTCTATCTATCTATTTACGAAAAAATCGTACCAAACCATTTTGTAGAGCATTCAATTCCAAAAAAATTTATGAAACGAGATATTGTTTCAATTAGTTGGAAGCGAGATATGCATTTTCTATCTGATAATACGAAAACAATAAAAAACGTTAACTTCGGCTACATCAAAGCTATAATACCCTTCATTGGTGTATCTTATAACAATTGTATGCTTTGCCTTTGCGCAAACTTTTATAAGGACAAAAAATGCATCTTCAACACAAGCACTTTATTGCAATTGTTCAGTTTATAAAGCAGCTATATGCTATAGTGATCCGATCAGAATAATTTCCTTGGAGACTGAGCCGTTGCTTTGGGCAATAACACATATCAAATTTTGTACAGATATCTTGTCAAATGAAAAAGGTTTCCATTCAAGCACTTGATTCCGATCGTTCAGTTTGTATGACAGCTACACGCTATAATGGTCCGATATCGGCGATGCCAACAAATGAGCAACTTTTTGTAGAGAAAAAACGTGTGCAAAATTTCTAATCGAAATCTCAATCCTAATGTTTCAGGTCTTTCCGTTAAAAATAATTCAAGGTAAACAAGTTCTTTACTTTCATCTGTATAACGCAGAGCAGTTGGTGTCAGTATACATACTGAAACATTTGACTTGATACCTCCGTACATAATTATAATTTGCGCCTCATTTACTTCTTTTTCCGCTTAAATCTTCCGCTAAACCCTCCATGAAAGTGCCGACTGGGAATAGATACCACAGTTTCACGACGTAAGGAGGGACGTGCTGGCAGCAGTTCGCCCCTGTTGTAGCAGTGAGGTATCTAGCTAAGGTGAGGCTTCTTATATAGGTGTTCGTTACTCTAGTAGTACAGCATCCCGATAGGAGGTCTTACTCTGGTAGGAGGTGTTTAAAGAGCTGGATCAAGGTGTCATGCAACTCGTGCCGAAAATCAACCTGGCTGAGGGCCCTTAAATAGAGCAGTCTCGCACGGAGCTTACGGAAGCCGATATACTATCCCCTACACGAGCACGTTGGCACGAGCTCGACAATAGCCAACGAGCAAAGGCACGCACTAAATGAGCAGAACCAAAAAGCAACAGCACAGGAGGCTGTCCATAACAACCCCTGTAACCACAGCTTGGCTGCTAAGCAGGGGAAGGAGAAAGATGCCAAAATTGATGCTGCCAGTAGTGCATCATCCAGAGAATGGCCTACCTTTAAGATTGAAGACCCAGCGAAGGCAAGGTATGCAGAGAAGCGAAGTGCTGCATACCTGCTGAGGAAGATAGAGCTGCAACCGCTAACCAATGAGGAGCTCACAAAAGAGCTCCAGGAATCCATTGATTGCGCGAGAGCTGTCTTACCTAACTTCAAGCTAGAAGCGCCGGTAGTGGCAGCTAAGAGACAAAAATCAGCTGAAGAGGCTAAGCCGTCTGCTAAGAGACCGAAGACTAAGGGAGTGAAGCCCGCAAAATATTTTGCTGATGTGGCCCGGAACCGCATTATATTTGGAGTGCTGGATGAGTTTGATCCCGAAGGAAAAATTCCCAGAGCCCAATGGAAGTAGGTGCAAGCCGCACGGACAAATGTGGCGTTGGAGGTGCTATTATGCAGATAAAGATGACAGCATATAAGGCTAGAATAGCTAAGGTTGGGGAGGTCTACCCCGGAGCCAGGCTAGTAGCGGTATACAAAAAAGATATCCCTATCCCAACCGAGGGCAAGGGTATAGATCCCGGCTACACCATCGCAGCTCGACCAGATAATACAGCTCATTAGAGCCTGTAACCCGAATTTGCCAACTGGGGAATGGTAATCCGTCAGGTCTTTCGATGACCCCGTAGCGGAATCTGGTATGGAGACGAAACGAGTAACAATGCAGATTATGTTGCTGCTAACAAAGGAATCCGTAGAACCGCTAGCGAAAAGTGGCGGAGAGATCAACTACGGATTCACAAAAGTGAAGGTTATGACCTACAAGTCAGACGCCGATGCAGAAGAAAACTTGGCATCGGAATCGGAATGCGAAGTCGAGGAAGATCCAATGGAGTCCTCAAGTGATGTGGATAGCACTGAACAAGGTGAGTGTACTTCGGGGTCTGAGCTTGCAGACAGACTCTCTAAACTTTACACTGAGAGTGAGCTTTTTAGCGACTCTCAAGAAGACGCAGAGAAGACAATAATTAATGCGTCTTCTCCAAATCAATATACACCATAGCAAACTAGCTTATCTAGCCCTAGTTAACCACATGGCCAAAGAACTACCTGATTTCGTCCTCATTCAGGAGCCATAGGTTGATGGAGGGCGTATTTGCAGTGAGAACACTGGGGTGTAATTTATACATGGCAGGCTGCGTAGGTAAGGCTAGGACATGTATAATCTAGTAAGAAGCTTAGTGTCTTTTTTTACACAGTTATAGTAATAACGACACTACAGCAATAAGATGGGAGACGGGCAGAAATAGTTACCGGCTGGCATCATGCTACATGCCGTATGACGAGGTAGCAGTACCATCGCAGCTGATCAAAAAGCTGGTACGAGACATTGAAGCATTCAAGTGTTGGATTATATTTGGGTGCGACTCCAACGTACACCACACACTATGGGGCAGCATGGACATCAATGAAAGAGGTGAGCTGCTCTTTAATTATTTACTAGGAAATAAGCTTTTGTTATGCAACAAAGGCAGTACGCCAACGTTTATAACCAGAAACTGACAGAAGCTATTAGACATAAAGCTTGTATCGGAAGAACTGGTGGATAAAATGACACATTAGAGGGTACCAAAAGAACACCCCTTCTCAGATCACCGCTACATTGAGTGTATAATTGAAGAGAATGTAGTTAGGGAAGAGAAATTTAATAATCATAGGAAAACGTATGTCTATGATTCCACCATTTCAACCATAGAACAAAAAGGACTTAGACATCCTCGATAAACAGTTCACAGATTCTTGTCGACAAACACCAGAAGTGGCTTGTCCAATAACGAGCACAAGGGGAAGAATAAGGCCCCCCTGTTGGTCTCCTATACTTAAAACCATGCAGAAAGATTGCAGGAAGCAACTCAATACAGGCAAATTATCCCAAAAAGAAGAAGAGTGGGATAACTATTATAACCTCCTAAGGTAATAAAAAAAGGAAGTAAGGAAATCAAAAATAAATTCGAGGAAACCTTTTTGTAATGACATCGGGAATACGGCAGAAACGTCTCGACTTGAATATTGACACAGTCGAAACATAGCATTAGATACCTTCGGAAGCCAGACCACAGCTAAACGGTTTCCAGTGAAGAGTACCTACTAGGCCTGCTAATAGATAATCTCTTCCCAGACAGTTTCGAGGACCACATAACGGAGCATATACTGGAGAGTGAAGTGTTCTCAGAATCTCCTCCGTTAAACTTAGCGTCAGGCAGTAATGTTTATTGGGCGATAGGCAGCTTTAAGCCTTATAAATCGCCGGGACCAAATGGGATATTCCTGGCTCAGTGACAGCAGTCCCTAAGTTACATAATAAACTGGTTAACAACCATGATTAAAGGTAGACTGCAATTAAACTATATTCCCCCGGTATGGAGCGAAGTCAAGGTGATATATATGCCGCGGGCAAAAGCCCATTAATTCAAAGGATTTTAGACCAATTAGTCTTTCCTCATTTCTCTTAAAAATGCTGGAGAGACTAATAGAAATACATATAAGGGGCAAACTAAACCCAGGAAAAATGCAGTTTCGCAGCACTCGTATTCTAAAGGTAAATCCACAGAAACGGCGTTAAGCTCAGTGGTAGTACAGATTGAAAAGTCTCTGGATATAAAAGACTATACCCTCGTAGCAGTCTTATAAAGATCTGGACATCTTTGAGCCTCTTCGGAAATAAATTGAACAGATGCTCTTGGGCAGGTCAATTATTTCAACGCTGGGACCTTCAACGATGCGTAGATCTGTTCGAAGGGGTACACCCCAAGGAGGCGTGTTATCCCCACTTCTCTGGATCCTGACAATGAAAATGGTTGTGGATCTAGAAAAGAAGGTTGTGGCATACGCTAATGATGTGACAGTTTCGGTTAGAGGCAAGTTCCCGAATACCTTCCCTAGCAGAACTAGTATTGTTCACTAAGAAGCACAGTATTCCAGAAATCCCGCCGCCATCTTTTAATGGTACCAGGCGAACGATGGGAGATAAAGATACTTGGGACTAATTTTGGACAGGAAGCTTTCGTGGAAACAAAACTTGGAAGCTAGGGAAAAGAAAGTGGCTACAGCGCTTTATACGTGTAAAAGAATAGTGGCGCCCAGATGGGGACTGACGCCTCGGGTAGCTGACTGGCTCTACACAGCAATTGTAAGGCTTATTATGACTTACGGTATATTGGTATGGTGATTAATTATAGAAAAGAAATACGTGGTTAGAAGTATACAAAGAGAAGCGAGTATTTGCATCAGTAGAGGTCTCAGAACAACGCCCAGCCAGGCACGTAATTTTATACAGACCTGTTTTGCAGCGAAGTCAGCTCTGAGACTGAGGGAATCTATCCTACTAGTCGCCAGCAACAATGGGCATTCTATGATACTTAGGAAGTTCCCGTTTCTTCTCATAACCACGAAATTTTCGAAGTCTTACAGAGCAGAATCTAAATCCGGTCCCCAATATTGCCTTCCCTTCCAGAGAGGAGTGGGAAAGTGTAGACAAGGAAGCAATGATAAGCTTCTATATGGATGGTTCCAAACTAGATACCAAAATCGCCTTTCGGCTTCTAGACCATTGCAGTGTCTTCTAAGCGGAGGTCACCGCAATCAAAGAAAGCCTTCTTGTACTGACAAGAAGTGTGATCACAACAAAAAATATATTTATATATACAGACGGCCAGGCGGCTTTGAAATCTCTGATGTCTTATAGGATTTCATTCAGAGAAAGAATCTGACATCATATTTAACGTTAAATCTGCAATGGGTCCCAGGACACAGTGATATCCGCGGGAACTGTATAGCAGATGAACTAGCCAGAACAGGCAGCACCCTACAACTAGATTCTGGTAAGGAGGACATATATATGCCTTCGGCTACTTGTAGATACTTAATCGACAAACATAGGTGTGTCTAAGTGGAATCAGGCGCTGACTTGCTCAACTAGCAGACAAACGTGGCATGAATGGAATATGTGCCGCACATGCCGTTTGTTAAAATTTGATATAAGAACTCTAATAGGAGTACTAACAGGTCATTATCTAATAGGAAGACAAACAAGTAGACTTGGTACGCCATATAACGACTATTGTAGGAGCTGTCAGGAAGTAGAAGAGGAGGAGACTATCAAACATCTTCTATGCAATTGGGCAGCACTGGGTTTCTTGACGACGTCTCGGAAGTTGCAGGGATAAAACTTTTCTCACTGATGAAGTTCATCAGAAGTATGGGATGGTTCAGTGAGGAGCAAATATAGTGAGGGGACCTTAGTCCCGGTGGTATCACAAAAGGCCTCCTAAAGGCCTAGGTGTGTCGTAAGACAGCCACTTTACCTACCTACCTGCCTACTTCTTGTGCACAGACTTCGGTATGAGCAACGACAAATCTGTGAGCTATAACGTGTACTCTAAAAAGGTTTATTTTAGGAAAGGCACGTTCCGTATTAATTCATGACTTGGTGTGCATATTGCGAACGAGGACTCGGTTTGAAGCATTGACTGCCTTACATTCTATATATGTTTGTAGAAGTTAATCCCGTTGTTGCTTATGTTTTTGCTTATTAAAATGGATCATAAGTATGTCTTAACCACCAAGCCTCTTGGAAAAAAATATACCATTCCATAGCTTATTTAATCAAGTAAAAATATCATGACCGACAGTAGCCTTCAACATAACACGCTTCTAAATATATTATTACGTTTTTACGCACAATAAAAAATTAAATTTTTTAAATTTATTTCCGAATACCAAAATGGGTTTCATTGACTCTTTACAACAGCCAAGGACACAATACTTCCGAAAACCACATTATAAACTTGTGCATAAATAATACAAATTTCTAATTGAATCACGTTCGCTTCAAATTGTAATTGGCATATTTTAAATATGACTATGGCCCTAAAATCTCAACCTTCGTTCTTCTCATTCACTAAAAGCTAAGTTGTGAAAGAGTATGTGAAACTTAAAAATGTGGCCAACGAATTCAACACTCGATATGTTTGGTGCAAAGTTAACCACAAGGACGATAATAATCGATTTGATATATTTCAGACCCGAGCCCGATTAGGCTCATTTCAAAACTATAGGATATAATCATTCACATCAAGGCTACTCTAAATCCAACAAAGCTTTGTTACTTAGATTATATGTATTGCTTATTTACATATTAGGACCTATTACAAGGAGAAATAAATGAAACTATTTAGTTTCAATCATACTTGTGGCAACTAAAGTAGCGATCGTCCAGATTATGTAGATACATTATATTTTAACAAAAGGTTGGTGTTTACAGCTTCTCGAGTAGCACCCTCCAAATGAAAAAATTTTAAAACTTGAACAGACCTTCTTGATAACAAAAAATTAGTCAAGCTATGGCACTGTAGCTATGGGCGTTACAAAACAGTGTGCAATGATACTGGTACCTTCCACAAATTTGTGATTTAAGCCTTTGAAAATAGTTATAATAGGGCCATAATCTGTCCAGCAATTAGCAAAGTATGAAATAATGTTAATGCACATGAAACTCGTGATCTTCATACATTAGATCTCTATAGAATAGAACTGAATAAAAAAAATTAATTAATGAAAGCTAGTATCTAAAACAAACAAACTAAGATCAAATTAAAAATCTTTAATATCATTTGATAATAAGCGACATACTAACGACTGAATAGGTTACATTATAATGAGTAATTCTAGTATTTTTACACATCCATTCAAATTTTAATGACTACAAGTATGTAAAAACTATGATTTGCTCTTCTTAAAAAATTCATTCTTACATGTGGCAGAAATACGAATACACAGATCTCCAGTCACAGGATCATTTTGTTAAGCCTATTCGCGATAAGCCACTCAAAATCTCGAAGTCTGGTTAGTGGAGTGTTTACCGAAGTCAATTTAACCATTATAAATGCTTAAGGAAATGCTATTCGAACATTTGATACTCTCGCAATTTGCCAGCAAAAAAGGTGTTGACAAAACTTTAAGTTTAAAAATTATATTGTAAAGTGATGATCTATTTTATTATTTATAGGTCATTTCATGTCAAATCTACAAATAGTTGGACGCGACCCCCACCGATTCGAATAAATTTTTGTGGACAGTTTTGTCTTATCGTAAAACAAGGTCCTGTCAAAGGAAAATTATTTTGAAAAAATTTGCCTAAGAGCTATACGAAATTGAAAATTTCACTGTTTTCCCGATTTTATGAGTTTATTTATTTAATATTTCAGAAACTATTGTATATTAAACAAAGAACGCTGGTGAGTTTTCAGAGAACACTTAGAGGTATTAAAAAATTATGAATTTTGTAAAATCGTAAAAAGTAACCATCGCGGGAAAATTTTGACCTTAAATTTTTTATATTATACCTCAAACATATCTAAAGAAATTCTAAATTTTTCGGAGGGGTGTTTTGCCAAAATAGTTTTGTTTTCTTTTTTTTCAACTTTTTTTTTGTTGAATATCATTATTAATTATTTTTTATTTGTTTATTTATTATTATTATTTTTACATCCCTCTAACATAAAAAAATATTTTTGATTATTAAAAGTTGTAAAATAGAAAAAAACTATTTTACCAAAATTCAAAAATTCATATCTTTGAAACGAAAAAGAACAGTGAGTAACAATGTTAGAGGTATAGTATAAAAAATTTTAAGGCCAAAATTTTCCATACACAAAATTTGACTGGAATTGACCAAGTAGTCTAGAAATATAGCATACAGAATTTCACCTACAAAAAGCGCTTCTTAAACCTATCAGAAGGCGGGCCCACGACCACTTCTTAAAATCTTTAAACTTTTAAGTCTTTTTGTTTTTTTGTTACAGGAATTCGAAGAAGAGGCGGGCATTTGCAGTATAAACATTTTTTAAAAGTGAACTTTGCCCAGCCTCTAATAGATTTAATATTTATGTTTCTCAAACGATAAAATTATTTCAACCAAACTTGCTGATAAGCGCACCTCTTGATACTCTGCGAAAGTGTTTGAAATCATATATAACCACGTCCACCCCGCATACAGCGGTTATGTTGAAAACTATTAAACCAGCGATAACTGAATAAGTAAATGCGTTAGAGACATTAAGTTTTAGGCTCAAGATGGCACGGAAGTACTTCACAGCAGTCGGTGTAAAATTTAAGAATGGGCCTGGCCCTCCTTTAGGTAAAATACCTATATATCTAGACCTACTTGATCAATTTCAACCAAATAACATTCCTATATTGAGTTGTGAAAATGAAAGAAATCGGGCAACAACCAAACCTACTTACAATATATCAAAGTTTTAAGGGCATATGATTATTCCACTTTGTAGTACATAAATCAAACACTAATGAGGTTATTGGATCCCGGACTAAATAGGCATGTCATCTTGCATGAAAAATAGTTAAAATCACACCATAACTTTTAAATTCCCCAGATACTAAATATGTAGACCTCAGTGGCTATATCTCATTTTTTTACCGAATAGATTGGTAAATCTCTAAAATAATATTGTGATAATGAAATAATTTTCGAACTATCGATTGACTTTATACCATATGTACTGGTCACTATGTGGTGGCATTTTAAAAAATATCGGAGAGCGTTTCTCCCAAATAATAGTGGAGAATAAATGCGGCCTATACTGCCCCTATACCTCATATACTTCAAATACGAATTTCATACTTACGGTTGGCTTTAAACCATAAATATCGTTCAATCTGTGAGGTATTTAAAAACTAAGAGTAATTGTATGTCGTGAAACAAAATTCACAAAATTTATCAATTCTAGTTAAAACTACTCCTGGCCCATAAACCTAATTAAAAAATTTAGTGTAGACTGTTTTCAAAGGCAACGCTTCAATACGTGAAGAAATTTGCTAAATCGGACTACTATACCTTATAGCTGTTATACAAACTGAACAATCAAAATAAATTTCTTGTATGGAAACTTCGTTATTTGTATTCTAGCTTTGATGCAACCGAAGTTAACATTTTTTCTTATTTTAATTACCTTAAGTGTAAGTACAACTAAAATGTGGTTGAGTGGCTGCTAGTGGCCAGTTTTATGCATAATAAACCCAATTATGGGCTAAGTAAATGGCACTATCACTTACTAAGCCATAAAAAAGAATGTATATATATATTTCATTTTTTTAGTGATTGTGAAGAGCTGAAAGCGTACGATTGGTAACAGAACTATTCAATAATTTGCTCTTCTGCCACATGAAAAATGGCAATATTTTTTAATTAAAAAAAATATTTTCTTTACTGGCAACTATGTACTTGTTCCCTTGGACAAGCAAAATCAAAGTAACCTATGCAGCTGGTGCAGCGGATATGTCTATAAGCACTTTTCCCTTAATGGAATACTAATTACAAGTAGTATAATAAGTGCATACATACTATATGTACCTATGGTATATATGTATACCAATATGCGACATTTTCATGATCAGGATTGTTGTTTGAGCCATGTCTAAGCACTAAAAAGTTATATGTCTACTTAATGCGCACCGAAATTTAGAAGTGGGGACCAAGAGCACAGAGAAATAGATTTCAAATTGGTTTGATGTACTCAAATATTTTACTTTACTCAACCTAATTATTTGAATTTTGTGCTAGAGGTCCTCTCTCTATTGTTTTTATTTTTGATTGAATGGAAAAAAGTAGCAATGGACTCATTATGTGAGTGAATTTCAGGTGGTGGATAATTGCTTTTCCTCGTTACATCATTCAACCTTCTTTAGTCTACACAGAAGCTTATATTGCCTTCTTCTTCACAAGTACCAGCTAAGTAAGAACTCCATGAACTCGTTGGACTAACATAATGACCCGCTGATCGCTCATTTCACATATGGTATGGTTCACAACTTCACGTTTTGCTACGAGGGGCTTGGTGGATTGCTATTTGGTAACCTGTATTAATAAACTGTTTCGCAACTTTGGTTGTGCATGGTTTGGAATTTAAAGGGTCTTTATCAAATCTATGGTGGAGTGTCTGAAAAGGAATTGTATAGCATTATTTTTATGGTCTGCCTTTAGTTCCCTAAAATTTCCGTGTTTCGCAATTTATCACGGATTCAATCTCTCTTAATGCGGTTGAATCATTTAAATTAAATAAGATATTTTTATATTCTTGCAACATGTTGATTCAGAGTATAATAATTTTTTTCACCCAATGGTTGTTTGTATCACCTAAAACTAATCGAGATAGATATATGTAGGGTTATATACGAGTATATACAAATGTCAGGAAGAGGCGAGTTAAAATCCGGATGTCTATCTGTCTGTCCGTCCCACCGGGCAAGCTGTAACTTTAGTAAAAATTGAGATAGCTTGATGAAACTTGGTATACATGTTTCTCGGCACCGTAATCGGATCATTGCCACGCTCACAAAACGCCATTAATCGAAAACCAATTAATAGTCTTAACTATGGTAACCTCCAAAATGTGATACAAAGCTGTTATTTTGTATAACGAATAGCTTTAGAGGGAGGCATCATCAATTTTAAAAGTTTTGAAAAACTGCGTGTGGCCTCGCCCTCTAATAGGTTAAATGTACATTTCTCCTAAACCGCTAAAGCTAAAATAACCAAATTCATACAGGGCAGATATTTTTAGCACCCCTACCAGTATGAAAATAAGTGAAATCGAATGATTTCCCCACACCCCATAATGGTTTTGTTAAAAACTACTTAAAGTGCGATAAATCTATACGTAAATGCGTCAGATATATAAAATCTTACACCCGAGGTGGTACAGGACTGCTTTATTGGCGCCGCTGTTAAAAATGGATGATGGACATGTTACCGCCCACATTTAGGTGAAAACCCACATCTCGGGACTTACTTGACCGATATTAACCAAATTCGGTAAGTAATATGACTGTAATATTTTAATGTTACAGTGCGAGAATTGGCGGAATCGGACCACAACCTTCCTATGTAACACAATTTTAAATTCCATCTGATTCTTTTTCTTTCCACTAAAGAAATCATGTACCAATTAATATAACGAGATTTATTTGTTCACATCGCACCAAAACTATTCAAGCTCATAGGTGCCGAATATGTAAATCCCTATTGCGAACGTTTTATCGAAAATATCGCTCAATCTGAAAAATATATTTTGGAAATGAGAAGAATGGAGAGAATGCTTTTATAATAATCATATGTCTGTGTATGAAAATAGGATTGAATCGGACCCTTAGTTCCCATATACCTAATATAATATAAACATTTTTGACTTCCGGCGGACTTTAGACCCCATATATCGGTCAAATATGTAAGTTAGCTTAATTAAATTGAGTCAGCGTGTTTTTATCCTATATCCTATATGTGCCCAAAATGAATAAAACCGGGTAAAAATATACTTATATCACGATTTTCTAATACGGATTGACTTTACTCCATACACATATATTGTTGATGGTATGTGAGGTGCCTTAATCAAACTGAGAGAGCATATGTAATAATGCCAAAAAAAGATAAAATTCAATAATACACCTATCTCCCATATTCTTATTGGCCTTATATCGCATACCATATACATCGGTCCATTTGTAAGATATCTTAGCAAAATTAACCGAACGTATACTATATTATAGTACACATAATAGTTTCCGTTACCTTGGTCTTCTGGTTGACGTTTTACACATCGAATAGTAAATTTATCATCATTTTTTATTTATATTTTATTTTTTATTTATATTTTGAAAAGTAGGGAAAACGGTTCTATTTTATCCAAAGATATGAATAGTTTGTTATACTTTGTAACTTTCATAAATGAAAATATGCCCAAATTTAACATTGAAAATCAATTTCAAAGTTCAAACATAGGAAAAGTTTTTAATATTCAGTATTGTGTATGTAGAAAGCTGTACAAATTAACAAGATATTTGCATTTATTGTTACAGTCAAGAATTACGGACTCTACTAGCCTCTCGCAGTCGCGATTGTACAATAATTCGGATTTTATTTTATTTTTTGTCCAACCACGTTGCTACAGTTACTTTTTAAATGTTGAAGCTTCAGTTCATTAAACTAAGCCTATTTAAAATTATTTTATTAAACTTTATTTGGCAGTCTCATTTCTGACACTAATTTACAAAGAATTTTCTAGAAGAAACTGTTACGTTGAAACTCTACTTTGATTTAGGCCACTAATCCAGTTAAATAAAAGTCTCAATTTTTATATGGTACGTATGTGGTATGGTTTACTTGTCTTTATTGCAAAGTCAAATATTTCAAATCATTCGCGTTTACAACATCTTATTCCTAACACATTTAAACTAGAGAATGTTAAAGAATTTGTATTAGTGAATATTTTTCAACATTCTCTGCATTAAGCATATTGTGAGTTAATTTTAAATTGACATGTTAGCATGGATAGTTGAAGTTGCATAGTTTTAGGTTCATTTTTTTTTAGTTTTTTTGCAGTGCCTATCAAACTGTTGATTGTTTTGTCACAGCCATTCTGTCAGTCAGTGCCACTAAAAATAAACGTTACAAACATACAAACAAGCATACGTACAAACACATACATGTGAAGCTAATAGAAACGTTGTAAAAATTAAGCAGCAAAAATTGTATCGGAACAAGATCATTTACAAACCCTTAAGGTATGCCATCTCAATTCTAAATGCTGTCGAAATCGGACTATATACTCTAAGACCAGGATGATGACTTTTCACTAAAAATATCAAGCAATCTGTGAGATATACCAATTAACATATTCATACTCTTGCAACATGTTGCTACAGAGTATAATAGTTTTGTTCATCTAACGGTTGTTTGTTTCACCTAAAACTAATCGAGATAGATATGGAATTATATATATAATATATAAATGATTATGATGACGAGATGAGTTGAATTCGGAGTGTCTATCTGTCCGTTTGCCCGTCTGTGCAAGCGATAACTTCAGTAAAAAATGACGATATCTTAATGAAATTAGGTATTGGCAAAAAGTAAGGACGAGTTCGTAGATGGACGTAATTCACTGCCACGCCCACAAAACGCCACTAATAGAAAACATATAAAATGCCATAACTGAGCATTTAATTAAGATATAAAAGTGTATTTCATAAAATTTTACAACCTAGATGGTAAGAGAAGGGTTAATGGAGCCGGTGTCAAATTTTGACGGTGGGCGTGGCACCACCCACATTTACGTGAAAACCCATATCTCTAAACGTACTCGACACCTATCAACAAAACTTGGTTCATAATATTAGGTAAAGTAAAATGTTCGTTCGGTTTTTTATTGATTTTTCAAAAGATGATAACTTTGTGTGCATTTGTCCGATTTAAGCCAAATATGTGCCGTTTTTTTCATAAACTTGTTGCCAACGAGATGCCAACTTCATTATACCCCTCTCGTAGTAGGCTGCGTCCCTATTGCCAAAAAACTCGGAGAGCTAATTTTCACAGGCCTCTTTTGAGGCCAACTTCTCACCATTAAGCGCGTTCGCCATGGACAGGAAAATATGGTAGTCACTTGGTGCCAGGTCCGGACTATAAGGTGGGTGCATTAGAACCTCCCATCCGAGCTCTCGGAGCTACCCAGAGAATTTAATAAGAAGGAACTTTAACATTTAAGAACGCCACTTATTGGTAAACATGAGTTATCCACCGTTGCTGGATCAACAAAAATATGTGAAAATGCTAACCAGGCAATTGTACAATAAATACCCCGATAAGGCTGCGTGAGACTTTAGCCCTTTTACCACCAACAAAAAAGCCAAAAAATATAAATAATCCATCGCAGCCCACTTACAGCGAGGCGGCCAAAATAGTTCAAGGCGATACTACGGTTAAACCCGGCATATACGAAACATGGGTGGAGGTCGTTAAGAAGGGCAGGCCGATCGAAAAGAAAATCAGATCGAGGCCAGACGCCGGCATACTTACAAAAAAGGATGGTGCATCGTACGCTGACATCCTCCGGAAAATAAAAGTTGACAGTGGACTAAAGTAACTGGGCACAAGCGTTACCTAACTTTGGAGCTAAAAAGTCAAGCGGAACAGAGAGCCGAATTGTTCCAAAGCGATTTAGAGGGAGTGGTCGGTGAAATGGCAGTGATGCAGCTTAAGGGCCTCAACGTCATGATTATGTGCAAATATTTGGATGAAAAAACTACTCTGGAAGAGATTTTCGAGGCCCATCAAAAGACCTAAAGCGGTATCCAAATAGGTCTTATATGCCTGCGCGCTCAGGATGCCAAGGCTGCGCTGAAGAAAGGCAAAGTTAAAATCGGGTGATCTATATACCGCCTCCGCTTTAAGTGTTGCCACCTGGGGCACATGTCGCGCAAATACTGCAACCCCATAGACAGTTCGTACCTATGCACATGTTGTGGCGCCGATGGACATGTGACAAAATCCTACACCAACGGTCCAAGCTGCATGCTCTGCAAAGAAGTACATGAGAAAAATGAGGATACTACAGCTAAATTTAAACCACTACGCTGCAGCTCAAGATCTGCTTAAAAATACAATATTTGAGAAAAACATTGATGTCACCTTACTAAGCGAGCAATACTCCCAGCGTTAGGAACGCACCTAGACTACAGACATACCTTGCAAGGCTACAATATGGTCATGTAAAGGCCAACCTTTTATATCTTGCTTCAAAGTCCATAATTGATCCACATGGGCAAATATACGTGGCATATACTTTGTTAGTTGCTATACTCCTCCCATCGCCTCAGTAAGATATATTGAAAACTACCTCCTGGAGCTTGCTCTAGAAACCATAAGAAAATCGCCAGTCATAATCACGGGCGACCTCAATGCGTGGTCAACTGCTTAGGGTAGCAGACGCACAAACCATCGTGGACGACTGTTACTAGAATTTCAAGGTCAAACGAATCTTACGATAATGAATAATGGAACGCAAAATACTTTCCAAAAAGAATAGTATAGTATAATAATAATAGAAAAGCTATAGTTAGGCACATTTAGTGGACGGTATCAGATATATTTACAATTAGTGACCACATGGCTATTATTGCTGATGTTTCGTTTTCCGGAGAGACGGAACCTCGCAACAAGGGCACTTGCCAAAAACAAAACTGGAAACAAAAGGAGTTTAATGCCGACCTTTTCAAAATAGTTTGGGGCTCAGCAAATACACCAGGCGAGGACGCTACTCACTCGGTATCCGCAGTGCGGAAAAAACTGGTCACAGCATGCGATATAACTAAGCGTAGAGTAGTACACCACAATAAACGAAAGTCAGCCTATTGGCTCAATGAAGAAATAGGTACGCTCAGAAAGCACTGTAATGCAGCTAGACGCCGTCTACAGCGTAATCAATGTGGGGAAAATGTAAACAGCCCCAGACAATTTTTTAAAACGGCGTACAAAATATGCATGTCAAAATTCAAAAATAAAACACATCAACCCAAAAGCACAACTTTTATGAAGAATATCGTAGAATCATTATTCGTAAAACACCATCTGATATTCTATGCTAAATCACGAACCGAAGCTGTAGACCCACCATTATTAGTTAGTGAAGAAGAAATATTTGCCATACCGGGAAAAATTCAAAGCAGCAAGGCGCCTGATATAGAGTAAATACCAAAAAGAGCTTTAAATGAAGCCGTGGATTTAAAACCAAATATGTTCGCAAAAATGTACAACGCGTGCTTAAAAGAGGGTATATTCCCCGATTCAAGGAAAGTTTAGCAATTGGTTCTACTTCCCAACCCAAATCAGCCTCCGGAGGAAGCCTCATCATATTGACCTCTGTGTATACTTGACACGATTGAAAGTGCACGTTAGCATAGTAAGAAACCGGTTGGAGATAGCAATCCAGGAAGCCGGCGGATTATCAGAAAGACAATACGTACCGCAAGGTTCTGTTTTAGGCCCCCTTCTATGGAACCTAATGTATGATGGGGTGTTAAGGAGACACCAACCAAAAGACGTGAAACTTAGCGCATACGCGGACGATTTTATAGTAGTAGCAGCAGCCACGATGCAACGAGTGCATAAACGGTCTGCGCCAATTGTTCTCTTCCATGAGCTTAAAACTGGCTGAGCACAAGATTGCTCATAAGCAGAAGTAATTTTCATCCTACTCGTAATTCCCAATTTTTTGTACATATTTGGGTTTTGATTTACTAACTCTATTATTATTTAGAATATTATTGACAAAACTTTCAGTTTCCATCCTATTAAGTTTTTGATGTATCCCGTTTTTCTCTTAGATTTCCTTTCGTGTATCATTTTAGAGAATTTACATATTTCTTCTTGTGAAATTATATAATATTATTTAAAAGATCTATTGGCCAAAATTTAGAAGTACAGTGTATAGTTTTATTGTATGCTACTATTACTTTATACACATTATCTCTATTACTTGGATCTATTGTACTTTAAAAAGTCGAATATGCTCATTTAGTGTACCATGTAACCTTTCTACATCCGCATTGCGAGTAGTGAAGCCAAATTAATGGACGGTGATCTATTTTGATTTGAAATCCACGGCCAAAAAGATATAGACGGAAATATTTCGTTGCCCACATTATGGCTAATAACTCTTTTTTTATGGTACCAAAATTTTTTTCGTGACCCTTTAGTGTGCTGCTGGCAAAAGAAACAGCTTTATTTGCTTGCATTAGAGCTGCTCCTAAAGCAAAATTGATCGCATCGGAACAAGCGTAAAAGCTTTATTGAAATCTGAATGAATAAGAACAGGATCATTCTTAAGCAATACTTTTAATTTTTCAATCTTTATCAAAAATATTAACTTTTGTTCCTCGTTTTAGGTAAGCTGTTAAGCCTAAGAATGATTTTATTTCTATAGCTTTAAGCTTCTCAGGATTTGGCTTAGTGCCATCAGAGGTTACAATATGGAATAAAAACTCGGTTCCCTTTGAGAATAGTTTGCATTTATTTAAAATTTTAAAAATTAGAATGTCATCTAAGTAAACTAGGCAGATGTATACCAATGTATACTTTCAATACATGGTTAATCAGACGTTGAAAAGTAGCCGGCGCATTTGTAAGGCCAAATGACATGAGAAAAAGTTAGTAATACCCAGAGGCTCTCCAAAAAGCAGTTTTTAAAATATCATCGAGTTGCACTTCTATTTGGTAGATTCCCTTGGCCAAATCACGAGAGAGAAATATAAGCATTTTCTTAGTTTACCAAATTTATCATAAATATTCGGCATAGGAAATCTGTCTTTAGTCATAGTCGATAGTCAATTACTATTCACCAGTTTTGTTTATTAGAGAAATCCATATTTTTTGGAAATTTATAATATAAAATATTTTTCCTGTTCTACGGACATTCCGACATTCCGATATGTGTAATTTTGTTCTTTTTTAACATGTTTTCAATCTGGCTATTAACTTCTGCTTTATGTACCTCAGGGTATCTTTATAAATTTGAGTATAAATGACATGCCAGCATTTTTCGTAGCGATTCTATGTTTTATTTAATTGTTAAATGAGAAAATATCGTTTTTGTTGTAAAATACATGCAATCTTTATAAGAAAATTCATTATACATTACTTTCTCCTTAGATAAAAATAATGTCATGATAACAATATTTGTAATAAACATTTTTTAAGATGTTATTATCTCAAAGCCCGTCAAAGTTCTCATAAACGCGTATTCTAAAAATTCACAGCAGTAGTCTATAATATGAAATACAGAAAATTTGCAAAATTTTGCTGTTAATATTTTTCTACCTAATGCTTTTTTTGCAAATATCAGAAATAATTATACTGAATTCAGCCCCAGTATCTATTATAAACTTTAATTTTTTATAGGATTAACAATTACTATGTATGGCAATTTTGTTTGTCTGCTATTGGAAAATTAACATTCGAATTTCCTATTTCCATTGGTTGTTCATTCTGTTGGTTAAAGTTTTAAAACATATTTAAATTTGGATTCTTTACAATGGGTTGTATAAATTGATAAGAATTATTATTATTATTATTCAAATTTTGATAATTTCAATTCGTAGTTCTTGCATAATTTGTCTGCTTTGTTTGACCCATTAAGTTCGAACTTTTATTAGTAACATATATTATTGATTTTGATAGGGCGAATACTATTGTTGTTAAAACTTAACGGTTTCTGTTAAAAGGAGTTATTTTGTTTACCACAGTTATTGCTAAAATTAGTTCTGATATTTGTGAATAGTATCTTTTTGGTGGACCAAACTGTGTGTAATTTTAACGCTTAGCATCTAATTTTTTAAATGCATCTTCAACTGATTTAGGGTCTCTAACAATTATCATAGTGCGTGTTGTTTCAGGTAGGTGGTCTCTGAAAGCTTTAAGTGAAATTATGTTGACTTCTCCAGTCGTGCAAGTAGTGTCCCCATGGGTTAAATTTCTATTATGCCAATTTGTTTATTTTTAAATAGTAATTTTCAATTGTTTCCTGTAATGTAATTCGTCGTTCGTATTAATTCGTCCATCAAGTTGTTATTACTATTAGGTCAAGTAAAAAGTTCGTTCGGTTTTGATCTAAGAGATGGCGTTATTGTCCATAGTACTAGTGTTACGTATCGCATCATATCATACTATACGGCGCTGAAAACGTGCTTATTTGCGCTAAAAGTTTGTCTTTGACATTTTTTCGATTGATTTACTCAGTTCGTTGTGAGCGCTCGTCAAAGATGGACACCAACAAAGAGAAAATTCGATATATCTTACAATTTTTCTTCGATCAAAGCGAAAAAGCAGCCACAGCGGCTGAAAACATTAGTTTAGTTTATGGGCCCGGTACTGTAAACGAACGTGTAGCACAAAAGTGATTTGCTAGGTTCCGTTCCGGTAATTTCGATGTCAAAGATGCGCCACGCGTCGGGAGGCCTGTCGTCGAAAATTGCGATAAAATCATGGAAATAGTGGAAACAGACCATCACGTGAGCACTTATTTAATTGCTGAGGGACTAAAGATAAGCAGAAAACCGTTTGGAACCGTTTGCATAACCTTGGATTCAAAAAGGAGCTCGATGTTTGGGTGTCACACGAACTAACGCAAAAAACATGATGGACCGAATTTCCATCTGCAAATCGGTGCAGAATCGCAACAAAATCAACCCGTTTCTGAGGGCGGATTGTGACTGGCGATGAAAGTGGGTCACTTATGACAACATCGGGCGCAAACGGTCGTGGTCGAAGCTCGGGGAAGCGGCCCAGATGGTGGACAAGACCTGATCGACGGCCAGGAAGGTTTTGCTGTGTGTTTGGTGGGATGGACAAGGAATCATCTACTGCGAGCTGCTCCCCTATGGCCAAACGCTCAATTCGGCCCTCTACTGCCAACGACTGGACCGCTTGAAGGCAGCACTCATTCAGAAGAGGTCATCTTTGATCAACAGAGGCCGAATTGTGTTCCATCAGGACAACGCCAGGCCACACACGTCTTTGGTGGCTCGCCAGAAGCGCCTGGAGCTCGGATGGAAGGTTCTTATGCACCCACCTTATAGTCCGGACCTGGCACCAAGGGATTATCATCTTTTCCTGTCCATGGCGAACGCGATTAATGGTGAGAAGTTGACCTCAAGAGAGGCCTGTGAAAATTGGCTCCCCGAGTCTTTTGGCAATAGGGACGCAGTCTTCTACGAGAGGGGTATAATGAAGTTGGCAACAAGTTTACGAACAAAACGGCGCATATTTGACTTAAATCGGACAAATGTACACAAAGTTATCATCTTTTGAAAAATCAATATAAAACAAAAACGAACTTTTTACTTTACCTAATATATTTTTCCCCGGAGTTTTTCATTAGAATTTTTTCAAAAGAGGCCACGTATTTACATTAGAAACCAAGAGATGGAATAACATTTTAAACCTGACCTAAATAATCCGGAAAATGATTAGGATCATTTCTATCAAAACATTCAATGTTTTTAATACATATATTCTTATTTTATTGTTGTTGCGCTCCACAAAATGTAGTTATTGTTATTAACTCCATATGACTGCTTACAGGTGCAATGGCATTTGTGTTGTTGTTATTTTAATATGTGTAAATGCTGAATTGTACTTCGTTGTTGTTGGCTTAATTTTTACGCATACATGCGAGTTTACTTTCTTTTCTGAGAGGATAGAGATATTCGAGCATACGATGTTTTATGATTTCTCAATTATACTGTTCGGCAGTTAATGCTCATTCATATATTGTTGTAATTGTTATGTCGTTATGGAAAATTTTGTTTTTGGGCCTTTTAATTGGTTTCCACTAACCATCACTTACCAACGTAGAGACTGTAGGAACCGTTTCAAAGAAACTTATAACATACTTACTTGTGTATGTACATTTGTACATATGTATATATAGTGATATGGATACTTACATTACTATTTGTAACTATCTGTAAAAAATGTTAAATAGTTTTGGTCCGATTTGGACAATTTTAAATCATAAGGTGGCACACCTAAAAGGCACTATTTGTAAATAATTTTATCCGGATATTTTGATTAGTTCTTGATTTGTACATTGAAATATTTAAGAATCAAATGTAATTTAAAATTGTGTTATATGGGAGTCGTTGAGTATTCGCCCATTTTCACACTGGGAATATCACAATGATCATATGTACCAAGTTTAATTGAAATTGCTTTAGTAGATCCGGAGATATGTGATTTCACCTAAATGTGGGCAGTGCCACGCCCATTGTCCAATTTTGACCCCGGCACTTTTAGTAGTAGTTTTTAACAAAATCGTTATATGGGGAGTGGGCGCGGTTTATGGGAGAAATGATTTGTCATGTGCAAATTTGGGTCATATAGCTCGAACGTTTTAGGAAACATATACAAGTACATTAAACCAATTAGTAGGTGGGGCGACGACCATTTTTTTTTTTAATTTTCAAATCACAGGTGCCTATGACGATTCCAATCCCCTACTCTAAATTACAGTCTTGCATCTCAATTTGGAGCTTAGTTATAGTACTTTATAAGGTTTCTATTAAATGTAGAGGTCTGACTACGCCCATCGACGAACACGTCCTCCCAGTTTGACCAATGAACGTGTGTACCAAGGATATTTCATTAGGATATCTCAATGTTTACTCAAGTTATCGCTTTCACAGACGAACAGACGGAAAGACAGACAGTCACTCGGATTTAATCTCTTCTCGCCATTCTGATAGATTATATTTACATACACAACTCTTTATCTATCTCGATTAGTTTTAGGTCATACAAACAACCGTTTGAAAAATTGGGCGTGCCCTAGCCTGCTAATACGTTTAGGGTACATATTTGTCAAACCAACAAAGCTATATTAGCCTCGTCTTTTTTTATTAACTGTGTTTCTTTGTGTATAGAATGAATAAAGTCGGGTCAAAATTTGCCTATAACTAAGGGCAGGATTTTCAACCGAAGGAGGGGAGATTGTGGTGGCTACCGAAATGTTAAGGGTTGAGTCGATTCGAAGATCAACTCACTACCGAGTTCACTCTTAACGGCGTGGCGTGGTTACGTTTTGTGTTGTTGACGTGCCGTGGTTTCACCGTTGCTATATCTTCATCTGCATGTCTTGTTTGTTCTTCTTCTTGTATACTTGCTATGTTGTATCTGTTTAATACGGTGCATCTTCATGCGATGGATATTTAGTTCTCAAACACCTTTTGTGTTAATAATATGTTGCAATGCCACAAATAGATAAAGATCGGCCAATACTACCCCTATCTCTCATATATAATATATAATAATTTCAAATCTTGACTTTTGTCGTATTTACCGATCACTATGTAGGGTTAATTGAACATATAATATTGGATATACTATAGTTTGATGTCGAAAATAAGTGAAATTGGTTTGCGAATTAATCCAATTACCTACATACAATACATATAATCTAACAAGCCTGCTTTCAAATATGTCGTAAAAATATGAATATGAATGGAATTGGTCTAGACCTTGGTCTTATCTTCATATCCCTAATATAATGAGTTACGATCCTCTGGTTGACGTTTACCACACCAACTCAATGTATTAAATTTAGCTTCTTTGGTTCAGTTTATTTCACATTTAACTCATTTGAAGATGATTTTAATAATATTTGGCTTACGCAAAGCAAACGATAGTAAGAAAACTAAGTGAGTCCATAACCTATTATATAAGTTAAGAATATGATAGTAATCCATTACGTGAAAGTATTTCCCTGACTTTGATCTTGCGAAACTATAACATATTCGGCTACAACCGTACCTAGGCCTTTCTTACTTGTTTATTAATTTACTTGTATTTGCTACACAAATTTACCTTTTCAAACTCATTTGTGAACTTTTTTTGCTTATATAGCGTGGCACAAACTTCCGATAAAATATTTCAATTGACTTGTCCAAGTTTTCTAATTAAGTTAGCGGTGTGTGTTTATACGTATGTATGGTATGTATAGGTACGAGTACTTGTGATTGGAAAGTGAAATAAAGAGAATTTTACTCAATTACATAATATTCGCACACATTAAAATTAAAAAAACAGTTTTGGTCTTTTTATTTGGAAAATTATCAATATTTTTCCTATACATTGCCACAGCGGCTGTTGAAATTTAATGATATCTATTAATTGGAGTATCAAATGGGCGACTTAAAATCAGATTTTCGTATATACTTTCACAAGACGAAATCCAACCACAACAGAGGTTTATTGAATTTGCACGCCTCTTCCATACTTCCTGTTGTACCCAACTTGTAAAGTTCCCGTTTCTTCAGCAAGAAGTAAAGCGATTTTTTTAAATGTAAAAGTGTGTTCATAATTTAATGGTCCTGAGGCAGAAGTTTCACTCTGATAAAACATTGGCTCCAACCCCACCCCCAAACACAAACACTAGCTTAATTACAAAAGTTTTACCGACGGAACACTAAGGTAACATCGGACTAGACATATATTCGGACGAAGTATTGCATTTAAGGTCTGATCCATAATTGAGTACATGTGAGTTGACTACTTTTTGTTTAACTTCTTCGCATTTTTGTTGTTTCGTATCATTTATGATATGCCCTTCTGTTAGTAATTGAACCCATCTGAAATCTGCATTTATTTTACTACTTTTAATTTTATGCATAAATAAGAGCCGTTGAAATACAAACAATTACTAGTTTCTTCACTCTAATGTATACATACATATATATAATATTTATTTATTATTCTGATTGTCGGGGTACTCGACGCTGAGTTTGCCGGTGTGCCAAATGAAATAAAATGTTATTTAAATTCAACGGAATTTTACTTTAATATATTTATTTGTATAAATGTAATGTACAATTTGTGTGGATTAGTTTTTACAACTGTGTAGTTTTAATTACAGTTTAGTTTAATTCAATTTATATGTTTTTTGTAAGTATAATCATAAATATATATGTATATAAATTTAAATGAAACCTGAAGTGGTTTTTTGTTCCCGCGTAGGTAGGTCCGCTGATACAGATGTTCCTTCTTCCTGATTCGTTCTTATTAGACAAAACTGGTGCTGTTGAATGCCTTTTGCATTGTCCTCTAATTCGTAGTTTTGAAAGCAATGCAGGGATGTGTCCATTTGGTATGTACATTGCGGCCGCCTTGCAGGGTCTGCGAATAAAAAGTTGTTAGCTCTATTTCGCCTTGGGTTAACGAGTATTGCTTTAAATGGGGTTAGTGTATACTTAGGGTTTAAATCTCATAAGCACCGATCTCTTAACAATTTCGCCACTTATATCGGGTCGGGTCGGTAATTCCTGCGCCATAAGGCAATTGATTTCGACGTTCCAGTCGGGATCAGTTAGTGACCCTATGACGATCTCTGAACCAGCTCTGAGGCAATTATTATCACTTTTCGGGTCGGATTATTTATGACACGTAGTTCATTCCCTTTGCAATCGTGTTTTATTTTAATCATGGCTATCGGTATAACGGTCAGATTGGCCATTAGCGTTGGAATCTCTTGGTTTTTATGCAGTCTTTCGTCGCCCTTTGTTGTTTTGGTTGTCTCTTTGCAGAACAACCTGGGGTGTCCGTGTAGGGTTGCATGGTGCTCCCCGTTAAACCTGCTGCATCGTTTTGGCCTTGTGCATCTATGTGTTGAGTGCGATCTGGCAAAGCAGTTGACGCAGTACTTATACTTAGTTACTACGTCAAACTTTTCGTGAATGTTCAATTTTGAAAATTTTGAACATGTCGCCTACCAGTGATCTTTTTTACTCAATCCACAGGCGACGTGTTTATGTGTGCGTTTTGCTGAATGGGTAATAGTACGCCGGGCCGTACGGTGGGTACTTTCTCTTTCTTCTCGCATGGCGAAGAGGGTTGCTTTAAAGCGATGGAAGCGTCTAGCCAGGGTTCCATCGTCGGAGAGTGGGGTGATGCTTTGGGTCACACTGTGTGATCGCACTGTGAAGACTGCAGATTGATTTGATGCAATTTTGAGGAGCCATGTCACCATAAAGAAATGAGATAAGTTATTTGGTAAGGTGACTAATTTGATTATTGGGCGGGTAATTGTTCCTTGAATTACGTATGTCAACTACTCTGGTCTTATTGTCTGCACCGAGATAGGTTTTTCGATGCGACTAAGCCTCCAGTTATTTGGGGGTAGGGTTTCTTGGCGTATATCTACCATATCATTGACCTCTATATTGCGTTGAGGGTATTTCCACCCATACCGTTTGTGGAGTGTCCTTAGATATTCTTTTTTTCATCGTTTGAAAAATTGTTGATGGAGTATCTTTAGCTTTTGCAATCTATGTGCAAGGAGTTTTCGATTCGGGTTAGAAGGGTAGCTAATACTAAGAAAGTGGGTTTTTGGGTCTGGGACACTTTTTTTAAGTGGCTCTTCAAACCTTTCACTCCCGCTCCCCAGAGTCCACCCATGTGTGAAGTTCTTGGAAGATTAAAGTACCAGTTGATTGATTGGTGTGCTTCACTTGTTGTTACTTGAGTTTTTAGTGATTTAGGAATTCTCAGCGATCTTGAATTAAGAATTTAGACGCTCCCACGAAATTAGTACCATTGTCCGAATAAAGATCGGCGGGACATCCGCGCCTGGAAAAGAAGCGAGCGAATGCGGCCATGAATGCTTGGGTGGAGATATCGTTTGCTTCCTCAAGGTGTATTGCTTTAGTTGCAAAACAAACAAAGACGCATAAATAACCCTTTCTGATCAAGCACGCTCTCATAGGGACCAGCGAAATGGGTGTTAGAGCGGGTTCAGGTGGTACATTCCGCTGGGACAGCTGCCATAATTTGAGTAGTTTCTCTCTTCTTGTGTAAAACGCAAGTGCGGGTAGTTTTGAACTCGTCTAGAGTTATTTCCTATGTTGTGTATGGCTATTGTTCTCTATTGGGTGACACATTCGAGCAGAATCTAAAAAAATAAAAAAATCGAATGGCTTTGTGTAGTGATGAAAATCTATCCATTTTATCCTCTTGTGTCGTGTTGACAAAAGTCTTGGTTGGCCGCAGTTCCAGTGTTGTATCGATTGATTTTCGGGTAATTGGCCAATGTTTCGGTTCGAGTTTTAGCCATTGGGGTGCGTGCCACCAGAGGTCAATGTTAACCATTTGCAGAGGTGTGCATCCGCGACTACTCAGATCTGCCGGATTGTCTTGGCTTTCGATGTGACGCCAATTTTCGGTTCCAATCTTATCTGTAATTGTGGCAACTCGCTGGGACAAAAAGGTTCTCCATGAGCATGGGTGCTTGCTTATCCAAGAAATAACAATTGTGGAATCCGTCCAAAGTTGAGTGCGGTACTGAGCATTGGTTAATTGGGGTAGGGTCGCGTACATTATCCGCAAAGTCCTAGCCGTGGTAAGAATATACTTTTTATTAATACTACTGCTTCCAAAGATTTGTATCTATGGGTGAGAGGCGCGTTGAAAATTTTCCATGATGGTATTTCGGAGTCGTCTTCTAGGGTGTCAAAACACGCAAATTTAAGCGCGATTTTCTCAAAATGGTGTTTTCAAAGTCGGTGAGCAATATTACTCGAAAACGGCTAAACCAATTAGTCAAATTTTAATACGAGCTTCCTAAGTATATTTTTTAGTAAATAATCAAAGATTTTTTCTCTCCGATAAATATTTTTGTTTTTATAAACAACTTAAGGCCGAAATTGAAATGTATTTTGCTTATTACTTCAATTAATTACTAGATTTAACATTGCTTTAACAAAATCTGTTTGGTTTTTAATTTTCGATGATCCAGCTTAGAGATATAGTGGTCACCGCAAAACGTCTTTTTTAAGAGGAGCTCCCGGAGATCAATTGTAGCTCTTTTCCAAATAAATATTTTTACTAGTACTGAGTCTTAATATATAGTTAAAACCATAATATGTGTATAAATTTTTGGATCAATAATTTTAAAAGTTTTCCAGAAAAACTTCTGGCAAATTTACTTTTTTCGACCTTCTAACTGTATATATCCTCTTGAACTCGTTTGTTTTCGTATTGCGATACCAGATCCCTCCATGCCATCAAGAAACTATCATTTGTTAATGGCACGTTTTTAACATTGCTTTTGCTTCTCCTCGGGTTTTTTCAAATAGGTGAAACAGTCACTCCACATTACTAATTTTGTGATCGTTTACATATATGGCCGTAAACATGTCATGATTACGAAATCGCCATAAAATATGTCCTTGTCACAAGGGGGTAGATGAATTGAAGATCCTGTGTACCGCAGTGTATTTTCATCTGAAGCTCGTTCTTTGATTGATGGGGTTAGAGTTAGCTTGGTTAATGGACCCCAAATATTTTAAATATAATTGGTTACCCTTTTTAAGTTTTTATTAACTTTTGCGAACTCAATAGTCTCACCGGTACTTTCGATAAAAAATTTAATTATTAATTTATTATCTCTTTGTTTTTTTAATAAATCGAGTCGTAACGGTTTATACAATGATATAAAGTATCTCGTTTGATTTGAACAATACTATTGAAATTAGGTATTTCAATCGGTTTATCAATGGTAATAAATTTCGACTTATCTTGGCTGGCGATTTCAACACCAACTTCGCTGATAAAATATCAGAGCGGTTGACAACTTTTCTTTCGGAAAATTGAATTTTCTTATTTCAGTAAACCTACAGTTTCAATTATAAAAATTCCTGAATAAAAAATAAATAAATAATTATAATTGCATAAGTTGATAAAAATGCTATGCAATAGCTTTACCGCGGAAGTCCCCGTGCGCCGCACGCACTTTTCTTTGCACAATATTTAAAGTTCCGATGAACGAAAAATTTCAAAATGGACAGGGTTTTTTTTGTTTGCTTGGCAGCAGTGCACTAGCAATGAAGTTTTAACTGAGCAAGTAATGCAATTTGTATATATACTTGTATTCGTGTATGTATGAATAGGTGCCAAGAGTAACGCTAATTGGCTCTCAACATATATATAGGTATATATATTGTAAATACGTACTTATTTATAATGAACAATGTGCCAAACGGAATATGTCTATAACAAATTCGCAAACACTTTGCACTTAATACTTGTTAAGCAAAAGATTTATTTGATTATATATTTTTGTTTTCACCTTGCCCTTTTATTCCGTATTGCACTGATAAATTATATTTATGTATATTTATGGTCTATGTACTCACAATTTTTCCACGTATGTATTCCTGACTGCTTTCGTAAATCAAAAGTTGGTTGATTGGGGAGGTGAATGTATAAATCCTGATGATCTAAACGGTGGTTAATCGGGTGGGTTTTATTATCGGGCACTGATCCGGCTCGAAGGACCAAAATGTCAGGTACTCAACGTTGAGTTTGCCGGTGTGCCAAATGAAATAAAATATTATTTAAATTCAACGGAAATGTACCTTAATATATTTGTATAAATGTAATGTACAATTTGTGTGGATTAGTTTGTACAACTATGTAGTTATGTTTGTGTTTGTTAGGGATTATATAATTCAATTTATATATTATTTGAAAGTATAAACATAAATATAAATATAAATTTTAATGTAACCTGAAGTGTTTTTTTGATCTCGCAAAACTGGCGAGTTATATTGGTGCTGTTGAGCCTTTTGCATTGTCCTCTAATTTGTATTTAAACGAGTTTGGAGAGCAGGGATGTGTTCATTTGGTATGAACACTGATTGTTGCTACTGAACAAGACGGTCTTATGTTAGCACGCACCATGTGGAACTAGTAAGATATTTTTAATGTCACAATGGCTTACAAATATTATCGAAGCATTGCATAGTACAATGCAATATTTAAACGGCAACGATTAAGTTTTCGGTGGTGCTTTAGCCAACGAGATTAACGAATGTTTAAGCAATCCTTCTTATGGTGAAGTGTTGAAACACTTCAACTGATCATAAACATGTGCGAACAATTGCAAACTGATTCACTTTCAGAAATAATTCATTTGCTACATATTAGAAATGGTAAAATATAACTTAAAACAAATACATGCATTATATACATACAGGTTTGTTGAACAGTTTCTAAATATTTTCACCAAGAAATAGCACTACTCCAAAATTTTCTGCATAAAATTATTGGAGGATCATTGTAATAAGTGTATTGAAGTTAAGGGAAATTATATTGTATAAAAAAATATATTTCGTTCCAAAAAAAAAATGCAGAAACTTTTCAACCAGACTGTAAGTATAGTAATAAGGCAGATTGTGATTTGCTGCACCAGGGTCCACATATCAGATACACAAAATTACAAGGCTGGTTACGATAGCAAGGCTCAAAATTATATTGATCACGTTGTGGTAAATGAAATAAACAATTTTTGTGTTGCACAATCCTAACTACTAGCAACTAAGATACCTATCCGCTTTTGTGGAGCAAAGAGTGGACTTCTAGCAAACACAGAAAAGCTGCAGTCAGAACAGGTTCGCTGTTTGGCTCCCACACCAGTCTCTGAGAACACTGTTCAGAAAGTCGGCAAACACTAGCAGCATGATAGCTTGAAATGTTAACCGACTGAAATAGTGGCCGAAAAAATGTACCGAATGATGCACGATGCGGATGAATTTTATTGAATAAGTACTTTTTTCGAACGGGCTGTGTGAACGACTAAATCGCACCAACAACGAACTGAGTGCACTTCATCATTGTAACTTTTAACCAGAGAAATCTTCAATTAACTAGACAAAATATATAAATATTTAAATGTTCTACTCGCTCTCTGTTCAGTGAATATTTCATGAAAACAGCTTGGCCGAATGAGTTTAAATAATATAACGCTTCTGCATATGTTGAATCTATATGATATAGAGCTTATTATAACCTTAGGAAATGAGATAAGCCTGTACTAATTATAAAGATGTGAAATAAATTATTACGGTTATTTATTTGCGATTTCTCCTTAAATATTTTTTTCAAAACGCCAAGAAGATCTTTTTAATATGTCACAATATACTCGATTAACACATTTTACTGCGTTCACTTTTTTGTTGCGAGTGAACTTTCACTGTAATCCACATAAAAAAATGTACTAGACAAAATATTGTTTTAAAACATTTGTTTTCTATTGAAGTGGCCTCTTGAGATATGTTGAAGTTTTTTTTTTTTTTAGGTATACAGCATACTTTTAGTAGGTAGGAAAGTTATTTTTAAACAATATGGTTCATATTATGTAGAAACTCTTACATATTTACAAAAAAGGCTTTTACTACCACTTCCTACTTTAAAGAAATCAATAAGTATGACTTTAGAATTATTAATGAGAAATGCGATATCTGGTTATATATACACTTACGATTAAGTTAATTTTCCATATTTTTATACCTTGAACAGGGTATATTAAGTTTAACGAAGTTTGCAACACCCAGAAGGAAACGTCGGATACCCTACAAAATATTATATATACATAAATGATCTGCATGACGAGCTGAGTTGATTTAGCCATGTCCGTCTGTCTGTATATATACGAACTAGTCTCTCAGTTTTTAAGTTATTGATCTGAGTTTTTACACCTGTCATTTCCCCACTTAGAAGCTGCTCATTTGTCATAAGGGCCGATATCAGACCACTATAGCATATAGCTGCCATGAAAGCTGGACAATCGAAATCAAGTGCTTGTATGGGATACTTTTTTATTTCACGTAATATCTTTACAAAATTCAACATGAGTTATTTCCTAGGGCCACATTGTAATCTTCGAAGAAATTGTTCAGATCAGATCACTTTATCATATAGCTGCCATATAAATTGAACAATCGGAATTAAGTGTTTTTATGATAAACTCTTATATTTGACGAGGTATCTTCACGAAATTCGGCACGAATTATTATTTAAGGCAATAATCTAATCGCCGAAGAAATTATATAGATCGGATGACTATAGCAGATAGCTGCCATATTAAGTTCTTGTAAGGAACCTTTTGTATTTGCGAACTGTATTATAGTTTCGGTGCAACCGAAGTTAACGTTTTTCTTGTTTCGGTTTCGGTTAAACTTTAATATGTTTGCCCTTCCCACATAAAAATATTCCAAGTGTATTAATATAAAATGAGTTTAAATAATTACAGGTGGACCCCGTTCATGCGTTGTTGTAGCTAAGGTATACATTAATTATAAAATATTCAATACAGTAAAATTGTATTTATGAAATAAAACTTAAAATTTTATTTCCAGTGTAAGAATCGAAGGGGTTAAAATTTGAACATTACTTACAAATTTGAAAATTATTGTTACCAATTTACTTAGGTTTGTTATTAACCCTTTGAGTGCCGGAGGCCGATATATCGGCTCGCGCCTTGTAACGGTTTACTACTCGCATTGCGGGAGAACTCTATCTCAAAATAAATTTATAATGCATTATAAATGATCAACAAGGTGCAATTCAAAAGTTTCAGGACTTTTATTAAAAAACGAATATTATTATTTTTTTTTAATTTATTGGTCGCCTTTAAAATAGTCTCCTTCCACCTGAATACGAATGACTTTTTTAGGTCAATTGTCGGTATAGCGTTGAGGATGGCGGTCGTCGCCTTTTGGATGGCATCAACGTCAGCATAGCGGTTTCCTTTCATGGCCAAATGTAGTTTTCAGAACAAATAAAAATCGCAGGGTGCCATATCAGGCGAATAGGGTGAATGGTTGATGATATGAATGCGATTTTTGGTCAAATTGAATGTTGAATTCTGAAGTCTTTTTCGTGTTCTTTCAAAGTGTGCGGGACAAATCGAGCACAAACCTTTCTGAGGCCCAAATTTTCTGTCAAAATACGATAAATCGACGCTGCGGATATTGATAATTCCGATTCCATATATTTAAGCGATGATTTCGGCTTTTTTTTTAATAAATTCACGCACAATTTCTGTGTTTTTTTCGTTCACAACATCTTTTGGCCGGCCCGAACTTTCGTCGTCTTCCAAGTCTTCCCGTCCCTCTTGAAAACGTTTTAACCACTCGTGAATACAGCTACGGGATATACAATCATCGCCATAAATTTGTTTTATCATTTGATGAGTTTTGGTAAAAGTTTTACCAAGTTTAAAACAAAACTTAATGTTGGCTCTTTGTTCGATGCTCATTTTGCGTTCGACACTAAAATGTAAAGTCACATGTAGCGCGGTATCTCAGCTGTTATACAAGTCAGCTGTTATATAAATTTTATACGACAACACTGAAGAATACACAATTGAGGGATAACAATTTCAGACAGATGGCGCCACTAGAAGCCACGTTGTTCAAAAAGTCCTGGAACTTTTGAATTGTACCTTGTTATTTCATAACAAGATAATTAAAAAAATATTTTTTTGTTTGAACTCTTTGTTGACGACGTTTTTCCTATCCCTTGGAGGTACCGAAATCTAACATAAACACCGTACCTTCAAGTTATGTTTTGTTTTTGTTATGTAATATTGTTTATCTTGTTACAAAATATATAATGGAAATACAAAGTATATATTTTATAATAATTGACCCATATACAATTATGATGAAAAGATGACTGTTTGTATGCGCAAATACATTTTCTACAAGAGATCTCAAATTCATTTCATTTACAAACGTTTATACCTTTGTTTTTTCTATAATTTTCAAATGAATTTAAAAAAACTAGTGTCATTGTTAAGCTTTGTATTTTATCCACAATACACATGATTTCTGAATCATGTAAATATTGTTTCTCTTTTGGTTTTTACAAGCATATTTCCGAACCCTTGTAAAACTGTGAAATTCGGCCGGTTTTTTTCGCATAGGCACCTCTATTTCGCCCGGCACTAAAAGGGTTAAGCACAAATAAGCATATGATATAAGATGTTGAATTTTACAATTTATTCACTTTATATTCAAGGTTGTAACAAATGAGTAATTTTCAAAGTTGTTAGTTGATTACATTTGAGATAATGAAAGGGTAGATCATTCTTAATTTTTAACAATAATAATTATAGTTATAAATTATAAATATTTTTGAAATCGATTTAATTTGATTTCTATTCGCATCGTATATTCTATACTAGTCGCTGGGAGCCAAATCTGGTAAATACGGTGGATGCTCAAGCAATTCGTACTTTAATTCGTTAAAAAACCTTTGTGAGCAAAATGATTTTTTGTGTTGCAAACCAGGTCTTTTCTCACGATTTTTTTTATCCAGCTGATCCAAAACGCTACAATAATATTATATTTAGAGTTGATTATCTTACCTTTCTGCATAAAATTTTCAACAAAATTCCTTTTGCATTACAAAAAGCGAATGCAATAACCTTCTTTGCTGATCGTTGTGACTTCACCTGCTTTGAACAACCAGCTTTCAGTCCACTGTAAACGTTCTTGTTTCAATTTAAGAATATGGTGGAAGATCCAGGTCTCATCCATAATTGTAAAACGACGCAAGAAATCGGTTTTATTCTGCTTAAAACGCTCCAAATTATACTGAGAAATTTGTTTCGATCCAGTTTTTGTTGAATTGTTAATGTGTAACTCCGCCCACGTTTATATGAAATCACAAAATGATAAAAAATTGGGAGAAAACTTGCCTTAGCACCCTTATAACTGCTATTCACGATTTTGAAGCGTCCGGCAGACTTTACTCAATATACAATATATGTTTATTTCCATATATTTATAAAATTCTTTGAAAATAAGTTCACAAGTGTACCTCAGCAATGTCAAAAATTAGTACAATCAGCCCTTCCATTTGTATGCCCTCAATGATTTTAGTATAAAGACGGGAAGTACAATATAATAATAAAATTAAGTGAGTGCCCTTCATAGTGAGTTAATATGATACCAAATTTAATTGTAATGCATTCACCATTTCAACGAACAACGGAGTTGAACCTTTTCGCTAAATTTCTTAATATAAAGTTTTCACAAAACCTGAAAGTATTTCCCCGGCTTTGATCCTTGCAAGTTGCAAGATTATGAAATGTTCGGTTACATTCGAACTTAGCCCTTCCTTTTTTGTTTTATTTCGACTCAATATGAAAAATTTTTGAGTTTTGAATTTTCAAAATTAAAACATTTGCGTATACAAGGTATTTAATTATTTAGTTAGTCTGCTTAATGTTTAAGAATTTTTGAAGCTATTACATAGGTTCTATCGCAGGCTTTGAGCGTAGGGACTGAATCAAGAATTTCGTAACGGAAATAAACCTAACGCGATCACAAAGTATGCGCAAAATGTTTGCAAACTTTAAGGTGTATTTTCGTATATCTCAAGCGGAACAAATCAGTTAAAGAACAGTGTGGTTCCCAAATGATATACAATTAAAATTTTTTTATTGGAAAATAAAATTATGCAATTTAATAATATTCGGAGTCATAAAGTGTAACTGTGTAAGTGCAATAGCTTTACCGCGGCTGTCCCCGAGTGCCACACGTATCTTTTTTATCTTTCCAATGGGATATATGTTGATTTTATTCGACTTTTTGTAAACAAATATTTAGTTTTCAGTTTGGAACTATTTTTATTCCGTTTGTCAATTGAAAAATTTAATGTAATTTTTATGGAATGACCCTCATACAAACATTTTTGCAGGGAGATGAAGGGATTTTAGCAAAAATACGGGAATTCCGCTTGAAATTAACTTAAAACGCAAAAAACCGCCAATGGAGTTCTCAGAACACGATTTGTTTGCAGGAATGGAGCTAGCTGTGCGAAGTCTACCATCTCGTTGGCGTAGAATTCCATGAGAAGTACATAATATTGGAAATAACAAAATTTTAAAGTGCCAGAGTCAGATATGAAATAGCAGATTTTGCAGAAATTAATGAATCATTTATTAATCAATGGAATTTTCAAAAATGTTGCATGAATAATTATTAAAATACATTTTGCTGGAAGGTTGTGTACACCTTTGAGTGTTTTTTAATGGCAAAGTACTTAGTTATGTACATACAAGCATACATTTGTAGGCATATACGAAAGAGAAGCACTTCATACTTATCTTCGTAGGAATAAGCCCCGATTGGGACTTTTATTTACATTGTAACGGCAACTCATTGCTATCTTTAATTTTGGAATGACATTTTCAGCTGTTTTTAAGTATATTAAGATCATATAATTTTCACTTATTTTCACTATACTCGTACTCCAGGCCGTGTATGTTAGATTAGGTTGTTTATAGAAGTGAATCCAAGGTCACCTTTTTGTGTTTCATTATATGGTAAATGTCCACGATATTTGAAACTCTGGCAACATGTTGCTACCGATTATTATGGTTTTATTCCCTTAAAGGTTGTTTGTAATGCCTTAAACTAATCGAGATAGATTTGGAGATATACTTATATACTTATATAAATGATCAGGTCTGTCTGGCGGTGTGTCCGTTTAAGCGATAACTTGAGCAAAGTTGAAATATTGTTCTGAAACTTGGTACACATATTCCTTGGCACCATAAGAAGTTCGGTATTGTAGATAAGCGCAATCGGACCATTGTCACCCCCACAAAATGTCGTTAATCGAAAAATTACTTAAAACTAAAAAACCATGATTTAGCACAGTGAATTTTGACAAGGAGCGGCTTTTGTGGTTGGAAAAAGTGGATGTAACCTCGACCCCTGCTAAACACTTAAGCTACATTAACCATAATAGCTCAGGACAAATATTTTTGGCCCCTCCTCCCACACAATGAAAATGGATAAAAACGGGTGATAACCTCGCTCACTTCCCATATAACGGTTATGTTGAAAACTACTAAAAGTTTATATGGTTGTACCACATGTACGTCAGAAGCATTAAATGGTATGGAAAAGTTTCATAGAAGCCCCATATAATTAATAATATAGTGCAATCAGCCCCTCCATTTCTATGCCCCCAATGAGTTTGGTATAAGTTTCGCTGAATTTTCAAAATTAAAACATTTGCGTATACAAGGTATTTAATTATTTAGTTAGTCTGCTTAATGTTTAAGAATTTTTGAAGCTATTACATAGGTTCTATCGCAGGCTTTGAGCGTAGGGACTGAATCAAGAAATTCCGTAACGGAAATAAACCTAACGCGATCACAAAGTATGCGCAAAATGTTTGCAAACTTTTAGGTGTATTTTCGTATATCTCAAGCGGAGCAAATCAGTTAAAGACCAGTGTGGTTCCCAAATGATATACATCTAAAATTTTTTTATTGGAAAATAAAATTATGCAATTTAATAATATTCGGAGTCATAATATTAGTAATATTATTAATAGTACCATTATATTTTGGTAAATAGCTACCCCACCACGGTATCTCGTTTGACTTGAACAATACAAGCAGAATTGAAATTAGGTATTTCAATAGGATTATCAATGGTAATAAATTTCCACTTATCTTGGCTGGCGATTCTAACATCTATTTCGCTGATAAAAAGCAGAGCGTTTGACAACTTTTATTTCGGAAAGATTAAATTTCAAGACAAGTAAGGAAGGGCTAAGTTCGGATTTAGCCGAACATTTTATACTCTCGCAAAGTCAAATGGTATACTCGTTTTACTCGGGCGGGACCACGACCACTTTAAAAAAAATTTGTATCTGCAGATGCCCCTCCCTAATGTGATCATGTGTATCAAATAACAGTCTTGAATCTTATTGTGGAACTTAGTTACGGCAATTTATTTGTTTTTGATTAGTGGCGCTTTGTGGGCGTGGCAGTGGTCCAATTACGCATCTGCAATACCAACCGTCTTACGGTACCAAGAAATATGTATACCAAGTTTCATAAAGATATCTCAATTTTTACTCAAGTTACAGCTTGGCGGATCGACGGACGGACAGACAGTCATCCGGATTTCAACTCGTCTCTTCATCCTGATCATTTATCATAACCTTATATCTAACTCGATTAGTTTTAGGTGATACAAACAACTGTTAGGTGAACAAAACTATTATACTCTGTAGCAACAGGTTGCGAGAGTATAATAAATAATGATCCACAAAAATCGACAACAATCGACTACCATTGACGCGGTATTTTCCAGATATTTAGAGGATATCAAGTCTTAAACTTGTTTCTTATTTCAGTTGCCATAGACCTAAAGGTATAATCAGAGATAAAGGGATGCCCAACTCATCTCTCACTGGAAATGAGAGCGCAATTGCTATACGTTAAAACGTCCTGAACTCAGTCAACTGTCAAAGTTCAGGAGGTCTGACGTTTAGCAATTGGAAATAGAGGGACGGCCAGATTGAAATCTTACAGAAAAATATGTGAACAGAGAGATTTGTTGCTTCTGTTGAAGATCACTAACAAAAAGTGGAAAACAATAAAAATATAACAAAACGCGAAATTAAAATGAGTGTGATGAAGTCTATTGTGATGCCCTGCTTAGTATTATTAATTTTCCTCTGCGAATGGCAGGCACCTTGCCGTGGTGCAGGGGCTTAAGTCGCAAGGCATTCTCGGCATTTCCCAACTGTGGTGAGTGGTGCTAGCATCTCTCACACAGGTTGTCAGAAGCCGCATGCGTTATGCGACTCCCGCGCCAATTGGATGATTTGCAGCCAGAAGGTAATTTCGGCTGTAGTCTAACGGATCCTTCCCAACACCAGGCGGCATTGGGAAGTAGCGGTGGCCTTACCGCGTCATGGGGCCCTGGCGCAGCGGACGCTTGTGTTCCCCTCAACAAACGCTGATCCGACGGCTCGCCATGTCGAGCTTAGGGTCGTACGAACAAGATGAATATACAACCAACAACCACCAACGGAACAAGGCAACAGCAACAGCGAACGAACACATACAAAGATAACAACACAAGCACCGGTGCAGGTGAGGGCACCATTGCATAGGCGACCGGCGGCCACCCCTCCATCCCACTGTGTTGTGAGCATCAAGGCCAAGGATTCAGGGTGGATGCTCAACCTCTGCAAAGACGACGAATCGTATAAATCCTTATACCTTTGTTTTTTCTATAATTTTCAAATGAATTTAAAAAAACTAGTGAAAGACTACTCATTGGCAAAATCTTTCAGGCCAATCAGTTTTACTTTCTTCCTGCTTAAAAGTATGGAAAAGATCATAGACCATGAAATACGATCGAAGGTGCTGAAGGCTTCACCGCTTCATTTGAAGCAACATGCTTACAGAGCAGGCAGTACAGCAAATACTGTTCTGTATCAGCTAACCACGGAGATCCAGAGTTCGTTAGATAGGGGCGAGGTGACGTTATTCGCCTTCCTTGACATCGAAGGTGCGTTTGATTTGCTAATACGAGAGAAATAGTGTGGCAGCACCACTACGCAGATGGATCGAAGCCGTACTGCGCACTAGGGTAGCTGAAACCTCAGTAGGAGATACCAAAATTCGTCTTGGCACAACAAGAGGTTGCCCACAGGGTGAAATGCTATTACCCCTACTTTGGAGCCTGGTTGTGGACGACCTCCTTGAGTTGCTAACTAGCAATGAAATCCGCTATCAGGGATATGCGGATGAAATTGTTTTCTTAGCTAGGGGTAAATTCGTAGACACTCTCTGCGATATCGTACAGAGAGGATTGGGGCTGTCAAAGCGATAGTGTAGTAGGGTTGACTTAAACATCAACCCCTCTAAAACTACAATCATTCCGTTCACTAGACGGCGGTCCCTGCCAGGCCTCAGAGTTTTATCCCTAGACGGCAGAGTGTTGGAGATGGCCAGCACGGTCAAGTATCTAGGCCTCACGCTGGATTCCACTCTACGGTGGAAGCAGTATGTAGACCTAACCCTAATCAAGGTTACAAAAGCACTCATGGTGTGCAACCGACTTGCTGGGAAATCTTGGAAGTAATGCTAGAACTCACACCGCTACATATGGTAATCAAACAGACAGCCAAACAGACAGCCAAACAGACTCTGCTCCAAATGACAGCCGAAGGAGTTGGCAGAGGGCAGGTAATCTCGTCTCAGCAGATGAAGGCGCTAAGTGAAGAAATGCCACCAGCCCTTCTCCCAAGTGACAGCATTACCAAAGTAGTAAGCTTCACTAAGAAGTTCAAAGTTACCCTTGGCAGCAAGACGAAATGGAATGATTCATCACTGGACCTGCTGCTAAGGCTAAACGACGGAGGGAATTGGTGCAGGGGTTGGCTGGGCCAAGCATCAAACTCTCCATTCCCATGGGAAGTTTTCGCAACTACCGCAATAAAAGTATTGCCATACTCAGCGATTGTCAGGCGGCACTAAAAGCGATCTCTACCTATGAGGTCAGATTGCTTTTAGTGCAGGAGTGTATAGAACGGATGAACAGCCTATCAGACCACAACCGAGTGCACCTAATTTGGGTGCCTGACCAAAGGGGTATAGCCGGGAATGAACTGGCTGACGAGTTGGCCCGCCTCTACCAAAATGGTAGAACCAGAACCATGCGTAGCGGTTGGTCCACATACCAAAGAGCTACTCCGTAGGGAGGAAAGTGCAGGCAGGGGGAGACATTGCCAACAAATTCAAGGCATGCGCCATTGTTGCTAATGGGGGGTTACGACCTCAGACGGTTTAAAGCCGTAATCAATCTCCTGAGGAACAAATTCCGGCTGCCTGTCGCATTCTACACCGGCCATTGCAGGCTCAATAAGCATCTATGCAACATGGCCTGAGTCTCCTCTGCAAACTGACGGTTCTGTGACATGGAGCCGGAAACTCCAGAACACCTGGTAGTGGACTGCACAGCAGTCTGCACACGCAGAACTAAGTCCCTGGGATCCATATTTCCAAACAGGGATCGCATCGCTTCACTAGCACCCAGCAGAATATTGGAGTTTATCAACATGCTGGGGATAGATGAGTGGATATGACTTAGGGGAGGGTACAATAGACTATAGGTCGCGGTGCATACCTCTAAACTAATCTACCTATCTATCTATTAATTTTTAATTGAAAATTATAAAAAAAACAATTATTAATTGAAAGCTAATACATTTATTGTTTTCATTAAGTATTTAAAGTTCACAAATCAACTGTTTTAATATATTACAAAATCACTAAAAAGTTTTTAAATACAATAGTTTCTGCATATGTTTAACGGATACATGTATAATAATATTTAATCTTTATAAATATTGGGTATTTTAATTTAAATTCCCAAAAAATATTATTTTTTCCGATCTGATAACAATGGAAGCGCATATCTAGAGGCGCTCTCATACTGGAATAAGTTAGCCATCCCTCTATCCCTGAAGATAACAAAAATGTTTTAAACAATATTAACCTCTCATTTATTTAATAAAAGAAAAAACTTTGTTTACTTATCGGTTATCACTCTCAAAAAGTGTAACTGTGTAAGTGCAATAGCTTTACCGCGGCTGTCCCCGAGTGCCACACGTATCTTTTTTATCTTTCCAATGGGATATATGTTGATTTTATTCGACTTTTTGTAAACAAATATTTAGTTTTCAGTTTGGAACTATTTTTATTCCGTTTGTCAATTGAAAAATTTAATGTAATTTTTATGGAATGACCCTCATACAAACATTTTTGCAGGGAGATGAAGGGATTTTAGCAAAAATACGGGAATTCCGCTTGAAATTAACTTAAAACGCAAAAAACCGCCAATGGAGTTCTCAGAACACGATTTGTTTGCAGGAATGGAGCTAGCTGTGCGAAGTCTACCATCTCGTTGGCGTAGAATTCCATGAGAAGTACATAATATTGGAAATAACAAAATTTTAAAGTGCCAGAGTCAGATATGAAATAGCAGATTTTGCAGAAATTAATGAATCATTTATTAATCAATGGAATTTTCAAAAATGTTGCATGAATAATTATTAAAATACATTTTGCTGGAAGGTTGTGTACACCTTTGAGTGTTTTTTTATGGCAAAGTACTTAGTTATGTACATACAAGCATACATTTGTAGGCATATACGAAAGAGAAGCACTTCATACTTATCTTCGTAGGAATAAGCCCCGATTGGGACTTTTATTTACATTGTAACGGCAACTCATTGCTATCTTTAATTTTGGAATGACATTTTCAGCTGTTTTTAAGTATATTAAGATCATATAATTTTCACTTATTTTCACTATACTCGTACTCCAGGCCGTGTATGTTAGATTAGGTTGTTTATAGAAGTGAATCCAAGGTCACCTTTTGGTGTTTCATTATATGGTAAATGTCCACGATATTTTAAACTCTGGCAACATGTTGCTACCGATTATTATGGTTTTATTCCCTTAAAGGTTGTTTGTAATGCCTTAAACTAATCGAGATAGATTTGGAGATATACTTATATACTTATATAAATGATCAGGTCTGTCTGGCGGTGTGTCCGTTTAAGCGATAACTTGAGCAAAGTTGAAATATTGTTCTGAAACTTGGTACACATATTCCTTGGCACCATAAGAAGTTCGGTATTGTAGATAAGCGCAATCGGACTATTGTCACCACCACAAAATGTCGTTAATCGAAAAATTACTTAAAACTAAAAAACCATGATTTAGCACAGTGAATTTTGACAAGGAGCGTCTTTTGTGGTTGGAAAAAGTGGATGTAACCTCGACCCCTGCTAAACACTTAAGCTACATTAACCATAATAGCTCAGGACAAATATTTTTGGCCCCTCCTCCCACACAATGAAAATGGATAAAAACGGGTGATAACCTCGCTCACTTCCCATATAACGGTTATGTTGAAAACTACTAAAAGTTTATATGGTTGTACCACATGTACGTCAGAAGCATTAAATGGTATGGAAAGATTTCATAGAAGCCCCATATAATTAATATTATAGTGCAATCAGCCCCTCCATTTCTATGCCCCCAATGAGTTTGGTATAAGTTTCGCTGACGGGAAGTAAAATGTAAAGATAAAGTGAGTCAATTACCTTCAAAGTAAGGTAATATGATCCCAAATTTTATTGTAATCCATTCTTCTTTTCGTCGAACAATGAAGTTGAACCTTTTCGCTACATTTCAATTCATTTCAAGTTTTTCCAACACCTGAAGGTATTTCCCCGGCTTTGATTGATTGCTTTGATTTGATTATTTAAAATATTCGGTTACTCCCGAACTTAGCCTTTCCTTACTTGTTTTTTATACTTTCTAGCATCACAATCAATTTCCTATAGTATAGGGGCGAAGCCCAGCCGGTTCGTGTTTAGGTGTAGGCTCAACACACGTGAGTCTGCTTTATATTTATTAGGATGGCTGGTAATGTAAGGTTATATCTGATGAACTTCTAAGTTATCTGATCCAACTACAGGAGTTTTTTCGTTAGGTCTAAGTGTAATCCCCCGCCATGCTGAGAGATCAGCCATCTTACCTTACCTAACCTAAAGACGGGAACTACTCTTGCAAAACTTTATATTATAAACCGTTGCGTAAAAACTAAACACGGATTACAATCAAATTTGGTATCTTATTAATTTATATTATTGGTCATAGACTCCCCTAGTTTCGTAAATTTATTTTGCTTGTCCGATATATATCTATTAAAATTAAACTAATTAACTCAAATAAGACATATCTGGTATTAATTCAATGAAACGGTCTAATAGCATGTAAAAGAAATACATCAAAGGAGGATCGGAAATCTGTATATTATCAATATGAGGTTTAGACTAATTCATTGCTAAACCATATTATTTACAAAAAGGTGTCCACTTAATTTCTTTAACATATAATAACGTGTCAGTATCGTTTGGCCTTTCATCATGGAAAGACTTACGCCCGAACAACGTTTATCAACTTTATTGCGAAAATTGACGATCTGTAAAGATTGTGTTTCGCGCGCTTTGCTCAACTTATGGTCAACATAATCGGCCTACTGAGCGTACTATTCGTCACACCATTCCCCATATTGAGACCCAGTATTCATTATTAGATAATATTCGACCGAATAGACCACGTCCACGTCAATGGGTATGTAAACAAACAAAATGGCCCCATTGAGACCTTAAGAGATTCAAAAGCTGACATTTCATACAGAAAAAATGGTTTGTTGGCCGGTGGAATCATCGGTCAATATTTCTTCAAAACTGATGCCGGGGAGAATGTAACCGTCAATAGCAACTGTTATCGTGCGATGATAACCGACTATTTGATGCCTGTAAGACTTTTTCATGTGGGGATATGTAAAGTCTAAAATCTATGTGAACAAACCCAGCTCTTGGTGAAACACTTAACGCGTGTCATTCGCCAGTTACCAGCCATGCTCAAACGGGTCATCGAAAATTGGACTCAACGGGTGGCCCATCTGAGACGTAATCGCGCCCATTATTTTAAAAAGATAATCTTGAAGAAATAAATGCCAAATAACGTTCTTTTTCAAATGATAATAAATATTAATGGGGAATTTGAATTTTCTGTGTTTTTTTCTTTAAAAAATAGGGAACTTCGAAATGGATATATATTGACGACATACACGCTGTAAGTCAGATGAAAATTCAAAATGGATGGAAATGACTAGATCGCCTATATTGGCGCTTGGGGGTGTTACTCAATTATAAAATTTTGTGGAGATAATTTACACACTGACCGACTGGACTTAAAGTCCGATATACGCGGTATTAGTGAACCGGAAGTTAAGAAATATTTATATTACGTATATGGGTAGTAGTTTTGTTGTAGTAGTATTGACGCGATTTTAGCCATTTTTTGTACAACACCCGAATTCACCCATTTTACTGTTTTGTGAGATATGTGCATTAAACTTATTGGGGGCGGTGAACGCCATACCCCAAATGCCCCTTCTTACTGCGATTCGTTGTTCCAAATTATAATTTTTTATTTTAAAATGCGACTTAGTTATAGATGTTTATATGTTTTCGATGGGCGTGGCAGTAGTCCAATTACACCTTTCTACAATACCAAACTTCTTACGGTGTCGAGAAACACCTCAACCAAGTTTCATTAAGATATTTTGTATTTTACTAAAGTAACAGCTGATGGACGGAGAGATAATCTACCAGAATTCAATTCGCTTTGTAATGTGTTTATCGACATGCAACATACATACACTATATCTTTACGATTAGAGTTGCTTTGCTTGTTTTATCGAAAAAAAACATACTCGAACGGTAATGTTGTAGACATTGTTCGGTGTAAGTATAAGAGATATTGAACTAAGCGAAGGTGTTTGGTGGTATGTTAAGCAGCGGTTGACCGAAGAGAGGCCCATTGACAACACAATGTTAATGTTACTACAAGGTGAAATTCAAAAGTTTCAGGACTTTTATTAAAAAACGAACGAGCTACGAGATAGACAATCATCGCCATAAACTTGTTTCATCATTTGATGAGTTTTGGTAAAAGTTTTACCAAGTTTAAAACAAAACTTAATGTTGGCTCTTTGTTCGATGCTCATTTTCCGACCGACCCTACAAATGTAATGTCAATTGTAGCGCGATATCTCAGCTGTTATACAAGTCAGCTGTTATATAAATTTTATACGACAACACTGAAGAATACACAATTGAGGGATAACAATTTCAGACAGATGGCGCCACTAGAAGCCGCGTTGTTTAAAAAGTCCTGGAACTTTTGAATTGTACCTTGTATATTTTTTCTACTTGATTGAAACACTTGGGTCACTAGTATTGGTTAAAATGTAATGGATGGTATAAGGATTTGCTCTTAAAAAGGCGACGCCGAACAACTTTATTTTCTGCCTTTTGTTATCTGAACCCCAGCCTGAGGCGCAAATATTTGGAATTCTTGTAATGGGATAACTGAACAAAGCGAATTATTTCCTGATATTAAATTGTAACTATTTCGTATTCCTCATAATGAAAACGTACAACCCCTCAATTGCGCAAGTCTGCCAGCATAAATTCTTCTCATTTTGGTTGAAATAAAATCATGCCGTTAAGTATGAGTTATGTGATACCTACACTCCGTTTTACAAACAAGCTTTGTAGCCCCACAATAGTCTTTATAAAGAGCATCCAATGTTAATTTTCGAAGGTGATGCTAAATCAATCTAGAGCAACGCCATCATAAACAAATTTTTATATGAGAGGGACATAATTTTATGTAAGCTTTTTTTGTTTTTTTGAGTTGTATGGTTATTATAAATTAAAGTTCTTTTACAAGGTTGGAGGTTTTAAGCGTTACGAATAACTTATCATCAGGTTTCACAATTAAATCATATTTAAAGAATTTATTTCTAAATTAACAGATGGTATTTGTTGACTCAAAATTTAACAGATACACTGTCAAACTCACAAATTGGCTATCGAATTAATTTTTGTGTAATTACTCATCTCAACAAAATGTATGTTATAGTTTAGCCAGATATTAGGTATTTTGATGTAACCGTATAGGTGTAAACCATATATCAGGAACTACTTGACTAATTTCAACCAAATTTGGTGTGGCAGGTTACCCAGACATTATTAATATACACTGCGAAAACAGAACGAAATCGGTCGCCACGCCTACAACCTATAAAACAAAATTGTACATTCTATCTAATCCTTTCACTTTAAGTGTCCTGGAGACGGTCAAATCATTACATGAAACATTGCATACTCGTATGTATGAGTGAGATCTTGCCCTCAAACGTTCAAAGAAATACGTCAATCACCAATTTATATTTGTACTCACAGCGTTCGATTGTCATGTCATCATGGAAGACGATTTACTTTTATTAGGGTCTTCTGCGGTTTTATTGCAAAAGAAATAAAGCAAATAGGAGAAGCAGGAGTGGATTGGGTAACAATTAAGTTTGGATTAAGTTGGGTAACAATTTACACATGAAAATCTTTTCGAATTTAAATTATCAAGTGAAAGGGATTATCATAACCTTTTGCGAATGCATTCAGAAATTTAAAATTATTAAAAGTTCAATAAATTTTAACATCAGCCCAACAAAATATTTTATATTATAAAAATAAAACAAAAAAGTCTAAAAAGTTTAAATTAAATAAAATATAAAGATGTATGGGATCTTCTCTTATTTTAATTACATTTACAATTTTTTACACTATAATGTAAAAAAAAAATTATTTCATCATCGAATTTTTCATCTGTCAACTGTCACTATGCAAATGAGCTTTTGCTTGTCAAACATGAGTGGAGACGATCAAATTAGCGGCAGTCAAATAGAAATATCAAAATTTTTTGATTTTCATCAAACAGAGCCGACAACAAGTTGGCTTAACGTACGTGTAGCCGAAACAAGGCGACGACATCAATGCACTGATCGTCTTCAAGGCGAAATCAAACATTAATTAAGTTGTTAGAATAAAACTTTGCACAAATCGTGCCCTCCAGATATTTCATCTTACGTAAAAAATTGTCTTAGATGGTCTATAACTTTTTAAGGACCTAGGCACTAAATATGTTTTCTTGATAATGGTATGGCTGTCTGTCTAAATTGGGTATTATCGGGTTAATACTTCCCTAGCCCTTATATACCGAATTTATAGAGATTTTCCATCTTCCAGTTTACTTTACATATGTCCCATATACCATATGTAAATATACTACTCAATATACTACTAATAGTGATTTTCGTTAGTCCAGTAGACTTTGCGCCCGATATGTCCGTCAGTGTGTGAGTTATCTTCACAAAATTGCATAGAAACATGTTCATGTGTTTACTTTAGTAATAGCAAAGCTTAATGCAATCAGTCCCGTTCGTCTCCTAGCCACAATATACGAATTATATAATATGACACAAACCATCCCACCACCATCTGCAATACCGACCTCTCTTGGGTGCCAAGGAGAATATGTTGAAAGTTTCATCAAGATATCTCAATTTATACTCAAGTTATCGCTTGGACAGAACAAAGTTGCAAACTAACAAACATAAACACATACAAACAAAGAAACATACAGGTGAAGCTTATAAAAGCGTTATAAAAAGGTAACGTATACACAGTGTCATTTCTAATGTATGTACATATGTAGATAGGAATGAAATTCTCGCAACTTTGGCGTGGCCATAGACTGCAGTAACTGGTTACGAATGAAAGCAGTATGGCAATTTTTCAATTTGAATTTGGAGCAAACTGCATAGTACACGTACATATGTATCTGTTGTGAAGGTATTAATTAATAATTGGCAATCACCATTTTCATCACAACTCGATACTTGGAATGACTAAAAAACATATATGGTCTATTGAGCCAATGTACAATTATGGAAGGATATATGAGACAAATAGACTACAGAGAAGATTCTCAAAAATAGTAAAGAGTATGTAGCTGTCAATAAATAAATCGAATATGATGAATAAAGGACAAAAAAAAGTACTCAAGTACGATATTCATATTGAATGATAATTTTATTTGCATAAACTTGGCACGATTTATTTGAAGAAAAAAATAAATTTGTAACTCCATAATAATTTCAAATATGTATAATTATTCACAGTGTTTACATCTTAAAAGATTTGGTAATACTGTGGTATTTTTGTTGTACTCGTATACCGTGAAACTTCCATCTTTCCTAGCAGGTAATGACTATCAAATGTCAGATTTGCCTTTTTTGTAAATAATTATGCACGATTAGAACAACTAAAGAAACACTGTCAAAGAATGAGATATTATATAGATCCATCAAAAGTAAAGGACATCAGAAACAATGGCATATTATTATATTTATAGAATAAATTCCTAGGTGTGAATGTCATAATGCAGAGGAATTGGTGTCAGATTACATACATTAGCGTAATAATTTTCATTAATTTTGATCTTAATCAGGGGTGTTGTAGAATCCAAGACAGATTTTAGTTATCAGAATTACAAACCAATTCTGATTATCAATGGTGTCACAGTATCGAACCAAATATTTGAATCAGTTTTTGCTAATGTGACAAAACTTGCAAATGAATAAATTAGGAATCGTTTTATAAATTTAAAATCTATATATATAAAAATGTAACCTGTTTCCCGTTGTCACGCCATAACTTGAGAACGGCTAGACCGGCTAATTACTGACGGTAATATTAATAATGCCAGTGATGATTTCATTTTAATGTAAGTATTTAATAATAAGAAAATATGTTTACTATGAGTTAGATTTCAGAATAGAAGTTAGATTTCATATACTAACTGCAACCAAATACGAAATGCCCTAAACTTCCAGCCAATTTCGACACTATTGTACACGGACAAAATTAATAAATTGCCCGTATTTTCCAACTCGCTTGCATTTACTGGTATGCTTGCAAACTTGTATGTACATGCTTACTTTATATATTTATATCCCAATATCGACTGAATAAAGACGCATTTGGGTGTTAAATTACGTTTATTGCGTTTTCCAAATCATCTTAAAATTTCTGGATTTTTTCCATGACCTCAATAAATTATGACATTTTATGTTTTATTCTTATGTTTTCTCTTATGAAAATAAGGATAAATTAGATTGTAATAATAATATAAATTAATTTCTTAATTTACATCTCAAAACTGTCAGCGACTATTTTCTTGCTTTGTTTCTGATAACAAAACCGACACAATTCCTTTTTCGAACGTCAAACCAATAATACCTGCATTCATGACCCCTACTACAAGTACATTTTTTTTTTCGGTTTCAATTCAGATTCCGACAACTATCAGATTCTACTTGTACAACACCACTGATTATTTTTGTGAACAGGCATGCGGGTTATGAGAAGTACCTCATATTGATATTTATTATACAAGTATGTACATACATAAGTGTACATATGCATTAATATTCGTCTACATATGTAAATAGAATTTCGTCTTACTCTTTAATAAACTGTGTTGCTGTTTGAATATCACCTTTGACCACTGAAATACTGCTTAAGGTAGTAGAAGTTATGAATTTATGACTCTATGCCTTGAATACCTAACATATTGAGCAATTTGTAAAATTGACTTGATACCTCCGAACATGATTTTATTATGCCTCACAAACTTCATGCCCAGAGCTGTTGATATGAACAACAACACGCGCGTCAAGCATATGAGTTTCATGAAAGCAAAAACTAACTGCCGCAATAGCAGGTTCCGCTTTAATTCATGGCAATGGGTTACTGCGAATGAGGATTCTATTTGAAACTCTAACTGTCCTGTAAACAGTTTAAATAATGATAACTGCACAACACTTGTTCTACGAATAAATACGAATCGATCGATGTCGGAGTTACATTTAATCAATATTGCAAACCAAACTGCTCTATGTTAAAGAACGCAAAATATCATTTCTGACAAGTTTTATAAATACACCTTAATTTGAAGTTATCCGAAGTATGGGAAGTAAGAAAGAGAGGAGATATGCCTAGACCCGCTAATATCCTCCTCATTCTATTCATAGATAATTCCCTTTCTAACTCGTTTGTTACTGGATACTACCGTTATACATATGGGACTAGAAAATTATTATTATCTGTGTAATAAAGTAGAGCAAATGAGAAAAGAATAAACCTGTTTTTCTTCAAGCTTCACTAATGGTAATAAAAATATTGAAAAACAAGAAAAAACGGTAACTTCGGTTGCACCGAAGCTTTAATACCCATCACAAATACAAAGGCCCCTTACAAGAACTTGATTCCGAACGTTCAATTTGTATGGCAGCTATATGATATAGTGATCTGATCTGACCAATTTCTGCGGACAATAATTTGTTGCCTTAAGCGATAACTCGGTGCTAATTTCGTGAAGATACCTCGTCAAAAAAACAAACTTTCCATGCAAGTACTTTACTCCGATCGTTCAGTTAATATTGCTGCTATATGCTATAGTCTCATACAATTTCTTCGCCGATTAGATTATTGCCTTAAATAATAATCCATGCCAAGTTTCGTGAAGATACCTCGTCAAATGAAAGAGATTGTTCAGTTTGTATGGCAGCTATATACTATAGTGGTCCGATATTCGCCGTTCCAAATGAGCAGCCTCTTTGTGATGAAAGGACAAGTGCAAAATTTCAGATCGATAGCTTTAAAACTGAGGGACTAGTTTTTATATATACAGACAGACGGACAGACAGACGGACATGGCTAAATCAACTCAGCTCATCATGCTGATCATTTATGTATACACTTTATAGGGTCTCCGAGGTTTCCTTCTGGGTGTTACAAACTTCGAAGCAAATTTCAGGGTGACTCAAAAGTTGCGTGTGAATGACGACATTTACAGATGATTTGTAGGTTTTGGATTAAAAAATTATTTCCAGTTTTCGTATTTCTAATTAAATTATTTTTCAATCCGATATTCAGGATTTCATTCTTGATTCAATTATAATATTATATTTGTTTAATAAATTATTTGCAACCCTGGTTAAAACACATACAAAAATGTATGTAACGGTTTTTTACTTTGCCATCGTTAAGATTTTTGATTCTCGTAGGAATAAATATTATACAAGTACGAGTAAAAATTCTCACTCCAAAAAATTCTCACAGGGTTCGTTTAATATGGAAAATTCAACACACAAATAAAGATAGTAACGCATCTTTATTTGTGTGTTGAACGGCTACTTGTGCACATTTTAGTTAGCCCACATACATAGGTATGTGTATATCCCTACCAACTTAGTACAAGTATGCAGATCCCTATAGTATGCTAATTTGAGCATTATTATTGTGTTAACACGGCGTACGCCTTATCTGATGCCGACATCTTCATAGGCACCACACGTTTATCAGCACAAGCGTTTGTTTTCTCAGAGATATTGTTTTACATGAACATACGCACTCCTGCCTGATTTAGCTAAGCGCATTGAAGTTTACGTTTGCAATAATTTCAATGCAAATTAGAGGCCTCGATAAACTTGTAGGTAATTTTACCACAAATGTTGTGGAGTGTGCGTGATTCGCGTTTAAATCAGAATAATGCTGTTGATGTTTTTTTTCTTATTTCATATTTTATCGTATTGTAACGAATGTTCTTTTGTGCGCTTCGTACTCTGAAAATTTGGTTAGTAGACACCTGTACGCTCTCCAAGTATTCACAAGAAAAAAACAAAGTTGCCTTAAAATAGTCAAAAAAATCCATAAAACGAAATATTTTTTACATTAGTTGGAAGCCAGATATGAATCTTTCTATCCGATCATAAGCAAAAATTGGTTACGGTAATGCGGTACAACGAAGAGCTGATACTTGGAGAGCCTTCCTGTCAATTAATTTTTTGAAGTACCAAGCGACTAAAAGGCAATCCGATGTTTTTTTTTACCCACCCTAATGTAAAAGTGTTTTAACCATTAAGCCACTTTCAGAAAATATGTATGTTTTCGCCACGACTTGCTAGATCAAAGAAAAGACTCAACATAGCTCAGTTCTAAATATATTACCACATTTGTATGCACAATAGAAAATTTAGTTTTGTAAATTTATTGGCAAATGCAAAATTAAATTTCATTAAATTAAAGTACGTACATATTTATTTCTTACCTGTTCACAACTGCCGTGAGCGTTCTACATCCGAAAACCTTGTTATTCTCTTGTGTATAAATAAAGCGCACATATTAAATCACATATTCAATTCGTAATTACCATACTTCTCAAATAATAATGATTGTAAATAGGGTAATATGGTACGCGCACGTAATTCTTTACAAGGCTTGAAAAGGCATGCTTCGCCAGTTGGGGGATGTTCGCGAAATCAAATAACTACAGCAATATTGCAACCTTGAAGTTTTTTTAACCAATTTAGCCGTAGATAACTTGGTAGACTGTGGCAGAAGTTTGCTTCTAAACTACAAAAAATCAAGAAATCAAAGCTTTTTGTGAAAACAAAATGACCGAAATTTTAAAGATTCGATTTCACAGGCAGTCGTTGCCGTGTTCTCTGCAAACGCCTTTCACTATGAATACAAACTCTGGTAAATCTGTCAACAGATTGCTTACTTACTTGTATATATACTATTTACATATTATACATACTTGTACATTGAACACACACATATATACTATATTTGTTTGTTGCAGCTGTGCGAATATGCAGGGCAAAAGGACAATAGTAAAATCGTAAAAATTCTTTAAAACAATTCGATTTTATCCTCCAGACAATATTCACATTTTCGGATGTCCCGTGAAACATTTGCTGTAAGTTTTGAAGCTATTGTAGATTCTGAGCTCAACATTGAAACAAGAGGATGTTCGAGCCTCAATCACTGCAACAATATTGCAAAGCATCATATTAAAACTTATCGATATAGATATAGGATTATATACATATATATGTATAAATGATCAGGATGAGGGTGAAACCCGGGTTTCTGTCTGACCGTTCGTCCGTCCGTCCGTCCGTCCGTCCGTCCTTCCGTCCTTCCGTTCAAGCTGTAAATTGAGTAAAAATTAAGGTATCTTGAAGAAACGTGGTACACATGGTTCTGGGCGCCGTGAGACGGTTTTTATCGCAGATATATGTAGATATTTAATTTATAATAACCAAATTCATTCAGGACAAATATTTTAAATAAACCAGTGAGAGACGTTGAAATTGAAACTTAAGCTTTATAGGAGCAAAAAAAAACAGTGGATAGGGGACATGGCACCGCCCACCATTAGGGAAAAACTCATATGTCGGGACCTTCTCGACCAGTTTCAACCAAACTCAGTATGTAACGCCTACTTCCCGTATAACACAATTTCAATATCCATCTGATTCTTGCACATTCCAGAATGCAAATAAAGCCTTAACTAATACAACGGAATAGAACTTTGCACCAATAATGCCTTTAAGGTGTGCCCCTTTATGACCAAAAATTGTCCAGACCGAACCAAAACTTTTCAAGCCCCTAGGTACTGAATATGTGGATATATGTACATATAGTTGAATTTTTATTAATTGATTTGCGTTATTTTTACAAGTTTTATGCCGAATATGTCGGTCATTGAGTTATATTTTTATATAAAATTGGTTCAAAATATGTTCTTGAGTATAGCAATGTCAAAGTCAATGCAATCAAACCATCAATTTGTCTATCCCCAATATACCCCATATAATGTTCTCCGTCTTTCCACCTGTATTTAAACCGTTCAAGTTGGTCAAAATGTGTGATATTTTAGTGACATTAAATGAACACGTGTTCTTAAAAATTATATGGTTTAGCGCTAACTTAGAATGGAATTGGTCTAAACCTCATATCCTTAATATAAAGAATTCCGATTACCTGATTGACGTATTCCACATAAACCCAATATATTGATATTAAGTTTAGCCTCTTTGGACGAATTAATATTACATACATACCATAATCTCATTCGAAAGTGTTTTTAATATAATTTTACCTGACTCGATGTAAATAATAGTAATAAAACTAAATCTAAGTTTATGGCCTACAATATATGGTAAGTCAAGAATACACCAAATTTGATTAAAATTTATTCACGATTTCATTGAATAATGGATGTTTCGCAACACTTTTTAATATAAAATTTCGCCAGGCTCTAAAGGAATTTCCCGGGCTTCGATTCTTGCAAGTTGCAAGAGTAGTAAATGTTTGGTTACAATCAACTGAGCTATCCAGTACTGCTGTTACACCATGCGCTTTTTCATCAGGGTGATTTGTAGCATGGAGCCTTAATCCCGGTATAAAGAAATTGTTCTTATTTGTTAGATGAGTTTCTTATAATAGCATTATACAAGTATCTATATTTTTTTCATTTAGAAATCTAACATAATGATGTCCAATTTATGTTGGTTAACACCGTTCGCATTCCATAGACAAATATTTAGCAAACTGATTTTTTACTCAAAAAGATTTACAACATTAGGTTTTCAGCTTTGATTAAATCTTGCATTATATTTTGCATTGTAGACATGAATTGTGTTATACATTGAGTAAGGGTTAAGGTTTCAACGCATTCACTTGGTTGGTTTTGGGGCAATTGCATTTGTACAGTATTTCCTTTTACCACATTAGCATAACTTCCTTGGACCACATTATTCTTAATATTTCCAGGCTTTGAACTCTGGTCAGTGAGTTCAGTAATTTCGCTGCGCGGAATACCTATTTAGCATTTGAATTCCGAGCGAAAACTTCGATTTCAGGTCTTAATAGACAGAACACTATAGGGGTGTGATTTCCATTACAATTACTACACTTTTTCTTTAAATCGTCTTTCTTGAGGTTACATTTAGATCTTGGGTGTAAATCGCCACATACTACATAAACACTGCGTAGAGTGCAATATGATTTGGTGTGTCCATACTCTTGGCAGTTAGTGCGGTGTACCGTACCACTTCTTTTATGTGGGTTTTCAACGGTAACTCTACGGCGTAACTCTAGTGCATAGTAAATATTTTAAATTATAAATCGGATGTGTTTTAATATCCTAACTAGGTTCTAGAAGAGCCTCTTTGATTTCATTACAATCTACTGAAGACTATATACCTTTAATTACAACAACTAGGCACATAGAGTTCTTCAGTTGATAGAAATAATAACGTTTGTTATTGTTTGACAAGAATTTTAAAATTTCCATGAAACTTTTCATAGTGTACCCTTTTTCAAGGCCATTATGTGAAAATTGTTTGTGCCTACAGTTACTTAGTTAAGAAACAATGGTATTAGAGCTGAGCCTGTGCAAATATATAGGAGGCGGTTTGATATTATCGACTGTGGTGATGCCCTTTGCAGCATTATTTGAGTCATTACTCAGTAAAGCAAATCTATTACCATTTAGGCTTCAGGCTTTTTAGCACTGGGAGTGCCGGATTGAATTTTTTTGCTATTGACCGCTGGTTTTGTGGCACTACTTGTACATTTGTCCTTTTTTAAGTGGTACCTTCTCACCATCTACTCTGGTTTCCTTCGCTATCCTTGCATGCATGCTCGTTCGTGTCTGCAAGTTTGTTGTTGCCCAATTGCTGTTTGTTGCATATTTATCAAGAATTGATTTTTTGTTGTTAGGAGTTATTGGCTCTACGAAACTAAAATATGTATTCAAGGAATGTCTTTGGTCTTGTTGAGGAGGCTGCGCAGCTGTTTTGCCCACTTGTTTTTCACTTGTTATACTCATACAACATATTGCTACAGAGTATAGTAGTTTTTTTCACCTAACGATTGTTTGTGTCACCTAAAAATAATAGAGTTAGGTATAGGGTTATATATGTATATGATCTATAAATTATCAGGATGGATATATATAAATGACTGTCTGTTTGTGAAATCGAATGATTACCACGCCCACTCCCCATATAATGGGTTTGTTAAAAACTACTAAACATTAAACATACCTGGATGTGCCTAGTGCTATCTTTTAACCGCAAATAACGGAGAGAGTCTCTATCTGATAATAGTATGCCTGTATGTCAAAAATGGAGTGTATCGGGTCAATAGTTCCCTTAGCCCCATATACCTTATCGAAATATTTTCGAACTTCCGGTTTACTTCATACCCTATATGTCGGCTATCTTAATAAGTGATAAATTATAAATTAAGTGAATGTATTTTTCTATTAACGGTGCATTTTTGTGTCTAAAACTAGTAAAATCGGGTGAAAACTTGCCCTAGCCAACCCTCCTATAGAAAGGCCTCCGTTACTTGCTTCTTTTTACTTATGCATTTTAATAATCACTTTGTAATCACTCTAATAAATTATTTTGAATGTCATTGATAAACCTTTGTAAGTGAGACAAACCTTTTCTGTACCTCTTTAAGCTAGAAACTCGCATAAGAGAATTTTAGTGAGAACATTAGTGAAAAACCTCTATAAGAGAGAAAAAAATCATGGGGCCCTTTAACTCTCTCTTAACCAGGCTTTACTGTACATATATGTTGCTGAGGATATGGGATTTACCTTAATGAAACCCAGGAATTATTTTATTTTGTTTATAGTGTGTTGTATTGCCAAAAATAGATAAAATCGAGTCGATACCCTTATCTCTCATATACCTAATATAAGATTTTCAAACTTCTCTTTGGCCGTAAGCAATATTTTACATATGTATATCAGTCAATATGTAAGATATCTTAGCAAAATTAACTGAACGTATAAAATTGGATATACTATAGTTTAATGCCGAAAATATGTGAATTTAGTCTACGGATTACCCCAACTCCCATATACTATGAATAAAATTGGCCCAGGCTTAGGTCCAAACGTTATACCCCTAATATAATGAATTCCGATCCTCTGGCTGACGTTTACATACTATGAATGTTGCCAACACCTGAAAGTATGCAAGTTGTAAAAGTATAAGATGTTCGGTTAGGTAAGTAGGTAGGTAGAGTGGCTGTCTAACGACGCACCTAGGCCTATAGGAGGCCCATTGTGATACCACCGGGACTAATGTTCCCTCACTCTATCGTCTCCTCTCTGAACCAACCTGTGCTCCTGATGAAGCTCATCAGTATAAATAATTTTATATTAGCAACTTCTGATACGTCGTCAAGAAATCCACGACCGATAGTTGGGATTCTTTTTCTGTATAGAGCTTTACATTTGCATAGAAGATGTTTTACTGTCTCCTCTTCTTCTACTTCTTGGCAGCTTCTACAATAGTCGTTGTAAGATACACCTAGCCTGCTGGCATGTCTACCAATTAGACAGTAAGCTGTTAGTACCCCAATCGGAGTTCTTATATCATTCCTTTTGAATTTTAATAGTCGGTTTGTACGACTCACGCTCCATTCCTGCCACGTTAGTCTGCTGGTTGAGCAGGTTATTGATTGTCTCCACCGAGACTCTGCTATATTTGTAGCATGTTCGCTGATTAAGTGTTTGCAAGTCACCAGGGGCATAAAAATGCCCTCTATTTCAGAGGTTAATTGTGACGTGGTGCCTGTTCTGGCTAGTTCATCTGCTTCGCAGTTACCAGGGATATCACCATGCCCTGAAACCCATTGCAGGTTTATCGTGAAGTAGGATGTTAGATCCTCTAATAGATCAAGACATTCTATAACTATCTTTGATGAGACCATAGGAGACTTGCGTGATTTCAAGGCCGCTTGGCTATCCGTATATATATATATGCTCCTTGTTGTGAGCACACTTTTTGTCAATACAACAAGGCTTTCTTTGATTGCTGTGATCTCCGCCTGGAAAACACTGCAGTGGTCTGGTAAGCGGAAGGCGATTTTGGTGCCTAAAGTTGCAGAGAAGACACCACCTCCCACTCGATTATCTAGTTTGGATCTATCCGTGTAGATGCTAATTCCTGCATTCCTGTCCTCCTCGTCCCTTTCCCACTCCTCTCTGGTGGGGAAGGCAATATTGTGGGCGGAATTTAGCTTCAATTCTTTTGGATTGCAGAAATCCGTGGTTTTGGGTAGAAACGAGAACGATCTAAGTATCCTAGAAAGCCCCTTGTTGCAGGCGACTAATTGGGAGGATTCCCTTAGTCTGAAAGCAGACTTTGCTACCATTTGCATTACAGAACAGGTCTGTTGGCAATAAATGTAGAATGACGTTTAGTGCCTGACTAGGTGTTGTTCTAAAATCTCCACTAATGCATATACTGGTTGCTCTTTGTATACTTTCCATACGCCTCACTGCGTATTTATTATCCATTATTGGTCACCATACCAATATACCGTATGTCATGATTGGTCTGACAACTGCTGTATAGAGCCAATAAGCATCCAAGTTTTGTTTACTGGCCCCGTAACTACTGAAGTGTTATGCTTTCTAGTAAACAATACCAGCTCTGCCTTACCAGCATTTAAGTTTAATCCCCACGATACAGCCCAACGGTTTATATCGTCCAGGATCGTTTGCATAAGGTTTGCGAGAGTATACTGCCGATACTGCCACATCGTCAGCGTAGGACACAACCCTCCTTCTTCTCTAGATCCCACAGCAACTTATTCATTGTCAGGATCCAGAGAAGTGGGGATAACACGCCTCCTTGGGGTGTACCCCTTTGGACGGATCTGCACATCATTGACGCTCCCAGCTTTGAAATTATTGACCTGCTCGTGAGCATCAATTCAATTAATTTTCTGAGAGGTTCAGAGATGTCCAGATCCATAAGCGCACTCAGTATGGCCCTAGGCTGGATGTTATTGAAGGCTCATTCTATATCTAAGAAGGCAATTAGAGTGTATTCTTTAACTTCTAGAGATTTTTCAATCTCCGCCGTCACAGAGCTCAGCGCTGTTTCTGTGGATTTTCCTTTAGAATACGCATGCTGCGAACCAGCCAACTTGTCTGGTTTTAGTTTGTTTCTTATATGTAGTTCTATTAGCCTTTCCAACGTTTTTAGAAGCAACGAGGAGAGAGTAATGTTCTCACCGAATTGAAATCCTCTTGAA